>NC_086320.1:3993634-4593634 GCF_036172605.1 Pelobates fuscus | reverse complement strand
AAGGAGCAGAGTACTTGTAGAACAGGAGAAGAAGGAGCAGAGTACTTGTAGAATAGGAGAAAAAAGGAGCAGAGTATTTGTAGAATATGAGAAAGAAGGAGCAGAGTATTTGTAGAACAGGAGAAGAAGGAGCAGAGTACTTGTAGAATAGGAGAAAGAAGGAGCAGAGTACTCGTAGAATAGGAGAAAGAATGAGCAGAGTACTCATAGAATAGGAGAAAGAATGAGCAGAGTACTCATAGAATAGGAGAAAGAATGAGCAGAGTATTTGTAGAATAGGAGAAAGAAGGAGCAGAGTATATGTAGAATAGGAGAAAGAAGGAGCAAAGTATTTTTGTTAAAGGAGAAAGAAGGAGCAGAGTACATATAGAATAGGAGAAAGAAGGAGCAGAGTACTTGTAGAATAGGAGAAAGAAGTTGCAGAGTACTTGTAGAATAGGAGAAAGAAGGAGCAGAGTATTTGTAGAATAGGAGAAAGAAGGAGCAGAGTACTTGTAGAATAGGAGAAAGAAGGAGCAGAGTACTTGTAGAATAGGAGAAAGAAGGAGCAGAGTACTTGTAGAATAGGAGAAAGAAGGAGCAGAGTACTTGTAGAATAGGAGAAAGAAGGAGCAGAGTACTTGTAGAATAGGAGAAAGAAGGAGCAGAGTACTTGTAGAATAGGAGAAAGAAGGAGCAGAGTATTTGTAGAATAGGAGAAAGAATGAGCAGAGTACTCATAGAATAGGAGAAAGAAGGAGCAGAGTACTCATAGAATAGGAGAAAGAAGGAGCAGAGTACTCGTAGAATAGGAGAAAGAAGGAGCAGAGTACTTGTAGAATAGGAGAAAGAAGGAGCAGAGTATTTGTAGAATAGGAGAAAGAATGAGCAGAGTACTCATAGAATAGGAGAAAGAAGGAGCAGAGTACTCGTAGAACAGGAGAAGAAGGAGCAGAGTACTTGTAGAATAGGAGAAAGAAGGAGCAGAGTATTTGTGAAATAGGAGAAAGAAGGAGCAGAGTACTTGTAGAATAGGAGAAAGAAGGAGCAGAGTATTTGTAGAATAGGAGAAAGAAGGAGCAAAGTATTTTTTGAAAGAAAAAAGAAGGAGGAGAGTATTTGTAGAACAGGAGAAGAAGGAGCAGAGTACTTGTAGAATAGGAGAAAAAAGGAGCAGAGTATTTGTAGAATAGGAGAAATAAGGAGGAGAGTACTTATAGAATAGGAGAAAGAAGGAGCAGAGTATTTGTAGAATAGGAGAAAGAAGGAGCAGAGTTTTTTTTAAAGGAGAAAGAAGGAGCAGAGTATTTGTAGAATAGGAGAAAAAAGGAGCAGAGTATTTGTAGAATAGGAGAAAGAAGGAGCAGAGTACTTGTAGAACAGGAGAAAGAAGGAGCAGAGTACTTGTAAAGAGGAGAAAGAAGGAGCAGAGTATTTGTACAACAGGAGAAAGAAGGAGCAGAGTACTTGTAGAATAGGAGAAAGAAGGAGCAGAGTACTTGTAAAGAGGAGAAAGAAGGAGCAGAGTACTTGTAGAATAGGAGAAAGAAGGAGCAGAGTATTTGTAGAATAGGAGAAAGAAGGAGCAGAGTATTTGTAGAATAGGAGAAAGAAGGAGCAGAGTATTTGTAGAATAGGAGAAAGAAGGAGCAGAGTACTTGTAGAATATGAGAAAGAAGGAGCAGAGTATTTGTAGAATAGGAGAAAGAAGGAGCAGAGTATTTGTAGAATAGGAGAAAGAAGGAGCAGAGTTTTTTTTAAAGGAGAAAGAAGGAGCAGAGTATTTGTAGAACAGGAGAAAGAAGGAGCAGAGTATTTGTAGAATAGGAGAAGGAAGGAGCAGAGTACTTGTAGAACAGGAGAAAGAAGGAGCAGAGTATTTGTAGAATAGGAGAAGGAAGGAGCAGAGTACTTGTAGAATAGGAGAAAGAAGGAGCAGAGTACTTGTAGAATAGGAGAAAGAAGGAGCAGAGTATTTGTAGAATAGGAGAAAGAATGAGCAGAGTATTTGTAGAATAGGAGAAAGAATGAGCAGAGTATTTGTAGAACAGGAGAAGAAGGAGCAGAGTACTTGTAGAATAGGAGAAAGAAGGAGCAGAGTATTTGTAGAATAGGAGAAAGAATGAGCAGAGTACTCATAGAATAGGAGAAAGAATGAGCAGAGTATTTGTAGAACAGGAGAAGAAGGAGCAGAGTACTTGTAGAATAGGAGAAAGAAGGAGCAGAGTATTTGTAGAATAGGAGAAAGAAGGAGCAGAGTACTCGTAGAATAGGAGAAAGAAGGAGCAGAGTACTCGTAGAATAGGAGTAAGAAGGAGCAGAGTACTCGTAGAATAGGAGTAAGAAGTACCAGACTACTCGTAGAATAGGAGAAAGAAGGAGCAAAGTATTTTTTTAAAGAAAAAAGGAGGAGAGTATTTGTAGAACAGGAGAAGAAGGAACAGAGAACTTGTAGAATAGGAGAAAGAAGGAGCAAAGTATTTGTAGAATAGGAGAAAGAAGGAGCAGAGTATTTGTAGAATAGGTGAAGGAAGGAGCAGAGTACTCGTAGAATAGGTGAAAGAAGTTGCAGAGTACTTGTAGAATAGGAGAAAGAAGGAGCAGAGTATTTGTAAAAAGGAGAAAGAAGGAGCAGAGTACTTGTAGAATAGGAGAAAGAAGGAGCAGAGTACTTGTAGAATAGGAGAAAGAATGAGCAGAGTATTTGTAGAATAGGAGAAAGAATGAGCAGAGTATTTGTAGAATAGGAGAAAGAATGAGCAGAGTATTTGTAGAACAGGAGAAGAAGGAGCAGAGTACTTGTAGAATAGGAGAAAGAAGGAGCAGAGTATTTGTAGAATAGGAGAAAGAATGAGCAGAGTACTCATAGAATAGGAGAAAGAATGAGCAGAGTATTTGTAGAACAGGAGAAGAAGGAGCAGAGTACTTGTAGAATAGGAGAAAGAAGGAGCAGAGTATTTGTAGAATAGGAGAAAGAAGGAGCAGAGTACTCGTAGAATAGGAGAAAGAAGGAGCAGAGTACTCGTAGAATAGGAGTAAGAAGGAGCAGAGTACTCGTAGAATAGGAGTAAGAAGTACCAGACTACTCGTAGAATAGGAGAAAGAAGGAGCAAAGTATTTTTTTAAAGAAAAAAGGAGGAGAGTATTTGTAGAACAGGAGAAGAAGGAACAGAGAACTTGTAGAATAGGAGAAAGAAGGAGCAGAGTACTCGTAGAATAGGAGTAAGAAGGAGCAGAGTACTCGTAGAATAGGAGTAAGAAGTACCAGACTACTCGTAGAATAGGAGAAAGAAGGAGCAAAGTATTTTTTTAAAGAAAAAAGGAGGAGAGTATTTGTAGAACAGGAGAAGAAGGAACAGAGAACTTGTAGAATAGGTGAAAGAAGTTGCAGAGTACTTGTAGAATAGGAGAAAGAAGGAGCAGAGTACTCGTAGAATAGGAGAAAGAAGGAGCAGAGTACTCGTAGAATAGGAGAAAGAAGGAGCAGAGTACTTGTAGAATAGGAGAAAGAAGGAGCAGAGTACTTGTAGAATAGGAGAAAGAAGGAGCAGAGTATTTGTAGAATAGGAGAAAGAATGAGCAGAGTATTTGTAGAATAGGAGAAAGAATGAGCAGAGTATTTGTAGAACAGGAGAAGAAGGAGCAGAGTACTTGTAGAATAGGAGAAAGAAGGAGCAGAGTATTTGTAGAATAGGAGAAAGAATGAGCAGAGTACTCATAGAATAGGAGAAAGAATGAGCAGAGTATTTGTAGAACAGGAGAAGAAGGAGCAGAGTATTTGTAGAATATGAGAAAGAAGGAGCAGAGTATTTGTAGAATAGGAGAAAGAAGGAGCAGAGTACTCGTAGAATAGGAGAAAGAAGGAGCAGAGTACTCGTAGAATAGGAGTAAGAAGGAGCAGAGTACTCGTAGAATAGGAGTAAGAAATACCAGACTACTCGTAGAATAGGAGAAAGAAGGAGCAGAGTACTTGTAGAATAGGAGAAAGAATGAGCAGAGTACTCATAGAATAGAAGAAAGAATGAGCAGAGTATTTGTAGAATAGGAGAAAGAAGGAGCAAAGTATTTTTGTTAAAGGAGAAAGAAGGAGCAGAGTATTTGTAGAACAGGAGAAGAAGGAGCAGAGTACTTGTAGAATAGGAGAAATAAGGAGCAGAGTACTTGTAGAATAGGAGAAAGGAGGAGTAGAGTACATATAGAATAGGAGAAAGAAGGAGCAGAGTACTCGTAGAATAGGAGTAAGAAGGAGCAGAGTATTTGTAGCATAGGAGAAAGAAGGAGCAGAGTACTTGTAGAATAGGAGAAAGAAGGAGCAGAGTACTCGTAGAATAGGAGAAAGAAGGAGCAGAGTACTCGTAGAATAGGAGTAAGAAGGAGCAGAGTATTTGTAGCATAGGAGAAAGAAGGAGCAAAGTATTTTTTTTAAAGAAAAAAAGAGGAGAGTATTTGTAGAACAGGAGAAGGAGCAGAGTACTTGTAGAATAGGAGAAAGAAGGAGCAGAGTATTTGTAGAATAGGAGAAAGAAGGAGCAGAGTACTTGTAGAATAGGAGAAAGAAGGAGCAGAGTATTTGTAGAATAGGAGAAAGAAGGAACAGAGTACTTGTAGAATAGGAGAAAGAAGGAGCAGAGTATTTGTAGAATAGGAGAAAAAAGGAGCAGAGTACTTGTAGAATAGGAGAAAGAAGGAGCAGAGTATTTGTAGAATAGGAGAAAGAAGGAGCAGAGTACTTGTAGAATAGGAGAAAGAAGGAGCAGAGTATTTGTAGAATAGGAGAAAGAAGGAACAGAGTACTTGTAGAATAGGAGAAAGAAGGAGCAGAGTATTTGTAGAACAGGAGAAAGAAGGAGCAGAGTATTTGTAGAATAGGAGAAAGGAGGAGCAGAGTACTTCTAGAATAGGAGAAATAAGGAGCAGAGTATTTGTAGAATAGGAGAAAGAAGGAGCAGAGTACTCGTAGAATAGGAGAAAGAAGGAGCAGAGTACTCGTAGAATAGGAGAAAGAAGGAGCAGAGTCTTTGTAGAATAGGAGAAAGAAGGAGCAAAGTATTTTTTGAAAGAAAAAAGAAGGAGGAGAGTATTTGTAGAATAGGAGAAAGAAGGAGCAGAGTACTTGTAAAGAGGAGAAAGAAGGAGCAGAGTATTTATTTAAAGGAGAAAGAAGGAACAGAGTATTTGTAGAACAGAAGAAGGAGCAGAGTACTTGTAGAATAGGAGAAAAAAGGAGCAGAGTATTTGTAGAATAGGAGAAATAAGGAGGAGAGTACTTGTAGAATAGGAGAAAGAAGGAGCAGAGTATTTGTAGAATAGGAGAAAGAAGGAGCAGAGTTTTTTTTAAAGGAGAAAGAAGGAGCAGAGTATTTGTAGAATAGGAGAAAGAAGGAGCAGAGTATTTGTAGAATAGGAGAAAGAATGAGCAGAGTATTTGTAGAATAGGAGAAAGAATGAGCAGAGTATTTGTAGAACAGGAGAAAGAAGGAGCAGAGTACTTGTAGAATAGGAGAAAGAAGGAGCAGAGTACTTGTAAAAAGGAGAAAGAAGGAGCAGAGTATTTGTAGAATAGGAGAAAGAAGGAACAGAGTACTTGTAGAATAGGATAAAGAAGGAGCAGAGTACTTGTAGAATAGGAGAAAGGAGGAGCAGAGTACTTCTAGAATAGGAGAATTAAGGAGCAGAGTATTTGTAGAATAGGAGAAAGAAGGAGCAGAGTACTTGTAGAATAGGAGAAAGAAGGAGCAGAGTATTTGTAGAACAGGAGAAAGAAGGAGCAGAGTACTTGTTGAATAGGAGAAAGAAGGAGCAGAGTACTTGTAAAGAGGAGAAAGAAGGAGCAGAGTACTTGTAGAATAGGAGAAAGAAGGAGCAGAGTACTTGTAGAATAGGAGAAAGAAGGAGCAGAGTATTTGTAGAACAGGAGAAAGAAGGAGGAGAGTACTTGTAGAATAGGAGAAAGAAGGAGCAGAGTATTTGTAGAATAGGAGAAAGAAGGAGCAGAGTATTTGTAGAACAAGAGAAAGAAGGAGCAGAGTACTTGTTGAATAGGAGAAAGAAGGAGCAGAGTACTTGTAAAGAGGAGAAAGAAGGAGCAGAGTACTTGTAAAGAGGAGAAAGAAGGAGCAGAGTATTTGTAGAATAGGAGAAAGAAGGAGCAGAGTACTTGTAGAATAGGAGAAAGAAGGAGCAGAGTATTTGTAGCATAGGAGAAAGAAGGAGCAGAGTACTCATAGAATAGGAGAAAGAAGGAGCAGAGTATTTGTAGCATAGGAGAAAGAAGTACCAGACTACTCGTAGAATAGGAGAAAGAATGAGCAGAGTCTTTGTAGAATAGGAGAAAGAAGGAGCAGAATACTTGTAGAATAGGAGAAAGATGGAGCAGAGTACTTGTAGAGTAGGAGAAAGATGGAGCAGAGTACTTGTAGAATAGGAGAAAGAAGGAGCATAGTATTTGTAAAATAGGAGAAAGAAGGAGCAGAGTATTTTTTTAAAGGAGAAAGAAGGAGCAGAGTATTTGTAGAACAGGAGAAGAAGGAGCAGAGTACTTGTAGAATAGGAGAAAAAAGGAGCAGAGTATATGTAGAATATGAGAAAGAAGGAGCAGAGTATTTGTAGAACAGAAGAAATACGGAGGAGAGTACTTGTAGAATAGGAGAAAGAAGGAGCAGAGTATTTGTAGAATATGAGAAAGAAGGAGCAAAGTATTTTTTTAAAGAAAAAAGGAGGAGAGTATTTGTAGAATAGGAGAAGAAGGAGCAGAGTACTTGAAGAATAGGAGAAAGAAGGAGCAGAGTACTTGTAAAGAGGAGAAAGAAGGAGCAGAGTATTTGTAGAATAGGAGAAAGAAGGAGCAGAGTACTTGTAGAATAGGAGAAAGAAGGAGCAGAGTATTTGTAGAATAGGAGAAAGAAGGAGCAGAGTACTTGTAGAATAGGAGAAAGAAGGAGCAGAGTATTTGTAGAATAGGAGAAAGAAGGAGCAGAGTACTTGTAGAATAGGAGAAAGAAGGAGCAGAGTACTTGTAGAATATGAGAAAGAAGGAGCAGAGTACTTGTAAAGAGGAGAAAGAAGGAGCAGAGTATTTGTAGAATAGGAGAAAGAAGGAGCAGAGTACTTGTAGAATAGGAGAAAGAAGGAGCAGAGTATTTGTAGAATAGGAGAATTAAGGAGCAGAGTATTTGTAGAATAGGAGAAAGAAGGAGCAGAGTATTTGTAGAATAGGAGAAAGAAGGAGCAGAGTACTTGTAGAATAGGAGAAAGAAGGAGCAGAGTATTTCTTTCTCCTATATTAAAAAAATACTCGTAGAATAGGAGAAAGAAGGAGCAGAATACTTGTAGAATAGGAAAAAGAAGGAGCAGAGTATGTGTAGAATAGGAGAAAAAAGGAGCAGAGTATTTGTAGAATAGGAGAAAGAAGGAGCAGAGTATTTGTAGAACAGGAGAAAAAAGGAGCAGAGTACTTGTAGAATAGGAGAAAGAAGGAGCAGAGTATTTGTAGAACAGGAGAAAGAAGGAGCAGAGTATTTGTAGAACAGGAGAAAGAAGGAGCAGAGTACTTGTAGAACAGGAGAAAGAAGGAGCAGAGTACTTGTAGAATAGGAGAAAGAAGGAGCATAGTATTTGTAGAACAGGAGAAAGAAGGAGCAGAGTATTTGTAGAATCGGAGAAAGAAGGAGCAGAGTATTTGTAGAATAGGAGAAAGAAGGAACAGAGTACTTGTAGAATAGGATAAAGAAGGAGTAGAGTACTTGTAGAATAGGAGAAAGGAGGAGCAGAGTACTTCTAGAATAGGAGAATTAAGGAGCAGAGTATTTGTAGAATAGGAGAAAGAAGGAGCAGAGTACTCGTAGAATAGGAGTAAGAAGGAGCAGAGTATTTGTAGCATAGGAGAAAGAAGTACCAGACTACTCGTAGAATAGGAGAAAGAATGAGCAGAGTATTTGTAGAACAGGAGAAAGAAGGAGCAAAGTATTTTTTTAAAGAAAAAAGAAGGAGGAGAGTATTTGTAGAACAGGAGAAGAAGGAGCAGAGTACTTGTAGAATAGGAGAAAGAAGGAGCAGAGTACTTGTAGAATAGGAGAAAGAAGGAGCAGAGTACTTGTAGAATAGGAGAAAGAAGGAGCAGAGTACTTGTAGAATAGGAGAAAGAAGGAGCAGAGTACTTGTAGAATAGGAGAAAGGAGGAGCAGAGTACTTCTAGAATAGGAGAAATAAGGAGCAGAGTATTTGTAGAATAGGAGAAAGAAGGAGCAGAGTACTCGTAGAATAGGAGTAAGAAGGAGCAGAGTATTTGTAGAATAGGAGAAAGAAGGAGCAGAGTATTTGTAGAATAGGAGAAAGAAGGAGCAGAGTACTTGTAGAATAGGAGAAAGAAGGAGCAGAGTACTTGTAGAATAGGAGAAAGAAGGAGCAGAGTACTTGTAGAATAGGAGAAAGAAGGAGCAGAGTACTTGTAGAATAGGAGAAAGAAGGAGCAGAGTATTTGTAGAACAGGAGAAAGAAGGAGCAGAGTATTTGTAGAATAGGATAAAGAAGGAGCAGAGTACTTGTAGAATAGGATAAAGAAGGAGCAGAGTATTTGTAGAATAGGAGAAAGAAAGAGCAGAGTACTCGTAGCATAAGAGAAGAAGGAGCAGAGTATTTGTAGAATAGGAGAAAGAAGAAGCAGAGTATTTGTAGAATAGGAGAAAGAAGGAGCAGAGTATTTGTAGAATAGGAGAAAGAAGGAGCAAAGTATTTTTTGTTTTGTAGAACAGGAGAAGAAGGAGCAGAGTACTTGTAGAATAGGAGAAAGAAGGAGCAGAGTATTAGTAGAATGAGAGAAAGAAGGAGCAGAGTACTCGTAGAACAGGAGAAAGAAGGAGCAGAGTATTTGTAGAACAGGAGAAAGAAGGAGCAGAGTACTTGTAGAATAGGAGAAAGAAGAAGCAGAGTATTTGTAGAATAGGAGAAAGAAGGAGCAGAGTATTTGTAGAATAGGAGAAAGAAGGAGCAGAGTATTTGTAGAATAGGAGAAAGAAGGAGCAGAGTACTTGTAGAATAGGAGAAAGAAGGAGCAGAGTACTTGTAGAATAGGAGAAAGAAGGAGCAGAGTATTTGTAGAATAGGAGAAAGAATGAGCAAAGTATTTTTGTTAAAGGAGAAAGAAGGAGCAGAGTATTTGTAGAACAGGAGAAGAAGGAGCAGAGTACTTGTAGAATAGGAGAAAGAAGGAGCAGAGTATTTGTAGAATAGGAGTGTTACGGTACCACCTTCCGAGCTCCAGACACAGTCGTTAGTCACTTGTATTCCCGGTTCCCCCAATAACGAGACCAAGCTCCATTATGAGGGTAAAACATGAACTGAGGACTGGAACAGCCAGCCTGCCTTTTATTTGCATTTCACACACACAGGCCACACCCAAGGGGAGGCATAAAACAACCACTGGCATCGATGGTACATCCCACACATTCTCTCCCCTTGGTGTGACACATAATCTTATTATACAGGCAGTTTAGAATATAATTTTATACAACTTGCATAACTCCAAATCCATCCATCATATTCACATAAAAGGCACATATTCAGATTCAGCATACTTAAATCATAAACAGTCTCAAAAATCACATCAATCCCTCCAGTGAATCCAAAGTTACTCGAATGTCCGTTTATGACCGACCGCAGCTACCGTTTCGTGCCCAAAAGAGTTCCCTGGATTCGGGCTATACGGTCGGTCACTTGTTGGCATAAAAATGTCTACGTCCTGTTCGAAGTGGATCGGTACTTCGACTACGTTGTACTGTCGAAGTATCGTCGATAGTACGGGTCGGCGGATTCGAAGGTAAAATGGCCGCCGCCACGTGGCCCTTTGTCCGATGTCGGCCACCACGAGGCTTTGATAGCTTTAGCGCTTCGTTGGTTTTGGCTGTATTCGAACTGTTAGTTGTGCAAAGTCACAACTCTCCGCAGGATCTCTCAGGGACCATAAGTACTGGGCAAATCAGACGAACCCAATAGGTTTAGTCCAGCGGGATGGGTCTGTCACATGGCTCCCTCCTTGTGGAACACTCCGGCAGACCCGGCTTGACCCTGTGGCGGGTCAACTTGGGGATGACCGGACTTAGAGAGAATAGGGACGTCTATTTGCCGGGATAACCCATCCGCATTCCCATTCTGCTTACCGGGTCGGTAGCTGATAGTGAAATTATAAGGCTGCAAGGCCAAACTCCACCTCAGCAGTCTGCCATTGTCCCCAGAGACCCGGTTAAGCCAGACGAGGGGGTTGTGGTCTGTTACGAGGGAAAATTCTTGTCCGTATAGGTAGGGGCTCAGTTTCTTCAGTGCCCAGACCAGGGCCAAACACTCTTTCTCTACTGCCGCATAACTCACTTCTCGAGGTAGTAACTTTCTGCTGAGATATGCGACAGGGTGTTCTCCGCCATCCTCCCCGACCTGGCTCAGCACAGCCCCCAGTCCATACATGGAAGCGTCTGTGTGGACAAGAAAACGTTTGTTAGGGACTGGGGCAGCCAGGACAGGGGCATTCACAAGAGCCTGCTTCAGGGCTTGAAACGCGGCTTCACAAGCTGGAGACCACAGGACCTGTCTAGGTAAATTCTTTTTAGTCAAATCAGTTAGGGGCTTGGCAATCGTACTGTAGTCGGGGACAAAACGTCGATAGTAACCCGCTGTCCCTAGGAAGGCAAGTACTTGGGTCTTGGTGATAGGTGTGGGCCAGTTAGCTACTGCTTCCACCTTGGCCGGTTCGGGTCTCTGGCTCCCACAACCCACCCGGTGACCCAAGTACTGCACTTCTGCCATGCCTAAATGGCACTTGTCTGGTCTCAGAGTCAGGCCGGCGGCCCGAATCTTGTCCAGCACTACCCCTACGTGTACTAGGTGGTCTTCCCAAGACTCACTGTAAACCGCGATGTCGTCCAGGTATGCACATGCAAATCCCTGGAAGCCATCTAGGAGCCTATCCACCATACGCTGGAAGGTAGCCGGAGCGTTCTTCATCCCGAATGGCATAACCCTAAACTGGTATAGGCCAAACGGGGTGACGAAGGCCGACTTGGGGATAGCATCCTCGGCCAGGGGGATCTGCCAGTACCCTTTACATAGGTCAATGGTGGTCAGGTAGCGCCCCCTGGCAATGCGGTCTAATAACTCGTCTATCCGGGGCATCGGGTAGGCGTCCGTGGTAGTCCGCTCGTTGAGCCGCCTGTAATCCACACAGAACCGGGTGGTCCCATCTTTCTTGGGTACTAGGACTACGGGCGACGCCCACGGACTATCGGAGTGCTCAATAACCCCCAGCCGGGTCATCTCCTGTATCTCCTTCCGCATTCCTTCTCGGACTGCTTCCGGGATGCGGTATGGAGGTTGTCATAGGGGGTTCTGTCCGGGTGTCTCGACCTTGTGTATAGCTAGTGGGGTGTACCCTGGTTCTTGGGAGAATGTCGCCTGCTTCTCCCACAGAAGCTGTCTTGCCTGGGTTTTCTCGGCCGGGCTTAGTCGGTCACCTAACTGTACGAGGCTAGTAAGGTCGGTCTGGGGATCCCTTTCTAACAGGTCCGGTAAAGGTAAGTTCTCGGTGTCGTCGGTAGCTGGGGCACAAACTGCTGCAACATCTTCGGGTCGTTCCTGGTACTCCTTGAGCATGTTCACATGAAAGGATCGTTGTACCCTTTCATCCGAACAGCTGGCTATGAGATAGGTAGTATCGCATACCTGAGCTAACACCTTGTACGGGCCCTGCCAAGATGCTTGCATCTTGTTTGCCTTCACAGGTTTGAGCACTAGGACCTTCTGCCCAACCTGGAAGACCCGCTGTCGAGCACCCCGATCGTACCATCGTTTCTGTTTCCCCTGGGCCGCCCGGAGATTTTCCCTTACCATCAGGGATAGTTGCTCCATACGGTCCCGGAGTTCCAGCACATACGGTACTATGGGGGTCCCTTCTTGCTCTGTCTCCCCCTCCCAGTGTCCTCTAATGAGATCTAGGGGTCCACGAACCCTCCTCCCATAGAGTAACTCAAAGGGGGAGAACCCAGTTGATTCCTGGGGCACCTCTCTGTATGCAAATAGCAGATGAGGCAGGAATCGCTCCCAGTCTCGGCAAGTGTCAGAAAAGGTCCTCAGCATTTGTTTGAGGGTACCATTAAATCGCTCGCAGAGACCGTTAGTCTGTGGGTGATAGGGTGAACTAAGTAGCGGGTTGATGCCGCACACATCCCACCGCTGCCACCAGTTGTTACGGTACCACCTTCCGAGCTCCAGACACAGTCGTTAGTCACTTGTATTCCCGGTTCCCCCAATAACGAGACCAAGCTCCATTATGAGGGTAAAACATGAACTGAGGACTGGAACAGCCAGCCTGCCTTTTATTTGCATTTCACACACACAGGCCACACCCAAGGGGAGGCATAAAACAACCACTGGCATCGATGGTACATCCCACACATTCTCTCCCCTTGGTGTGACACATAATCTTATTATACAGGCAGTTTAGAATATAATTTTATACAACTTGCATAACTCCAAATCCATCCATCATATTCACATAAAAGGCACATATTCAGATTCAGCATACTTAAATCATAAACAGTCTCAAAAATCACATCAATCCCTCCAGTGAATCCAAAGTTACTCGAATGTCCGTTTATGACCGACCGCAGCTACCGTTTCGTGCCCAAAAGAGTTCCCTGGATTCGAGCTATACGGTCGGTCACTTGTTGGCATAAAAATGTCTACGTCCTGTTCGAAGTGGATCGGTACTTCGACTACGTTGTACTGTCGAAGTATCGTCGATAGTACGGGTCGGCGGATTCGAAGGTAAAATGGCCGCCGCCACGTGGCCCTTTGTCCGATGTCGGCCACCACGAGGCTTTGATAGCTTTAGCGCTTCGTTGGTTTTGGCTGTATTCGAACTGTTAGTTGTGCAAAGTCACAACTCTCCGCAGGATCTCTCAGGGACCATAAGTACTGGGCAAATCAGACGAACCCAATAGGTTTAGTCCAGCGGGATGGGTCTGTCACAAGGAGAAAGAAGGAGCAGAGTTTTTTTAAAGGAGAAAGAAGGAGCAGAGTATTTGTAGAACAGGAGAAAGAAGGAGCAGAGTATTTGTAGAATAGGAGAAGGAAGGAGCAGAGTACTTGTAAAAAGGAGAAAGAAGGAGCAGAGTGTTTGTAGAATAGAAGAAAGAAGGAGCAGAGTACTTGTAGAATAGGAGAAAGAAGGAGCAGAGTACTTGTAGAATAGGAGAAAGAAGGAGCAGAGTACTTGTAGAATAGGAGAAAGAAGGAGCAGAGTACTTGTAGAATAGGAGAAAGAAGGAGCAGAGTACTTGTAGAATAGGAGAAAGAAGGAGCAGAGTACTTGTAGAATAGGAGAAAGAAGGAACAGAGTACTTGTAGAATATGAGAAAGAAGGAGCAGAGTATTTGTAGAATAGGAGAAAGAATGAGCAGAGTACTCATAGAATAGGAGAAAGAATGAGCAGAGTATTTGTAGAATAGGAGAAAGAATGAGCAAAGTATTTTTGTTAAAGGAGAAAGAATGAGCAGAGTACTTGTAGAATAGGAGAAAGAAGGAGCAGAGTACTTGTAGAATAGGAGAAAGAAGGAGCAGAGTATTTGTAGAATAGGAGAAAGAATGAGCAGAGTACTCATAGAATAGGAGAAAGAAGGAGCAGAGTATTTGTAGAATAGGAGAAAGAATGAGCAAAGTATTTTTGTTAAAGGAGAAAGAATGAGCAGAGTATTTGTAGAATAGGAGAAAGAAGGAGCAGAGTATTTGTAGAATAGGAGAAAGAAGGAGCAGAGTTTTTTTAAAGGAGAAAGAAGGAGCAGAGTACTTGTAGAACAGGAGAAAGAAGGAGCAGAGTATTTGTAGAATAGGAGAAGGAAGGAGCAGAGTACTTGTAAAAAGGAGAAAGAAGGAGCAGAGTGTTTGTAGAATAGAAGAAAGAAGGACCAGAGTACTTGTGAAGAGGAGAAAGAAGGAGCAGATTACTTGTAGAATAGGAGAAAGAAGGAGCAGAGTATTTGTAGAATAGGAGAAAGAAGGAGCAGAGTACTTGTAGAATAGGAGAAAGAAGGAGCAGAGTACTTGTAGAATAGGAGAAAGAAGGAGCAGAGTATTAGTAGAATAGGAGAAAGAATGAGCAGAGTACTCATAGAATAGGAGAAAGAATGAGCAGAGTATTTGTAGAATAGGAGAAAGAAGGAGCAGAGTATTTGTAGAATAGGAGAAAGAAGGAGCAGAGTATTTGAAGAATAGGAGAAAGAAGGAGCAGAGTATTTGAAGAATAGGAGAAAGAAGGAGCAGAGTATTTGTAGAACAGGAGAAAGAAGGAGCAGAGTATTTGTAGAATAGGAGAAGGAAGGAGCAGAGTACTTGTAAAAAGGAGAAAGAAGGAGCAGAGTGTTTGTAGAATAGAAGAAAGAAGGACCAGAGTACTTGTGAAGAGGAGAAAGAAGGAGCAGATTACTTGTAGAATAGGAGAAAGAAGGAGCAGAGTATTTGTAGAATAGGAGAAAGAAGGAGCAGAGTACTTGTAGAATAGGAGAAAGAAGGAGCAGAGTACTTGTAGAATAGGAGAAAGAAGGAGCAGAGTACTTGTAGAATAGGAGAAAGAAGGAGCAGAGTACTCATAGAATAGGAGAAAGAATGAGCAGAGTTTTTTTAAAGGAGAAAGAAGGAGCAGAGTATTTGTAGAACAGGAGAAAGAAGGAGCAGAGTATTTGTAGAATAGGAGAAAGAATGAGCAGAGTACTCAGAATAGGAGAAAGAAGGAGCAGAGTTTTTTTAAAGGAGAAAGAAGGAGCAGAGTATTTGTAGAACAGGAGAAAGAAGGAGCAGAGTATTTGTAGAATAGAAGAAAGAAGGACCAGAGTACTTGTGAAGAGGAGAAAGAAGGAGCAGATTACTTGTAGAATAGGAGAAAGAAGTTGCAGAGTACTTGTAGAATAGGAGAAAGAAGGAGCAGAGTATTTGTAGAATAGGAGAAGGAAGGAGCAGAGTACTTGTAGAATAGGAGAAAGAAGGAGCAGAGTACTTGTAGAATAGGAGAAAGAAGGAGCAGAGTACTTGTAGAATAGGAGAAAGAAGGAGCAGAGTATTTGTAGAATAGGAGAAAGAATGAGCAAAGTATTTTTGTTAAAGGAGAAAGAAGGAGCAGAGTATTTGTAGAACAGGAGAAGAAGGAGCAGAGTACTTGTAGAATAGGAGAAAGAAGGAGCAGAGTATTTGTAGAATAGGAGAAAGAAGGAGCAGAGTTTTTTTAAAGGAGAAAGAAGGAGCAGAGTATTTGTAGAACAGGAGAAAGAAGGAGCAGAGTACTTGTAAAAAGGAGAAAGAAGGAGCAGAGTGTTTGTAGAATAGAAGAAAGAAGGAGCAGAGTACTTGTAGAATAGGAGAAAGAAGGAGCAGAGTACTTGTAGAATAGGAGAAAGAAGGAGCAGAGTGTTTGTAGAATAGAAGAAAGAAGGAGCAGAGTACTTGTAGAATAGGAGAAAGAAGGAGCAGAGTACTTGTAGAATAGGAGAAAGAAGGAGCAGAGTACTTGTAGAATAGGAGAAAGAAGGAGCAGAGTACTTGTAGAATAGGAGAAAGAAGGAGCAGAGTATTTGTAGAATAGGAGAAAGAATGAGCAGAGTACTCATAGAATAGGAGAAAGAATGAGCAGAGTATTTGTAGAATAGGAGAAAGAATGAGCAAAGTATTTTTGTTAAAGGAGAAAGAATGAGCAGAGTACTTGTAGAATAGGAGAAAGAAGGAGCAGAGTACTTGTAGAATAGGAGAAAGAAGGAGCAGAGTATTTGTAGAATAGGAGAAAGAATGAGCAGAGTACTCATAGAATAGGAGAAAGAAGGAGCAGAGTATTTGTAGAATAGGAGAAAGAATGAGCAGAGTACTCATAGAATAGGAGAAAGAAGGAGCAGAGTATTTGTAGAATAGGAGAAAGAATGAGCAAAGTATTTTTGTTAAAGGAGAAAGAATGAGCAGAGTATTTGTAGAATAGGAGAAAGAAGGAGCAGAGTATTTGTAGAATAGGAGAAAGAATGAGCAAAGTATTTTTGTTAAAGGAGAAAGAAGGAGCAGAGTACTTGTAGAATAGGAGAAAGAAGGAGCAGAGTATTTGTAGAATAGGAGAAAGAAGGAGCAGAGTTTTTTTAAAGGAGAAAGAAGGAGCAGAGTATTTGTAGAACAGGAGAAAGAAGGAGCAGAGTATTTGTAGAATAGGAGAAGGAAGGAGCAGAGTACTTGTAAAAAGGAGAAAGAAGGAGCAGAGTGTTTGTAGAATAGAAGAAAGAAGGACCAGAGTACTTGTGAAGAGGAGAAAGAAGGAGCAGATTACTTGTAGAATAGGAGAAAGAAGGAGCAGAGTACTTGTAGAATAGGAGAAAGAAGGAGCAGAGTACTTGTAGAATCGGAGAAAGAAGGAGCAGAGTACTTGTAGAATAGGAGAAAGAAGGAGCAGAGTATTTGTAGAATAGGAGAAAGAATGAGCAGAGTACTCATAGAATAGGAGAAAGAATGAGCAGAGTATTTGTAGAACAGGAGAAAGAAGGAGCAGAGTATTTGTAGAATAGGAGAAAGAATGAGCAAAGTATTTTTGTTAAAGGAGAAAGAAGGAGCAGAGTATTTGTAGAACAGGAGAAGAAGGAGCAGAGTATTTGTAGAACAGGAGAAAGAAGGAGCAGAGTATTTGTAGAATAGGAGAAAGAAGGAGCAGAGTTTTTTTAAAGGAGAAAGAAGGAGCAGAGTATTTGTAGAATAGGAGAAAGAAGGAGCAGAGTATTTGTAGAATAGGAGAAAGAAGGAACAGAGTACTTGTAGAATAGGAGAAAGAAGGAGCAGAGTATTTCTTTCTCCTATATTAAAAAAATACTTGTAGAATAGGAGAAAGAAGGAGCAGAGTATTTGTAGAATAGGAGAAAGAAGGAGCAGAGTATTTGTAGAACAGGAGAAAGAAGGAGCAGAGTATTTGTAGAACAGGAGAAAGAAGGAGCAGAGTACTTGTAGAACAGGAGAAAGAAGGAGCAGAGTATTTGTAGAACAGGAGAAAGAAGGAGCAGAGTACTTGTAGAACAGGAGAAAGAAGGAGCAGAGTACTTGTAGAATAGGAGAAAGAAGGAGCAGAGTATTTGTAGAACAGGAGAAAGAAGGAAGGAGCAGAGTATTTGTAGAATAGGAGAAAGAAGGAGCAGAGTACTTGTAGAATAGGAGAAAGAAGGAGAAAGAAGGAGCAGAGTATTTCTTTCTCCTATATTAAAAAAATACTCGTAGAATAGGAGAAAGAAGGAGCAGAGTATTTGTAGAATAGGAGAAAGAAGGAGCAGAGTACTTGTAGAATAGGAGAAAGAAGGAACAGAGTACTTGTAGAATAGGATAAAGAAGGAGCAGAGTACTTGTAGAATAGGAGAAAGAAGGAGCAGAGTACTTGTAGAATAGGAGAAAGGAGGAGCAGAGTACTTCTAGAATAGGAGAATTAAGGAGCAGAGTATTTGTAGAATAGGAGAAAGAAGGAGCAGAGTACTCGTAGAATAGGAGTAAGAAGGAGCAGAGTATTTGTAGCATAGGAGAAAGAAGTACCAGACTACTCGTAGAATAGGAGAAAGAATGAGCAGAGTATTTGTAGAACAGGAGAAAGAAGGAGCAAAGTATTTTTTTAAAGAAAAAAGAAGGAGGAGAGTATTTGTAGAACAGGAGAAGAAGGAGCAGAGTACTTGTAGAATAGGAGAAAGAAGGAGCAGAGTACTCGTAGCATAGGAGAAGAAGGAGCAGAGTATTTGTAGAATAGGAGAAAGAAGAAGCAGAGTATTTGTAGAATAGGAGAAAGAAGGAGCAGAGTATTTGTAGAATAGGAGAAAGAAGGAGCAGAGTATTTGTAGAATAGGAGAAAGAAGGAGCAGAGTATTTGTAGAATAGGAGAAAGAAGGAGCAGAGTATTTGTAGAATAGGAGAAAGAAGGAGCAGAGTACTTGTAGAATAGGAGAAAGAAGGAGCAGAGTATTTGTAGAATAGGAGAAAGAAGGAGCAGAGTACTTGTAGAATAGGAGAAAGAAGGAGCAGAGTACTTGTAGAATAGGAGAAAGAAGGAGCAGAGTACTCGTAGCATAGGAGAAGAAGGAGCAGAGTATTTGTAGAATAGGAGAAAGAAGAAGCAGAGTATTTGTAGAATAGGAGAAAGAAGGAGCAGAGTATTTGTAGAATAGGAGAATGAAGGAGCAGAGTATTTGTAGAATAGGAGAAAGAAGGAGCAGAGTATTTGTAGAATAGGAGAAAGAAGGAGCAGAGTATTTGTAGAATAGGAGAAAGAAGGAGCAGAGTATTTGTAGAATAGGAGAAAGAAGGAGCAGAGTATTTGTAGAATAGGAGAAAGAAGGAGCAGAGTATTTGTAGAACAGGAGAAAGAAGGAGCAGAGTACTTGTAGAATAGGAGAAAGAAGGAGCATAGTATTTGTAGAATAGGAGAAAGAAGGAGCAGAGTACTTGTAAAGAGGAGAAAGAAGGAGCAGAGTATTTTTTTAAAGGAGAAAGAAGGAGCAGAGTATTTGTAGAACAGGAGAAGAAGGAGCAGAGTACTTGTAGAATAGGACAAAAGGAGGAGAGTATTTGTAGAATATGAGAAAGAAGGAGCAGAGTATTTGTAGAACAGGAGAAATAAGGAGCAGAGTATTTGTAGAATAGGAGAAAGAAGGAGCAGAGTACTTGTGAAGAGGAGAAAGAAGGAGCAGAGTTTTTTTAAAGGAGAAAGAAGGAGCAGAGTTTTTTTAGAACAGGAGAAAGAAGGAGCAGAGTGTTTGTAGAATAGGAGAAAGAAGGAGCAGAGTACTTGTGAAGAGGAGAAAGAAGGAGCAGAGTACTTGTAGAATAGGAGAAAGAAGGAGCAGAGTACTTGTAGAATAGGAGAAAGAAGGAGCAGAGTTTTTTTAAAGGAGAAAGAAGGAGCAGAGTATTTGTAGAACAGGAGAAAGAAGGAGCAGAGTATTTGTAGAATAGAAGAAAGAAGGAGCAGAGTATTTGTAGAATAGGAGAAAGAAGGAGCAGAGTTTTTTTAAAGGAGAAAGAAGGAGCAGAGTTTTTTTAAAGGAGAAAGAAGGAGCAGAGTACTTGTGAAGAGGAGAAAGAAGGAGCAGATTACTTGTAGAATAGGAGAAAGAAGTTGCAGAGTACTTGTAGAATAGGAGAAAGAAGGAGCAGAGTATTTGTAGAATAGGAGAAAGAAGGAGCAGAGTACTTGTAGAATAGGAGAAAGAAGGAGCAGAGTACTTGTAGAATAGGAGAAAGAAGGAGCAGAGTACTTGTAGAATAGGAGAAAGAAGGAGCAGAGTATTTGTAGAACAGGAGAAGGAGCAGAGTACTTGTAGAACAGGAGAAAGAAGGAGCAGAGTATTTGTAGAATAGGAGAAGGAAGGAGCAGAGTACTTGTAAAAAGGAGAAAGAAGGAGCAGAGTGTTTGTAGAATAGAAGAAAGAAGGACCAGAGTACTTGTGAAGAGGAGAAAGAAGGAGCAGATTACTTGTAGAATAGGAGAAAGAAGGAGCAGAGTATTTGTAGAATAGGAGAAAGAAGGAGCAGAGTACTTGTAGAATAGGAGAAAGAAGGAGCAGAGTACTTGTAGAATAGGAGAAAGAAGGAGCAGAGTATTTGTAGAATAGGAGAAAGAATGAGCAGAGTACTCATAGAATAGGAGAAAGAATGAGCAGAGTATTTGTAGAATAGGAGAAAGAAGGAGCAGAGTATTTGTAGAATAGGAGAAAGAATGAGCAGAGTACTCATAGAATAGGAGAAAGAATGAGCAGAGTATTTGTAGAACAGGAGAAGAAGGAGCAGAGTACTTGTAGAATAGGATAAAAATGGAGCAGAGTACTTGTAGAATAGGAGAAAGAAGGAGCAGAGTACTTGTAAAAAGGAGAAAGAAGGAGCAGAGTACTTGTAGAATAGGAGAAAGAAGGAGCAGAGTACTTGTAAAAAGGAGAAAGAAGGAGCAGAGTATTTGTAGAATAGGAGAAAGAAGGAACAGAGTACTTGTAGAATAGGATAAAAATGGAGCAGAGTACTTGTAGAATAGGATAAAGAAGGAGCAGAGTACTTGTAGAATAGGAGAAAGAAGGAGCAGAGTACTTGTAGAATAGGAGAAAGGAGGAGCAGAGTACTTCTAGAATAGGAGAATTAAGGAGCAGAGTATTTGTAGAATAGGAGAAAGAAGGAGCAGAGTACTCGTAGAATAGGAGTAAGAAGGAGCAGAGTATTTGTAGCATAGGAGAAAGAAGTACCAGACTACACGTAGAATAGGAGAAAGAATGAGCAGAGTATTTGTAGAACAGGAGAAGAAGGAGCAGAGTACTTGTAGAATAGGAGAAAGAAGGAGCAGAGTACTTGTAGAACAGGAGAAGAAGGAGCAGAGTACTTGTAGAATAGGAGAAAGAAGGAGCAGAGTACTTGTAGAATAGGAGAAAGAAGGAGCAGAGTACTTGTAGAATAGGAGAAAGAAGGAGCAGAGTACTTCTAGAATAGGAGAAATAAGGAGCAGAGTATTTGTAGAATAGGAGAAAGAAGGAGCAGAGTACTTGTAGAATAAGAGAAAGAAGGAGCAGAGTACTCGTAGAATAGGAGTAAGAAGGAGCAGAGTATTTGTAGCATAGGAGAAAGAAGGAGCAGAGTATTTGTAGAATAGGAGAAAGAATGAGCAAAGTATTTTTTGTTTTGTAGAACAGGAGAAGAAGGAGCAGAGTACTTGTAGAATAGGAGAAAGAAGGAGCAGAGTATTTGTAGAATAGGATAAAGAAGGAGCAGAGTACTTGTAGAATAGGAGAAAGAAGGAGCAGAGTATTTGTAGAATAGGATAAAGAAGGAGCAGAGTATTTGTAGAATAGGAGAAAGAAGGAGCAGAGTACTCGTAACATAAGAGAAGAAGGAGCAGAGTATTTGTAGAATAGGAGAAAGAAGAAGCAGAGTATTTGTAGAATAGGAGAAAGAAGGAGCAGAGTATTTGTAGAATAGGAGAGAAGGAGCAGAGTGCTTGTAGAACAGGAGAAGAAGGAGCAGAGTATTTGTAGAATAGGAGAAAGAAGGAGCAGAGTACTTGTAGAATAGGAGAAAGAAGGAGCAGAGTATTTGTAGAATAGGATAAAGAAGGAGCAGAGTATTTGTAGAATGAGAGAAAGAAGGAGCAGAGTACTCGTAGAATAGGAGAAAGAAGGAGCAGAGTATTTGTAGAACAGGAGAAAGAAGGAGCAGAGTACTTGTAGAATAGGAGAATGAAGGAGCAGAGTACTTGTAAAGAGGAGAAAGAAGGAGCAGAGTATTTGTAGGATAGGAGAAAGAAGGAGCAGAGTATTTGTAGAATAGGAGAATGAAGGAGCAGAGTATTTGTAGAATAGGAGAAAGAAGGAGCAGAGTATTTGTAGAATAGGAGAAAGAAGGAGCAGAGTATTTGTAGAATAGGAGAAAGAAGGAGCAGAGTACTCGTAGAATAGGAGTAAGAAGGAGCAGAGTATTTGTAGCATAGGAGAAAGAAGTACCAGACTACTCGTAGAATAGGAGAAAGAATGAGCAGAGTATTTGTAGAACAGGAGAAAGAAGGAGCAAAGTATTTTTTTAAAGAAAAAAGAAGGAGGAGAGTATTTGTAGAATAGGAGAAAGAAGGAGCAGAGTACTTGTAGAATAGGAGAAAGAAGGAGCAGAGTACTTGTAGAATAGGATAAAGAAGGAGCAGAGTATTTGTAGAATAGGAGAAAGAAGGAGCAGAGTACTCGTAGCATAAGAGAAGAAGGAGCAGAGTATTTGTAGAATAGGAGAAAGAAGGAGCAGAGTATTTGTAGAATAGGAGAAGGAAGGAGCAGAGTACTTGTAGAATAGGAGAAAGAAGGAGCAGAGTACTTGTAGAATAGGAGAAAGAAGGAGCAGAGTACTTGTAGAATAGGAGAAAGAAGGAGCAGAGTATTTGTAGAATAGGAGAAAGAATGAGCAAAGTATTTTTGTTAAAGGAGAAAGAAGGAGCAGAGTATTTGTAGAACAGGAGAAGAAGGAGCAGAGTACTTGTAGAATAGGAGAAAGAAGGAGCAGAGTATTTGTAGAATAGGAGAAAGAAGGAGCAGAGTTTTTTTAAAGGAGAAAGAAGGAGCAGAGTATTTGTAGAACAGGAGAAAGAAGGAGCAGAGTACTTGTAAAAAGGAGAAAGAAGGAGCAGAGTGTTTGTAGAATAGAAGAAAGAAGGAGCAGAGTATTTGTAGAATAGGAGAAAGAATGAGCAGAGTACTCATAGAATAGGAGAAAGAATGAGCAGAGTATTTGTAGAATAGGAGAAAGAATGAGCAAAGTATTTTTGTTAAAGGAGAAAGAATGAGCAGAGTACTTGTAGAATAGGAGAAAGAAGGAGCAGAGTACTTGTAGAATAGGAGAAAGAAGGAGCAGAGTATTTGTAGAATAGGAGAAAGAATGAGCAGAGTACTCATAGAATAGGAGAAAGAAGGAGCAGAGTATTTGTAGAATAGGAGAAAGAATGAGCAGAGTACTCATAGAATAGGAGAAAGAAGGAGCAGAGTATTTGTAGAATAGGAGAAAGAATGAGCAAAGTATTTTTGTTAAAGGAGAAAGAATGAGCAGAGTATTTGTAGAATAGGAGAAAGAAGGAGCAGAGTATTTGTAGAATAGGAGAAAGAATGAGCAAAGTATTTTTGTTAAAGGAGAAAGAAGGAGCAGAGTACTTGTAGAATAGGAGAAAGAAGGAGCAGAGTATTTGTAGAATAGGAGAAAGAAGGAGCAGAGTATTTGTAGAATAGGAGAAAGAAGGAGCAGAGTTTTTTTAAAGGAGAAAGAAGGAGCAGAGTATTTGTAGAACAGGAGAAAGAAGGAGCAGAGTATTTGTAGAATAGGAGAAGGAAGGAGCAGAGTACTTGTAAAAAGGAGAAAGAAGGAGCAGAGTGTTTGTAGAATAGAAGAAAGAAGGACCAGAGTACTTGTGAAGAGGAGAAAGAAGGAGCAGATTACTTGTAGAATAGGAGAAAGAAGGAGCAGAGTACTTGTAGAATAGGAGAAAGAAGGAGCAGAGTACTTGTAGAATCGGAGAAAGAAGGAGCAGAGTACTTGTAGAATAGGAGAAAGAAGGAGCAGAGTATTTGTAGAATAGGAGAAAGAATGAGCAGAGTACTCATAGAATAGGAGAAAGAATGAGCAGAGTATTTGTAGAACAGGAGAAAGAAGGAGCAGAGTATTTGTAGAATAGGAGAAAGAATGAGCAAAGTATTTTTGTTAAAGGAGAAAGAAGGAGCAGAGTATTTGTAGAACAGGAGAAGAAGGAGCAGAGTATTTGTAGAACAGGAGAAAGAAGGAGCAGAGTATTTGTAGAATAGGAGAAAGAAGGAGCAGAGTTTTTTTAAAGGAGAAAGAAGGAGCAGAGTATTTGTAGAATAGGAGAAAGAAGGAGCAGAGTATTTGTAGAATAGGAGAAAGAAGGAACAGAGTACTTGTAGAATAGGAGAAAGAAGGAGCAGAGTATTTCTTTCTCCTATATTAAAAAAATACTTGTAGAATAGGAGAAAGAAGGAGCAGAGTATTTGTAGAATAGGAGAAAGAAGGAGCAGAGTATTTGTAGAACAGGAGAAAGAAGGAGCAGAGTACTTGTAGAATAGGAGAAAAAAGGAGCAGAGTATTTGTAGAATAGGAGAAAGAAGGAGCAGAGTATTTGTAGAACAGGAGAAAGAAGGAGCAGAGTACTTGTAGAATAGGAGAAAAAAGGAGCAGAGTATTTGTAGAACAGGAGAAAGAAGGAGCAGAGTATTTGTAGAACAGGAGAAAGAAGGAGCAGAGTATTTGTAGAATAGGAGAAAGAAGGAGCAGAGTATTTGTAGAACAGGAGAAAGAAGGAGCAGAGTACTTGTAGAACAGGAGAAAGAAGGAGCAGAGTATTTGTAGAACAGGAGAAAGAAGGAGCAGAGTACTTGTAGAACAGGAGAAAGAAGGAGCAGAGTATTTGTAGAACAGGAGAAAGAAGGAGCAGAGTATTTGTAGAACAGGAGAAAGAAGGAGCAGAGTACTTGTAAAAAGGAGAAAGAAGGAGCAGAGTGTTTGTAGAATAGAAGAAAGAAGGAGCAGAGTATTTGTAGAATAGGAGAAAGAATGAGCAGAGTACTCATAGAATAGGAGAAAGAATGAGCAGAGTATTTGTAGAATAGGAGAAAGAATGAGCAAAGTATTTTTGTTAAAGGAGAAAGAATGAGCAGAGTACTTGTAGAATAGGAGAAAGAAGGAGCAGAGTACTTGTAGAATAGGAGAAAGAAGGAGCAGAGTATTTGTAGAATAGGAGAAAGAATGAGCAGAGTACTCATAGAATAGGAGAAAGAAGGAGCAGAGTATTTGTAGAATAGGAGAAAGAATGAGCAGAGTACTCATAGAATAGGAGAAAGAAGGAGCAGAGTATTTGTAGAATAGGAGAAAGAATGAGCAAAGTATTTTTGTTAAAGGAGAAAGAATGAGCAGAGTATTTGTAGAATAGGAGAAAGAAGGAGCAGAGTATTTGTAGAATAGGAGAAAGAATGAGCAAAGTATTTTTGTTAAAGGAGAAAGAAGGAGCAGAGTACTTGTAGAATAGGAGAAAGAAGGAGCAGAGTATTTGTAGAATAGGAGAAAGAAGGAGCAGAGTTTTTTTAAAGGAGAAAGAAGGAGCAGAGTATTTGTAGAACAGGAGAAAGAAGGAGCAGAGTATTTGTAGAATAGGAGAAGGAAGGAGCAGAGTACTTGTAAAAAGGAGAAAGAAGGAGCAGAGTGTTTGTAGAATAGAAGAAAGAAGGACCAGAGTACTTGTGAAGAGGAGAAAGAAGGAGCAGATTACTTGTAGAATAGGAGAAAGAAGGAGCAGAGTACTTGTAGAATAGGAGAAAGAAGGAGCAGAGTACTTGTAGAATCGGAGAAAGAAGGAGCAGAGTACTTGTAGAATAGGAGAAAGAAGGAGCAGAGTATTTGTAGAATAGGAGAAAGAATGAGCAGAGTACTGTCAGGATCGGGACAGGGATCCAACACGCAGAGTACAAACAGTAGCCAGATACGTATACCGGACCTTAGAATGGCCGGACTAACGTAAGTAGTACAGTATAGAATGGTCAAAGACAAGCCGAGGTCGAGGGTAACAGAAGACAGGTAAGCGAGAGACAAGCCGAATCAAGGGTAACAGAGATAAGCAGAGTAAGGTAAACAAGCCGGGTCAAAACCAAAAGGGATAATAGAAAACACAAGCACTGAGTGACTAGAACAAGCTAGAACCACGACAGGGCAATGAGCTAATGAAGGAAGCTCTGTTAAATACCCTGTTCAGAGCAGTAACCACACCTCCGAGACGTCCTGATTGGTCCTGCAGCAATTGACTGACAGGTCGATCCGGGGGAGTGTCCTGATGATGACTTCCTGCCTAGATGGTGTAAAAGGCAGTCACTCCCTCGCGGCCGGCCTTGCATGACCGGATATACCGCAGGGAAGGGAGTCATCAGACCGTCTGAATGGTGGAACAGCTAAGTCTCTACCTCTTTTGGAGGTAGAGACCACAGGTACCCTGACAAGTACTCATAGAATAGGAGAAAGAATGAGCAGAGTATTTGTAGAACAGGAGAAAGAAGGAGCAGAGTATTTGTAGAATAGGAGAAAGAATGAGCAAAGTATTTTTGTTAAAGGAGAAAGAAGGAGCAGAGTATTTGTAGAACAGGAGAAGAAGGAGCAGAGTATTTGTAGAACAGGAGAAAGAAGGAGCAGAGTATTTGTAGAATAGGAGAAAGAAGGAGCAGAGTTTTTTTAAAGGAGAAAGAAGGAGCAGAGTATTTGTAGAATAGGAGAAAGAAGGAGCAGAGTATTTGTAGAATAGGAGAAAGAAGGAACAGAGTACTTGTAGAATAGGAGAAAGAAGGAGCAGAGTATTTCTTTCTCCTATATTAAAAAAATACTTGTAGAATAGGAGAAAGAAGGAGCAGAGTATTTGTAGAATAGGAGAAAGAAGGAGCAGAGTATTTGTAGAACAGGAGAAAGAAGGAGCAGAGTACTTGTAGAATAGGAGAAAAAAGGAGCAGAGTATTTGTAGAATAGGAGAAAGAAGGAGCAGAGTATTTGTAGAACAGGAGAAAGAAGGAGCAGAGTACTTGTAGAATAGGAGAAAAAAGGAGCAGAGTATTTGTAGAACAGGAGAAAGAAGGAGCAGAGTATTTGTAGAACAGGAGAAAGAAGGAGCAGAGTATTTGTAGAATAGGAGAAAGAAGGAGCAGAGTATTTGTAGAACAGGAGAAAGAAGGAGCAGAGTACTTGTAGAACAGGAGAAAGAAGGAGCAGAGTATTTGTAGAACAGGAGAAAGAAGGAGCAGAGTACTTGTAGAACAGGAGAAAGAAGGAGCAGAGTATTTGTAGAACAGGAGAAAGAAGGAGCAGAGTACTTGTAGAACAGGAGAAAGAAGGAGCAGAGTACTTGTAGAATAGGAGAAAGAAGGAGCAGAGTATTTGTAGAACAGGAGAAAGAAGGAAGGAGCAGAGTATTTGTAGAATAGGAGAAAGAAGGAGCAGAGTACTTGTAGAATAGGAGAAAGAAGGAGAAAGAAGGAGCAGAGTATTTCTTTCTCCTATATTAAAAAAATACTCGTAGAATAGGAGAAAGAAGGAGCAGAGTATTTGTAGAATAGGAGAAAGAAGGAGCAGAGTACTTGTAGAATAGGAGAAAGAAGGAACAGAGTACTTGTAGAATAGGATAAAGAAGGAGCAGAGTACTTGTAGAATAGGAGAAAGAAGGAGCAGAGTACTTGTAGAATAGGAGAAAGGAGGAGCAGAGTACTTCTAGAATAGGAGAATTAAGGAGCAGAGTATTTGTAGAATAGGAGAAAGAAGGAGCAGAGTACTCGTAGAATAGGAGTAAGAAGGAGCAGAGTATTTGTAGCATAGGAGAAAGAAGTACCAGACTACTCGTAGAACAGGAGAAAGAAGGAGCAAAGTATTTTTTTAAAGAAAAAAGAAGGAGGAGAGTATTTGTAGAACAGGAGAAGAAGGAGCAGAGTACTTGTAGAATAGGAGAAAGAAGGAGCAGAGTACTCGTAGCATAGGAGAAGAAGGAGCAGAGTATTTGTAGAATAGGAGAAAGAAGAAGCAGAGTATTTGTAGAATAGGAGAAAGAAGGAGCAGAGTATTTGTAGAATAGGAGAAAGAAGGAGCAGAGTATTTGTAGAATAGGAGAAAGAAGGAGCAGAGTATTTGTAGAATAGGAGAAAGAAGGAGCAGAGTACTTGTAGAATAGGAGAAAGAAGGAGCAGAGTATTTGTAGAATAGGAGAAAGAAGGAGCAGAGTACTTGTAGAATAGGAGAAAGAAGGAGCAGAGTACTTGTAGAATAGGAGAAAGAAGGAGCAGAGTACTCGTAGCATAGGAGAAGAAGGAGCAGAGTATTTGTAGAATAGGAGAAAGAAGAAGCAGAGTATTTGTAGAATAGGAGAAAGAAGGAGCAGAGTATTTGTAGAATAGGAGAATGAAGGAGCAGAGTATTTGTAGAATAGGAGAAAGAAGGAGCAGAGTATTTGTAGAATAGGAGAAAGAAGGAGCAGAGTATTTGTAGAATAGGAGAAAGAAGGAGCAGAGTATTTGTAGAATAGGAGAAAGAAGGAGCAGAGTATTTGTAGAATAGGAGAAAGAAGGAGCAGAGTATTTGTAGAATAGGAGAAAGAAGGAGCAGAGTATTTGTAGAATAGGAGAAAGAAGGAGCAGAGTATTTGTAGAACAGGAGAAAGAAGGAGCAGAGTACTTGTAGAATAGGAGAAAGAAGGAGCATAGTATTTGTAGAACAGGAGAAAGAAGGAGCAGAGTACTTGTAGAATAGGAGAAAGAAGGAGCATAGTATTTGTAGAATAGGAGAAAGAAGGAGCAGAGTACTTGTAAAGAGGAGAAAGAAGGAGCAGAGTATTTTTTTAAAGGAGAAAGAAGGAGCAGAGTATTTGTAGAACAGGAGAAGAAGGAGCAGAGTACTTGTAGAATAGGACAAAAGGAGGAGAGTATTTGTAGAATATGAGAAAGAAGGAGCAGAGTATTTGTAGAACAGGAGAAATAAGGAGCAGAGTATTTGTAGAATAGGAGAAAGAAGGAGCAGAGTACTTGTGAAGAGGAGAAAGAAGGAGCAGAGTTTTTTTAAAGGAGAAAGAAGGAGCAGAGTTTTTTTAGAACAGGAGAAAGAAGGAGCAGAGTGTTTGTAGAATAGGAGAAAGAAGGAGCAGAGTACTTGTGAAGAGGAGAAAGAAGGAGCAGAGTACTTGTAGAATAGGAGAAAGAAGGAGCAGAGTACTTGTAGAATAGGAGAAAGAAGGAGCAGAGTTTTTTTAAAGGAGAAAGAAGGAGCAGAGTATTTGTAGAACAGGAGAAAGAAGGAGCAGAGTATTTGTAGAATAGAAGAAAGAAGGAGCAGAGTATTTGTAGAATAGGAGAAAGAAGGAGCAGAGTTTTTTTAAAGGAGAAAGAAGGAGCAGAGTTTTTTTAAAGGAGAAAGAAGGAGCAGAGTACTTGTGAAGAGGAGAAAGAAGGAGCAGATTACTTGTAGAATAGGAGAAAGAAGTTGCAGAGTACTTGTAGAATAGGAGAAAGAAGGAGCAGAGTATTTGTAGAATAGGAGAAAGAAGGAGCAGAGTACTTGTAGAATAGGAGAAAGAAGGAGCAGAGTACTTGTAGAATAGGAGAAAGAAGGAGCAGAGTACTTGTAGAATAGGAGAAAGAAGGAGCAGAGTATTTGTAGAACAGGAGAAGGAGCAGAGTACTTGTAGAATAGGAGAAAGAAGGAGCAGAGTGTTTGTAGAATAGAAGAAAGAAGGAGCAGAGTACTTGTAGAATAGGAGAAAGAAGGAGCAGAGTTTTTTTAAAGGAGAAAGAAGGAGCAGAGTATTTGTAGAACAGGAGAAAGAAGGAGCAGAGTATTTGTAGAATAGAAGAAAGAAGGAGCAGAGTATTTGTAGAATAGGAGAAAGAAGGAGCAGAGTTTTTTTAAAGGAGAAAGAAGGAGCAGAGTTTTTTTAAAGGAGAAAGAAGGAGCAGAGTACTTGTGAAGAGGAGAAAGAAGGAGCAGATTACTTGTAGAATAGGAGAAAGAAGTTGCAGAGTACTTGTAGAATAGGAGAAAGAAGGAGCAGAGTATTTGTAGAATAGGAGAAAGAAGGAGCAGAGTACTTGTAGAATAGGAGAAAGAAGGAGCAGAGTACTTGTAGAATAGGAGAAAGAAGGAGCAGAGTACTTGTAGAATAGGAGAAAGAAGGAGCAGAGTATTTGTAGAACAGGAGAAGGAGCAGAGTACTTGTAGAATAGGAGAAAGAAGGAGCAGAGTGTTTGTAGAATAGAAGAAAGAAGGACCAGAGTACTTGTGAAGAGGAGAAAGAAGGAGCAGATTACTTGTAGAATAGGAGAAAGAAGGAGCAGAGTATTTGTAGAATAGGAGAAAGAAGGAGCAGAGTACTTGTAGAATAGGAGAAAGAAGGAGCAGAGTACTTGTAGAATAGGAGAAAGAAGGAGCAGAGTACTTGTAGAATAGGAGAAAGAAGGAGCAGAGTACTTCTAGAATAGGAGAAATAAGGAGCAGAGTATTTGTAGAATAGGAGAAAGAAGGAGCAGAGTACTTGTAGAATAAGAGAAAGAAGGAGCAGAGTACTCGTAGAATAGGAGTAAGAAGGAGCAGAGTATTTGTAGCATAGGAGAAAGAAGGAGCAGAGTATTTGTAGAATAGGAGAAAGAAGGAGCAGAGTATTTGTAGAATAGGAGAAAGAAGGAGCAGAGTATTTGTAGAATAGGAGAAAGAAGGAGCAGAGTACTCGTAGAATAGGAGTAAGAAGGAGCAGAGTATTTGTAGCATAGGAGAAAGAAGTACCAGACTACTCGTAGAATAGGAGAAAGAATGAGCAGAGTATTTGTAGAACAGGAGAAAGAAGGAGCAAAGTATTTTTTTAAAGAAAAAAGAAGGAGGAGAGTATTTGTAGAATAGGAGAAAGAAGGAGCAGAGTATTTGTAGAATAGGAGAAAGAAGGAGCAGAGTACTTGTAGAATAGGAGAAAGAAGGAGCAGAGTACTTGTAGAACAGGAGAAAGAAGGAGCAGAGTACTTGTAGAATAGGATAAAGAAGGAGCAGAGTATTTGTAGAATAGGAGAAAGAAGGAGCAGAGTACTCGTAGCATAAGAGAAGAAGGAGCAGAGTATTTGTAGAATAGGAGAAAGAAGAAGCAGAGTATTTGTAGAATAGGAGAAAGAAGGAGCAGAGTATTTGTAGAATAGGAGAGAAGGAGCAGAGTACTTGTAGAACAGGAGAAGAAGGAGCAGAGTACTTGTAGAATAGGAGAAAGAAGGAGCAGAGTATTTGTAGAATGAGAGAAAGAAGGAGCAGAGTACTCGTAGAATAGGAGAAAGAAGGAGCAGAGTATTTGTAGCATAGGAGAAAGAAGAACCAGACTACTCGTAGAATAGGAGAAAGAATGAGCAGAGTATTTGTAGAACAGGAGAAAGAAGGAGCAGAGTATTTGTAGAATAGGAGAAAGAAGGAGCAGAGTACTTGTAGAATAGGAGAAAGAAGGAGCAGAGTACTTGTAGAATAGGATAAAGAAGGAGCAGAGTATTTGTAGAATAGGAGAAAGAAAGAGCAGAGAACTCGTAGCATAAGAGAAGAAGGAGCAGAGTATTTGTAGAATAGGAGAAAGAAGAAGCAGAGTATTTGTAGAATAGGAGAAAGAAGGAGCAGAGTATTTGTAGAATAGGAGAAAGAAGGAGCAAAGTATTTTTTGTTTTGTTTTGTAGAACAGGAGAAGAAGGAGCAGAGTACTTGTAGAATAGGAGAAAGAAGGAGCAGAGTATTAGTAGAATGAGAGAAAGAAGGAGCAGAGTACTTGTAGAATAGGAGAAAGAAGGAGCAGAGTACTCGTAGAATAGGAGAAAGAAGGAGCAGAGTACTTGTAGAATAGGAGAAAGAAGGAGCAGAGTACTTGTAGAATAGGAGAAAGAAGGAGCAGAGTACTTGTAGAATAGGAGAAAGAAGGAGCAGAGTACTTGTAGAATAGGAGAAAGAAGGAGCAGAGTACTTGTAGAATAGGAGAAAGAAGGAGCAGAGTACTTGTAGAATAGGAGAAAGAAGGAGCAGAGTATTTGTAGAATAGGAGAAAGAATGAGCAGAGTACTCATAGAATAGGAGAAAGAATGAGCAGAGTATTAGTAGAATAGGAGAAAGAATGAGCAAAGTATTTTTGTTAAAGGAGAAAGAATGAGCAGAGTACTTGTAGAATAGGAGAAAGAAGGAGCAGAGTACTTGTAGAATAGGAGAAAGAAGGAGCAGAGTATTTGTAGAATAGGAGAAAGAAGGAGCAGAGTATTTGTAGAATAGGAGAAAGAATGAGCAGAGTACTCATAGAATAGGAGAAAGAAGGAGCAGAGTATTTGTAGAATAGGAGAAAGAATGAGCAAAGTATTTTTGTTAAAGGAGAAAGAATGAGCAGAGTATTTGTAGAATAGGAGAAAGAAGGAGCAGAGTATTTGTAGAATAGGAGAAAGAATGAGCAAAGTATTTTTGTTAAAGGAGAAAGAAGGAGCAGAGTACTTGTAGAATAGGAGAAAGAAGGAGCAGAGTATTTGTAGAATAGGAGAAAGAAGGAGCAGAGTTTTTTTAAAGGAGAAAGAAGGAGCAGAGTATTTGTAGAACAGGAGAAAGAAGGAGCAGAGTATTTGTAGAATAGGAGAAGGAAGGAGCAGAGTACTTGTAAAAAGGAGAAAGAAGGAGCAGAGTGTTTGTAGAATAGAAGAAAGAAGGACCAGAGTACTTGTGAAGAGGAGAAAGAAGGAGCAGATTACTTGTAGAATAGGAGAAAGAAGGAGCAGAGTATTTGTAGAATAGGAGAAAGAAGGAGCAGAGTATTTGTAGAATAGGAGAAAGAAGGAGCAGAGTACTCGTAGAATAGGAGTAAGAAGGAGCAGAGTATTTGTAGCATAGGAGAAAGAAGTACCAGACTACTCGTAGAATAGGAGAAAGAATGAGCAGAGTATTTGTAGAACAGGAGAAAGAAGGAGCAAAGTATTTTTTTAAAGAAAAAAGAAGGAGGAGAGTATTTGTAGAATAGGAGAAAGAAGGAGCAGAGTATTTGTAGAATAGGAGAAAGAAGGAGCAGAGTACTTGTAGAATAGGAGAAAGAAGGAGCAGAGTACTTGTAGAACAGGAGAAAGAAGGAGCAGAGTACTTGTAGAACAGGAGAAAGAAGGAGCAGAGTACTTGTAGAATAGGATAAAGAAGGAGCAGAGTATTTGTAGAATAGGAGAAAGAAGGAGCAGAGTACTCGTAGCATAAGAGAAGAAGGAGCAGAGTATTTGTAGAATAGGAGAAAGAAGAAGCAGAGTATTTGTAGAATAGGAGAAAGAAGGAGCAGAGTATTTGTAGAATAGGAGAGAAGGAGCAGAGTACTTGTAGAACAGGAGAAGAAGGAGCAGAGTACTTGTAGAATAGGAGAAAGAAGGAGCAGAGTATTTGTAGAATGAGAGAAAGAAGGAGCAGAGTACTCGTAGAATAGGAGAAAGAAGGAGCAGAGTATTTGTAGAACAGGAGAAAGAAGGAGCAGAGTACTTGTAGAATAGGAGAAAGAAGGAGCAGAGTATTTGTAGAATAGGAGAATGAAGGAGCAGAGTACTTGTAAAGAGGAGAAAGAAGGAGCAGAGTATTTGTAGGATAGGAGAAAGAAGGAGCAGAGTATTTGTAGAATAGGAGAAAGAAGGAGCAGAGTATTTGTAGAATAGGAGAAAGAAGGAGCAGAGTACTCGTAGAATAGGAGTAAGAAGGAGCAGAGTATTTGTAGCATAGGAGAAAGAAGTACCAGACTACTCGTAGAATAGGAGAAAGAATGAGCAGAGTATTTGTAGAACAGGAGAAAGAAGGAGCAAAGTATTTTTTTAAAGAAAAAAGAAGGAGGAGAGTATTTGTAGAATAGGAGAAAGAAGGAGCAGAGTACTTGTAGAATAGGAGAAAGAAGGAGCAGAGTACTTCTAGAATAGGAAAAATAAGGAGCAGAGTATTTGTAGAATAGGAGAAAGAAGGAGCAGAGTGCTTGTAGAATAAGAGAAAGAAGGAGCAGAGTACTCGTAGAATAGGAGTAAGAAGGAGCAGAGTATTTGTAGCATAGGAGAAAGAAGAACCAGACTACTCGTAGAATAGGAGAAAGAAGGAGCAGAGTATTTGTAGAATAGGAGAAAGAAGGAGCAGAGTACTTGTAGAATAGGAGAAAGAAGGAGCAGAGTACTTGTAGAATAGGAGAAAGAAGGAGCAGAGTACTTGTAGAATAGGAGAAAGAAGGAGCAGAGTATTTGTAGAATAGGAGAAAGAATGAGCAGAGTACTCATAGAATAGGAGAAAGAATGAGCAGAGTATTAGTAGAATAGGAGAAAGAATGAGCAAAGTATTTTTGTTAAAGGAGAAAGAAGGAGCAGAGTACTTGTAGAATAGGAGAAAGAAGGAGCAGAGTACTTGTAGAATAGGAGAAAGAAGGAGCAGAGTATTTGTAGAATAGGAGAAAGAATGAGCAGAGTACTCATAGAATAGGAGAAAGAAGGAGCAGAGTATTTGTAGAATAGGAGAAAGAATGAGCAAAGTATTTTTGTTAAAGGAGAAAGAATGAGCAGAGTATTTGTAGAATAGGAGAAAGAAGGAGCAGAGTATTTGTAGAATAGGAGAAAGAATGAGCCAAGTATTTTTGTTAAAGGAGAAAGAAGGAGCAGAGTACTTGTAGAATAGGAGAAAGAAGGAGCAGAGTATTTGTAGAATAGGAGAAAGAAGGAGCAGAGTTTTTTTAAAGGAGAAAGAAGGAGCAGAGTATTTGTAGAACAGGAGAAAGAAGGAGCAGAGTATTTGTAGAATAGGAGAAGGAAGGAGCAGAGTACTTGTAGAATAGGAGAAAGAATGAGCAAAGTATTTTTGTTAAAGGAGAAAGAAGGAGCAGAGTACTTGTAGAAAAGGAGAAAGAAGGAGCAGAGTACTTGTAAAAAGGAGAAAGAAGGAGCAGAGTGTTTGTAGAATAGAAGAAAGAAGGAGCAAAGTATTTTTGTTAAAGGAGAAAGAAGGAGCAGAGTATTTGTAGAATAGGAGAAAGAAGGAGCAGAGTATTTGTAGAATAGGAGAAAGAAGGAGCAAAGTATTTTTGTTAAAGGAGAAAGAAGGAGCAGAGTATTTGTAGAATAGGAGAAAGAAGGAGCAGAGTATTTGTAGAACAGGAGAAAGAAGGAGCAGAGTATTTGTAGAACAGGAGAAAGAAGGAGCAGAGTATTTGTAGAATAGGATAAAGAAGGAGCAGAGTACTTGTAGAATAGGAGAAAGAAGGAGCAGAGTATTTGTAGAATAGGATAAAGAAGGAGCAGAGTATTTGTAGAATAGGAGAAAGAAGGAGCAGAGTACTCGTAACATAAGAGAAGAAGGAGCAGAGTATTTGTAGAATAGGAGAAAGAAGAAGCAGAGTATTTGTAGAATAGGAGAAAGAAGGAGCAGAGTATTTGTAGAATAGGAGAGAAGGAGCAGAGTGCTTGTAGAACAGGAGAAGAAGGAGCAGAGTATTTGTAGAATAGGAGAAAGAAGGAGCAGAGTATTTGTAGAATAGGATAAAGAAGGAGCAGAGTACTTGTAGAATAGGATAAAGAAGGAGCAGAGTATTTGTAGAATAGGATAAAGAAGGAGCAGAGTATTTGTAGAATGAGAGAAAGAAGGAGCAGAGTACTCGTAGAATAGGAGAAAGAAGGAGCAGAGTATTTGTAGAACAGGAGAAAGAAGGAGCAGAGTACTTGTAGAATAGGAGAATGAAGGAGCAGAGTACTTGTAAAGAGGAGAAAGAAGGAGCAGAGTATTTGTAGGATAGGAGAAAGAAGGAGCAGAGTATTTGTAGAATAGGAGAATGAAGGAGCAGAGTATTTGTAGAATAGGAGAAAGAAGGAGCAGAGTATTTGTAGAATAGGAGAAAGAAGGAGCAGAGTATTTGTAGAATAGGAGAAAGAAGGAGCAGAGTACTCGTAGAATAGGAGTAAGAAGGAGCAGAGTATTTGTAGCATAGGAGAAAGAAGGAGCAAAGTATTTTTGTTAAAGGAGAAAGAAGGAGCAGAGTATTTGTAGAACAGGAGAAGAAGGAGCAGAGTACTTGTAGAATAGGAGAAGGAAGGAGCAGAGTACTTGTAGAATAGGAGAAAGAAGGAGCAGAGTTTTTTTAAAGGAGAAAGAAGGAGCAGAGTATTTGTAGAACAGGAGAAAGAAGGAGCAGAGTATTTGTAGAATAGGAGAAGGAAGGAGCAGAGTACTTGTAAAAAGGAGAAAGAAGGAGCAGAGTGTTTGTAGAATAGAAGAAAGAAGGAGCAGAGTACTTGTAGAATAGGAGAAAGAAGGAGCAGAGTACTTGTAGAATAGGAGGAAGAAGGAGCAGAGTACTTGTAGAATAGGAGAAAGAAGGAGCAGAGTACTTGTAGAATAGGAGAGAGAAGGAGCAGAGTATTTGTAGAATAGGAGAAAGAATGAGCAGAGTACTCATAGAATAGGAGAAAGAATGAGCAGAGTATTTGTAGAATAGGAGAAAGAATGAGCAAAGTATTTTTGTTAAAGGAGAAAGAATGAGCAGAGTACTTGTAGAATAGGAGAAAGAAGGAGCAGAGTACTTGTAGAATAGGAGAAAGAAGGAGCAAAGTATTTTTGTTAAAGGAGAAAGAATGAGCAGAGTACTTGTAGAATAGGAGAAAGAATGAGCAGAGTACTCATAGAATAGGAGAAAGAAGGAGCAGAGTATTTGTAGAATAGGAGAAAGAATGAGCAAAGTATTTTTGTTAAAGGAGAAAGAAGGAGCAGAGTACTTGTAGAATAGGAGAAAGAAGGAGCAGAGTATTTGTAGAATAGGAGAAAGAAGGAGCAGAGTTTTTTTAAAGGAGAAAGAAGGAGCAGAGTATTTGTAGAACAGGAGAAAGAAGGAGCAGAGTATTTGTAGAATAGGAGAAGGAAGGAGCAGAGTACTTGTAAAAAGGAGAAAGAAGGAGCAGAGTGTTTGTAGAATAGAAGAAAGAAGGACCAGAGTACTTGTGAAGAGGAGAAAGAAGGAGCAGATTACTTGTAGAATAGGAGAAAGAAGGAGCAGAGTATTTGTAGAATAGGAGAAAGAAGGAGCAGAGTACTTGTAGAATAGGAGAAAGAAGGAGCAGAGTACTTGTAGAATAGGAGAAAGAAGGAGCAGAGTACTTGTAGAATAGGAGAAAGAATGAGCAGAGTACTCATAGAATAGGAGAAAGAATGAGCAGAGTATTTGTTGAATAGGAGAAAGAAGGAGCAGAGTATTTGTAGAATAGGAGAAAGAATGAGCAAAGTATTTTTGTTAAAGGAGAAAGAAGGAGCAGAGTATTTGTAGAACAGGAGAAGAAGGAGCAGAGTACTTGTAGAATAGGAGAAAGAAGGAGCAGAGTATTTGTAGAATATGAGAAAGAAGGAGCAGAGTTTTTTTAAAGGAGAAAGAAGGAGCAGAGTATTTGTAGAACAGGAGAAAGAAGGAGCAGAGTATTTGTAGAATAGGAGAAGGAAGGAGCAGAGTACTTGTAAAAAGGAGAAAGAAGGAGCAGAGTGTTTGTAGAATAGGAGAAAGAAGGAGCAGAGTACTTGTAGAATAGGAGAAAGAAGGAGCAGAGTACTCATAGAATAGGAGAAAGAATTAGCAGAGTTTTTTTAAAGGAGAAAGAAGGAGCAGAGTATTTGTAGAACAGGAGAAAGAAGGAGCAGAGTATTTGTAGAATAGGAGAAAGAATGAGCAGAGTACTCATAGAATAGGAGAAAGAAGGAGCAGAGTTTTTTTAAAGGAGAAAGAAGGAGCAGAGTATTTGTAGAACAGGAGAAAGAAGGAGCAGAGTATTTGTAGAATAGAAGAAAGAAGGACCAGAGTACTTGTGAAGAGGAGAAAGAAGGAGCAGATTACTTGTAGAATAGGAGAAAGAAGTTGCAGAGTACTTGTAGAATAGGAGAAAGAAGGAGCAGAGTGTTTGTAGAATAGAAGAAAGAAGGACCAGAGTACTTGTAGAATAGGAGAAAGAAGGAGCAGAGTACTTGTAGAATAGGAGAAAGAAGGAGCAGAGTACTTGTAGAATAGGAGAAAGAAGGAGCAGAGTACTTGTAGAATAGGAGAAAGAAGGAGCAGAGTACTTGTAGAATAGGAGAAAGAAGGAGCAGAGTACTTGTAGAATAGGAGAAAGAAGGAGCAGAGTATTTGTAGAATAGGAGAAAGAAGGAGCAGAGTTTTTTTAAAGGAGAAAGAAGGAGCAGAGTATTTGTAGAACAGGAGAAAGAAGGAGCAGAGTATTTGTAGAATAGGAGAAGGAAGGAGCAGAGTACTTGTAAAAAGGAGAAAGAAGGAGCAGAGTGTTTGTAGAATAGAAGAAAGAAGGAGCAGAGTACTTGTAGAATAGGAGAAAGAAGGAGCAGAGTACTTGTAGAATAGGAGAAAGAAGGAGCAGAGTACTTGTAGAATAGGAGAAAGAAGGAGCAGAGTATTTGTAGAATAGGAGAAAGAATGAGCAGAGTACTCATAGAATAGGAGAAAGAATGAGCAGAGTATTTGTAGAATAGGAGAAAGAATGAGCAAAGTATTTTTGTTAAAGGAGAAAGAATGAGCAGAGTACTTGTAGAATAGGAGAAAGAAGGAGCAGAGTACTTGTAGAATAGGAGAAAGAAGGAGCAGAGTATTTGTAGAATAGGAGAAAGAAGGAGCAAAGTATTTTTTTAAAGAAAAAAGGAGGAGAGTATTTGTAGAACAGGAGAAGAAGGAGCAGAGTACTTGTAGAATAGGAGAAAGAAGGAGCAGAGTACTTGTAGAATAGGAGAAAGAAGGAGCAGAGTACTTGTAAAGAGGAGAAAGAAGGAGCAGAGTATTTGTAGAATAGGAGAAAGAAGGAGCAGAGTATTTGTAGAACAGGAGAAAGAAGGAGCAGAGTATTTGTAGAATAGGAGAAAGAAGGAGCAGAGTATTTGTAGAATAGGAAAAAGAAGGAGCAGAGTATTTGTAGAATAGGAGAAAGAAGGAGCAGAGTATTTGTAGAATAGGAGAAAAAAGGAGCAGAGTATTTGTAGAATAGGAGAAAGAAGGAGAAGAGTATTTGTAGAATAGGAGAAAGAAGGAACAGAGTACTTGTAGAATAGGAGAAAGAAGGAGCAGAGTATTTGTAGAATAGGAGAAAGAAGGAACAGAGTATTTGTAGAATAGGAGAAAGAAGGAGCAGAGTGTTTGTAGAATAGGAGAAAGAAGGAGCAGAGTACTTGTGAAGAGGAGAAAGAAGGAGCAGAGTACTTGTAGAATAGGAGAAAGAAGGAGCAGAGTACTTGTAGAACAGGAGAAAGAAGGAGCAGAGTATTTGTAGAACAGGAGAAAGAATGAGCAGAGTACTTGTAGAACAGGAGAAAGAAGGAGCAGAGTACTTGTAGAATAGGAGAAAGAAGGAGCAGAGTATTTGTAGAACAGGAGAAAGAAGGAGCAGAGTATTTGTAGAATAGGAGAAAGAAGGAGCAGAGTACTTCTAGAATAGGAGAAAGGAGGAGCAGAGTACTTCTAGAATAGGAGAATTAAGGAGCAGAGTATTTGTAGAATAGGAGAAAGAAGGAGCAGAGTACTCGTAGAATAGGAGTAAGAAGGAGCAGAGTATTTGTAGCATAGGAGAAAGAAGTACCAGACTACTCGTAGAATAGGAGAAAGAATGAGCAGAGTATTTGTAGAACAGGAGAAAGAAGGAGCAAAGTATTTTTTTAAAGAAAAAAGAAGGAGGAGAGTATTTGTAGAACAGGAGAAGAAGGAGCAGAGTACTTGTAGAATAGGAGAAAGAAGGAGCAGAGTACTCGTAGCATAGGAGAAGAAGGAGCAGAGTATTTGTAGAATAGGAGAAAGAAGAAGCAGAGTATTTGTAGAATAGGAGAAAGAAGGAGCAGAGTATTTGTAGAATAGGAGAATGAAGGAGCAGAGTATTTGTAGAATAGGAGAAAGAAGGAGCAGAGTATTTGTAGAATAGGAGAAAGAAGGAGCAGAGTATTTGTAGAATAGGAGAAAGAAGGAGCAGAGTACTTGTAGAATAGGAGAAAGAAGGAGCAGAGTACTCGTAGCATAGGAGAAAGAAGGAGCAGAGTACTTGTAAAGAGGAGAAAGAAGGAGCAGAGTATTTTTTTAAAGGAGAAAGAAGGAGCAGAGTATTTGTAGAACAGGAGAAGAAGGAGCAGAGTACTTGTAGAATAGGACAAAAGGAGGAGAGTATTTGTAGAATATGAGAAAGAAGGAGCAGAGTATTTGTAGAACAGGAGAAATAAGGAGCAGAGTATTTGTAGAATAGGAGAAAGAAGGAGCAGAGTTTTTTTAAAGGAGAAAGAAGGAGCAGAGTTTTTTTAGAACAGGAGAAAGAAGGAGCAGAGTGTTTGTAGAATAGGAGAAAGAAGGAGCAGAGTACTTGTGAAGAGGAGAAAGAAGGAGCAGAGTACTTGTAGAATAGGAGAAAGAAGGAGTAGAGTACTTGTAGAATAGGAGAAAGAAGGAGCAGAGTTTTTTTAAAGGAGAAAGAAGGAGCAGAGTATTTGTAGAACAGGAGAAAGAAGGAGCAGAGTATTTGTAGAATAGAAGAAAGAAGGAGCAGAGTATTTGTAGAATAGGAGAAAGAAGGAGCAGAGTTTTTTTAAAGGAGAAAGAAGGAGCAGAGTTTTTTTAGAACAGGAGAAAGAAGGAGCAGAGTGTTTGTAGAATAGGAGAAAGAAGGAGCAGAGTACTTGTGAAGAGGAGAAAGAAGGAGCAGATTACTTGTAGAATAGGAGAAAGAAGTTGCAGAGTATTTGTAGAATAGGAGAAGGAAGGAGCAGAGTACTTGTAAAAAGGAGAAAGAAGGAGCAGAGTGTTTGTAGAATAGAAGAAAGAAGGACCAGAGTACTTGTGAAGAGGAGAAAGAAGGAGCAGATTACTTGTAGAATAGGAGAAAGAAGGAGCAGAGTATTTGTAGAATAGGAGAAAGAAGGAGCAGAGTACTTGTAGAATAGGAGAAAGAAGGAGCAGAGTACTTGTAGAATAGGAGAAAGAAGGAGCAGAGTATTTGTAGAATAGGAGAAAGAATGAGCAGAGTACTCATAGAATAGGAGAAAGAATGAGCAGAGTATTTGTAGAATAGGAGAAAGAAGGAGCAGAGTACTTGTAGAATAGATGAAAGAAGGAGCAGAGTACTCGTAGAATAGGAGAAAGAAGGAGCAGAGTACTCGTAGAATAGGAGTAAGAAGGAGCAGAGAATTTGTAGCATAGGAGAAAGAAGTACCAGACTACTCGTAGAATAGGAGAAAGAATGAGCAGAGTATTTGTAGAATAGGAGAAAGAAGGAGCAAAGTATTTTTTTAAAGAAAAAAGGAGGAGAGTATTTGTAGAACAGGAGAAGAAGGAGCAGAGTATTTGTAGAACAGGAGAAAGAAGGAGCAGAGTATTTGTAGAATAGGAAAAAGAAGGAGCAGAGTATTTGTAGAATAGGAGAAAGAAGGAGCAGAGTACTTGTAGAATAGGAGAAAGAAGGAGCAGAGTATTTGTAGAATAGGAGAAAGAAGGAGCAGAGTACTTGTAGAATAGGAGAAAGAAGGAGCAGAGTACTTGTAGAATAGGAGAAAGAAGGAGCAGAGTACTTGTAGAATAGGAGAAAGAAGGAGCAGAGTATGTGTAGAATAGGAGAAAAAAGGAGCAGAGTATTTGTAGAATAGGAGAAAGAAGGAGCAGAGTACTTGTAGAATAGGAGAAAGAAGGAGCAGAGTTTTTGTAGAACAGGAGAAAGAAGGAGCAGAGTACTTGTAGAATAGGAGAAAGAAGGAGCAGAGTACTTGTAGAATAGGAGAAAGAAGGAGCATAGTATTTGTAGAACAGGAGAAAGAAGGAGCAGAGTACTTGTAGAATAGGAGAAAGAAGGAGAAAGAAGGAGCAGAGTATTTCTTTCTCCTATATTAAAAAAATACTCGTAGAATAGGAGAAAGAAGGAGCAGAGTATTTGTAGAATAGGAGAAAGAAGGAGCAGAGTACTTGTAGAATAGGAGAAAGAAGGAGCAGAGTACTTGTAAAAAGGAGAAAGAAGGAGCAGAGTATTTGTAGAATAGGAGAAAGAAGGAGCAGAGTACTTGTAGAATAGGATAAAAATGGAGCAGAGTACTTGTAGAATAGGATAAAGAAGGAGCAGAGTACTTGTAGAATAGGAGAAAGAAGGAGCAGAGTACTCGTAGAATAGGAGTAAGAAGGAGCAGAGTATTTGTAGCATAGGAGAAAGAAGTACCAGACTACTCGTAGAATAGGAGAAAGAATGAGCAGAGTATTTGTAGAACAGGAGAAGAAGGAGCAGAGTACTTGTAGAATAGGAGAAAGAAGGAGCAGAGTACTTGTAGAACAGGAGAAGAAGGAGCAGAGTACTTGTAGAACAGGAGAAAGAAGGAGCAGAGTACTTGTAGAATAGGAGAAAGAAGGAGCAGAGTACTTGTAGAATAGGAGAAAGAAGGAGCAGAGTACTCGTAGAATAGGAGTAAGAAGGAGCAGAGTATTTGTAGCATAGGAGAAAGAAGAACCAGACTACTCGTAGAATAGGAGAAAGAATGAGCAAAGTATTTTTTTTTTGTTTTGTAGAACAGGAGAAGAAGGAGCAGAGTACTTGTAGAATAGGAGAAAGAAGGAGCAGAGTATTTGTAGAATAGGAGAAAGAAGTAGCAGAGTATTTGTAGGATAGGAGAAAGAAGGAGCAGAGTATTTGTAGAACAGGAGAAAGAAGGAGCAGAGTACTTGTAGAATAGGAGAATGAAGGAGCAGAGTATTTGTAGAATAGGAGAAAGAAGGAGCAGAGTATTTGTAGGATAGGAGAAAGAAGGAGCAGAGTATTTGTAGAATAGGAGAAAGAAGGAGCAGAGTACTTGTAGAATAGGAGAAAGAAGGAGCAGAGTATTTGTAGAACAGGAGAAAGAAGGAGCAGAGTATTTGTAGAACAGGAGAAAGAAGGAGCAGAGTACTTGTAGAACAGGAGAAAGAAGGAGCAGAGTATTTGTAGGATAGGAGAAAGAAGGAGCAGAGTATTTGTAGAATAGGAGAAAGAAGGAGCAGAGTATTTGTAGCATAGGAGAAAGAAGTACCAGACTACTCGTAGAATAGGAGAAAGAATGAGCAGAGTATTTGTAGAACAGGAGAAAGAAGGAGCAAAGTATTTTTTTAAAGAAAAAAGAAGGAGGAGAGTATTTGTAGAATAGGAGAAAGAAGGAGCAGAGTATTTGTAGAATAGGAGAAAGAAGGAGAAGAGTACTTGTAGAATAGGAGAAAGAAGGAGCAGAGTACTTGTAGAACAGGAGAAAGAAGGAGCAGAGTACTTGTAGAATAGGATAAAGAAGGAGCAGAGTATTTGTAGAATAGGAGAAAGAAGGAGCAGAGTACTCGTAGCATAAGAGAAGAAGGAGCAGAGTACTTGTAGAATAGGAGAAAGAAGAAGCAGAGTATTTGTAGAATAGGAGAAAGAAGGAGCAGAGTATTTGTAGAATAGGAGAGAAGGAGCAGAGTACTTGTAGAACAGGAGAAGAAGGAGCAGAGTACTTGTAGAATAGGAGAAAGAAGGAGCAGAGTATTTGTAGAATGAGAGAAAGAAGGAGCAGAGTACTCGTAGAATAGGAGAAAGAAGGAGCAGAGTATTTGTAGAACAGGAGAAAGAAGGAGCAGAGTACTTGTAGAATAGGAGAAAGAAGGAGCAGAGTATTTGTAGAATAGGAGAATGAAGGAGCAGAGTATTTGTAGAATAGGAGAAAGAAGGAGCAGAGTATTTGTAGAATAGGAGAAAGAAGGAGCAGAGTACTCGTAGAATAGGAGTAAGAAGGAGCAGAGTATTTGTAGCATAGGAGAAAGAAGTACCAGACTACTCGTAGAATAGGAGAAAGAATGAGCAGAGTATTTGTAGAACAGGAGAAAGAAGGAGCAAAGTATTTTTTTAAAGAAAAAAGAAGGAGGAGAGTATTTGTAGAATAGGAGAAAGAAGGAGCAGAGTACTTGTAGAATAGGAGAAAGAAGGAGCAAAGTATTTTTTGTTTTGTTTTGTAGAACAGGAGAAGAAGGAGCAGAGTACTTGTAGAATAGGAGAAAGAAGGAGCAGAGTATTAGTAGAATGAGAGAAAGAAGGAGCAGAGTACTCGTAGAATAGGAGAAAGAAGGAGCAGAGTACTCGTAGAATAGGAGAAAGAAGGAGCAGAGTACTTGTAGAATAAGAGAAAGAAGGAGCAGAGTACTCGTAGAATAGGAGAAAGAAGGAGCAAAGTATTTTTGTTAAAGGAGAAAGAAGGAGCAGAGTATTTGTAGAATAGGAGAAAGAAGGAGCAGAGTATTTGTAGCATAGGAGAAAGAAGAACCAGACTACTCGTAGAATAGGAGAAAGAATGAGCAAAGTATTTTTTTTTGTTTTGTAGAACAGGAGAAGAAGGAGCAGAGTATTTGTAGAATAGGAGAAAGAAGGAGCAGAGTATTTGTAGAATAGGAGAAAGAAGTAGCAGAGTATTTGTAGAATAGGAGAAAGAAGGAGCAGAGTATTTGTAGAATAGGAGAAAGAAGTAGCAGAGTATTTGTAGAATAGGAGAAAGAAGTAGCAGAGTATTTGTAGAATAGGAGAAAGAAGGAGCAGAGTATTTGTAGAATAGGAGAAAGAAGGAGCAGAGTATTTGTAGAATAGGAGAAAGAAGTAGCAGAGTATTTGTAGAATAGGAGAAAGAAGGAGCAGAGTATTTGTAGAATAGGAGAAAGAAGTAGCAGAGTATTTGTAGAATAGGAGAAAGAAGTAGCAGAGTATTTGTAGAATAGGAGAAAGAAGGAGCAGAGTACTTGTAGAACAGGAGAAAGAAGGAGCAGATTCTTTGTAGAATAGGAGAAAGAAGGAGCAGAGTATTTGTAGAATAGGAGAAAGAAGGAGCAGAGTATTTGTAGAATAGGAGAAAGAAGGAGCAGAGTACTTGTAGAACAGGAGAAAGAAGGAGCAGAGTACTTGTAGAATAGGAGAAAGAAGGAGCAGAGTATTTGTAGAATAGGAGAAAGAAAGAGCAGAGAACAAGGAGCAGAGTATTTGTAGAATAGGAGAAAGAAGAAGCAGAGTATTTGTAGAATAGGAGAAAGAAGGAGCAGAGTATTTGTAGAATAGGAGAAAGAAGGAGCAGAGTACTCGTAGAATAGGAGAAAGAAGGAGCAAAGTATTTTTGTTAAAGGAGAAAGAAGGAGCAGAGTATTTGTAGAATAGGAGAAAGAAGGAGCAGAGTATTTGTAGCATAGGAGAAAGAAGTACCAGACTACTCGTAGAATAGGAGAAAGAAGGAGCAAAGTATTTTTTTAAAGAAAAAAGGAGGAGAGTATTTGTAGAACAGGAGAAGAAGGAGCAGAGTACTTGTAGAATAGGAGAAAGAAGGAGCAGAGTATTTGTAGAATAGGAGAAAGAAGGAGCAGAGTACTTGTAGAATAGGAGAAAGAAGGAGCAGAGTATTTGTAGAATAGGAGAAAGAAGGAGCAGAGTACTTGTAGAACAGGAGAAAGAAGGAGCAGAGTACTTGTAGAACAGGAGAAAGAAGGAGCAGAGTATTTGTAGAACAGGAGAAAGAAGGAGCAGAGTATTTGTAGAACAGGAGAAAGAAGGAGCAGAGTACTTGTAGAACAGGAGAAAGAAGGAGCAGAGTACTTGTAGAATAGGAGAAAGAAGGAGCAGAGTACTTGTAGAATAGGAGAAAGAAGGAGCAGAGTATTTGTAGAACAGGAGAAAGAAGGAGCAGAGTACTTGTAGAACAGGAGAAAGAAGGAGCAGAGTATTTGTAGAACAGGAGAAAGAAGGAGCAGAGTACTTGTAGAACAGGAGAAAGAAGGAGCAGAGTACTTGTAGAACAGGAGAAAGAAGGAGCAGAGTATTTGTAGAATAGGAGAAAGAAGGAGCAGAGTACTCGTAGCATAAGAGAAGAAGGAGCAGAGTATTTGTAGAATAGGAGAAAGAAGAAGCAGAGTATTTGTAGAATAGGAGAAAGAAGGAGCAGAGTATTTGTAGAATAGGAGAGAAGGAGCAGAGTACTTGTAGAACAGGAGAAGAAGGAGCAGAGTACTTGTAGAACAGGAGAAGAAGGAGCAGAGTACTTGTAGAATAGGAGAAAGAAGGAGCAGAGTATTTGTAGAATGAGAGAAAGAAGGAGCAGAGTACTCGTAGAATAGGAGAAAGAAGGAGCAGAGTATTTGTAGAACAGGAGAAAGAAGGAGCAGAGTACTTGTAGAATAGGAGAAAGAAGGAGCAGAGTATTTGTAGAATAGGAGAATGAAGGAGCAGAGTACTTGTAAAGAGGAGAAAGAAGGAGCAGAGTATTTGTAGGATAGGAGAAAGAAGGAGCAGAGTATTTGTAGAATAGGAGATTGAAGGAGCAGAGTATTTGTAGAATAGGAGAAAGAAGGAGCAGAGTATTTGTAGAATAGGAGAAAGAAGGAGCAGAGTACTCGTAGAATAGGAGTAAGAAGGAGCAGAGTATTTGTAGCATAGGAGAAAGAAGAACCAGACTACTCGTAGAATAGGAGAAAGAATGAGCAAAGTATTTTTTTTTGTTTTGTAGAACAGGAGAAGAAGGAGCAGAGTACTTGTAGAATAGGAGAAAGAAGGAGCAGAGTATTTGTAGAATAGGAGAAAGAAGGAGCAGAGTATTTGTAGAATAGGAGAAAGAAGTAGCAGAGTATTTGTAGAATAGGAGAAAGAAGGAGCAGAGTATTTGTAGAATAGGAGAAAGAAGGAGCAGAGTATTTGTAGAATAATAGAAAGAAGGAGTAGAGTATTTGTAGAATAGGAGAAAGAAGGAGCAGAGTACTTGTAGAATAGGAGAAAGAAGGAGCAGAGTATTTGTAGAACAGGAGAAAGAAGGAGCAGAGTATTTGTAGAATAGGAGAAAGAAGGAGCAGAGTACTTGTAGAATAGGAGAAAGAAGGAGCAGAGTACTTGTAGAATAGGATAAAGAAGGAGCAGAGTATTTGTAGAATAGGAGAAAGAAGGAGCAGAGTATTTGTAGAATAGGAGAAAGAAGAAGCAGAGTATTTGTAGAATAGGAGAAAGAAGGAGCAGAGTATTTGTAGAATAGGAGAAAGAAGGAGCAGAGTACTTGTAAAGAGGAGAAAGAAGGAGCAGAGTATTTGTAGAATAGGAGAATAGTGATGTACCGAACTGTTCGCCGGCGAATAGTTCCCGGCGAACATAGCGTGTTCGCGTTCGCCGCGGCGGGCGGACACATGCGCGATTCGATCCGCCCCCTATTCATCATCATTGAGCAAACTTTGACCCTGTGCCTCTCGGTCAGCAGACACATTCCAGCCAATCAGCAGGACACCCTCCCACCTCCCTCCCAGCATCCATTTTCGATTCATTCTGAAGCTGCATGCTTACTGAGAGGAGGGAAAGTTTAGCTGCTGCTGATTAGATAGGGAAATTGATAGCTAGGCTAGGGTATTCAGTGTCCACTACAGTCCTGAAGGACTCATCTGATCTCTGCTGTAAGGACTGCACCCCAAAAAGCCCTTTTTAGGGCTAGAACATCAGTCTGCTTTTTTTTTTTTTCTGTGTAATGTAATTGCAGTTGCCTGCCTGCCATCTTCTGTGTCAGGCTGGATGCTGTGCCCATTTGCACAGTCAGTGCCACCATATCTGTTGTCACAATAGCTTAAGCTTTACATTAAAAAAAAAAAAATTCACTGTAATAGAAGAGCAGTTAGTTGTCTGCAAGCATCTGGGTGTCAGGCCTCCTTCAGCGTGTGCTCTGCAGACCTGTGCCAGCGTACTTTGACAGTTGCCACTCATATCTGGTGTCTCTGTAGCGTGCTTTCACAAAGAAAAAAGGATTCCAGTGTAAGCTAATAGCAGCCAGTCAGTGTCCTTCAAGCGGCTGTGTCAGGCCTTCCTTCAGCGTGTGCCCTGCACAACCCTGCCAGCATACTTTGACTGTTGCCACTCATATCTGGTGTCTCTGTAGCGTGCATTTACAAAGAAAAAAGGTTTCCAGTGTAAGCTAATAGCAGCCAGTCAGTGTCCTTCAAGCGGCTGTGTCAGGCCTTCCTTCAGCGTGTGCCCTGCACAACTCTGCCAGCGTACTTTGACAGTTGGCACTCATATCTGGTGTCTCTGTAGCGTGCTTTTGCAAAGAAAAAAGGTTTCCAGTGTAAGCTAATAGCAGCCAGTCAGTGTCCTTCAAGCGGCTGTGTCAGGCCTTCAGCGTGTGCTCTGCAGAACTGTGCCAGTGCACATTGCCACTCATATCTGGTGTCTCTATAGCGTGCATTTAAAACCCAAAATTTTTTTTCACTGTTATAGATTGAATAGCAGTTACTTGTCTTCAAGCGGGTGTGTCAGGCGTACAGTGTGTGCTCTGCAGAACTGTTCCAGTGCACATTGCCACTCATATCTGGTGTCTCTGTAGCGTGCTTTTACAAAGAAAAAAGGTTTCCAGTGTAAGCTAATAGCAGCCAGTCAGTGTCCTTCAAGCGGCTGTGTCAGGCCTACAGCCTGTGCTCTGCAGACCGGTGCCAGTGCACATTGTCACTCATATCTGGTGTCTCTGTAGCGTGCTTTTACAAAGAAAAAAGGTTTCCAGTGTAAGCTAATAGCAGCCAGTCAGTGTCCTTCAAGCGGCTGTGTCAGGCCTACAGCCTGTGCTCTGCAGACCAGTGCCAGTGCACATATCTGGTGTCTCTGTAGCGTGCTTTTGCAAAGAAATAAGGTTTCCAGTGTAAGCTAATAGCAGCCAGTCAGTGTCCTTCAAGCGGCTGTGTCAGGCCTACAGCCTGTGCTCTGCAGACCGGTGCCAGTGCACATTGCCACTCATATCTGGTGTCTCTGTAGCGTGCTTTTACAAAGAAAAAAAGGTTTCCAGTGTAAGCTAATAGCAGCCAGTCAGTGTCCTTCAAGCGGCTGTGTCAGGCCTTCCTTCAGCGTGTGCCCTGCACAACCCTGCCAGCGTACTTTGACAGTTGCCACTCATATCTGGTGTCTCTGTAGCGTGCTTTTACAAAGAAAAAAGGTTTCCAGTGTAAGCGAATAGCAGCCAGTCAGTGTCCTTCAAGCGGCTGTGTCAGGCTTACAGCCTGTGCTCTGCAGACCGGTGCCAGTGCACATTGCCACTCATATCTGGTGTCTCTGTAGCGTGCTTTTACAAAGAAAAAAGGTTTCCAGTGTAAGTTAATAGCAGCCAGTCAGTGTCCTTCAAGCGGCTGTGTCAGGCCTACAGCCTGTGCTCTGCAGACCGGTGCCAGTGCACATTGCCACTCATATCTGGTGTCTCTGTAGCGTGCTTTTACAAAGAAAAAAGGTTTCCAGTGTAAGCTAATAGCAGCCAGTCAGTATCCTTCAAGCGGCTGTGTCAGGCCTACAGCCTGTGCTCTGCAGACGGTGCCAGTGCACATTGCTACTCATATCTGTTGTCTCTGTAGCGTGCTTTTACAAAGAAAAAAGTTTTCCAGTGTAAGCTAATAGCAGTCAGTGTCCTTAAAGCGGGAGTCAGGCCTTCAGCCTGTGCTCTGCAGACCTGTGCCAGTGCACATTGCCAGTTTGCCACTCATATCTGGTCTCACAGTAGCTTGCACGCATAGTACCACTAATCCCCCCAAAAATGACAGGCAGAGGCAGGCCACCCCGCAGGGGCCATCGTGGTCGTGGTGCTGTGATTCCCTTTGGCCCTAGAATAATGCCCAGTTTTCAGAGGCCACGTACCCTGAACTTGAAAAGTTCTGAGGACATAGTTGACTGGCTAACACAGGACACCCAATCTTCTACAGCTTCCGCTCGGAACCTTGACGCACCATCCTCCTCCAGCTTAGCTTCAGGCACCTCTCAAGATACCACTCAGAGGGGGGGGGAGAGTGCCACAGGGAGAGGGGGGAGAGTGAGACACAAGGGGGGAGAGAGGGGCGAATAGAGAGAGACAGAGGGGGAGGGAGAGTGCCACAGGGAAAGGAGGGATAAAGAGACAGAGGGGAGAGTGAGACACAAGGGGAGAAAGAGGGGTGAATAGAGAGAGACAGAGGGGGAGGGAGAGTGCCACAGGGAAAGGGGGGAGAAAGAGACAGAGGGGGGAGAGTGAGACACAAGGGGAGAAAGAGGGGTGAATAGAGAGAGACAGAGGGGGAGGGAGAGTGCCACAGGGAAACTCTAGCCCTGGAGCTACGGGCTAGAGTTCACTCTCACCACTGCGACTACCAGGGATTCCTGGTGGTCCAAGTGGTGAGAGTGAACTCTAGCCCCATACAAACACTGCCCACACACACCATACACATTCACACACTGCCCCCCCATACACACACACAGACCCCCATACACACATTCCCCTACACACACAGCCACCCATACACACATTGCCCCACGCACACTACACACTGAACCTTTCACACACATTGCACCCCTCACACATTGCACCACTGCTCCTATACCCTACTACAGCCCCATATCCCAGCAGACCCCAGGTAAGTTGTCAAACTGTACTTAAACGGTTTGACTACTTACTCTGGGAGCGGGTCCCAGCACTCCTGGCACCATACCCACTACACAGAGCAGTAGTGGTTATTGTGCATGGATTATTTCTTTAAATAATCTATAGGTGCCCCTCCTGAGATCAGGCTCTGGATCCGCCACTGATTTATATTATATATATATATATATAAAATACACAAACCAGTGCACTCGCTTATTAACTAAACAGTGATTTCAAATCCTACATAGTACTATTTAAAAACACCTCACCTAGGTAACAAATAATGGGGGTTTGGTTACATTATATGATCATACATTGCATAAGCCTGCCAACTGCATCAAAGTACCCCATTCTTGGCAGGTCCTACTCTAGCAGCCTAATGCTTGCTCTTATGAGATTAATCCACTTACTTGGGAAATGCTTCCTTACTGGGACTCTCTGCAAGTCAAGGCTAAATAGGATCCTGGAATGAGACACCTGTGGCAGGGAGGGGTGCAAAACCCAGGGGTTGGCCTAGACCCCTATAATTATAAACAAGGTCAGGAGGGCTGCACTCACCTAAACATGCATTTATTCACGGATTTATTACAGGGTGCTACTGGGACCAAAATACAAAATACACAAACCAGTGCACTCGCTTATTAACTAAACAGTGATTTCAAATCCTACATAGTACTATTTAAAAACACCTCACCTAGGTAACAAATAATGGGGGTTTGGTTACATTATATGATCATACATTGCATAAGCCTGCCAACTGCATCAAAGTACCCCATTCTTGGCAGGTCCTACTCTAGCAGCCTAATGCTTGCTCTCCGAATAAATGCATGTTTAGGTGAGTGCAGCCCTCCTGACCTTGTTTATAATTATAGGGGTCTAGGCCAACCCCTGGGTTTTGCACCCCTCCCTGCCACAGGTGTCTCATTCCAGGATCCTATTTAGCCTTGACTTGCAGAGAGTCCCAGTAAGGAAGCATTTCCCAAGTAAGTGGATTAATCTCATAAGAGCAAGCATTAGGCTGCTAGAGTAGGACCTGCCAAGAATGGGGTACTTTGATGCAGTTGGCAGGCTTATGCAATGTATGATCATATAATGTAACCAAACCCCCATTATTTGTTACCTAGGTGAGGTGTTTTTAAATAGTACTATGTAGGATTTGAAATCACTGTTTAGTTAATAAGCGAGTGCACTGGTTTGTGTATTTTGTATTTTGGTCCCAGTAGCACCCTGTAATAAATCCGTGAATAAATGCATGTTTAGGTGAGTGCAGCCCTCCTGACCTTGTGTGTGTGTGTATATATATAATTATGCCTATAATATTTACACATATATTAATGTACATTTATATATGCATAATACACTAAGAAATGTCATTAATATGTACCATATGTAATGAGCAGATATTGGCCCAGTCTTGTTGCTAGGTGCATACTCCAGCACAATAACATATTTAAAGTGAAGAGTGCACCCACAGGACCTCAAAATAAACAAGATAACGTCATTTTTTACAGTTGTGCCCTACATACATTCACCATTTCAGTCCCATTACCAAGCTTTCCTTAATATGTCATGGTAGTTGGACTGAAACATTGGTTATATGCAAAGGCACGTCTGCTTAAAATAAATCTGCTCTCTTTTTTTTTTAAGCCTATATGTTCTTTTTTTCACGTTGGAGTAATAATTTTAATTTTAAGTTATCTTTTCTAACTCTATATCTGCACACTATGCTGGCGCGACGCATTATGGGGCTGGTAAATAATTTTTTTCCAGGGCTGCTTTTAATTCCCAGTCCGGCCCTGTCTGCAGTTAAGGCGAGGTAGTCTGCTACCTGTCGGTCGAGTCGCTCTCTGAGGGTGGATCCCGAAGGGCTGTGGCGATGCATAGGACTTAAAAAGGTCCGCATGTCCTCCATCAACAACACGTCTTTAAAGCGTCCTGTCCTTGCCGGCGTGGTCGTGGGAGGAGGAGGAGGAGGATGACTTCCACCTCTCCCCCTGTTAGATTCCCGTTGTGCTGTGACATCACCCTTATACGCTGTGTAAAGCATACTTTTTAATTTATTTTGCAAATGCTGCATCCTTTCCGACTTGTTGTAATTGGGTAACATTTCCGCCACTTTCTGCTTATACCGGGGGTCTAGTAGCGAGGACACCCAGTACAGGTCGTTCTCCTTCAGCCTTTTTATACGAGGGTCCCTCAACAGGCAGGACAGCATGAAAGACCCCATTTGCACAAGGTTGGATGCCGAGCTACTCATTTCCCGTTCCTCCTCCTCACTGATGTCATTGAAGGTATGTTCTTCCCCCCAGCCACGTACAACACCACGGGTACCAGATAGGTGACAACGAGCACCCTGGGATGCCTGTTGTGTTTGGTCTTGCTCCTCCTCCTCCTCCTCAAAGCTACAATCCTCCTCTGACTCCTCTTCCTCACAATCCTCTTCCAGCGTTGCCGCAGGTCCAGCAAGCGATGCTGATAAGGCTGTTTCTGGTGGTGATGGTGACCACAACTCTTCCTCTTCACGCTCATCTACAGCCTGATCCAGCACTCTTCGCAGGGCACGCTCCATGAAGAAAACAAATGGTATGATGTCGCTGATGGTGCCTTCGTTGCGACTGACTAGGTTTGTCACCTCCTCAAAAGGACGCATGAGCCTACAGGCATTGCGCATGAGCGTCCAGTAACGTGGCAAAAAAATTCCCAGCTCCCCAGAGGCTGTCCTAGCACCCTGGTCATACAAATATTCATTAACAGCTTTTTCTTGTTGGAGCAGGCGGTCGAACATTAGGAGTGTTGAATTCCAACGTGTAGGGCTGTCGCAAATCAAGCGCCTCACTGGCATGTTGTTTCGCCGCTGGATATCGGCAAAGTGAGCCATGGCCGTGTAGGAACGCCTGAAATGGCCACACACCTTCCTGGCCTGCTTCAGGACGTCCTGTAAGCCTGTGTACTTATGCACAAAGCGTTGTACGATCAGATTACACACATGTGCCATGCACGGCACATGTGTCAACTTGCCCAACTTCAATGCCGCTATCAAATTTTTTCCGTTGTCACACACCACTTTGCCGATATCCAGTTGCTGCGGAGTCAGCCACTTTTCCACCTGTGCGTTCAGGGCGGACAGGAGTGCTTGTCCGGTGTGACTCTCTGCTTTCAAGCAAGTCAAACCCAAGACGGCGTGACACTGCCGTATCCGGGATGTGGAATAGTACCTGGGGAGCTGGGGGGGTGCCGTTGATGTGGAGCAAGAAGCAGCGGCACAAGAGGACTCAGCCGAGGAGATTATGGAAGAGGATGGAGTTGGAGGAGTAGAGGAGGTGGCAGCAGAACTGCCTGCAATTCGTGGCGGTGTCACCAACTCCTCTGCAATGCCACGCATTCCTTGCTTGTCAGCCGTCAGCAGGTTTACCCAATGCGCAGTGTAGGTGATATACCTGCCCTGACCATGCAGACCAGGTATCAGTGGTCAGATGGACCCTTGCCCCAACACTGTGTGCCAGACATGCCATGACTTCCTTTTGCACAATCGAGTACAAGTTGGGGATTGCCTTTTGTGAAAAGAAATTCCGGCCGGGTACCTTCCACTGCGGTGTCCCAATAGCTAAAAATTTTTTGAACGCCTCAGACTCAACCAGATTGTATGGTAAAAGCTGGCGGGCTAATAGTTCGGACAAGCCAGCTGTCAGACGCTGGGCAAGGGGGTGACTTGGTGACATTGGCTTCTTACGCTCAAACATGCCTTGACAGACACATGACTGTGGGCAGATGAGCGGGAACTGCTCAAGGCGGGAGACTGAGTGGCGGATGGTTGAGAGGGGGCAAGAAGGACAGAAGTGGTTGACGTGGCTGAAGATGCTGGACCAGGAGGAGGATGGCGGCTTAGAGTAGGCGTGCTGCTTGTACTCATGTGTTGATCCCATAGGCGTTTGTGATGTGAGATCATGTGCCTACACAAAGCAGTTGTACCTAGGTGGGTGTTGGACCTCCCACGACTCAGTTTCCTTTGGCACAGGTTGCAAATGGCATCGCTGTTGTCCGAGGCAGACACACAAAAAAAATGCCACACTGCTGAGCTCTGCAATGACGGCATTCTGGTGGTGGACACAGCATGCGTTGATTGGCGTGCTGTCGGGCTGACCCCGGGTGCCGATGCATGCTGTCTGACTGTGCCACTAGCTCCTTGCGACGACCCCCCCCTGCTTCCAACTCGTCTCCTCCTCCTCCTCCTCTCTGTCTCCCCATCTGAACTTTCGCCCTGTTCTTCTTCTTGCCGAGCGGGCACCCACGTGACATCCATGGACGCATCTTCATCATCAACCGCTTCGCTTGTATCTGACAACTCAGAAAAGGAAGCAGCAGCGGGTACAACATCATCATCATCACACCGTACCTCCATGTGTTTAATGCTGCCTGCCTGAGACATATCCCTGTTATCTACATCCTCTAGCAATAATGGTTGCGCATCACTCATTTCTTCAAACGGGTGTGTGAATAACTCCTCTGACATACCAAGTAAAGCGGCTGTGGTGCTAGTTTTGGTGGTGGCGGCAGGCGGGTGAGTGCTAACTTGAGAGGTGCCTGAAGCTAAGCTGGAGGAGGATGGTGCGTCAAGGTTCCGAGCGGAGGCTGTACAAGATTGGGTGTCCTGTGTTAGCCAGTCAACTAAGTCCTCAGAACTTTTCAAGTTCAGGGTACGTGGCTTCTGAAAACTGGGCATTATTCTAGGGCAAAAGGGAATGACAGCACCACGACCACGACGGCCCCTGCGGGGTGGCCTGCCTCTGCCTGTCATTTTTTTTGGGGATTAGTGGTACTATGCGTGCAAGCTACTGTGAGACCAGATATGATTGGCAATGTGCACTGGAACAGTTCTGCAGAGCACACGCTGAAGGAAGGACTGACAGAGCCGCTTGAAGACAAGTAACTGCTATTCAATCTATAACAGTGAAAAACAAATTTTGGTTTTAAAAGCACGCTATAGAGACACCAAATATGATTGGCAACTGTCAAAGCACGCTGGAACAGGTCTACAGAGCACACGCTGAAGTAGGCCTGAAACAGACGCTTGCAGACAACTAACTGCTCTTCTATTACAGTGAAAAAAAAATATTTCTTTTAAATGTAAAGCTTAACCAATTGTTAAAACAGATATGAGTGGTGGCACTGGGCAAGTAGGCACAGTATCCAATGTGAACCTCACACAGAAGCTGGCAGGCAGGCAACTGCTCTTCTATTACAGTGGAAACAAAATTTTGGTTGTAAAAGCACGCTATAGAGACACAAGATATGAGTGGCAACTGTCAAAGCACACTGGCAGGGTTGTGCAGGGCACACGCTGAAGGAAGGCCTGACAGAGCCGCTTGAAGGACACTGACTGTCTGCTATTAGCTTACACTGGAAACCTTTTTTCTTTGTAAAAGCACACTAAAGAGACACCAGATATGAGTGGCAACTGTCAAAGCACGCTGGCACAGGTCTGCAGAGCACACGCTGAAGTAGGCCTGACACCCAGACGCTTGCAGACAACTAACTGATCTTCTATTACAGTGAAAAAAAATGATTTCTTTAAAATCTAAAGCTTAAGCTATTGTTAAAACAGATATGAGTGGTGGCACTGGGCTAGTGGGCACAGTATCCAATGTGAACCTCACACAGAAGCTGGCAGGCAGGCAACTGCTCTTCTATTACAGTGAAAAAAATGATTTATTTAAAATCTAAAGCTTAACCAATTGTTAAAACAGATATGAGTGGTGGCACTGACTGTGCAAATGGGCAAGGCATCCAACCTGACACAGAAGCTGGCAGGCAGTCAACTGCTCTCCTATTACAGTGAAAAAAAATTATTTATTTTAAATCTAAAGCTTAACCAATTGTTAAAACAGATATGAGTGGTGGCACTGGGCAAATAGGCACAGTATCCTCACACAGAAGCTGGCAGGCAGGCACCTGCAATTACATTACACAGGAAAAAAAAAAAAAAAAAAGCAGCCTGATGTTATAGCCCTAAAAAGGGCTTTTTGGGGTGCTGTCCTTACAGCAGAGATCAGATGAGTCCTTCAGGATTGTAGTGGACACTGAATACCCTAGCCTAGCTATCAATTTCCCTATCTAATCAGCAGCAGCTAAACTTTCCCTCCTCTCACTAAGCATGCATCTTCCGAATGAATCGAAAATGGATGCTGGGAGGGAGGTTGGAGGGTGTGGAAGGGAGGGAGTGTTGCTGATTGGCTGGAATGTGTCTGCTGACCGAGAGGCACAGGGTCAAAGTTTGCCCAATGATGACGAATAGGGGGCGGATCGAACTGCGCATGTGTCCGCCCGCCGCGGCGAACGCGAACATGCTAAGTTCGCCGGGAACTGTTCGCCAGCGGACAGTTCGGTACATCACTAATTAGGAAACTCAATTATCTCCCAAGAAGAGGGGAGGGAAACTGTGGGCTGTACTATTATGTTATTGGTTGTTTTATACCTCCCCCTGGGTGTGTTCTGTTTGTACCTGACTGTAATAAAAACCAGACTGGGTGTGCCAGCACCTCAGACCACTGCTTGACCCTCAACACGGAGCCTTGTCTCGTTCTTGGGGGGGATTCACTGTATGCTGTTGGAGACTGATTGCCAGGAGTGTAAGCTGATGTATGCTTTTCCTGTTCGTCTGCTAGCAGCTATTCGTGAGGTTCCAGTTTGGAGTGCTATTTTGTATCCAGTTCGGGAGTTTGGTGTTCTGCAGTAGCTGTGCCTGTCTCTCAGAAAGGGGCATATCGCCTAAACAGATTTTAACCCCTTGTCTGCTGAAACGGTCCGTTACACCCGGTATAAGCAGAAAGTGGCGGAAATGTTACCGAATTACAACAAGTCGGAAAGGATGCAGCATTTGCTAAATAAATTAAAAAGTATGCGTTACACAGCGTATAAGGGTGATGTCACAGCACAACGGGAATCTAACAGGGGGAGAGGTGGAAGTCATCCTCCTCCTCCTCCTCCCACGACCACGCCGGCAAGGACAGGACGCTTTAAAGACGTGTTGTTGATGGAGGACATGCGGACCTTTTTAAGTCCTATGCATCGCCACAGCCCTTCGGGATCCACCCTCAGAGAACGACTCGACCGACAGGTAGCAGACTACCTCGCCTTAACTGCAGATATCGACACTCTGAGGAGCGATGAACCCCTTGACTACTGGGTGTGCAGGCTTGACCTGTGGCCTGAGCTATCCCAATTTGCGATAGAACTTCTGGCCTGTCCCGCTTCAAGTGTCCTGTCAGAAAGGACCTTCAGTGCAGCAGGAGGTATTGTCACTGAGAAGAGAAGTCGCCTAGGTCAAAAAAGTCTAGATTACCTCACCTTTATTAAGATGAATGAGGGATGGATCCCGAAGGGACTGACACTGGGTGATACATTTGATTAAAAAAGGCCTGATGAGATGACCTGCCTTGGGCTAAAAATGGTCCACACGCTGCTGTATTTTAGCTCTGAATGCCGGTTGACTTGCGTGACTTATCCGCCACCAACTAGGGTTCAAACCGCCATGTTTTAGAGCACTTTCTGCCTGTGAAACAAACATCAATTTTTCTGGCCGCTGCTACAGCAGCGGCTGCAACAATACCAAATTTTTCAGGCATGTGTACATGCCTAATTTTTAGGCCCACTGGTGCTGCACTGTGGCTTCAAAAAACAAACCAAAAAAAAGGCACATAGTGACCCTATGTAGGGGGAACAGTCTCTATTCTGCTCTGGCATTTCTATTTCTTCTTAGATAACAAAAAAATTCTGAGACGACGTTGGCAGGGCTATTCACTTGTGTGATCTGTCATGAATTGTCATTTGAATGTTAATTTGAACTGTGGGGCACAAGAACTTGAATCTGACAATTTTTATTTTATCAGAGAACTTGTTCGGGATACAGAAAGGAAAAAAGGGAGGGTAAGCGGTTAAGGTACATCGATCTTATTCACATCTTATACATTCAAGAGCAAACTGGTTATTCATTCTCGTGGGAGTTTTTCCGCTGCCCTTGTGCCTTCGGTCTAGTACCATGTCAGGGTTGTCTTTCTCTCCTAAACCTGGGTTTGGTCCGGGGTATGGGAAGGGGGAAACCTGGGGACAGGCTACGGTAGGGGAAGAAGAACGGGGGAAATAGACGTCGGAAGCCCCTCATCTCCCTTCGTCTCCTTCTTAGTTAGCACGCTGTGTGCGGTCACCGGGTCTATTCCCTTATCTAACTACTTAACTATGTACAATGTGGGTGTTTGTTCCGTTATGCCCTGTAGATTGTTTAACCTCAGCTTGGTATACCTCAATGTTGGCTGTTGTACCATGGTGTGTGTGACCATGTGTGATATGTTATTGTTCTAACACGACCCCCTCCTCCTCCTTCCTCAGATACGCCTCCCATATGTTCCTGGCTTCCACTATGTGGTGTGGGGGGTGTAGCCGCTGGCAGGTTTTTGTTTCATATGCTAGGTTTAGGGAGATCTGTTGGAGAAGGCTAGATCTCTCCGGTGGCTGTTGTTGTTTCCACCCTCTGGCTATTAAGAAGTTGGCAGCAATCAAAATATGATATGTTAGGTCGGCATGTGCTTTTGGGAATGGGTCAATCGAGATGAAGAGTAGGGCATTTTCTGGTCTCAGGTCCCAGGTCCCAGGTCCCATCTTATTTGGTGCTTCAACTACATTAGTTCTGATGCCAACCAACATTCTAGGTCCCCAAGGTTACTGAGCCTGTACATCGGTCGTTAAACCAGATCCCTAATATCAAGTGTCCATTGAGTTAACCATCAGTCCTGGAATGTACATGACTTCATTTCTGCACACCATGTCTACAACAATCCATGCTTGCAACATTGTTTGGAGAGTCTCTGGTTCTGCCCATGATTGGTTGTCTCTCTAATATTATCCATGGCCCTTGTTCTGTCCAACTCTATGGTTCTGCTCGTGGCCATGGTACCACTAGTGTGAGATGGGGGGAAAACTCTAGTTCTCAACCCACTCCAAGTGCTGTTATTTATTAAAAAGATTTTTGGTGAGGCTTTACAGGACAGAGTGCTTCTCCACGGGACATGTTAACTCACGGGCAGCTGGCTCATCAAGGAACCAGAGCAGCTTGAACGAGGTGACCTTGCTCGGGTCCCAGGTGTGCGGTTCCGAAAATGGCTGCCATATACACGTCCACTGATAGGAGACGCGGAAGGTATTAAACTGATAATAATAGTACACCACTCCTATCAGTAGGTCCCCCCCATTGTGATTTATGCCCCCCACCCACCGCGCAGGGGTGGGGGCCGGGGGGAGGACAGTAGGTCCCCCCATTGTGATTTATGGCCCCCACCCACCGCGCAGGGGTGGGGGTCGGGGGGGGGAGGACAGTAGGTCCCCCCATTGTGATTTATGGCCCCCACCCACCGCGCAGGGGTGGGGGAGGACAGTAGGTCCCCCCCCAGTGTGTATCAGGGTCCCTGAGGACAGGTGTCAATCCATATCTGCCAAGTGACCCTATGTAGGGGGAACAGTCCCTATTCTGCTCTGTGTCAGTGTGTTTCAGGGATCCTTAGGATAGGTGTCAATCCATATCTGCCAAGTGACCCTATGTAGGGGGAACAGTCTCTATTCTGCTCTGTGTCAGTGTGTATCATGGTCTCTGAGGATGGGGAACAGTCTCTATTCTGCTCTGTGTCAGTGTTTATCAGGGGCTTTGAGCACAGGTGTCAATACATACCTGCCAAGTGACCCTATGTAGGGGGAACAGTCTCTATTCTGCTCTGTGTCAGTGTTTTTTCAGGGATCCTTAGGATAGGTGTCAATCCATACCTGCCAAGTGACCCTATGTAGGGGGAACAGTCTCTATTCCGCTCTTTGTCAGTGTGTATCAGGGGCTTTGAGGACGGGGAACAGTCTCTATTCTGCTCTTTGTCAGTGTGTATCATGGTCTCTGAGGACGGGGAACAGTCTCTATTCTACTCTGTGTGAGGAGGAGGAACGGGAAATGAGTAGCTCGGCATCCAACCTTGTGCAAATGGGGTCTTTCATGCTGTCGTGCCTGTTGAGGGACCCTCGTATAAAAAGGCTGAAGGAGAACGACCTGTACTGGGTGTCCACGCTACTAGACCCCCGGTCTCTATTCTGCTCTTTGTCAGTGTAGCGGAGAGCTGATTTCTCGCAGCTATTCTCCACTTAAGATCCTAGGGAGGCTCAGGAACAAGTCATTAGTAAATCCACAGCAGAGTTTCCAGCAGGTAAAAAGGTACAGCAATATCCCCACGACACTCCCAATAACTGGACGACACACAGTTTCAGGAGTAGAACTGACAATCGTTTATTCCAAGGTTTCTTATAAAGCCTGCTCCCATGCAAGGGAGGGATCCACAGTAATTAGGACAGTAACCAATACAGTGCTTGTTACCTCCCACACATCTCCTCCCCTCAGAGTGACTCATAATCCCCTTAACTGGCACAGTAATTTACCCCAAACCTGGATGTACCCCTAAACCATCACATACCATTAATATTAGGGTACCGCTAGGTAGCCCTGATCTGGGTGACTATAATATCCAAAATTCACCCAGATCCGACCAGTGGTTCGGTAGTTACGTGGAGGTGAAGTTTGACCGACCGCACACGAGTTGGTATCCGAAAAGGGTTCCATAAGATTGGGCCCTGCGGTCGGTCTCCGTTCGGCAGTTAAAACATACTCTTACAATTGCCATCCATACTTCCATCCGCCTAGATATTGGTTCCCTCATTCGGTACTTTGTTTCTACCGAATGGGGATTCGTTAGGACCCTCCATTCGGTAGTTACGGAGCTCTGGAGGTCTCAGCGGTGTTCGGTTGTTTGAGTGTCCGATTTGAGTTCCAGACACTCGACGACCAAACACCGCTGAGATTTTCATGCGTAAGATGGCCGCCGCCACGTGTACGCATGCCGAATGGCGGCCACCCAGATACAATTCTAACGAGCTTATTAACTTGCGGTTTAGGAAATATGTGAACCTTAATTGCTAACACACTTCTCTCTGGGGTGGTCCCTCCGTTCGGTAGTTTCCATATGCATATGGTACGGATGGAAACTACCGAATAACATACAATTCACACAGAAAACATACGAAATAGGAAAATTAACACAGGCAAAATATACCGAATACAGTCACACAGGCATGTTACAGGACAGGCTTACTGCATTCCGCTACAGTCAGTGTGTATCATGGTCTCTGAGGACGGGAAGCAGTCTCTATTCTGCTCTGTGTCAGTGTGTATCAGGGGCTTTGAGGACCGGTGTCAATCCATACCTGCCAAGTGACCCTATGTCAGGGGAACAGTCCCTATTCTGCTCTGTGTCAGTGTGTATCAGGGTCTCTGAGGACAGGTGTCAATCCATATGTCAAGGTGTCAATATGTCAGGTGTCAATCCATATCCATTGTGATTTAGGAATGTTAGGTGATTTCTGCCCTTTATGTATTAAAACCAGACTCTGCATCAACTGTGTAATTTTCCATGGCAGTTTTGTCATGGATCCCCCTCCGGCATGCCACAGTCCAGGTGTTAGTCCCCTTGAAACAACTTTTCCATTACTTTTGTGGCCAGAAACAGTCCCTGTGGGTTTTAAAATTCGCCTGCCCATTGAAGTCAATGGCGGTTCGCCGGTTCGCGAACGTTTGCGGAAGTTCCCGTTCGCCGTTCGCGAACCGAAAATTTAGGGTTTGCGACATCACTATAGGAGAAAGAAGGAGCAGAGTATTTTTATTTTTTTAAAGGAGAAAGGTGAAATGTTTACTATGATGTCTTGCTTACTAATCAATGACCTAACCTTGTTACCCTGCATTACTGTTACAGTGCCCATCCTGGCTGTTGTGGCTGGACGAGATTGTGTAAAACTGGAAATGCACCAAAAATAAAGAATTATATAAAAAAAGGAGAAAGAAGGAAAATATAAAAATGAAAAGGAGAGAACTGTTGTTGACTAATAATAGTAAGTGGGCTACCTAGCTCAGCCTTCCTGCTGGGCAATGCTATAAGGAAAGTAAAAAAAATTAAAAAAAATGGGGGGGAAAAGGAGGGGAGGGGAATTGAGGAAGGAGAGGAGGGGAGCTGATGCACAGATGAGAAATCATATTATGAGCCAACAGAGACCTTCGTTTGTTCCTTATGAAAATCGCACCAGATATCAAATATTTAGTCTCGCAGCATCAGCCTCAAGGATCTCATTAAACACTAGTAAAGGTAATTTCAATTTACCTTATTGTTTTCTCATTATACTTTATAAAGTTAAAAACATTATAAAAAAAACATGCATAAAGTAAAAATAAAAAGATAAATGTACGTACATTTTTAAAACACCCTCCTGTCTAAAAATGATTCCGCACTTGCGCAAAAACTGGTGGGCGGTAAGGAAATTTTTCCATCAAGAAAGATGCATTAGAGGGCGGTAGGTAGAAAAAGGTTGACTACCCCTGATCTAGAGGCTGTCATTGGATCTGGAGGATGTCAGTGTGATTTAGAGTCTGTTAGTGTGAGCTAGAGGCCCCCAGTGTGATCTGGAGGCTGTTAGTGTGATTTGAAGACTCAGTATAAGTTAAAGGCTGACAGTGTTATCTAGAGGCTCTTAATATGATTTAGAGGCTCTTAGTGTGATCTAGATGCTCTCAGTATTAGCTAGAAGTGGTTGGTGTTATCTGATGAATCTCGGAGTTGGAGGCTGTTAGTGTTATCTAGAGGCTCTTAATATGATTTAGAGGCTCTTAGTGTGATCTAGATGCTCTCAGTATTAGCTAGAAGTGGTTGGTGTTATCTGATGAATCTCGGAGTTGGAGGCTGTTAGTGTTATCTAGAGGCTCTCAGTAGGAGTTACATAGTTAGATAGCTGAAAAGAGACTTGCGTCCATCAAGTTCAGCCTTCCTCACATATGTTTTTGCTGTTGATCCAAAAGAAGGCAAAAAACCCAGTCTGAAGCGCTTCCAATTTTGCCACAAACTAGGAAAAAATTCCTTCTTGACCCCAAAATAGCAGTCAGATGTCTCCTTGGATCAAGCAGCTATTACCCCACTAATTAGAAATTATATCCCTGTATGTTATGTTAAGTATTTATCCAATTGCAGTTTAAACATCTGTATAGACTCTGATAAACCCCCTCTTCAGGCAAAGAATCCCATATCCTTATTACTCTTACTGTAAAAAAACCTTTTCTTTGCCTTAGATGAAATCTCCTTTCTTCCAGCCTAAATGTGTGATCTCGTGTCCCATGTATAGCCCTGTTTATGAATAGATTTCCAGATAATGGTTTGTACTGGCCCCGAATATATTTGTATAATGTTATCATATCCCCTCTCAGGCGCAGTTTTTACAAACTAAAGAGATTTATATTTTTTAACCTTAGCGTTAGAGACTGTCTGTGATCTAGAGGCATTTCAGAATACAGGATTTAGAGAAGACCAACCTGTGTGAGAATCTGCCCCGTAGCCCCCTCTTTCCGCTCTGGATTTGGCTGCCTCCTGAAGAAGGTATAAATAATATAGACCAGCAGTGAGTAAAATGCATACATATTGACTGGGGGTAGGGAGGTGGCAATAAATCTTCATCAGATTCAAGAGATCCAGTACATTAAATCCAAATATCCAGAATATTCAGTACATTAAATCCAAATATCCAGAATATTAAATCCAAATATCCAGAATATTAAACCCCGATATCCAGAATATTAAATCCCAATATCCAGAATATTGATTCCAGGGATCAGTACATTAAATCCAGAATATCGAATCCAGAATATTAAAGCCAGGGATCAGTGCCCACTGCCACCAGCACCCCCCCTGCACTGCACCCACTGCCATCAGCAGCCCCCCTGCACTGCACCCACTGCCATCAGCACCCCCCCTGCACTGCACCCACTGCCATCAGCACCCCCCTGCACTGCACCCACTGCTATCAGCAGCCCCCATGCACTGCACCCACTGCCATCAGCACCCCCATGCACTGCACCCACTGCCATCAGCAGCCCCCTGCACTGCACCCACTGCCATCAGCAGCCCCCTGCACTGCACCCACTGCTATCAGCAGCCCCCCTGCACTGCACCCACTGCTATCAGCAGCCCCCCTGCACTGCACCCACTGCTATCAGCAGCCCCCCTGCACTGCACCCACTGCTATCAGCAGCCCCCCTGCACTGCACCCACTGCTATCAGCAGCCCCCCTGCACTGCACCCACTGCTATCAGCAGCCCCCCTGCACTGCACCCACTGCTATCAGCAGCCCCCCTGCACTGCACCCACTGCTATCAGCAGCCCCCCTGCACTGCACCCACTGCTATCAGCAGCCCCCCTGCACTGCACCCACTGCTATCAGCAGCCCCCTGCACTGCACCCACTGCTATCAGCAGCCCCCCCCCTGCACTGCACCCACTGCTATCAGCAGCCCCCCCCCTGCACTGCACCCACTGCTATCAGCAGCCCCCCTGCACCCACTGCTATCAGCAGCCTGGATGCAAGCTCTGTGTAACCTGTCTGGAAGGAAGGAACGGCTGAGTCTGCAGGAGGAGGAGGAGGAGGAGGAAGGCGTGTGGTCCATGATGCAGGCAGAGCTTCCTCACATCCCCCATCACAGAATCAGGGAGGGGACAGCACGGAGCTGGAGGACTGGGGTCAATACACAATACACTGAACCCTGTCTGTGACAACATCAAGGATGCAGGGTACCCCCAAACCCTCCCACATCCAACCCCAACCAGCCTCCACCTCCCACAGCAACCCTCAAACACAACCAGCCTCCACCTCCCACAGCAACCCCCAAACACAACCAGCCTCCACCTCCCACAGCAACCCCCAAACACAACCAGCCTCCACCTCCCACATCCAACCCCAAACACAACCAGCCTCCACCTCCCACAGCAACCCCCAAACACAACCAGCCTCCTGCTCCCGACATCCAACCTCAAACACAACCAGCCTCCACCTCCCACAGCAACCCCCAAACACAACCAGCCTCCACCTCCCACAGCAACCCCCAAACACAACCAGCCTCCACCTCCCACAGCAACCCCCAAACACAACCAGCCTCCACCTCTCACATCCAACCCCCAAACACAACCAGCCTCCACCTCTCACATCCAACCCCCAAACACAACCAGCCTCCACCTCCCACATCCAACCCCCAAACACAACCAGCTTCCACCTCCCACATCCAACCCCCAAACACAACCAGCCTCCACCTCTCACATCCAAACATAACAAGCACCTCCAAACCCCTGAAAACCAGCCTACATCGCCCACAAAAAGCCCTTCCAAACACAACCAGCCTCCACCTCCCACATCCAACCCCAAGCACAACCAGCCTCCACCTCCCACATCCAACCCCCAAACACAACCAGCCTCCACCTCCCACATCAACCCCCAAACACAACCAGCTTCCACCTCCCACATCCAACCCCCAAACACAACCAGCCTCCACCTCTCACATCCAAACATAACAAGCACCTCCAAACCCCTGAAAACCAGCCTACATCGCCCACAAAAAGCCCTTCCAAACACAACCAGCCTCCACCTCCAACCTCAAACACAATCAGCCTCCACCTCCCACATCAACCCCCAAACACAACCAGCCTCCACCTCCCACATCAACCCCCAAACACAACCAGCCTCCACCTCCCACATCAACCCCCAAACACAACCAGCCTCCACCTCCCACATCAACCCCCAAACACAACCAGCCTCCACCTCCCACATCAACCCCCAAACACAACCAGCCTCCACCTCCCACATCCAAACCCAACCAGACCCCACCAATCCCACCCAAACATAACAAGCACCTCTAAACCCCTGAAAACACAACCAAACCAGCCTACATCTCCAACCTCTCAAATACCCACCAGTCACCCCAAACACAACCAGCCTCCACCTCCCACATCAACCCCCAAACACAACCAGCCTCCACCTCCCACATCAACCCCCAAACACAACCAGCCTCCACCTCCCACATCCAAACCCAACCAGACCCCACCAATCCCACCCAAACATAACAAGCACCTCTAAACCCCTGAAAACACAACCAAACCAGCCTACATCTCCAACCTCTCAAATACCCACCAGTCACCCCAAACACAGCCAGCCTCTACCTCCCACATCACCCCCAAACACAACCAGCCTCCACCTCCCACATCCAACCCCAAACACAACCAGCCTCCACCTCCCACATCCAACCCCAAACACAACCAGCCTCCACCTCCCACATCCAACCCCAAACACAACCAGCCTCCACCTCCCACATCCAACCCCCAAACACAACCAGCCTCCACCTCTCACATCCAAACATAACAAGCACCTCCAAACCCCTGAAAACTCAACAAAACCAGCCTACATCGCCCACAAAAAGCCCTTCCAAACACAACCAGCCTCCATCTTCCTCATCAACCCCCAAACACAACTAGCCTCCACCTCCAACCCCAAACACAAGCAGCCTCCACCTCCCACATCAACCCCCAAACACAACCAGCCTCCACCTCCCACATCAACCCCCAAACACAACCAGCCTCCACCTCCCACATCAACCCCCAAACACAACCAGCTTCCACCTCCCACATCCAACCCCCAAACACAACCAGCCTCCACCTCTCACATCCAAACATAACAAGCACCTCCAAACCCCTGAAAACCAGCCTACATCGCCCACAAAAAGCCCTTCCAAACACAACCAGCCTCCATCTTCCTCATCAACCCCCAAACACAACTAGCCTCCACCTCCAACCCCAAACACAACCAGCCTCCACCTCCCACATCAACCCCCAAACACAACCAGCCTCCACCTCCCACATCAACCCCCAAACGCAACCAGCCTCCACCTCCAACCTCAAACACAATCAGCCTCCACCTCCCACATCAACCCCAAACACAACCAGCCTCCACCTCCTACATCAACCCCCAAACACAACCAGCCTCCACCTCCCACATCAACCCCCAAACACAACCAGCCTCCACCTCCCACATCAACCCCCAAACACAACCAGCCTCCACCTCCCACATCAACCCCCAAACACAACCAGCCTCCACCTCCCACATCAACCCCCAAACACAACCAGCCTCCACCTCCCACATCCAAACCCAACCAGACCCCACCAATCCCCCCAAAAACAACAAGCCCCCACCAATTCCCCGAAACACAATACGCCCCCCTAACCCAACCAGACCCCACCAATCCCACCCAAACATAACAAGCACCTCTAAACCCCTGAAAACACAACCAAACCAGCCTACATCTACAACCTCTCAAATACCCTCCAAACACAACCAGCCTCTACCTCCCACATCACCCCCAAACACAACCAGCCTCCACATCCAACCCCAAACACAACCAGCCTCCACCTCTCACATCCAACCCCCAAACACAACCAGCCTCCACCTCCCCAAACACAACCAGCCTCCACCTCCCTCATCAACCCCCAAACACAACCAGCCTCCACCTCCCACATCAACCCCAACCAGCCTCCACCTCCCACATCAACCCCCAAACACAACCAGCCTCCACCTCCCACATCCAAACCCAACCAGACCCCACCAATCCCCCCAAACACAATACGCCCCCTAACCCAACCAGACCCCACCAATCCCACCCAAACATAACAAACACATCTAAACCCCTGAAAACACAACCAAACCAGCCTACATCTCCCACCTCTCAAATACCCACCAGTCACCCCAAAACACAACCAGCCTCTACCTCCCACATCAACCCCCTAACACAACCAGCCTCCACCTCCCACATCCATCCCCAACCAGCCTCCACCTCCCACATCCAACCCCAAACACAACCAGCCTCCACCTCCCACAGCAACCCCCAAACACAACCAGCCTCCTGCTCCCCACATCCAACCTCAAACACAACCAGCCTCCACCTCCCACATCCAACCCCCAAACACAACCAGCCTCCACCTCCCACATCAACCCCAAACACAACCAGCCTCCACCTCCCACATCAACCCCCAAACACAACCAGCCTCCACCTCCCTCATCAACCCCCAAACACAACCAGCCTCCACCTCCCACATCAACCCCAAACACATCCAACCCCAACCAGCCTCCACCTCCCACATCAACCCCCAAACACAACTAGCTTCCACCTCCCACATCCAACCCCCAAACACAACCAGCCTCCACCTCCATTAACCCCCAAACACAACCAGCCTCCACCTCCCACATCCAACCCCAAACACAACAAGCCTCCACCTCCCACATCCAACCCCAAGCACAACCAGCCTCCACCTCCCACATCCAACCCCAAACACAACCAGCCTCCACCTACTACATCAACCCCCAAACACAACCAGCCTCCACCTCCCACATCAACCCCCAAACACAACCAGACCCCACCAATCCCACCCAAACATAACAAGCACCTCCAAACCCCTTAAAGCTCAACAAAACCAGCCTACATCTCCCACCAATTTCCCCCTCAAATACATTCCCTTTCACCCACCAGTCACCCCCAAACACAACCAGCCTCTACCTCCCATATCAACCCCCAAACACAACCAGCCTCCAACTCCCACATCAACCCCCAAACACAACCAGCCTCCACCTCCCACATCAACCCCCAAACACAACCAGCCTCCACCTCCCACATCAACCCCCAAACACAACCAGCTTCCACCTCCCACATCAACCCCCAAACACAACCAGCTTCCACCTCCCACATCCAACCCCCAAACACAACCAGCCTCCACCTCCATCAACCCCCAAACACAACCAGCCTCCACCTCCCACATCCAACCCCCAACACAACCAGCCTCCACCTCCCACATCAACCCCAAACACAACCAGCTTCTACCTCCCTCATCAACCACCAAACACAACCAGCCTCCACCTCCAACCCCAAACACAACCAGCCTCCACCTCCAACCCCAAACACAACCAGCCTCCACCTCCCACATCCAACCCCAAACGCAACCAGCCTCCACCTCCCACAGCAACCCCCAAACACAACCAGCCTCCTGCTCCCCACATCCAACCTCAAACACAACCAGCCTCCACCTCCCACAGCAACCCCCAAACACAACCAGCCTCCACCTCCCACAGCAACCCCCAAACACAACCAGCCTCCACCTCCCACAGCAACCCCCAAACACAACCAGCCTCCACCTCCCACATCCAACCCCAAACACAACCAGCCTCCACCTCCCACATCAACCCCCAAACACAACCAGCTTCCACCTCCCACATCAACCCCCAAACACAACCAGCTTCCACCTCCCACATCAACCCCCAAACACAACCAGCCTCCACCTCCCACATCAACCCCCAAACACAACCAGCCTCCACTGGGTCAGTGTTTAAGTGCAAAGGGATCAAAGGGCAGAGCCCAGCAAGTCAGGGGGGCAGTATCTCACCATATTTCACCAGCCACCCTGGCATTTTGGCACACTGGATTTCCATCATCTTCCACAGTGATTGGGAGGACGCTCTGTAACACTAGAATAAAGACTTCCTTATCTAAATGGACTCCCTGTATCCCCACATATCGACCATTTACACAGTTTTATATATCGTTCCAATTTACTTTCTGGTGTCTGACTGCGGGATGACAGCCAGTTCCCGAGGGCGCAGCAGTGCAGACTTTCCTACCTACTTACAAAACATAATGTGTTTTCTTCATGTCGACCCGTGGACTGTAAAATTTTTTGTTCTTTTACGGTTCTTGGCCCATATTCAGGTTTCACATTAAATGTCTGCTAACGAACATGAGAGGATTGAGGAGCTTTGTCAAAATCTTGATAAAATCTTTATGACAAAAACATGTAGACTATGTTACAGGTTAATTTCAATTCCAAAACAATGAGAAGCATGACACAAGGTAAGCGCTACTTTGTCTTTTGGACGAGACATTATTTGGCCAAAACTATTAGCACCATCTGACACCTCATCTTGCCATCTCCCATAGGTCGTCTAGCGGGATCTTCCATAAACCGGATTCTTACTGTATGAGCAGGTTTATACCACTGCTGTGGCTCCTGGCATACAAGGCCGCCAGGAGACCGAAAGAGAGGGTGGTGGCGCCAAGCCAAGTGAAAATACCAGGGGTGACCATGGAAGGAGACGTGTCCTTGGAGGGTCTTCTCCCTCTTCCCTGTGTATCACCATAGAAATGGCCACTAGGAATGTGACTAGCATATATGCAAATATCTAACTCTGTGACCATTATAGAGCCAACGGACATTAACGTCTTGCTAATCGCACCACTCATCCCACAGCGAGGCATGTATTACAAATATACTGAAAAAAGCACAATAAGCACGAACATTAAGCAGTTTTAACATATTTTACGAACATTTTTAAATTACCAATTTATATTCACTAAAAAATATGTAAAAAAATAAAAATAGAAATTAAGAAATGTGGCACAAAATAGCCAGATTTTCTCCAGTGATAACCGTCTCCAGACCGTATATTCCTTAAGACAGAGTTAGTCACTACAGTGAGGAATCAAAGTGAATTTCAGATTTTAAGGCTAAAAAAGCAGAGCTGGAAACAGAACTGACTGAGAGAATGTTTCAGACTGACTATTGATACTTTAAATTTGAAAATAACTTTGAAATCACACTTAAGTAAATAATCCTGTAAGTTACCAAAACTCCCCACACCCCTCTTTGTCCATGTAAGATGTTATGAGGTACGGCTAAATTGATAGGCAGAGGTTGGGGTTTCTAGTCCTGTCCTTCGAGCAGTAGTGATCTCTTTGAGTCCCTGGGGCTCCGTGTCATTGTCTGCTTCAGAGATTAATTCTGTGTAAAGAGAGCACAATGTAAATTAGAAATATGGAGCGTAACAGTGTCTCATATACTGGGGGGGGGGGGGGGGGGAGAAAGGGACACACACTGGGGTTGGGAGGAAGAAAGGGACACACACTGGGGTTGGGGGGGAAGGGGACACACACTGGGGTTTGGGGAAGAAAGGGACACACACTGGGGTTGGGAGAGAAGAAAGGGACACACACTGGGGTTGGGGGGAAGAAGGGGACACACACTGGGGTTGGGAGAGAAGAAAGGGACACACACTGGGGTTGGGAGAGAAGAAAGGGACACACACTGGGGTTGGGAGAGAAGAAAGGGACACACACTGGGGTTGGGAGAGAAGAAAGGGACACACACTGGGGTTGGGAGAGAAGAAAGGGACACACACTGGGGTTGGGAGAGAAGAAAGGGACACACACTGGGGTTGGGAGAGAAGAAAGGGACACACACTGGGGTTGGGAGAGAAGAAAGGGACACACACTGGGGTTGGGAGAGAAGAAAGGGACACACACTGGGGTTGGGGGGAAGAACGGGACACACACTGGGGTTGGGGGGGAGAAGGGGAAACACACTGGGGTTGGGGGAAGAAAGGGACACACACTGGGGTTGGGGGGAAGAAAGGGACACACACTGGGGTTGGGAGAGAAGAAAGGGACACACACTGGGGTTGGGAGAGAAGAAAGGGACACACACTGGGGTTGGGAGAGAAGAAAGGGACACACACTGGGGTTGGGGGGAAAGAACGGGACACACACTGGGGTTGGGGGGAAGAAGGGGACACACTGGGGTTGGGGGAGAAGGGGACACACACTGGGGTTGGGGGAAGAAAGGGACACACTCTGGGGTTGGGGGGAAGAAAGGGACACACACTGGGGTTGGGGGGAAGAACGGGACACACACTGGGGTTGGGAGAGAAGAAAGGGACACACACTGGGGTTTGGGGGAAGAACGGGACACACACTGGGGTTGGGGGGAAGAAAGGGACACACACTGGGGTTGGGGGGAAGAAAGGGACACACACTGGGGTTGGGGGGAAGAACAGGACACACACTGGGGTTGGGAGAGAAGAAAGGGACACACACTGGGGTTGGGGGGAAGAACGGGACAGACACTGGGGTTGAGGGGAAGAACGGGACAGACACTGGGGTTGGGGGGAAGAACGGGACACACACTGGGGTTGGGAGGAAGAACGGGACACACACTGGGGTTGGGGGGAAGAACGGGACACACACTGGGGTTGGGGGGAAGAACGGGACACACACTGGGGTTGGGGGGAGAACGGCACACACACTGGGGTTGGGGGGAAAGAACGGGACACACACTGGGGTTGGGGGGAAATAACGGGACACACACTGGGGTTGGGGGGAAGAAGGGGACACACACTGGGGTTGGGGGGAAGAAGGGGACACACACTGGGGTTGGGGGGAAGAAGGGGACACACACTGGGGTTGGGGGAAGAAAGGGACAGACACTGGGGTTGGGGGGGAAGAAAGGGACACACACTGGGGTTGGGGGGGAAGAAAGGGACACACACTGGGGTTGGGGGGGAAGAAAGGGACACACACTGGGGTTGGGGGGGAAGAAAGGGACACACACTGGGGTTGGGGGGGAAGAAGGGGACACACACTGGGGTTGGGGGGAAGAAGGGGACACACACTGGGGTTGGGGGGAAGAACGGGTCACACACTGGGGTTGGGGGGAAGAAGGGGACACACACTGGGGTTAAGCAGACACATTCTGAAGATACGGTGAAAGCCACTGTAGCGGATGGCATTGGGCTGTCCTTAAAATTGCATTTATGTCTATGTGTTCGGTTGAATTGTACCTGTATATGTGAAGTGTATGTAGCATTCGTCTGATTGTTCGGTAGAATCACTCCAGTTATTATGCGAGTGAAACTACCGAACAATCAGACCACCCCAGGAGTAAGTGTGCCTCCAATTACTGTTCGCAACAATGTTGCAAACGGTTAATAAGCGGTTCTTTGTCCTCCGGGTGGCAGCCATTCGGGAGACGAACACGTGGCGGCGTCCATTTTAAACTCCCGAACAGCGGTGTTTTGCCGTCGAGTGTCTGGAACCCAAATCGGACACTCGGTTAGGCAAACACCGCTGAGACCTCCCCACTGCCGCCAATTCGTATACAAACTACCGAACGGCTACCTGTTCGGTAGACAGAAACACACGAACAAGGGGATTCATTCGAATCCTCTCCAGTCTCCATAGCCCAAGTCATTCGTGAGTTTATTCCCTTTTTCTGTGACCGACCACAGGGCCAAAACGCATGGAACCAATTTCGGCTTTTCCCTCCAGCGCGGTCGGCCTTTTTATTACTTCCACAAATTTTCCGAACCCCTGGTCCCATCTGGGTGATTTTTGGATATGTCACTCACCCAGATCAGGGCTACCGGGGAATGTAATATTTAAAGGGGTACCCCTATGTTTAGGGGTACATCCAGAAACCCAGGGAATTTGTGTCCTGTATAATGGGATTATGAGTCAGGCTAAGGGGAGGGGATGTGTGGGTGGCAACTCAGGTATGATTGGATACTGATTAATGTAAATCCCTCCCTTGCATGGGTGAATGCTTTATAAGAAGGTTGTGTGATTAAAAGTTGAGTTCTGCTCCTGATGCTGTGTGTCGTCCAGCCCTTGGGATCCGTATGGGGATATTCGTGCATTACCTTGCTTGCTGGGATTATTACTCTATGGGATTTTATTACTTGTTCCTGAGCCTCACTGGGATCTTTAGTGGAGTTAACCTGTGAAAGACCAGCTCTCCGCTACAGCCACGTCACCTTGTCTGTGCGCCGGGATTTCGCCACTGGAAAGAAATCCTTGATCTGGGTTTGACTGGAGGAATCTGCGGAGACTTTCCGTTTCTTTGCCAGTGGAGGACTTTCTGAGCGAATCTTCCGCAACTTGTTGCCAATATCGCTTTCTCTAAATCAAAACATAATAGAGATAATATGGAAATAACACAAGTGAATAGAACAAATAATCATTAAAGGAAAACTCCAAGCACCATGAGCAATGCAGCCTGGTGTAGTGGTTATTGTGCTAGGAGCACTCTAGCGCTCTCCCACGGTATATAGTCAAACCACTTGGAAACAGCGTGACAACATTACTGGAGTCCGACAGATCACAGCATCTTATGGAGCCGAAAGGTGGCTGTGCAGCCGCTCAGATAATGCTCTCAGCCCATACGCTGGCAACGCACGGCTGGCTTAGCTCAGTCACGATACACAGCGTGCGCACACAGTGCTTCCTTTTATTACACAGCGTGCGCACACAGTGCTTCCTTTTATTACACAGCGTGCGCACACAGTGCTTCCTTTTATTACACAGCGTGCGCACACAGTGCTTCCTTTTATTACACAGCGTGCGCTCACAGTGCTTCCTTTTATTACACAGCGTGCGCACACAGTGCTTCCTTTTATTACACAGCGTGCGCACACAGTGCTTTTATTACACAGCGTGCGCACACAGTGCTTCCTTTTATTACACAGCGTGCGCTCACAGTGCTTCCTTTTATTACACAGCGTGCGCTCACAGTGCTTCCTTTTATTACACAGCGTGCGCTCACAGTGCTTCCTTTTATTACACAGCGTGCGCTCACAGTGCTTCCTTTTATTACACAGCGTGCGCACACAGTGCTTCCTTTTATTACACAGCGTGCGCACACAGTGCTTCCTTTTATTACATAGTGTGCGCTCACACTGCTTCCTTTTATTACACAGCGTGCGCTCACAGTGCTTCCTTTTATTACACAGCGTGCGCACACAGTGCTTCCTTTTATTACACAGCGTGCGCTCACAGTGCTTCCTTTTATTACACAGCGTGCGCACACAGTGCTTCCTTTTATTACACAGCGTGCGCACACAGTGCTTCCTTTTATTACACAGCGTGCGCTCACAGTGCTTCCTTTTATTACACAGCGTGCGCTCACAGTGCTTCCTTTTATTACACAGCGTGCGCACACAGTGCTTCCTTTTATTACACAGCGTGCGCTCACAGTGCTTCCTTTTATTACACAGCGTGCGCTCACACTGCTTCCTTTTATTACACAGCGTGCGCTCACAGTGCTTCCTTTTATTACACAGCGTGCGCACACAGTGCTTCCTTTTATTACACAGCGTGCGCTCACAGTGCTTCCTTTTATTACACAGCGTGTGCACACAGTGCTTCCTTTTATTACACAGCGTGCGCTCACAGTGCTTCCTTTTATTACACAGCGTGCGCACACAGTGCTTCCTTTTATTACACAGCGTGCGCACACAGTGCTTCCTTTTATTACACAGCGTGCGCTCACAGTGCTTCCTTTTATTACACAGCGTGCGCTCACAGTGCTTCCTTTTATTACACAGCGTGCGCTCACAGTGCTTCCTTTTATTACACAGCGTGCGCACACAGTGCTTCCTTTTATTACACAGCGTGCGCTCACAGTGCTTCCTTTTATTACACAGCGTGCGCTCACAGTGCTTCCTTTTATTACACAGCGTGCGCTCACAGTGCTTCCTTTTATTACACAGCGTGCGCACACAGTGCTTCCTTTTATTACACAGCGTGCGCTCACAGTGCTTCCTTTTATTACACAGCGTGCGCTCACAGTGCTTCCTTTTATTACACAGCGTGCGCACACAGTGCTTCCTTTTATTACACAACGTGCGCTCACAGTGCTTCCTTTTATTACACAGCGTGCGCTCACAGTGCATCTGTGACGAACCCTGCTGCATAGACCTGTATTGCTGGGTCGTCTGTTTTCATTGGATTCGTGGATTTCCTGTCCGTACGCTGTTGTTCGTACGTTTCCTAAAGTACCGATTGGAACTACCGAACATCGGCCACCCAGGAGAGGAGTGTGCGGCTCATTAACACCTTGACCACAAATTAGAACGTTGTGGTTAACCGCAAACACCTCTCCATTCCATTTCGTACGGGTGGTCGTCGTTCGTATGCCGAACACGAGGCGGCGGCCATTTTGGACACGAGGCGAATCAGCGGTGTTCGGTGCAAGACCCATGGATCTAAAATCGGACTCTTTATCTACCGAACACCGCTGGAGACGGCCGTCTCCCCTTCTATTCCCTTGGAGGCATACGAACACTGTTCCGTTCGGGAGTTTCTTTCATCCGTATGAATTTACCCAGATAGCCGTCCCATGGAGTCATTCGTATACCGAAGGACTTATGAGAGACTTTGACTCCATGGCGATTGGACTGTGTACATCGGACCTGAGCGCTATTCGGTAGGAATATGCCCTCAGATCCCGGCTATCTGGGGATACGTGACACGAACACTTTATATTCGGTACTTCTGATTTTATGTATTTTATTGCATTTTTTGTGTTTGAGTTTAAGATGGCGATGGTTCCTATCCTCGGAGTTAATTAGGTTTCTCCCTAATTATCTCCAGGATAGGAAGAGATGTATTGTGGGTAAAATGGGAAGGGCTTGTGTTATAGCCACTGTGATTGGCTACCGTTTAATATATTTTTCAGTCTTCCACCAGGTCCCCTAGGGGAGTGTCTACCTGGTGGAGACCTGCATAAATACTGGGCAGGTAGCCCCCATTAAACACATTCTGCTTGACCTTCAAAACGGAGCTTTGTCTCGTTTGTGGAGGGATTTACTATTGGGACAGCGCTTTCGTTTATTTCTAGCTGTGGAAGGATTTCGGATGGATTGCTGATCGGGAGTTACCGCATTCGTATGCTCCGTTCGGGAGTTTTATGATCGGTTATACTGGAATTGCATTTCTGGAGAAAGGGGATTATCGACTAAACGGCGGCTTCACTCTCCAGGCGGTGAGTGTCGTAACAATTGGTGGCAAGCGACGGGATGAATCCCACCGCCCTGAAGGCCAGCTACACACCCCGGATTGGAAATGCAATATGAGGAATTAAGGCGTGCTACCCTTAAAGACATTTTGGAGCGCAGAGGACGATCAGCGAGCAATCTCAAGAAAAGAGAGATTATTGGTAGAGATGGATACAGCACAGGGAAGGGAGATAGCTAATGTGCCTGGCCTACTGGATTTAACACCCGAGGAGATAGCGTTTAACCGGGCAGTTCAGATAAGGCTGGCACACTTTGGCCCCAACCCTGCAGCGGATATTGTGGTGCAAGTACAAGCCGCAGTGGCAGCACAACAGGCGCTCCAGAGAAGCGGAGCTGCAGCAGCAGAGGTACCCCATAATAACAATGGGAAGAAAAAGGTACCATTTGCTGCTTTTAAAAACTTTATTGAGACTGAAGGAGAGATAGACGGGTTCCTGGCGGACTTTGAACGACAGTGTGCTTTACACCAGGTGCCCGCAGAAGAATGGGTTCCTATCCTCTCTGGGAAATTATCCGGCCGGGCCAGTGAAGCTTTTCGGGCCATCCCAGAGGAGGAACTCACTAGCTACCGGGCAGTAAAAGATGCCCTTTTGACCCGGTACGCTGTTACCCCTGAGGCGTACCGGAGGCGATTCCGGGACAATAATAAACAGGCTGGTGATTCCTATGTGGAATGGGCATGCCGGGTACACCGCACGGCAGTCCACTGGATGACAGGGTGTCGAGCGGTAACTGGGGAAGAGGTGCTGCAAGTGTTCCTGCTAGAACACTGCTTTGACAAGTTACCTGCAGGGGTTTGAGAGTGGGTCAGGGACCGTAAACCCGCTACCTTCCATGAAGCTGCTCGTATGGCTGACGAATACACCGATGCCCGTAAGCTGGATCAGACAGCAGCCAAGGTCCCTGCCCGAGTGGAATACAAACCGGCAGCACCTCCAACCACCAACCTATATCACCCCCCAGCACAACGTACTCCCGCTATGCCGCCAGCACCCAACCATGGGCAGTCACCCCGATTCAACAAACGGGGTTACTCGAACCAGGTCCAGTGCTATGGATGTAAGCAGATGGGACATAAAAGACCAGAATGTCCTCTAAACCATGCCAACCAAGCACCGTCCTGGAGAAACCCAGCCGGCGGAGCCCAACAGCCACCTCAGCCGTCTGCTCACTGCCTTGAGCAGGAGGAGTTTTGGGGTTTTCTTCACGAAGCAGACCCAGTCCAAGCAGCTCAGCAGGACAACCGCCAACACCACAGACAGACCGTTAAGTTGAACGGGAAAGAGGTCACTGGTCTGAGAGACACCGGAGCTACTATGACCTTGCTCCAAAAGAACCTGGTTTCGGAACACCAACACACCGGGAATACTGTGGCAGTAAGGGTGGCAGGAGGCGCCGTGTTCCGCCTGCCTGTTGCCCGGGTTCATTTGGACTGGGGAGTGGGAGCTGGACATGTGAATGTGGGGGCTATGAAGGACTTGCCGGCCGATGTTTTGCTGGGAAATGATTTGGCCCCTCTGATTTCTGCCTATGCTACTATGGGACCTGGCGAAGCCAACCCAGTGACTACCCGTGCTCAGACCCGTGCTGCTGGAACCAGCCCACCTGCTGCTGAGACCCAGGTAAGAACCGATTCCCCGACTGACAACCCAGGGCAGACGTTAGCTAGTTGGGATTCCCCAGAGGAGTTCGGGAGGGAAACCCAGACAGACCCATCTCTCCAGAGGTATAGGAGCAGAGCAGACACTGGAGAAGAAGGAGCAAAGGGGGAGCGGTATGAGTGGGTGGGGGACAGGTTATATCGGATCCCTAAGCCGTCCCAGAAAAGTGTTGCCCCTCCGCCGAATCGACAGCTGGTAGTGCCCGCGAAATACCGGCGGGAGATTCTGCGGATAGGGCATGATGTCCCGCTAGCCGGACATCTAGGGTCCCGCCGCACAGGCCATAGGATTATGCAGAATTTTTTTTGGACAGGGATTAACCAGGCTGTGCGGATATATTGTAGCACGTGTGACACTTGTCAACGGGTAGGGAAGCGGGGGGACCACCCAAAAGGTAGGCTTATGTCGATGCCTATTATTGGGGAGCCCTTTGCCCGCATAGCCGTTGATATTGTGGGTCCACTGGCCAGGGCTAGTCCATCGGGTAAGAAATACATTCTCACCGTGGTGGACTATGCCACTCGCTATCCAGAGGCAGTAGCGCTGTCTAATATAGAGGCAGAGACAGTTGCTGATGCCCTGGTTAGGATTTTTACCAGAGTCGGGTTCCCGCAAGAGATTCTCTCTGACCAAGGAACCCAATTTACCGCTGTGCTTACCCAGCAGCTGTGGAGGGTATGCGGCATTAAACCGATACTTAGTTCCCCATACCATCCACAGACTAACGGTCTCTGCGAGCGATTTAATGGCACCCTCAAACAAATGCTGAGGACCTTTTCTGACACTTGCCGGGACTGGGAGCGATTCCTGCCTCATCTGTTGTTTGCCTACAGAGAGGTGCCCCAGGAATCTACTGGGTTCTCCCCCTTTGAGCTGCTTTATGGGAGAAGGGTCCGCGGACCTCTAGATCTCATTAGAGGCCACTGGGAGGGGGAGACAGAGCAAGAAGGGACCCCCATAGTGCCATATGTTCTGGAGCTCCGGGACCGCATGGAGAAACTGTCTCTGATGGTAAGAGAGAACCTCCAGGTGGCCCAGGGGAGACAGAAGGAATGGTACGATCGGGGTGCCCGACAGCGAGTCTTCCAGGTTGGGCAGAAGGTACTAGTGCTCAAACCTGTGAAGGCGAATAAGATGCAGGCATCTTGGCAGGGCCCGTATAAAGTATTAGCTCAGGTGTGCGATACTACCTACCTTATAGCCAGCTGTTCAGATGACAGGATCCAGCGATCCTTTCATGTGAACATGCTAAAGGAGTATCAGGAACGACCTGAGGATGTAGCTGCAGTATGTGCCCCCGCTGCAGACGATACCGAAAGCTTACCCTTACCCGACCTATTAGCAAGAGGTGCCCAGACGGATCTGACTGACCTCGTACAGCTAGGGGACAGGTTAAGCCCCGCAGAGAAGGAACAGGCGAAACAGCTTCTGTGGGAGAAGCAGGCTACGTTCTCCCAAGAACCCGGCTACACTACCCTAGCTGTACATAAGGTAGAGACCCCTGGACAGAACCCCTTAAGACAGCCCCCTTACCGTATCCCTGAAGCAGTCCGAGAAGGAATGCGGATCCCTGTAGTCCTGGTGCCTAAGAAAGATGGGACCACCCGGTTCTGTGTGGACTACAGGAGGCTCAACGAGCGGACCACCACTGACGCCTACCCGATGCCACGGGTAGACGAATTATTAGACCGCATTGCCAGGGGACGCTATCTGACCACCATAGACCTGTGTAAGGGTTACTGGCAGATTCCCCTGGCCAAGGACGCTATCCCCAAGTCGGCCTTCGTCACCCCCTTTGGCTTATACCAGTTTAAGGTTATGCCATTTGGGATGAAGAATGCCCCAGCTACCTTCCAACGGATGGTGGACAGGCTCCTTGATGGCTTCCAGGAATTTGCTTGTGCATACCTGGATGATATTGCGATCTACAGTGAGTCCTGGGAGGAACACCTGGTGCACGTAGGGGTAGTACTGGATAAAATTCGGGCCGCTGGCCTGACGTTGAAGCCAGAAAAGTGTCATCTAGGCATGGCTGAGGTACAATACTTGGGTCACAGGGTGGGGTGTGGGAGCCAGAGACCAGAGCCGGCCAAGATAGAGGCAGTAGCGAACTGGCCCACACCTATCACTAAGACCCAGGTATTGGCCTTCCTAGGGACAGCAGGGTATTACAGACGCTTTGTCCCCGACTACAGCTCTATAGCTAAACCCCTGACAGACCTGACTAAGAAGAACCTCCCTAAGCAGGTCCTGTGGTCTCCAGCTTGTGAAGCTGCGTTTCAAGCACTTAACCCCTTAAGGACACATGACGTGTGTGACACGTCATGATTCCCTTTTATTCCAGAAGTTTGGTCCTTAAGGGGTTAAGCAGGCTCTCGTGAATGCCCCTGTCCTGGCTGCCCCACTTCCTAACAAACGTTTTCTCGTCCATACAGATGCTTCCATGTATGGACTGGGGGCTGTGCTAAGCCAGGTCGGGGAGGATGGAGGAGAACACCCTGTCGCATATCTCAGTCGAAAGCTGTTACCCCGGGAAGTGAGTTATGCGGCAGTGGAGAAAGAATGTTTGGCCCTGGTCTGGGCATTGAAAAAATTGAGTTCCTATTTGTATGGACAGGAATTTTCACTTATCACGGACCACAATCCCCTTGTTTGGCTTAACCGGGTCTCAGGAGACAATGGTAGACTGTTGCGGTGGAGTTTAGCACTACAACCATATAACTTCACCATCAGCTACCGACCCGGTAAGCAGAATGGGAATGCAGATGGGTTATCACGGCAAACCGACGTCCTTGCTACTTCCTAGTCCGGTCATCCCCAAGTTGACCCGCTAAAGGGCCAAGCCGGGTCTGCCGGAGTGTTCCACAAGGGGGGAGCCGTGTGACGAACCCTGCTGCATAGACCTGTATTGCTGGGTCGTCTGTTTTCATTGGATTCGTGGATTTCCTGTCCGTACGCTGTTGTTCGTACGTTTCCTAAAGTACCGATTGGAACTACCGAACATCGGCCACCCAGGAGAGGAGTGTGCGGCTCATTAACACCTTGACCACAAATTAGAACGTTGTGGTTAACCGCAAACACCTCTCCATTCCATTTCGTACGGGTGGTCGTCGTTAGTATGCCGAACACGAGGCGGCGGCCATTTTGGACACGAGGCGAATCAGCGGTGTTCGGTGCAAGACCCATGGATCTAAAATCGGACTCTTTATCTACCGAACACCGCTGGAGACGGCCGTCTCCCCTTCTATTCCCTTGGAGGCATACGAACACTGTTCCGTTCGGGAGTTTCTTTCATCCGTATGAACTTACCCAGATAGCCGTCCCATGGAGTCATTCGTATACCGAAGGACTTATGAGAGACTTTGACTCCATGGCGATTGGACTGTGTACATCGGACCTGAGCGCTATTCGGTAGGAATATGCCCTCAGATCCCGGCTATCTGGGGATACGTGACACGAACACTTTATATTCGGTACTTCTGATTTTATGTATTTTATTGCATTTTTTGTGTTTGAGTTTAAGATGGCGATGGTTCCTATCCTCGGAGTTAATTAGGTTTCTCCCTAATTATCTCCAGGATAGGAAGAGATGTATTGTGGGTAAAATGGGAAGGGCTTGTGTTATAGCCACTGTGATTGGCTACCGTTTAATATATTTTTCAGTCTTCCACCAGGTCCCCTAGGGGAGTGTCTACCTGGTGGAGACCTGCATAAATACTGGGCAGGTAGCCCCCATTAAACACATTCTGCTTGACCTTCAAAACGGAGCTTTGTCTCGTTTGTGGAGGGATTTACTATTGGGACAGCGCTTTCGTTTATTTCTAGCTGTGGAAGGATTTCGGATGGATTGCTGATCGGGAGTTACCGCATTCGTATGCTCCGTTCGGGAGGTTTATGATCGGTTATACTGGAATTGCATTTCTGGAGAAAGGGGATTATCGACTAAACGGCGGCTTCACTCTCCAGGCGGTGAGTGTCGTAACAGCATCCTTTTATTACACAGCGTGCGCTCACAGTGCTTCCTTTTATTACACAGCGTGCGCTCACAGTGCTTCCTTTTATTACACAGCGTGCGCACACAGTGCTTCCTTTTATTACACAGCGTGCGCTCACAGTGCTTCCTTTTATTACACAGCGTGCGCTCACAGTGCTTCCTTTTATTACACAGCGTGCGCACACAGTGCTTCCTTTTATTACACAGCGTGCGCACACAGTGCTTCCTTTTATTACACAGCGTGCGCTCACAGTGCTTCCTTTTATTACACAGCGTGCGCACACAGTGCTTCCTTTTATTACACAGCGTGCGCTCACAGTGCTTCCTTTTATTACACAGCGTGCGCACACAGTGCTTCCTTTTATTACACAGCGTGTGCTCACAGTGCTTCCTTTTATTACACAGCGTGCGCACACAGTGCTTCCTTTTATTACACAGTGTGCGCTCACAGTGCTTCCTTTTATTACACAGCGTGCGCACACAGTGCTTCCTTTTATTACACAGCGTGCGCTCACAGTGCTTCCTTTTATTACACAGCGTGCGCTCACAGTGCTTCCTTTTATTACACAGCGTGCGCACACAGTGCTTCCTTTTATTACACAGCGTGCGCACACAGTGCTTCCTTTTATTACACAGCGTGCGCTCACAGTGCTTCCTTTTATTACACAGCGTGCGCACACAGTGCTTCCTTTTATTACACAGCGTGCGCTCACAGTGCTTCCTTTTATTACACAGCGTGCGCATACACTGCTTCCTTTTATTACACAGCGTGCGCTCACAGTGCTTCCTTTTATTACACAGCGTGCGCTCACAGTGCTTCCTTTTATTACACAGCGTGCGCACACAGTGCTTCCTTTTATTACACAGCGTGCGCTCACAGTGCTTCCTTTTATTACACAGCGTGCGCACACAGTGCTTCCTTTTATTACACAGCGTGCGCTCACAGTGCTTCCTTTTATTACACAGCGTGCGCTCACAGTGCTTCCTTTTATTACACAGCGTGCGCACACAGTGCTTCCTTTTATTACACAGCGTGCGCTCACAGTGCTTCCTTTTATTACACAGCGTGCGCTCACAGTGCTTCCTTTTATTACACAGCGTGCGCTCACAGTGCTTCCTTTTATTACACAGCGTGCGCTCACAGTGCTTCCTTTTATTACACAGCGTGCGCTCACAGTGCTTCCTTTTATTACACAGCGTGCGCTCACAGTGCTTCCTTTTATTACACAGCGTGCGCACACAGTGCTTCCTTTTATTACACAGCGTGCGCTCACAGTGCTTCCTTTTATTACACAGCGTGCGCATACAGTGCTTCCTTTTATTACACAGCGTGCGCACACAGTGCTTCCTTTTATTACACAGCGTGCGCTCACAGTGCTTCCTTTTATTACACAGCGTGCGCACACAGTGCTTCCTTTTATTACACAGCGTGCGCACACAGTGCTTCCTTTTATTACACAGCGTGCGCACACAGTGCTTCCTTTTATTACACAGCGTGCGCACACAGTGCTTCCTTTTATTACACAGCGTGCGCACACAGTGCTTCCTTTTATTACACAGCGTGCGCTCACAGTGCTTCCTTTTATTACACAGCGTGCGCTCACAGTGCTTCCTTTTATTACACAGCGTGCGCTCACAGTGCTTCCTTTTATTACACAGCGTGCGCTCACAGTGCTTCCTTTTATTACACAGCGTGCGCTCACAGTGCTTCCTTTTATTACACAGCGTGCGCTCACAGTGCTTCCTTTTATTACACAGCGTGCGCACACAGTGCTTCCTTTTATTACACAGCGTGCGCACACAGTGCTTCCTTTTATTACACAGCGTGCGCACACAGTGCTTCCTTTTATTACACAGCGTGCGCTCGCAGTGCTTCCTTTTATTACACAGCGTGCGCACACAGTGCTTCCTTTTATTACACAGCGTGCGCACACAGTGCTTCCTTTTATTACACAGCGTGCGCACACAGTGCTTCCTTTTATTACACAGCGTGCGCACACAGTGCTTCCTTTTATTACACAGCGTGCGCTCACAGTGCTTCCTTTTATTACACAGTGTGCGCTCACAGTGCTTCCTTTTATTACACAGCGTGCGCTCACAGTGCTTCCTTTTATTACACAGCGTGCGCTCACAGTGCTTCCTTTTATTACACAGCGTGCGCTCACAGTGCTTCCTTTTATTACACAGCGTGCGCTCACAGTGCTTCCTTTTATTACACAGCGTGCGCACACAGTGCTTCCTTTTATTACACAGCGTGCGCACACAGTGCTTCCTTTTATTACACAGCGTGCGCACACAGTGCTTCCTTCCTTTTATTACACAGTGTGCGCACACAGTGCTTCCTTTTATTACACAGCGTGCGCACACAGTGCTTCCTTTTATTACACAGCGTGCGCTCACAGTGCTTCCTTTTATTACACAGCGTGCGCACACAGTGCTTCCTTTTATTACACAGCGTGCGCACACAGTGCTTCCTTTTATTATAGATTAGTGTGCGCTCACAGTGCTTCCTTTTATTACACAGCGTGCGCTCACAGTGCTTCCTTTTATTACACAGCGTGCGCACACAGTGCTTCCTTTTATTACACAGCGTGCGCACACAGTGCTTCCTTCCTTTTATTACACAGTGTGCGCACACAGTGCTTCCTTTTATTACACAGCGTGCGCACACAGTGCTTCCTTTTATTACACAGCGTGCGCTCACAGTGCTTCCTTTTATTACACAGCGTGCGCACACAGTGCTTCCTTTTATTACACAGTGTGCGCACACAGTGCTTCCTTTTATTATAGATTAGTGTGCGCTCACACTTACTTCAAAAACTTTTCTTTGCAAAGAAACTGGATAAGCTTTTCTTCATCTGGTGGATTCCATCGGAGATTCTCTGCGCTCACAGTGATTACTTCGGGCTCCAAGAGGAGACGGCGAGCATCTTGGAAAGGAAAATCCTTGGGAACACGTTCCTTGTGGGAGGAAGAGGAGAATACAGGGAGTAACATGGAGAGCCTGTCTAATGAGAGGGAGAGGTGAATTAGGAGGGGACGAGGTGTAACATGGAGAGCCTGTCTAATGAGAGGGAGAGGTGAATTAGAAAGGGTGTAACGTGGAGAGCCTGTCTAATGAGAGAGAGAGGGTAATTAGGAGGGGACAGGGTGTAACATGGAGAGCCTGTCTAATGAGAGGGAGAGGGGAATTAGGAGGGGACGAGGTGTAACATGGAGAGCCTGTCTAATGAGAGGGAGAGGTGAATTAGAAAGGGTGTAACGTGGAGAGCCTGTCTAATGAGAGGGAGAGGAGAGGAGAATTAGGAGGGGACGGGGTGTAACATGGAGAGCCTGTCTAATGAGAGGGAGAGGAGAATTAGGAGGGGACGGTGTGGAACATAGAGAGCCTGTCTAATGAGAGGGAGAGGGGAATTAGGAGGGGATGGTGTGTAACATGGAGAGCCTGTCTAATGAGAGGGAGAGGTGAATAAGGAGGGGACGAAGTGAAACATGGAGAGCCTGTCTAATGAGAGGGAGATGGGAATTAGGAGGGGACAGGGTTTAACGTGGAGAGCCTGTCTAATGAGAGGGAGAGGGGAATTAGGAGGGGACAGGGTGGAACATGGAGAGCCTGTCTAATGAGAGGGAGAGGGGAATTAGGAGGGGATGGTGTGTAACATGGAGAGCCTGTCTAATTAGAGGGAGAGGTGAATTAGGAGGGGACGAAGTGAAACATGGAGAGCCTGTCTAATGAGAGGGAGATGGGAATTAGGAGGGGACAGGGTTTAACATGGAGAGCCTGTCTAATGAGAGGGAGATGGGAATTAGGAGGGGACTGGGTGTAACGTGGAGAGCCTGTCTAATGAGAGAGAGAGAGGGGAATTAGGAGGGGACAGGGTGGAACATGGAGAGCCTGTCTAATGAGAGAGAGAGGGGACGGGGTGTAACATGGAGAGCCTGTCTAATGAGAGGGAGAGGGGAATTAGGAAGGGACGAGGTGTAACGTGGAGAGCCTGTCTAATGAGAGGGAGAGGGGAATTAGGAAGGGACGAGGTGTAACATGGAGAGCCTGTCTAATGAGAGGGAGAGGGGAATTAGGAAGGGACGAGGTGTAACATGGAGAGCCTGTCTAATGAGAGGGAGAGGGGAATTAGGAGGGGACTGGGTGTAACGTGGAGAGCCTGTCTAATGAGAGGGAGAGGGGAATTAAGAAGGGACGAAGTGCAACATGGAGAGCCTGTCTAATGAGAGGGAGATGGGAATTAGGAGGGGACAGGGATTAACATGGAGAACCTGTCTAATGAGAGGGAGATGGGAATTAGGAGGGGACGAAGTGCAACATGGAGAGCCTGTCTAATGAGAGGGAGATGGGAATTAGGAGGGGACAGGGTTTAACATGGAGAGCCTGTCTAATGAGAGGGAGATGGGAATTAGGAGGGGACTGGGTGTAACGTGGAGAGCCTGTCTAATGATAGGGAGAGGAGAGGAGAATTAGGAGGGGACGGGGTGTAACATGGAGAGCCTGTCTAATGAGAGGGAGAGGGGAATTAGGAGGGGACAGGGTTTAACATGGAGAGCCTGTCTAATGAGAGGGAGATGGGAATTAGGAGGGGACGAAGTGCAACATGGAGAGCCTGTCTAATGAGAGGGAGATGGGAATTAGGAGGGGACAGGGTTTAACATGGAGAGCCTGTCTAATGAGAGGGAGATGGGAATTAGGAGGGGACTGGGTGTAACGTGGAGAGCCTGTCTAATGAGAGGGAGAGGGGACGGGGTGTAACGTGGAGAGCCTGTCTAATGAGAGGGAGAGGAGAATTAGGAGGGGACGAGGTGTAACATGTAGAGCCTGTCTAATGAGAGGAAGAGGGGAATTAGGAAGGGACGGGGTGCAACATGGAGAGCCTGTCTAATGAGAGGGAGAGGGGAATTAGGAGGGGACAGGGTGTAACGTGGAGAGCCTGTCTAATGAGAGGGAGAGGAGAATTAGGAAGGGACAAGGTGTAACGTAGAGAGCCTGTCTAATGAGAGGGAGAGGGGAATTAGGAAGGGACGAGGTGTAACGTGGAGAGCCTGTCTAATGAGAGGGAGAGGGGAATTAGGAAGGGACGAAGTGCAACATGGAGAGCCTGTCTAATGAGAGGGAGATGGGAATTAGGAGGGGACAGGGTTTAACATGGAGAGCCTGTCTAATGAGAGGGAGATGGGAATTAGGAGGGGACTGGGTGTAACGTGGAGAGCCTGTCTAATGATAGGGAGAGGAGAGGAGAATTAGGAGGGGACGGGGTGTAACATGGAGAGCCTGTCTAATGAGAGGGAGAGGGGAATTAGGAGGGGACGAAGTGCAACATGGAAAGCCTGTCTAATGAGAGGGAGATGGGAATTAGGAGGGGACAGGGTTTAACATGGAGAGCCTGTCTAATGAGAGGGAGATGGGAATTAGGAGGGGACTGGGTGTAACGTGGAGAGCCTGTCTAATGAGAGGGAGAGGGGACGGGGTGTAACATGGAGAGCCTGTCTAATGAGAGGGAGAGGAGAATTAGGAGGGGACGAGGTGTAACATGTAGAGCCTGTCTAATGAGAGGAAGAGGGGAATTAGGAAGGGACGGGGTGCAACATGGAGAGCCTGTCTAATGAGAGGGAGAGGGGAATTAGGAGGGGACAGGGTGTAACGTGGAGAGCCTGTCTAATGAGAGGGAGAGGAGAATTAGGAAGGGACAAGGTGTAACGTAGAGAGCCTGTCTAATGAGAGGGAGAGGGGAATTAGGAAGGGACGAGGTGTAACGTGGAGAGCCTGTCTAATGAGAGGGAGAGGGGAATTAGGAAGGGACGAGGTGTAACATGGAGAGCCTGTCTAATAAGAGGGAGAGGGGAAATAGGAAGGGACGAGGTGTAACGTGGAGAGTCTGTCTAATCAGAGGGAAAGGGAAATTAGGAAGGGACGAGGTGTAACGTGGAGAGCCTGTCTAATGAGAGGGAGAGGGGAATTAGGAAGGGACGAGGTGTAACGTGGAGAGCCTGTCTAATGAGAGGGAGAGGGGAATTAGGAAGGGACGAGGTGTAACGTGGAGAGCCTGTCTAATGAGAGGGAGAGGAGAATTAGGAGGGGACGAGGTGTAACGTGGAGAACCTGTCTAATGAGAGGGAGAGGGGAATTAGGAAGGGACGAGGTGTAACGTGGAGAGCCTGTCTAATAAGAGGGAGAGGGGAATTAGGAAGGGACGAGGTGTAACGCGGAGAGCCTGTCTAATGAGAGGGAGAGGGGAATTAGGAAGGGACGAGGTGTAACGTGGAGAGCCTGTCTAATGAGAGGGAGAGGGGAATTAGGAAGGGACGAGGTGTAACATGGAGAGCCTGTCTAATGAGGGGGAGAGGGGAATTACGAAGGGACGAGGTGTAACATGGAGAGCCTGTCTAATGAGAGGGATAGGGGAATTAGGAAGGGACGAGGTGTAACATGGAGAGCCTGTCTAATGAGCGGGAGAGGGGAATTAGGAACGGACGAGGTGTAACGTGGAGAGCCTGTCTAATGAGAGGGAGAGGGGAATTAGGAAGGGACGAGGTGTAACGTGGAGAGCCTGTCTAATGAGAGGGAGAGGGTAATTAGGAAAGGACGAGGTGTAACCTAGAGAGCCTGTCTAATGAGAGGGAGAGGGGAATTAGGAAGGGACGAGGTGTAACCTAGAGAGCCTGTCTAATGAGAGGGAGAGGGGAATTAGGAAGGGACGAGGTGTAACATGGAGAGCCTGTCTAATGAGAGGGAGAGGGGAATTAGGAAGGGACGAGGTGTAACGTGGAGAGCCTGTCTAATGAGAGGGAGAGGGGAATTAGGAAGGGACGAGGTGTAACGTGGAGAGCCTGTCTAATGAGAGGGAGAGGGGAATTAGGAAGGGACGAAGTGCAACATGGAGAGCCTGTCTAATGAGAGGGAGATGGGAATTAGGAGGGGACAGGGATTAACATGGAGAACCTGTCTAATGAGAGGGAGATGGGAATTAGGAGGGGACGAAGTGCAACATGGAGAGCCTGTCTAATGAGAGGGAGATGGGAATTAGGAGGGGACAGGGTTTAACATGGAGAGCCTGTCTAATGAGAGGGAGATGGGAATTAGGAGGGGACTGGGTGTAACGTGGAGAGCCTGTCTAATGATAGGGAGAGGAGAGGAGAATTAGGAGGGGACGGGGTGTAACATGGAGAGCCTGTCTAATGAGAGGGAGATGGGAATTAGGAGGGGACAGGGTTTAACATGGAGAGCCTGTCTAATGAGAGGGAGATGGGAATTAGGAGGGGACGAAGTGCAACATGGAGAGCCTGTCTAATGAGAGGGAGATGGGAATTAGGAGGGGACAGGGTTTAACATGGAGAGCCTGTCTAATGAGAGGGAGATGGGAATTAGGAGGGGACTGGGTGTAACGTGGAGAGCCTGTCTAATGAGAGGGAGAGGGGACGGGGTGTAACATGGAGAGCCTGTCTAATGAGAGGGAGAGGAGAATTAGGAGGGGACGAGGTGTAACATGTAGAGCCTGTCTAATGAGAGGAAGAGGGGAATTAGGAAGGGACGGGGTGCAACATGGAGAGCCTGTCTAATGAGAGGGGAATTAGGAGGGGACAGGGTGTAACGTGGAGAGCCTGTCTAATGAGAGGGAGAGGAGAATTAGGAAGGGACAAGGTGTAACGTAGAGAGCCTGTCTAATGAGAGGGAGAGGGGAATTAGGAAGGGACGAGGTGTAACGTGGAGAGCCTGTCTAATGAGAGGGAGAGGGGAATTAGGAAGGGACGAGGTGTAACATGGAGAGCCTGTCTAATAAGAGGGAGAGGGGAAATAGGAAGGGACGAGGTGTAACGTGGAGAGTCTGTCTAATCAGAGGGAAAGGGAAATTAGGAAGGGACGAGGTGTAACGTGGAGAGCCTGTCTAATGAGAGGGAGAGGAGAATTAGGAGGTGTTACAAATCGCTATTTGTAACTGGCCCTTTAAATGAGAAATTGCCCTGCTTCCCTGGATTGTGGAGAAGCATGTTTGCCAGCCTCCTGCCTCATGACTATGGCCCCTGGAAGATTGTGCCCCTGAAAACTTATTAACATTTATTGGGTGTGTATGGCCCTTTAAGAACCGTCTGGGGACATATTGTGACTTTGCTGAACAATGCCCCTTTAAGACTATGTCCCCAGACCGGTAAAATAACTTGCCCCTGGCTCTCTCCCACTTGGTTCAGTAAATAGGGCTTACTGAACCAAGTACCACACAGGCAGACCACCCAGAAGCTAAAGTGTGCAGGCAATTTACCTCCCAGGCTGTGAGGTTACTGCCGGTTAATTGCACGTGGCGGCGGCCATCTTGGTTTCCTCGAATGCGGTCAGCGGTGTATGCTAAAGATTCTGTGGAACTGAAATCGGCTACACATTTTGCCGAACACCGCTGACCATTACCTTCTCCCATACGGAACTTGCAGCTCCAGAGACTAAGTCCCGTTCGAAATGGGACTTAGTCGTTTTTTCGCATGAAATTGACCGACCGCACAGCCCAAATCTATGGAACTGTTTTGGGCAGGAAATTGTGCTTGCGGTCGGTCATAAAGGACTTCCAGCTAACTTTTGATCCACTGGAGGGATTTGGCTGATTTTTGGAAGGGTTTATGTTTGATGTATGCTGAGTCTGAATATGCAACTTTTATTGAAATTGAATGTATGGTTTTAAAGTTACAGTGTGTGTGTAAAAACTGTATTTTTATTGTATGTAATAATTGGTTTAACTGTTTATCTGAGGGGAGGGAACCTGTGGGCTGTACTATGCTGTTATTGGTTAATTTCATCCTCCCCCTGGGAGTGTCCTGTGTGTACCTTATCCTAATAAAAAGCAGGCTGGGTGTTCCAGTCCTCAGACCTCTTCTGACCCTCAATACGTAGCCGTGTCTCGTTATTGGAGGGAACTGCTATATCACACTGGGGATTGCTATGCGCTGCATATTCCCCTGAGCTCTTAATCACTTAGCTCTTTTAAGAGCTTGTTCCTGTTACGCTCTCCTGGAGGAGAGGTCTTCCCCACACGGTCCTGGAGGACAGAAGCCGATCCAGGGTGGAAGGAAGACGGCGCGGCTCCAGTTAAGCTACGGCGGTTGTGGAGCCTGCGGTGGTTGTGGTGTCGTCTGCAGTGCTTGGAGTCCTCTGAGAGCGCTAGGAGCATCCATCAACGGAGGGTACTCGGTCGGAGTACACGGAGCTCCGTTACATTGGTGGCAGCGGTGGGATGGCGTCCTAGTGCGAGGAGAAGCAGCTCAGAGACACTGGTAACGTTTGGAGTTACAATTGAGGGCAACGCTAGCCATTGGGCAGCGCCCCTGGCTACAACAGGATGGAATCAGCTGGTTTGCGGACAGCGTTCCATGATGAGGAGGAGAAGGTGGCCGCAGATTACAGGGATGCAGCCAGAAAGGAACTCTGGTATGATGCCCTGGAAGACGCCCAGTGGCGGCGAGGTGAGAGTCTCCCCAGTGATGAGCAGCGGCTACAGAAGCGTGTGGCAATGTGAATGTGTCTATTGGGAGAGCAGCCCCTGGATGAATGGGTGGCAAGACTAGAGACCCTGGTATGGCGAGAGATCGGGTTAGACAACGCATACCAGGCCCTCTGGTGGCATACCATTCGACTTACTCCCTGGACAGCCGAGCACGACTTACCGGAGGGGGATGATTATGATGGTCCTGGTCTACTTCTGGACGCCATGGAGGAGGAGCCTGATTTCGGCAGCACGGAGGAGTCTAGGTTCTGGGACATCTACGACTACCGGATGGGCATGTATGTCTGGGCTGACGAACGAGAGGTGAGAAAAGACATGACCCACCTGGCAACAAGGGAGTGGGAGCTGGAGCAGGACTACCTACACCTGCTCAGCTTCGTGCAGCCCCAACCTACCCGACAAGCAGAACCAGACCTCCCTGACTGGTCCGGCGATGCCCTCCAGATGGCAGGTAGAGATGGGACCGAGGTCTCTCTACCGGCCCTACAGGGATGCTGGGCAACCAACCCAGATCTCCAGCGGCAGTGGGAGTTACAGGGGGACGAAGGTGCCGTCCTTCCCCCCCAGCAGCAGTATGTCCTACAGAGAGCAGAGACAGTTGGTCCCTCTCTACAGCAACAGGACAATGGTAAGGGAGTGGAGACAGGCGGTCTCCCTCTCCAGCGGCAGTGTGTACCCCAGGGGGCCGAAGGTGCCGTCCTTCCCCCCCAGCAGCAGTGTGTCCTACAGAGAGCAGAGACAGTTGGTCCCTCTCTACAGCAACAGGACAATGGTAAGGGAGTGGAGACAGGCGGTCTCCCTCTCCAGCGGCAGTGTGTACCCCAGGGGGCCGAAGGTGCCGACCTTCCCCCCCAGCAGCAGTGTGTCCTACAGAGAGCAGAGACAGTTGGTCCCTCTCTACAGCAACAGGACAATGTTACGGGAGTGGAGACAGGCGGTCTCCCTCTCCAGCGGCAGCCTGTGTTTCCGGGAAAGGAGCACAGCACCCCCTCTCCCCAGCGGCAGCTTACCCTAACAAGGGGAGACACCAATCCCCCAGACGGCGCAGATGGGACCGTGGTCTCTGTGCCTGACCTACAGGGATGCTGGACAGCCTTTCCAGATCCCCAACTACCCTCACCGGGACACCCAGAGGAGGGGGTAAGTACAAATTCCCCTCCCCAGGTAACTCCTAGCGTGGCACCAGAGTTAACAGAGGCAATGTTAACCCCTACTGACGTCCATGTTCCCTTGGCTACTGAGCCGGACTATGTCCCAAGCATCCCAGCAGACGAGCTGGCAGCTGGGCAGAGTGCAGTCGGCCTCTGCCCTACCTTTGTCCCTGGTCCAGAGCCGGATGTCCCGCAGGCTACCCCAGCCGAAGAGCTGGCAGCTGGGCAGAGTGCAGTCGGCCTCTGCCCTACCTTTGTCCCTGGCCCAGAGCCTGATGTCCTGCAGGCTACCCCAGAAGAAGAGCTGGCAGCTGGGCAGAGTGCAGTCGGCCTCTGCCCTACCTTTTTCCCTGGTCCAGAGCCTGATGTCCTGCAGGCTACCCCAGCAGAAGAGCTGGCAGCTGGGCAGAGTGCAGTCGGCCTCTGCCCTACCTTTGTCCCTGGTCCAGAGCCTGATGTCCTGCAGGCTACCCCAGCAGAAGAGCTGGCATCTGGGCAGAGTGCAGTTGGCCTCTGCCCTTCAAGTACCCTCGGCATGTGGCCTCATTACCACAGCCAAATACCCAGGTGCAGTGACTGTGTGTTGTGGGTGGGCTGTTCCTGTACTTTGATGTTGTGGGGGGGCTACTCGGACATCTGTTTATTGTGGGTTGGTGGATCGACTAACGGAGGCACTGACCGACAGAAGGTCAGGTGCCTGGTTAGTCTTCCCCCCAAAGGGGAGATGTGTTACAAATCGCTATTTGTAACTGGCCCTTTAAATGAGAAATTGCCCTGCTTCCCTGGATTGTGGAGAAGCATGTTTGCCAGCCTCCTGCCTCATGACTATGGCCCCTGGAAGATTGTGCCCCTGAAAACTTATTAACATTTATTGGGTGTGTATGGCCCTTTAAGAACCGTCTGGGGACATATTGTGACTTTGCTGAACAATGCCCCTTTAAGACTATGTCCCCAGACCGGTAAAATAACTTGTTCCTGGCTTTCCCCCACTTGGTTCAGTAAATAGGGCTTACTGAACCAAGTACCACACAGGCGGACCACCCAGAAGTTAAAGTGTGCAGGGGAATTAAGAAGGGACGAGGTGTAACATGGAGAGCCTGTCTAATGAGGGGGAGATGGGAATTACGAAGGGACGAGGTGTAACATGGAGAGCCTGTCTAATGAGAGGGAGAGGGGAATTAGGAAGGGACGAGGTGTAACATGGAGAGCCTGTCTAATGAGAGGGAGAGGGGACGGGGTGTAACATGGAGAGCCTGTCTAATGAGAGGGAGATGGGAATTAGGAGGGGACTGGGTGTAACGTGGAGAGCCTGTCTAATGAGAGGGAGAGGGGACGGGGTGTAACATGGAGAGCCTGTCTAATGAGAGGGAGAGGAGAATTAGGAGGGGACGAGGTGTAACATGTAGAGCCTGTCTAATGAGAGGAAGAGGGGAATTAGGAAGGGACGGGGTGCAACATGGAGAGCCTGTCTAATGAGAGGGAGAGGAGAATTAGGAAGGGACAAGGTGTAACGTAGAGAGCCTGTCTAATGAGAGGGAGAGGGGAATTAGGAAGGGACGAGGTGTAACGTGGAGAGCCTGTCTAATGAGAGGGAGAGGGGAATTAGGAAGGGACGAGGTGTAACATGGAGAGCCTGTCTAATAAGAGGGAGAGGGGAAATAGGAAGGGACGAGGTGTAACGTGGAGAGTCTGTCTAATCAGAGGGAAAGGGAAATTAGGAAGGGACGAGGTGTAACGTGGAGAGCCTGTCTAATGAGAGGGAGAGGGGAATTAGGAAGGGACGAGGTGTAACGTGGAGAGCCTGTCTAATGAGAGGGAGAGGAGAATTAGGAGGGGACGAGGTGTAACGTGGAGAGCCTGTCTAATGAGAGGGAGAGGGGAATTAGGAAGGGACGAGGTGTAACGTGGAGAGCCTGTCTAATAAGAGGGAGAGGGGAATTAGGAAGGGACGAGGTGTAACGCGGAGAGCCTGTCTAATGAGAGGGAGAGGGGAATTAGGAAGGGACGAGGTGTAACATGGAGAGCCTGTCTAATGAGGGGGAGAGGGGAATTACGAAGGGACGAGGTGTAACATGGAGAGCCTGTCTAATGAGAGGGAGAGGGGAATTAGGAAGGGACGAGGTGTAACATGGAGAGCCTGTCTAATGAGAGGGAGAGGGGAATTAGGAACGGACGAGGTGTAACGTGGAGAGCCTGTCTAATGAGAGGGAGAGGGGAATTAGGAAGGGACGAGGTGTAACATGGAGAGCCTGTCTAATGAGAGGGAGAGAGGAATTAGGAGGGGACAGGGTTTAACGTGGAGAGCCTGTCTAATGAGAGGGGGAGGGGAATTAGGAGGGGACGAGGTGTAACATGGAGAGCCTGTCTAATGAGAGGGAGAGGGGAATTAGGAGGGGACAGGGTGTAACGTGGAGAGCCTGTCTAATGAGAGGGAGAGGAGAATTAGGAAGGGACAAGGTGTAACGTAGAGAGCCTGTCTAATGAGAGGGAGAGGGGAATTAGGAAGGGACGAGGTGTAACGTGGAGAGCCTGTCTAATGAGAGGGAGAGGGGAATTAGGAAGGGACGAGGTGTAACATGGAGAGCCTGTCTAATGAGAGGGAGAGGGGAATTAGGAGGGGACGAGGTGTAACGTAGAGAGCCTGTCTAATGAGAGGGAGAAGGGAATTAGGAAGGGACGAGGTGTAACGTAGAGAGCCTGTCTAATGAGAGGGAGAGGGGACGGGGTGTAACATGTAGAGCCTGTCTAATGAGAGGAAGAGGGGAATTAGGAAGGGACGAGGTGTAACATGGAGAGCCTGTCTAATGAGAGGGAGAGGGGAATTAGGAAGGGACGAGGTGTAACGTGGAGAGCCTGTCTAATGAGAGGGAGAGGAGAATTAGGAAGGGACGATGTGTAACGTGGAGAGCCTGTCAAATGAGAGGGAGAGGGGAATTAGGAAGGGACGAGGTGTAACGTGGAGAGCCTGTCTAATGAGAGGGAGAGGGGAATTAGGAAGGGACGAGGTGTAACGCGGAGAGCCTATCTAATGAGAGGGAGAGGGGAATTAGGAAGGGACGAGGTGTAACATGGAGAGCCTGTCTAATGAGGGGGAGAGGGGAATTACGAAGGGACGAGGTGTAACATGGAGAGCCTGTCTAATGAGAGGGAGAGGGGAATTAGGAAGGGACGAGGTGTAACATGGAGAGCCTGTCTAATGAGAGGGAGAGGGGAATTAGGAACGGACGAGGTGTAACGTGGAGAGCCTGTCTAATGAGAGGGAGAGGGGAATTAGGAAGGGACGAGGTGTAACATGGAGAGCCTGTCTAATGAGAGGGAGAGAGGAATTAGGAGGGGACAGGGTTTAACGTGGAGAGCCTGTCTAATGAGAGGGGGAGGGGAATTAGGAGGGGACGAGGTGTAACATGGAGAGCCTGTCTAATGAGAGGGAGAGGGGAATTAGGAGGGGACAGGGTGTAACGTGGAGAGCCTGTCTAATGAGAGGGAGAGGAGAATTAGGAAGGGACAAGGTGTAACGTAGAGAGCCTGTCTAATGAGAGGGAGAGGGGAATTAGGAAGGGACGAGGTGTAACGTGGAGAGCCTGTCTAATGAGAGGGAGAGGGGAATTAGGAAGGGACGAGGTGTAACATGGAGAGCCTGTCTAATGAGAGGGAGAGGGGAATTAGGAGGGGACGAGGTGTAACGTAGAGAGCCTGTCTAATGAGAGGGAGAAGGGAATTAGGAAGGGACGAGGTGTAACGTAGAGACGCTGTCTAATGAGAGGTAGAGGGGACGGGGTGTAACATGTAGAGCCTGTCTAAGGAGAGGAAGAGGGGAATTAGGAAGGGACGAGGTGTAACATGGAGAGCCTGTCTAATGAGAGGGAGAGGGGAATTAGGAAGGGACGAGGTGTAACGTGGAGAGCCTGTCTAATGAGAGGGAGAGGAGAATTAGGAAGGGACGATGTGTAACGTGGAGAGCCTGTCAAATGAGAGGGAGAGGGGAATTAGGAAGGGACGAGGTGTAACGTGGAGAGCCTGTCTAATGAGAGGGAGAGGAGAATTAGGAGGGGACGAGGTGTAATGTGGAGAGCCTGTCTAATGAGAGGGAGAGGGCAATTAGGAAGGGACGAGGTGTAACGTGGAGAGCCTGTCTAATACGAGGGAGAGGGGAATTAGGAAGGGACGAGGTGTAACGCGGAGAGCCTGTCTAATGAGAGGGAGAGGGGAATTAGGAAGGGACGAGGTGTAACATGGAGAGCCTGTCTAATGAGGGGGAGAGGGGAATTACGAAGGGACGAGGTGTAACATGGAGAGCCTGTCTAATGAGAGGGAGAGGGGAATTAGGAAGGGACGAGGTGTAACATGGAGAGCCTGTCTAATGAGAGGGAGAGGGGAATTAGGAACGGACGAGGTGTAACGTGGAGAGCCTGTCTAATGAGAGGGAGAGGGGAATTAGGAAGGGACGAGGTGTAACGTGGAGAGCCTGTCTAAGTAGAGGGAGAGGGGAATTAGGAAGGGACGAGGTGTAACCTAGAGAGCCTGTCTAATGAGAGGGAGAGGGGAATTAGGAAGGGACGAGGTGTAACGTGGAGAGCCTGTCTAATGAGAGGGAGAGGGGAATTAGGAAGGGACGAGGTGTAACGTGGAGAGCCTGTCTAATGAGAGGGAGAGGGGAATTAGGAAGGGACGAGGTGTAACATGGAGAGCCTGTCTAATGAGGGGGAGAGGGGAATTACGAAGGGACGAGGTGTAACATGGAGAGCCTGTCTAATGAGAGGGAGAGGGGAATTAGGAAGGGACGAGGTGTAACATGGAGAGCCTGTCTAATGAGAGGGAGAGGGGAATTAGGAACGGACGAGGTGTAACGTGGAGAGCCTGTCTAATGAGAGGGAGAGGGGAATTAGGAAGGGACGAGGTGTAACGTGGAGAGCCTGTCTAAGTAGAGGGAGAGGGGAATTAGGAAGGGACGAGGTGTAACCTAGAGAGCCTGTCTAATGAGAGGGAGAGGGGAATTAGGAAGGGACGAGGTGTAACATGGAGAGCCTGTCTAATGAGAGGGAGAGGGGAATTAGGAAGGGACGAGGTGTAACGTGGAGAGCCTGTCTAATGAGAGGGAGAGGGGAATTAGGAAGGGACGAGGTGTAACGTGGAGAGCCTGTCTAATGAGAGGGAGAGGGGAATTAGGAAGGGACGAGGTGTAACATGGAGAGTCTGTCTAATGAGAGGGAGAGGAGAATTAGGAAGGGACGAGGTGTAACGTAGAGAGCCTGTCTAATGAGAGGGAGAAGGGAAATAGGAAGGGACGAGGTGTAACGTAGAGAGCCTGTCTAATGAGAGGGAGAGGGGACGGGGTGTAACATGTAGAGCCTGTCTAATGAGAGGAAGAGGGGAATTAGGAAGGGACGAGGTGTAACGTGGAGAGCCTGTCTAATGAGAGGGAGAGGGGAATTAGGAAGGGACGAGGTGTAACATGGAGAGTCTGTCTAATGAGAGGGAGAGGAGAATTAGGAAGGGACGAGGTGTAACGTAGAGAGCCTGTCTAATGAGAGGGAGAAGGGAAATAGGAAGGGACGAGGTGTAACGTAGAGAGCCTGTCTAATGAGAGGGAGAGGGGACGGGGTGTAACATGTAGAGCCTGTCTAATGAGAGGAAGAGGGGAATTAGGAAGGGACGAGGTGTAACATGGAGAGCCTGTCTAATGAGAGGGAGAGGGGAATTAGGAAGGGACGAGGTGTAACGTGGAGAGCCTGTCTAATGAGAGGGAGAGGAGAATTAGGAAGGGACGATGTGTAACGTGGAGAGCCTGTCTAATGAGAGGGAGAGGAGAATTAGGAGGGGACGAGGTGTAACGTAGAGAGCCTGTCTAATGAGAGGGAGAGGGGAATTAGGAAGGGACGAGGTGTAACGTGGAGAGCCTGTCTAATGAGAGGGAGAGGAGAATTAGGAGGGGATGAGGTGTAACGTAGAGAGCCTGTCTAATGAGAGGGAGAGGGGAATTAGGAGGGGACGAGGTGTAACGTAGAGAGCCTGTCTAATGAGAGGGAGAGGGGAATTAGGAGGGGACGAGGTGTAACGTGGAGAGCCTGTCTAATGAGAGGGAGAGGGGAATTAGGAGGGGACGAGGTGTAACATGGAGAGTCTGTCTAATGAGAGGGAGAGGAGAATTAGGAGGGGACGAGGTGTAACGTAGAGAGCCTGTCTAATGAGAGGGAGAAGGGAATTAGGAAGGGACGAGGTGTAACGTAGAGAGCCTGTCTAATGAGAGGGAGAGGGGACGGGGTGTAACATGTAGAGCCTGTCTAATGAGAGGAAGAGGGGAATTAGGAAGGGACGAGGTGTAACATGGAGAGCCTGTCTAATGAGAGGGAGAGGGGAATTAGGAAGGGACGAGGTGTAACGTGGAGAGCCTGTCTAATGAGAGGGAGAGGAGAATTAGGAAGGGACGATGTGTAACGTGGAGAGCCTGTCAAATGAGAGGGAGAGGGGAATTAGGAAGGGACGAGGTGTAACGTGGAGAGCCTGTCTAATGAGAGGGAGAGGAGAATTAGGAGGGGACGAAGTGTAACGTAGAGAGCCTGTCTAATGAGAGGGAGAGGGGAATTAGGAAGGGACGAGGTGTAACATGGAGAGCCTGTCTAATGAGAGGGAGAGGGGAATTAGGAGGGGACGAGGTGTAACGTAGAGAGCCTGTCTAATGAGAGGGAGAGGAGAATTAGGAGGGGACGAGGTGTAACGTAGAGAGCCTGTCTAATGAGAGGGAGAGGGGAATTAGGAAGGGACGAGGTGTAACGTGGAGAGCCTGTCTAATGAGACGGAGAGGGGAATTAGGAGGGGACGAGGTGTAACATGGAGAGCCTGTCTAATGAGAGGGAGAGGGGAATTACGAAGAGACGAGGTGTAACGTAGAGAGCCTGTCTAATGAGAGGGAGAGGGGAATTAGGAGGGGACGAGGTGTAACGTGGAGAGCCTGTCTAATGAGAGGGAGAGGGGAATTAGGAGGGGACGAGGTAACGTAGAGAGCCTGTCTAATGAGAGGGAGAGGGGAATTAGGAGGGGACGAGGTGTAACGTGGAGAGCCTGTCTAATGAGAGGGAGAGGGGAATTAGGAAGGGACGAGGTGTAACATGGAGAGTCTGTCTAATGAGAGGGAGAGGAGAATTAGGAGGGGACGAGGTGTAACGTAGAGAGCCTGTCTAATGAGAGGGAGAAGGGAATTAGGAAGGGACGAGGTGTAACGTAGAGAGCCTGTCTAATGAGAGGGAGAGGGGACGGGGTGTAACATGTAGAGCCTGTCTAATGAGAGGAAATGGGGAATTAGGAAGGGACGAGGTGTAACGTGGAGAGCCTGTCTGATGAGAGGGAGAGGAGAATTAGGAGGGGACGAGGTGTAACGTAGAGAGCCTGTCTAATGAGAGGGAGAGGGGAATTAGGAAGGGACGAGGTGTAACGTGGAGAGCCTGTCTAATGAGAGGGAGAGGAGAATTAGGAGGGGACGAGGTGTAACGTAGAGAGCCTGTCTAATGAGAGGGAGAGGGGAATTAGGAGGGGACGAGGTGTAACATGGAGAGCCTGTCTAATGAGAGGGAGAGGGGAATTAGGAGGGGACGAGGTGTAACGTAGAGAGCCTGTCTAATGAGAGGGAGAGGAGAATTAGGAGGGGACGAGGTGTAACGTGGAGAGCCTGTCTAATGAGAGGGAGAGGGGAATTAGGAAGGGACGAGGTGTAACGTGGAGAGCCTGTCTAATAAAAGGGAGAGGGGAATTAGGAAGGGACGAGGTGTAACATGGAGAGTCTGTCTAATGAGAGGGAGAGGGGAATTAGGAGGGGACGAGGTGTAACGTAGAGAGCCTGTCTAATGAGAGGGAGAGGAGAATTAGGAGGGGACGAGGTGTAACGTGGAGAGCCTGTCTAATGAGAGGGAGAGGGGAATTAGGAAGGGACGAGGTGTAACGTGGAGAGCCTGTCTAATAAAAGGGAGAGGGGAATTAGGAAGGGACGAGGTGTAACATGGAGAGTCTGTCTAATGAGAGGGAGAGGGGAATTAGGAAGGGACGAGGTGTAACGTGGAGAGCCTGTCTAATGAGAGGGAAAGGGAAATTAGGAAGGGACGAGGTGTAACGTAGAGAGCCTGTCTAATGAGAGGGAGAGGGAAATTAGGAAGGGACGAGGTGTAACGTGGAGAGCCTGTCTAATGAGAGGGAGAGGAGAATTAGGAGGGGACGAGGTGTAACGTGGAGAGCCTGTCTAATGAGAGGGAGAGGAGAATTAGGAGGGGACGAGGTGTAACGTGGAGAGCCTGTCTAATGAGAGGGAGAGGAGAATTAGGAAGGGACGAGGTGTAACATGGAGAGCCTGTCTAATGAGAGGGAGAGGAGAATTAGGAGGGGACGAGGTGTAACGTGGAGAGCCTGTCTAATGAGAGGGAGAGGAGAATTAGGAAGGGACGAGGTGTAACGTGGAGAGCCTGTCTAATGAGAGGGAGAGGGGAATTAGGAAGGGACGAGGTGTAACATGGAGAGCCTGTCTAATGAGAGGGAGAGGAGAATTAGGAAGGGACGAGGTGTAACGTGGAGAGCCTGTCTAATGAGAGGGAGAGGGGAATTAGGAAGGGACGAGGTGTAACGTGGAGAGCCTGTCTAATGAGAGGGAGAGGAGAATTAGGAGGGGACGAGGTGTAACGTGGAGAGCCTGTCTAATGAGAGGGAGAGGAGAATTAGGAAGGGACGAGGTGTAACGTGGAGAGCCTGTCTAATGAGAGGGAGAGGAGAATTAGGAGGGGACGAGGTGTAACGTGGAGAGCCTGTCTAATGAGAGGGAGAGGAGAATTAGGAAGGGACGAGGTGTAACGTGGAGAGTCTGTCTAATGAGAGGGAGAGGAGAATTAGGAGGGGACGAGGTGTAACGTGGAGAGCCTGTCTAATGAGAGGGAGAGGGGAATTAGGAAGGGACGAGGTGTAACGTGGAGAGCCTGTCTAATGAGAGGGAGAGGGGAATTAGGAAGGGACGAGGTGTAACATGGAGAGTCTGTCTAATGAGAGGGAGAGGGGAATTAGGAAGGGACGAGGTGTAACGTGGAGAGCCTGTCTAATGAGAGGGAGAGGGGAATTAGGAAGGGACGAGGTGTAACGTAGAGAGCCTGTCTAATGAGAGGGAGAGGGAAATTAGGAAGGGACGAGGTGTAACGTGGAGAGCCTGTCTAATGAGAGGGAGAGGAGAATTAGGAGGGGACGAGGTGTAACGTGGAGAGCCTGTCTAATGAGAGGGAGAGGAGAATTAGGAGGGGACGAGGTGTAACGTGGAGAGCCTGTCTAATGAGAGGGAGAGGAGAATTAGGAAGGGACGAGGTGTAACGTGGAGAGCCTGTCTAATGAGAGGGAGAGGAGAATTAGGAGGGGACGAGGTGTAACGTGGAGAGCCTGTCTAATGAGAGGGAGAGGAGAATTAGGAAGGGACGAGGTGTAACATGGAGAGCCTGTCTAATGAGAGGGAGAGGGGAATTAGGAGGGGACGAGGTGTAACGTGGAGAGTCTGTCTAATGAGAGGGAGAGGAGAATTAGGAAGGGACGAGGTGTAACATGGAGAGCCTGTCTAATGAGAGGGAGAGGAGAATTAGGAGGGGACGAGGTGTAACGTGGAGAGTCTGTCTAATGAGAGGGAGAGGAGAATTAGGAAGGGACGAGGTGTAACGTGGAGAGCCTGTCTAATGAGAGGGAGAGGAGAATTAGGAGGGGACGAGGTGTAACGTGGAGAGCCTGTCTAATGAGAGGGAGAGGGGAATTAGGAAGGGACGAGGTGTAACATGGAGAGCCTGTCTAATGAGAGGGAGAGGGGAATTAGGAGGGGACGAGGTGTAACGTGGAGAGTCTGTCTAATGAGAGGGAGAGGAGAATTAGGAAGGGACGAGGTGTAACGTGGAGAGCCTGTCTAATGAGAGGGAGAGGAGAATTAGGAGGGGACGAGGTGTAACGTGGAGAGCCTGTCTAATGAGAGGGAGAGGGGAATTAGGAAGGGACGAGGTGTAACCAGGGCCGGATTAACATAGGGGCTGATGGAGCTGCAGCTCCAGGCCCAGGCCCATGGAATAGGCCCATTGATTTAAAAAAAAAAAAAAAAATTTTTTTTTTACATTTTTTTTTTTTTACACACTACTCTTAGGGTTGCCAGGTATTTCTCACGTATTTCTTAGGGTTGCCAGGTATTTCTCAGAAGTATTTTTTCAGGTATTTGAGGCTGCCTAGCCGGTGCCGGTATTGCAGTAATACCGACAATACAAATGTCTGTCTCAGTATAAACAGAGATTATTCTGCAATACCAGTGCTGGACAGTAGGGGTCACTGTTTGTGTGGAGAGAGGCAGTGATAAGAAGTTACGGCATCTCCCTCACTGCCTCTCTCTACTCACTGATCCGCGAGGGAGCAGCTCTGCACAGAAAGTCCAGACAGCAGCTCCGAGACATAGGGACGCTGAGATATTGGGACACTGGGGAACATGGGGACCCTGAGACACTAGGGACACAGTGGCCTCATGTCTCCCAGTGGCCCCTAGTGTGTGTCCCCATGTCTCCCAGCCACTGTCCCTAGTGTCTCAGTGGCACCATGTCTCCCAGTGTTCCCATGTGTCCCATGTCTTTCATGACATCGGGACACTGGGAGACATGGGGACACAGACTCTAAGGGACACTGGGAGACATGAGGATACAAACACTAGGGGACACTGGGCGACATGGGGACACTGAGACACTAGGGGACACTGAGAGACATGGAGACACTGGGGGACACAGGGAGACATTGGGACACTGGGCGACTTTGAGACCTTGGAGACATGGGGCACTCCCCATGTCTCCCAGCCAGTGTCCCTAGTATCTCAGTATCCCCATGTGTCCATGATGTCTCTCAGTGTCTGTAGTGTGCCAGTGTCCCTAGTGTCTCAGTGTTTCCTAGTCTCCCAAAGTCCCCTAGTCTCCCAATGGCTCCTAGTGTCTCAGTGTCCCATAGTATAAAAGAAAAAATCTGAGGCACTCACTGTGATAGATTTAGGCAGGTTTATTGGACACCGCAACGTTTCCTATGTATCAGTGTCCCCCATGTATCAGTTTCCCCTATGTATCAGAGTGTCTCAGTGCTCCATGTCTCTCAGTGCCCCATGTCTCTCAGTGCCCTATAGTGTCTCTGTGACCGTAGTGCCTAGTATAAAATAAAAAAATCTCAGGCGCTCACTGTGATAACTTTAACCCCTTAAGGACACATGACCTGTCTGACATGTCATGATCCCCCTTTTATTCCAGAAGTGTGGTCCTTAAGGGGTTAAGCATGTTTATTGGACACCGCAACATTTTGACCTGTACCCAGGTCTTTATCAAGTCTCCAGTGTCCCCTATATATCACAGTGTCTCAGTGCCCCATGTCTCCCAGTGTCACCTCGTGTCTGTCTCCCAGTGTCCCCATGAGTCTCAGTGTCCCCAGGTCTCCCAGTGTTCCCTAGTATCTGTGTCCCCATGTCTCCCTGTGTCCTAGTGACATGGGGACACTGGGAGACATGGGGACACAGACACTAAGAGGCTGGGAGACGTGGGGACACAGACATGCCCCCTTTTTGTGTATGTTCACCCTTTCGGACGTTCTGGTTTTGTGATTTGTGTCAGTGGCCCACCCTTTTACCGCTTCCATAGACTGCCTGCTTTACTGGACACTGCTGTTAGGGGGTATGGGTTTACTTGAAAGATGAAAGCGTGAGATTAACAAAGGGTAGTGTTTTCTCATAGTTGCATCCTATGAGTTTCCCTCCAGCACCATCTCCATCAGATACATGACGCTTAGGAGGTAGGACTGTTTTAGTGTTTTTGGTCAATAAGATTTTGTAATTCGGTCCATCATAATTATCAGCACCAGGCCCACTGGGCTCTTAATCCGGCCCTGGGTGTAACGTGGAGAGTCTGTCTAATGAGAGGGAGAGGGGAATTAGGAAGGGACGAGGTGTAACATGGAGAGCCTGTCTAATGAGAGGGAGAGGAGAATTAGGAAGGGACGAGGTGTAACGTGGAGAGCCTGTCTAATGAGAGGGAGAGGAGAATTAGGAGGGGACGAGGTGTAACGTGGAGAGCCTGTCTAATGAGAGGGAGAGGAGAATTAGGAAGGGACGAGGTGTAACGTGGAGAGTCTGTCTAATGAGAGGGAGAGGAGAATTAGGAGGGGACGAGGTGTAACGTGGAGAGCCTGTCTAATGAGAGGGAGAGGGGAATTAGGAAGGGACGAGGTGTAACGTGGAGAGCCTGTCTAATGAGAGGGAGAGGGGAATTAGGAAGGGACGAGGTGTAACATGGAGAGTCTGTCTAATGAGAGGGAGAGGGGAATTAGGAAGGGACGAGGTGTAACGTGGAGAGCCTGTCTAATGAGAGGGAGAGGGGAATTAGGAAGGGACGAGGTGTAACGTAGAGAGCCTGTCTAATGAGAGGGAGAGGGAAATTAGGAAGGGACGAGGTGTAACGTGGAGAGCCTGTCTAATGAGAGGGAGAGGAGAATTAGGAGGGGACGAGGTGTAACGTGGAGAGCCTGTCTAATGAGAGGGAGAGGAGAATTAGGAAGGGACGAGGTGTAACGTGGAGAGCCTGTCTAATGAGAGGGAGAGGAGAATTAGGAGGGGACGAGGTGTAACGTGGAGAGCCTGTCTAATGAGAGGGAGAGGAGAATTAGGAAGGGACGAGGTGTAACGTGGAGAGCCTGTCTAATGAGAGGGAGAGGGTAATTAGGAAGGGACGAGGTGTAACGTGGAGAGCCTGTCTAATGAGAGGGAGAGGAGAATTAGGAGGGGACGAGGTGTAACGTGGAGAGCCTGTCTAATGAGAGGGAGAGGGGAATTAGGAAGGGACGAGGTGTAACATGGAGAGTCTGTCTAATGAGAGGGAGAGGAGAATTAGGAGGGGACGAGGTGTAACGTGGAGAGCCTGTCTAATGAGAGGGAGAGGGTAATTAGGAAGGGACGAGGTGTAACGTGGAGAGCCTGTCTAATGAGAGGGAGAGGAGAATTAGGAAGGGACGAGGTGTAACGTGGAGAGCCTGTCTAATGAGAGGGAGAGGAGAATTAGGAGGGGACGAGGTGTAACGTGGAGAGCCTGTCTAATGAGAGGGAGAGGGGAATTAGGAAGGGACGAGGTGTAACATGGAGAGTCTGTCTAATGAGAGGGAGAGGAGAATTAGGAAGGGACGAGGTGTAACGTGGAGAGCCTGTCTAATGAGAGGGAGAGGAGAATTAGGAGGGGACGAGGTGTAACGTGGAGAGCCTGTCAAATGAGAGGGAGAGGAGAATTAGGAAGGGACGAGGTGTAACGTGGAGAGCCTGTCTAATGAGAGGGAGAGGGGAATTAGGAAGGGACGATGTGTAACATGGAGAGCCTGTCTAATGAGAGGGAGAGGGGAATTAGGAAGGGACGAGGTGTAACGTGGAGAGCCTGTCTAATGAGAGGGAGAGGGGAATTAGGAGGGGACGAGGTGTAACGTGGAGAGCCTGTCTAATGAGAGGGAGAGGGGAATTAGGAAGGGACGATGTGTAACATGGAGAGTCTGTCTAATGAGAGGGAGAGGAGAATTAGGAAGGGACGAGGTGTAACGTGGAGAGCCTGTCTAATGAGAGGGAGAGGAGAATTAGGAGGGGACGAGGTGTAACGTGGAGAGCCTGTCTAATGAGAGGGAGAGGGGAATTAGGAAGGGACGATGTGTAACGTGGAGAGCCTGTCTAATGAGAGGGAGAGGGGAATTAGGAAGAGACGAGGTGTAACGTGGAGAGCCTGTCTAATGAGAGGGAGAGGAGAATTAGGAAGGGACGAGGTGTAACGTGGACAGCCTGTCTAATCAGAGGAATTTTGTGAATGGTGAGGATAGAATACAATCAGAGGATGAACCGTCGAACTCGGTAGAAGGAGAGAGAGGATCACAGGATTACAGACACATTCTACTGATGAAGACGCACAGGTATCATTGTATCTGATTGGCTGCTTGTGGGTTTACGCACCTGCGGTAAAGCTCTTAGAATTCCCTCAATGTTTCCGTGTTTCTGGATCATTGTCAGCGCTTTCTTTCTTCCGATACCTGCGATTGTCTTGCAATAGTCACAGCCGAGTAAGATACAGAGATCCACAAACTGTGAAGGTAAATTGCACACGTCATACGAGGCAGAACTTCACATCCGGCGTACAGACAATAAGAACAGCTTCAAGGGATGCTCGGTATGCAGCTAGCTGTACGTGTCTGCCGTCCGACATGTGTGTGACAGGGAATGTCCCTTTAATGGAGTCACTTACAGTCTGACAGACAGACAGAGCTAACAGGAGCAGGAGGTGCGGGTGATGCATAGTGTGTGCCTGCCTTTCTCCCTTCTCAGTATTAATGTCCTCCAAGGACAGAGGCAACAAAAAGATTATCCTCTCACACCTTCATCATGGACTGGCTAACTGCTCATATAAACATCATAGACTGGCAAACTGCTGGACTGGCTAACTGCTCATATAAACACCCCCCATCATGGACTGGCTAACTGTTCATATAAACACCCCCCATCATGGACTGGCTGACTACCGGACTGGCTAACTGCTCATATAAACACCCCCCCATCATGGACTGGCAAACTGCTCATATAAACACCCCCCCATCATGGACTGGCTAACTGCTCATATAAACACCCCCCCATCATGGACTGGCTAACTGCTCATATAAACACCCCCCATCATGGACTGGCTGACTACCGGACTGGCTAACTGCTCATATAAACACCCCCCCATCATGGACTGGCAAACTGCTCATATAAACACCCCCCCATCATGGACTGGCTAACTGCTCATATAAACACCCCCCCATCATGGACTGGCAAACTGCTCATATAAACACCCCCCATCATGGACTGGCAAACTGCTCATATAAACACCCCCCATCATGGACTGGCTAACTGTTCATATAAACACCCCCCATCATGGACTGGCTGACTACCGGACTGGCTAACTGCTCATATAAACACCCCCCCATCATGGACTGGCAAACTGCTCATATAAACACCCCCCCATCATGGACTGGCTAACTGCTCATATAAACACCCCCCATCATGGACTGGCTGACTACCGGACTGGCTAACTGCTCATATAAACACCCCCCCATCATGGACTGGCTAACTGCTCATATAAACACCCCCCCATCATGGACTGGCTAACTGCTCATATAAACACCCCCCATCATGGACTGGCTAACTGCTCATATAAACACCCCCCCCCTATCATGGACTGACTAACCGTTCATATAAACACCCCCCATCATGGACTGGCTGACTACCGGACTGGCTAACTGCTCATATAAACACCCCCCCATCATGGACTGGCTAACTGTTCATATAAACACCCCCCATCATGGACTGGCTGACTACCGGACTGGCTAACTGCTCATATAAACACCCCCCCATCATGGACTGGCAAACTGCTCATATAAACACCCCCCCATCATGGACTGGCTATCTGCTCATATAAACACCCCCCATCATGGACTGGCTGACTACCGGACTGGCTAACTGCTCATATAAACACCCCCCCATCATGGACTGGCTAACTGCTCATATAAACACCCCCCCATCATGGACTGGCTAACTGCTCATATAAACACCCCCCATCATGGACTGGCTAACTGCTCATATAAACTATAAACACCCCCCCCCCCCCATCATGGACTGGCTAACTGCTCATATAAACACCCCCCCATCATGGACTGGCAAACTGCTCATATAAACACCCCCCCATCATGGACTGGCAAACTGCTCATATAAACACCCCCCATCATGGACTGGCTGACTACCGGACTGGCTAACTGCTCATATAAACACCCCCCCATCATGGACTGGCAAACTGCTCATATAAACACCCCCCATCATGGACTGGCTAACTACCGGACTGGCTAACTGCTCATATAAACACCCCCCCATCATGGACTGGCTAACTGCTCATATAAACACCCCCCATCATGGACTGGCTAACTACCGGACTGGCTAACTGCTCATATAAACACCCCCCCATCATGGACTGGCAAACTGCTCATATAAACACCCCCCCATCATGGACTGGCAAACTGCTCATATAAACACCCCCCCCCCATCATGGACTGGCAAACGGCTCATATAAACACCCCCCATCATGGACTGGCTGACTACCGGACTGCTCATATAAACACCCCCCCATCATGGACTGGCTGACTACCGGACTGCTCATATAAACACCCCCCCATCATGGACTGGCTAACTGTTCATATAAACACCCCCCATCATGGACTGGCTGACTACCGGACTGGCTGACTGCTCATATAAACACCCCCCCATCATGGACTGGCTAACTGCTCATATAAACACCCCCTATCATGGACTGGCTAACTGCTCATATAAACACCCCCCCCCCTATCATGGACTGACTAACTGTTCATATAAACACCCCCCATCATGGACTGGCTGACTACCAGACTGGCTAACTGCTCATATAAACACCCCCCCCCCATCATGGACTGGCTGTCTACCAGACTGGCTAACTCCTCATATAAACACCCACCCCATCATGGACTGGCTAACTGTTCATATAAACACCCCCCCCCATCATGGACTGGCAAACTGCTCATATAAACACCCCCCATCATGGACTGGTGGACTGGCTGACTACCGGACTGGCTAGCTGCTCATATAAACACCCCCCATCATGGACTGGCTAACTGCTCATATAAACACCCCCCATCATGGACTGGCTGACTACCGGACTGGCTAACTGCTCATATAAACACCCCCCCCCCATCATGGACTGGCTGACTACCGGACTGGCTAACTCCTCATATAAACACCCCCACATCATGGACTGGCAAACTGCTCATATAAACACCCCCATCATGGACTGGCAAACTGTTCATATAAACACCCCCCATCATGAACTGGCTAACTGCTCCTATAAACACCCACCCCCATCATGGACTGGCTGTCTACCGGACTGGCTAACTGCTCATATAAACACCCCCCCCATCATGGACTGGCTGTCTACCGGACTGGCTAACTGCTCATATAAACACCCCCATCATGGACTGGGTAACAGCTCATATAAACATCATGGACTGGCTAACTGCCGGACTGGCTAACTGCTCATATAAACACCCCCCCCCCCCCCATCATAGACTGGCAAACTGCCGGACTGGCTAACTGCTCATATAAACACCCCCCATCATGGACTGGCTAACTGCTCATATAAACACCCCCCATCATGGACTGGCAAACTGCTCATATAAACACCCCCCATCATGGACTGGCTGACTACCGGACTGGCTAACTGCTCATATAAACACCCCCCCATCATGGACTGGCAAACTGCTCATATAAACACCCCCCATCATGGACTGGCTAACTGCTCATATAAACACCCCCCATCATGGACTGGCTGACTACCGGACTGGCTAACTGCTCATATAAACACCCCCCCATCATGGACTGGCAAACTGCTCATATAAACACCCCCATCATGGACTGGCTGACTACCGGACTGGCTAACTGCTCATATAAACACACCCCCATCATGGACTGGCAAACTGCTCATATAAACACCCCCCATCATGGACTGGCAAACTGCTCATATAAACACCCCCCATCATGGACTGGCAAACTGCTCATATAAACACCCCCCATCATGGACTGGCAAACTGCTCATATAAACACCCCCCATCATGGACTGGCTGACTACCGGACTGGCTAACTGCTCATATAAACAACCCCCCCATCATAGACTGGCAAACTGCCGGACTGGCAAACTGCCGGACTGGCAAACTGCCGGACTGGCAAACTGCCGGACTGGCAAACTGCTCATATAAACACTCCCCCCATCATGGACTGGCTAACTGCTCATATAAAACACGCCCCAATTATCGACTGGCTAACTGCTCATATAAACCCCCCACCCATCATAGACTGGCTAGCTGCTCATAAACACCCCCCCATCATGGACTGGCTAACAGCCAGACTGGGCAACTGCTCATATAAACACCCCCCATCATGGACTGACTGACCGCTTATATACACACCTCTCTCTGTCATGGCTCTCTGCTCTTCTGTCGGCGTGGCTGCACATAAACTAGGCAGAAAGGTTTCAAACTTACCTTGGTTGCGGCGGGCAGCTGCCCGGTCTTCCTCCATTCCAGTCCCCAGCGGGTGCGACGTTCTTAGGAATGCCGGCCACTGCGGTTCAGGATTTTATAATAAACTTACCTTCGCCCACATTGAAGATGGCGCCAACGTGCATGCGACGTCAAATCGTAGACGTGCATGCACGTTTTGGGATCAGAGGTCAGAGACAGCCAATTACAGCCTAAATAGGGTTATTTAAACCCAAATTACCTTTTTGCCAGTGCCCTGTCGTGGTTTCCACTAGCTGGTTATCCGAGAGTGTGTTCCTGATCATATTTTTTCTGGTATTTGACTTTGGCTTTGTTTTGACCTCCCTAATTTCTGGTATCCTTGACTTCTGGCTTTCCTCATCGTCTTATTCTGTGTCCCTGACCTCGGCAAGTATTTTGACTATTCTCTGGTACGTTAAGCCCAGCCATTCTAAGGTCCGGTTAGACGTTATCCTTATTCTTTAGGTGTGATACAATTCTGCGTGCTTGATCAACTATAATCCTGCAGATTTGTGTCAGCACATAGCAGCTTGCGTGAGAAAGCTAGAGGAAAATGATCACCGTATGGATCAATTTGCCCAGGCTTTCAATACGCTCCTAATTATGTACGGCTCATTTGCAGCCTGAAGTTCCCCGGGTCAGTTATACCCCCGCCTACTGTACCTACACCTATAGTGTATAAGGCACCTACTATTTCCCTATCTTCACTCCCACATTTTGAAGGTAATATTTATGAATGTCGGGGATTCCTCAATCAGATTGAGTACCATTTTGAAGCCTCACCTGGGTCCTTCCCCACGCATATAGCTAAAATTGGGTACTTAATGAACCAACTAAAAGGTAAAGCCTTAGCTTGGGCCAATCCATTATGGGAGAGTGCTAGGACTATTGCCCATAATTACCAAGAATTCCTTGCGGAATTCAAATTAATCTTTGAACCATGGGAAGGGAGAACAACGCTTCCACTTCCCTAATGCGTATCAAACAAGGTAACCGGCTGTCTCAGATTACACGATAGAATTCTGCACCCTGACTTATGAGGTAGACTGGACTAATAATGGATTAATCAATGCATTTGCAGAGGGATTATTCAAAGCTATCCTTGACGAAATTGAAGCCAAAGAATGACCAGAGAGGTTAAATGAATACATCACGTATGTGATGCATATCGACAGGGCCGGCCTTAGGCCTTTGGGCGCTGTAGCGGCACCCCGGTGTAGTAGGGGTTTACGCCGCTGAGAAGGTGTCCTTTCCCCCAAGCACGAAGTTAGCTACAGCATAACAGGTTCCCCATAATTACGATATCCAAGTAATAGTCATCCCCTCCAAGCACGAGACGAGACTCTGTGTTGAGGGTCAAAAGTAGGAATAATGTTTATTCGGTAACTCGGGCTTTTATGCCGTACAACAACTCCTCCCCGTATCCGGAGGAGATAATACATTTACAGTGGGAGTCACTCCCACTGTACCGAGCAGAATATTATAACATTATTACAAGTTTATATAACACACACAATATGCAACGAAAATACATTGTGCTACGTGTATTAGGGAACGGAGATCTAGGGGAACAATATACGTGAAAATCCCCTAGATCGGTTGGGCCGTTCGCCAGATACACGTTTACACCAATTACTCAAAAACTATACAAGATAAACGAAAACTCTCTGTTGGACCGGGTGTCTTTAGTTCGGTACTTTGGATCCGTCGACTAGCATGGGCGTATGTCGTTGGTAAGGTCGGAATTCGTCGTGTGGAAAGTTCGGTCATTAGTCCACGCGGTCAAAATGGCCGCGACCCATTGTTCTCTCCACGTGGCGATGTATACCGTACGGATCCACAAGTACCCGAAATCCACAATAATCCATATGCAACGGCAATTCTCCGAGATGGTATCTGTTACACTAGAAAGGGGTCTGTCACACGGCTCCCTCCTAGTGGTACACTCCGGCAGACCTGGATTGATCCTTTCGGATTAACTTAGGGATGACCGGAATTCATTTGTCCGGAGAATTGTCCAGTTGTCGAGACAACCCATCGGCGTTGCCATTTAGCTTACCGGGTCGATAGCTGATGGTGAAATTGTACGTTTGCAGGGCCAAGCTCCATCTCAGCAATCGGCCGTTGTCTCCTGCGACCCGGTTAAGCCATACCAATGGATTGTGATCTGTTACCAAAGAGAATTCCTGTCCATACAAATAAGGTGTCAGTTTTTTCAATGCCCATACCAGGGCCAGGCACTCTTTCTCTACGGCCGCATAACTCACTTCCCTCGGTAACAGCTTTCGGCTGAGGTATGCGACCGGATGCTCTTTTCCATCTTCCCCGATTTGGCTCAGCACAGCCCCCAGTCCATACATGGAAGCGTCTGTATGTACAAGGAAACGTTTGTTAGGTACTGGGGCAGCCAAGACAGGAGCATTAACAAGAGCATGTTTGAGAGATTGAAATGCGGCTTCGCAAGCGGGAGACCACAGGACCTGTCTGGGTAAATTCTTTTTGGTCAAGTCAGTCAAAGGTTTGGCTACCGTGCTATAATCAGGGACAAAGCGTCTATAGTACCCGGCGGTCCCTAAGAAGGCCAATACCTGGGTCTTGGTATTCGGTGTGGGCCAGTTTGCTACTGCCTCAACCTTGGCAGGCTCCGGTCTCTGGTTTCCACACCCCACCCGGTGTCCCAGGTATTGGACCTCGGCCATTCCTAGATGGCATTTCTCGGGTTTTAGTGTCAGGCCCGCGGCCCGAATCTTATCTAGGACTACCCCTACGTGGACTAAATGTTCTTCCCAAGACTCACTGTAGATCGCAATGTCATCCAGGTATGCACACGCAAACTCCTGGAAGCCATCGAGGAGCCGATCCACCATTCGCTGGAACGTAGCCGGGGCATTTTTCATCCCGAATGGCATGACCTTAAATTGGTATAAGCCAAACGGGGTGACAAAGGCCGACTTGGGGACGGCATCCTCGGCCAGGGGGATCTGCCAATAACCCTTGCAGAGGTCTATGGTAGAGAGGTAGTTACCCCTGGCTATGCGATCTAATAATTCGTCTACCCGAGGCATGGGGTAAGCGTCAGTGGTAGTCTTTTCATTTAGCCGCCTGTAGTCGACACAGAACCGAGTGGTTCCGTCTTTCTTGGGGACTAAGACTACGGGAGAGGCCCAGGGACTGTCGGATGGCTCAATGACCCCCAGCTGTGTCATTTCCCGTATTTCCTTCAGCATTCCGTCCCGGACGGCTTCCGGAATACGGTACGGGGGTTGTCGGAGGGGGGCCTGCCCTGGGGTCTCTACTTTGTGTATGGCCAGGGTTGTGTATCCTGGCTCCTGGGAGAAGGTACTCTGCTTCTCCCATAGGAGCTGTCTAGCCTGCTCTAGCTCCGTGGGGTTCAGTCGTTCTCCCAGCTTCACTAGGCTAACTGGGTCGGGGTGAGTCTCCTTTTCCAGCAGGTCCGGTAGGGGTAAATTTTCAGGGTCATCAGTAGCTGGGGCACAAACAGCGTTAACATCTTCCTGTCGCTCTTGGTACTCTTTCAACATGTTCACATGAAAGGAGCGTTGGATCCTTTCATCTGCACAGCTGGCAATAAGGTAGGTGGTATCACAGAGTTGGGCTAAAACCTTGTAAGGACCCTGCCACGCAGCCTGCAGTTTGTTGTCCTTCACCGGTTTTAGCACCAATACCTTCTGCCCTATATGGAACAGTCGTTGCCGGGCACCCCTATCGTACCATCGTTTCTGTCGCCCCTGGGCCGCCTGGAGATTCTCCCTTACCAATAGGGAGAGTTGCTCCATGCGGTCCCGGAGCTCCAGGACATATGGCACAATAGGTGTCCCTGCCTGTTCGGTTTCCCCTTCCCAGTGGTCCCGAATGAGATCGAGGGGTCCTCGCACCCTCCTCCCATACAATAACTCAAAGGGAGAAAAACCCGTAGATTCTTGGGGGACCTCCCTATAGGCAAATAACAGGTGGGGTAAGAACCTCTCCCAGTCTCTGCAACCGTCCGTAAAGGTCCTCAACATTTGTTTGAGAGTCCCATTAAAGCGCTCACAGAGACCGTTAGTTTGGGGGTGGTACGGGGAACTGAGCAGGCGTTTAATGTGGCACACTTTCCATAACTGCTGTGTGAGTACGGCAGTGAACTGGGTTCCCTGGTCGGATAGGATTTCTTTAGGGAATCCCACCCGAGTGAATATCTTAACCAAGGCATCGGCTACCGTCTCCGCTTCAATATTCGGCAGGGGCACCGCCTCGGGGTACCGGGTCCCATAGTCCACCACGGTAAGAATGTACTTCTTACCGGACGGGCTATGTCGCGCTAGGGGGCCTACAATGTCGACGGCGACCCTATAGAAGGGTTCCCCAATGATCGGCATCGACATTAATTTGGCCTTCGGGCGATCTCCCCTCTTACCCACCCGTTGGCAAGTGTCACAGGTTCTGCAATATTGTCGCACGTCCCGGTTAAACCCTGGCCAGAAGAAGTTCTGGGTAATCCTATGGGCCGTGCGACGTACTCCTGAATGGCCAGCTAAGGGTATATCGTGAGCGATCCTCATGATCTCTCGCCTGTATTTTTTCGGTAGCACTAGTTGCTTCTGTGGGACGGGGTTTTTACCTGCTGCGGGCTCCTGGGGGATCCTATACAGTCTATCCCCCACCCACTCGTAGCTTTCCCCATCTGTCCCCGGTTCCCCTTTCTCTGCCTTATCCCTATATTTCCGGAGAGTGACGTCTTCCCGCGTCTCCCTCCCAAAAGTCTCAGGGGTATCCCAGTCTAAGGGGGTCTGTCCTAAGGTCACAGTCGGAGGGTCAGATCTTACCTGGGTCTCCGCGACTGGCGGGCCGATTCCAATTGCACGAGCCTGAGCCCGGGTGGTGACAGGGCAGGCTCCAGCAGGGCCTTGAGGGGCAAAAGCGGACAACAGCGGGGCTAAGTCATTTCCCAAAAGTACTTCCGCGGGTAGCCCTTTCATCAGGCCCACATTCACTTGGCCAGCTCCCACTCCCCAATCCAAATGCACTCGGGCCGTGGGGAGGCGATGTACTGCACCCCCGGCCACTCTAACGGCCACCGTTTGGCCAGTATGTTCTTTTTCTGGGACCAGGTCGTGTTGAATCAAGGTTAAGGTGGCCCCAGTGTCTCGTAACCCACTGACAACTTGTCCATTCACTCGGACTGTTTGTCGGTGATGCTGCCGGTTGTCTACAGCAGCCGCATATAGGGGATTGGCCTCGTGTAAAATCTCCCATTGCTCTTCCCCCAGGGGTTGGGCTTCAATGCAATGGGCCCCTGAGGTAAAAGGTCGGGGGTTCCCTTCAGCGGGCTTCCTCCAGGACGTTTGTCGAGCGGGATCAAGTGGGCATTTGTCCCTCAGGTGACCCACTTGCTGACACCTATGGCACCGCCGGCGGTCCGGGACACTTGACTGGGTGAAGCGGGAGGAAGTGTTGTAGCTAGGTTGGATAGTGGGGGTGGTTGGAGTAGGGCCGACAGGGCGGCTTTCTACTCGGGCAGCTGTCTTTTGGACCGAGAGATCGGGTTTGCGGGCGTCTGCATACTCGTCGGCCAACCGGGCGGCTTCGGGTAGGGTAAGTGGTCTCCTATCCCGAATCCACTCTCTGAGCTCTTTGTCCACCTTTTCAAAAAAATGTTCCAACAAAAACAACTGTAAAACCTCCTCCGCGGTGGTAGCTTGGCACCCATCCATCCAGTGGCCAGCCGTGCGTTGTAATCGGCAGGCCCATTCGGTGTAGGAGTCACCGGTTTGCTTTCGGGATTCCCGGAAGCGTCTCCGATATGCTTCGGGGGTTACTGCATATCGGGACAATAGAGCTTCTTTTACCAATCGGTAGCTTCCCACCTCATGGTCCGGGATCGCCCGGAAAGCATCGCTGGCTCGTCCGGATAATTTGCCAGACAAAATTTTGACCCACTCCTCGGAGGGTACTTTATGTAGGGCACATTGACGTTCAAAGTCCGCTAGGTATTGGTCAATCTCCCCCTCTGCTTCCACAAAATTTTTAAAAGCGGCAAAGTGTACTTTCCTCTTTTCCTCGGGAGTTTGGAAAGTCCCCGCAATTGGACTGGTGCCAGTGGAAGTCTGGCGCCGGTTGGCATCGACTGCCGCAATGACTTGGGTTACAATCCTAGGTGAGGGGTTGGGTCCGTAGTGAGCCAGCCTTACCCTCACCTCGTGGTCGAATTGTTCATCTGCTGGCGTTCGGACCAAAGCGATCTCCGGTTCTGGGTTTGGTTCGACATCCAGTCCGTCATTCTGTTCAGCTAAGTCCAATGCGACCAACTCTGCCAAAATGTCTCTTTGCTTTTTGTTGCTAGCCGAACGACCACGGCTCTCCAACAAGTCTTTTAGGGTAGATCGTTTCAACCTTCCGTAGTAGGCCTCCATCCTGATTGCTCTCGGTAGCTGTCCTTCTGGGGTGAAAGAACGATCCCGCCGCTGCCACCAATTGTAGCGGCACCCCGGTGTAGTAGGGGTTTACGCCGCTGAGAAGGTGTCCTTTCCCCCAAGCACGAAGTTAGCTACAGCATAACAGGTTCCCCATAATTACGATATCCAAGTAATAGTCATCCCCTCCAAGCACGAGACGAGACTCTGTGTTGAGGGTCAAAAGTAGGAATAATGTTTATTCGGTAACTCGGGCTTTTATGCCGTACAACAACTCCTCCCCGTATCCGGAGGAGATAATACATTTACAGTGGGAGTCACTCCCACTGTACCGAGCAGAATATTATAACATTATTACAAGTTTATATAACACACACAATATGCAACGAAAATACATTGTGCTACGTGTATTAGGGAACGGAGATCTAGGGGAACAATATACGTGAAAATCCCCTAGATCGGTTGGGCCGTTCGCCAGATACACGTTTACACCAATTACTCAAAAACTATACAAGATAAACGAAAACTCTCTGTTGGACCGGGTGTCTTTAGTTCGGTACTTTGGATCCGTCGACTAGCATGGGCGTATGTCGTTGGTAAGGTCGGAATTCGTCGTGTGGAAAGTTCGGTCATTAGTCCACGCGGTCAAAATGGCCGCGACCCATTGTTCTCTCCACGTGGCGATGTATACCGTACGGATCCACAAGTACCCGAAATCCACAATAATCCATATGCAACGGCAATTCTCCGAGATGGTATCTGTTACACTAGAAAGGGGTCTGTCACAGGCGCCCTGTGCGAGAAATCTTCACAGCGCCCCCCCTTCCCGTCCCCCCCTCCCCCACTCCTTCCCCCTTCCCACACACGCACACACACAAACACATGCAGGCAGTCACACACAGACCAGCCACACACAAACACACACACAGACATAGAATGTGACGGCAGATAAGAACCATTCGGCCCATCTAGTCTGCCCAGTCAGTCACACATAGGCAGTCACACACACACACAGGCAGACAGCCACACACACACACAAACACATGCAGGCAGTCACACACAGACAGCCACACACAAACACACACACACACACAGACATAGAATGTGACGGCAGATAAGAACCATTCGGCCCATCTAGTCTGCCCAGTCAGTCACACACACACACAGTCACACACACACACACACACACACAAAGACAGTCACACACACACACACAATCACACACACACACAGACACACGAACACACAGGCAGACAGTCACACACACACACACAAACACACACACACACACAAGCAGACAATCACATAGTTACATCTGTTCCTTGTGGAGGCAGACAGGCAGTGCAGCTCCTGGATTCTGGTTGTTGGGGGAAGCAGGGACTCCTTCCTGGTTCCCCGGCAGCAGTTAGACTGCATTTTACCTCTGCCCCCGGCACACGCTAAGCCCCGCCCCGCCACACGCTAAGCCCCGCCCCGCCGCAAATTTTTTTTTTATCCCGGCTATGTGTGAGCTGTGTGGCCGTAGGGTGCCCCCTGCTCCATGGCGCCCCCTGCTCCATGGTGCCCTGTGCGGCCGCACAGCTCGCACACCCCTAAGGCCGGCCCTGCATATCGATAACCGACTTAGGAACAGGGAGATAAATAGAAATAGAACCAGACATATGAATATTTCACTGGCACCTCGATTCTCCAATCCTGTTGTCCCTGGCCCTTCTGTACAGTCTGAACCTGAACCTATGCATTAGGGGTTATGAGACTGTGAGAGGCAGAGAAACAGTTTAGGAGAAAAGAGGGCCTATGCTTATACTGTGGCAAGAAAGGACACATAAGAAATGCTTGTCCCATACATCCGGAAAACTTGCGCACCTAAAGAACCATGAGGGGACCGGCCTTAGGTGTGATGTATATTGTTGCAGATTGCATGGGGCTGTAGCAAAATTGTGTGATATAATGTGCTTTTGTTAATTTCCTGCTATTTGTATGTATACTGTATGCAGCATTGATTGTTCGGTAGCTTCATTCCATTCATCATACGAATGAAACTACCGAACACTCAGACCACCCCAGGGATAAGTGTGTGCCTCTCGTTTTACTCTCTCATTCACTGTAACCACAAGTTAATTGGCAATTGTCTATCCTCCGTGTGGGCTTTCTGGGTGGCCGCTGTTCGGCATACGAACACGTGGCGGCGGCCATCTTAAATACGAACGTTCAGCAGTGTTTGGTCATCGAGTGTCTGGAACCCAATTCGGACACTCGATAACCCGAACACTGCTGAGACCTCCAGGGCTCCAGAACTACCGAACGGAACACCTAATCAGCCCATCATTCGGTTAAATTAATTCCCCGAACAAGGGGATTCATACGAATCCCAGCTCAGCCCTGGATGGCAGGGAGTTTTGTGCTTTTTACCTCCCGAACAAAGACCGACGGCAAGGCCAAAACACATGGAAGTGCTTTTGATTACTGCCTCGTGTGCGGTCAGTCAAATTTCTACTTCCACCTAACTCCCGAACCCCTGGTCCGATCTGGGTGATTTTTGAATATGTTGTTCACCCAAATCAGGGCTACCAGGGGATATAAAATATATAATTGTATCTTGCTTGGAAAACCGGGTAAAATCATGTATTGTACAAGTGGATTATGTGTCATACTAACCGGGTAAAATCGGGTAAAATCATGTATTGTACAAGTGGATTATGTGTCATACTAAGGGGAGGAGATGTGTGGGAGGTAACAAGTAAAGGATTGGTTACTGTACTAATTATGGTGGGTACCTCCCTTGCATGGGATAAATGCTTAAAAGGAAGGGTGGTGCATGGAATAAAAGTTAGTTCTGCTCCTGATGCTGTGTGTCATCCAGTCATTGTGAAACGTTATGGGATATTCTTGGATTATTTTATTTGCTGTGGATATTATTCTCTTGGGTTTTATTACTTGTTCCTGGGCCTCACTTGGATTACCAGCGGAGATAGTCTGTGAGAGACCAGCTCTCCACTACATATATGTCCCCTGGTACTACCCAAAGTAGATTTCTCCTTAGTGTTGCTGCTCAATGCAATAAGATAAGTTTTACGTGTAACACCCTGATTGACTCAGGTGCTGCAGAAAACGTTATCGATATACAATTTTCCAGTAAACACTTCCTACCAATCAAGGCCATTGATGGGAGACCACTCTCTCAGCCTTTAATTACCCACGAAACATCACCCCATCACCAATATGACAAGTGTTGCAATCTTTGCTAAAAAACTGGCTATATTGCAAACTTGACAAATGTCTATTTGACCAGACGGAAGTTCAGTTCTTGGGCTATAATATCTCGGCCTCTGGTTTTTAGATGGACCCACGTAAACTAGAATCCGTTCTACATTGGCCGTTACCCAAAGAGTTAAAAGCCATTGAAAGATTTATTGGAGATTCATAAAAGGTTTCTCTACTGTGATAGCCCCCATCATCAATATGACACGTAATATATGGTCTAAAGAAGCTAAAGAAGCTTTTGAGCTACTTAAGAAATTTGCTTCTGCTGACATATTGGAACACCCTGAGACTAGCAAACTTTTCATACTAGAGGTAGACGCCTCTGAGACAGGGGTAGGGGCTGTCTTTCTCACAGGGAGAGTCAGGATACCCCTTTGCATCCTTGTTAGTTATTTTCTAAAAGTTGTCGCCAGCAGAGCGTAACTATGATATTGGTAACAGAGAATTGTTAGCCATTATCCTAGCTCTGAAAGAATGGCTACATATTTTAGAAGGTTCCAGGGACACACTCCTGATTACAACTGATCACAAAAACTTTGCATACATTGGTGATTATAAAAGGCTGTCTTCTAGAAAAGCTAGATGGTCGTTGTTCTTGCCACGCTTTTACTTTATTATCACATACAGGCCTGGTCCTAAGAACGTTAAGGCTGACGCCCTATCTAGACAATTTGACCTAGAGGCAGAACAAGAACAAGAAACCTCAACAAGAGGTACTAAGAGTGTTTCCAGGTGTGACGAAGTGCCCTTCGCCACTTTGTCCTGGAGAGGCCTGCTTGCCTGCCTCCTCCCCTGCGACTATGGCCCTGGAAGATTGGGCCCTTTAAATACAGTGGGGTCATTCGGTACTTGCCCTGTGTGAGCGGTGATACCCCAGATAGCTATGCCATGGAGCCCATTCATATAATGAAAGACTATGGGAAAGACTTTAGCTCCATTGCAATTGAACTGTGTGAATAGGATCTGAGCACTGTTCGGTAGCTTTGTGTGCTCAGATCCCAGCTATCTGGGGATATGTGAAATGTCTGTGTGTTATGTGTAAAAGGGGACTTTATGTATTTTAAAGTGTTTTGTGTCTTTTTGCAACCATGTGCTCAATGGAGTCTGTCTCTGCCCTGGGAGGTAATTGGATTATTTCTCCAGGAGAGAGGGCTCTGTAAAACCGGTCTAAGCCGGAAAGCCATGCTTCATTTAGTCACAAAGGACTTTCCCTTAACTTTTGAACCCCTGGTCTGATTCGTGCCATTTTTTTATATGTTGTTCCCCTGAATGGATTGATTATAAAAATGTAAGTTTTATTCATGTACTATGTAAAATCATAAAGTTATAAAAATGTATAAAAATGTGTAAGTTTTAGCTTGGAGATAATTGAGTAGATATAGTAGGAAACTCAATTATCTCCCAAGCAGAGGGGAGGGAAACTGTGGGCTGTACTATTATGTTATTGGTTGTTTTATACCTCCCCCTGGGTGTGTTCTGTTTGTACCTGACTGTAATAAAAAGCAGGCTGGGTGTGCCAGCACCTCAGTTCTTCTTGACCCTTCAAAACGTAGCCTCGTCTCGTTATTGGAGGGAATTGCTGTATCACACTGGGGATTGCTATGCTCTGCATATTCCCCTGAGCTTTAATCACTTAGCTCTTTTAAGAGCTTGTTCCGGATACGCTCTCCTGGAGGAGAGGTCTTCCCCACACGGTCCTGGAGGACAGAAACTGATCCAGGGTGGAAGGAAGACGGCGCGGCTCCAGTTAAGCTACGGCAGTTGTGGAGTGTGCGGTGGTTGTGGTGTCCAGTGCGGTGCTTGTGGTCCTCGGAGCAAGCTAGGAAGCGTCCATCAACGGAGGGTACTCGGTCGGAGTACACAGAGCTCCGTTACACCAGGCATTAATAAAACTATGTCCACTGTCTCTAGATCATTTTGGTGGCCGTATCTTAGAAAGGACATCAGAGAGTATGTGGAGGCATATACTATTTGTGCAGTCTATAAGGTTCCCCATAAACTACGTTGTAGGTTATTACAACCGCTCCCTATACCCAGCGCCCCATGGTCTCACTTGTCTATGGACCTTTTTGTGGAACTCCCAAATTGTAAAGGCTATAACACCATCCTAATGATTGTTGACTACTTTTCTAAAATGGTACACTTTGTTCCGCTCAAAAAGAGTTGGCTCATATATTTATACACTAAATAGTCCGATTACATGGTATTCCGCTAAATATTGTGTCAGATAGTGGTTCCCAATTTGTGTCACGATTTTGGAGAGCATTTTCTAAACAGTTGGGTATAAAATTATCGTTTTCGGGGGGGGGCGTGGCCTAACCACCGAAGCGGACAGTCGCACGGCCTCAGAGCTCCGACTAAACGACAAGTAAAATAACCTTAAATATAGGGGAGACCCGCAAACAAAAGGCACTTAAGAGACGTTTTACACTCACTGATGGGTAAGAAAACGAAAAAACTGAAGCCTGACCGACCCCAGCAGGGGAGAAGCATTGGGGACCTCTGGCGGCAGGCACATGGCGCCCAAGAGTCTGCAATGGCGTCTCTCCATGGCGGCTGCTCTGACTTCTCCAACGGAATGTCGGAGGAAGGGGACGACGACCTCACACTGGCAATGGCGCGGCAACCGGCAACACGAGCAGCACCTCTGCAAGGATCTCCCGATGCCGCCCCAGTAACCTTAACGCCCATCAGGGAGATCATGGCGGATCTCCACACTAAAATCTCGGCGGACGTGGCCTTGATCCGTGAGGACCTGCGGGGCCTGACAGGCCGCCTCGGAGAAATGGAGCACAAAACACAAGCCCACTCACAACAAATGAATGTCCTAACTCGACAGGTGGAACAGCTCACGAAACAGAGTGCAACTTATGAGAGCAGATTCGACACCCTAGAAGACAAGAGGAGACAGGAACATAAAACTAAGGGGTGTTGGGGAGACCTGTGCCACCAGAAGAACTCCCACACCTCGCAAGGCGCCTCCTGACAGCCATACTTCCACCAAAGCAGGCTAAAACAATATCACTGGAAGGCATATTCCGACTACAGAAGCCAATTAAGGCACCAGCCGCAGCCGCCGGGGACATAGTGATGCAGTTTCAGAACCTCAGGGACAGGGCGGCAGTGATGGCGGCAGTCAGGGGGCAAACTCCCTATAACTTCGAGGGAATGTCCTTAACCTTCTTTGCTGACCTGTCGGGGGGAACCCTTGCTTGGAGACGGTCACTCCGACCACTTACCTCCCTCCTCCGCATGATGACCATCAGCTACAGATGGAGCCAGTCTCGATCACTCCAGATACCACGCGGAGACACCGTCATCATCATACGGGACCTACCGGATGCATCAAGCCACCTGCACGCACTGGGACTACCACCGGACTCGCTGGGCCCGACAAACCCTCACGGGTGGGACTCCGGGGCTACCCGTGTTTTTGTGCCCAGGGACAAAGCGCTGACCGCTAGAGCGGGGTCCACATCTTAATTCCAAGAAGGACCGGACCCACGCACGAACCAATGACTTGGGAGGAAATGCCGAATGCTCCGACTTCACTGCTGACATCTGCCGCAGCGTACGGGACAGTGACTAGTTCTGCCACACTTTTTCGTGCTGCAAGTGCGGCCAGCTGAATATCACCTGCTCATAATATTCTGCTACTTATTGTTTTCATTCCTTGTCATGTGCTCCCTTCTTCGCCATGGAGGTCTATGGCCACAGGGCCCTCTCAGGCGGTAAAGGGGTTTAAACCGTTCAAGCCAAGTGAGAATGTGTTGCTGGAAATAGTTAGTTTTTCACGAGAAATGCCAGGGGTATAACCATAAGATTACTGGTATCCTTAGCGGACGCAGGTGTAGCGAAAGCCACTTCGCCACTGTGGTTTGGAGGGGGCTGCTTGCCCGCCTCTTACCCTGTGACTACGGTCCCTGGGCGATTTGGCCCTTTATGCACGGTATTTGGGCATACTGTGGGTTATTGGGCTGCCCCAGGATTATGGGCCCTCTCATCAGCCCATACGAAACTTAAACCCCATGGCGTTTGAACTGTGTTTGTGGCATCTAAACGCTGTTTGGATATGTTGAGCGCTCAGATCCAAGCCATCTGGGGATGGGTTGAATGTGGGGGTTCTGTTTAGTATAACAGGAGTTATGTATTTTTATGTCTTTTGGTGGTTGCTGGTAACATGTGCTTAATGGAGGCTGTGTTTGTCCCTGGATATAATTAAATCAGCTTCTCCATTGTCTCCAGGATAGAGGATTCTGGGGAACTAGTTTGAGCTTCTAAAAACCATGCTTCCAGAAGGTCAAATGCACATTTGTACTAACTTTTGAACCCCTGGTCCAATTCGTATGATTTTTGAGTATGTTGTTCCCCCGAATGGATTGATTGTGTATATGTATTTTTATGCGAATGTGATGTATATTTTTGGAGTTATGAATGTTGTGTAAAAACTGTATTTTCCCTACCTAGGATAATTGTATTTCCTGTGTGTACAGATAATTAGTTTACAGGTAGAGGGGAGGGCTATGTGTGGGATGTAACTATTGTGTGATTGGTTAATGTACGTTACTGTGTGTCCCTCCCCTTCATGGGAGCACCTAATAAAAAGGGCTGCAAGCTAGCAGCCAGAGAGTTCTATTTTTACCCTCAACTTGAGTCCTGTCTCTTATTGGGGGAATCTGTTACAAGGGATTGCTATGCTAGGCATATTCCCTTGCTATAATCACTGAGCTCTTGTAAGAGCTTGTTCCTGCTTCGTTCTGAAGGGAAATAGCTGCAGCCTGCAGTGCTTATGGTGTCTGGTGGAGTGCTTGGAGTCCTCTGGAAGCGCTAGGAGCATCTTTCAACGGAGGTACCCAGTCGGGGTGCCAGTTGATCCGTTACATTGGTGGCAAGCGGTGGGATGGCGTCCTAGTGCGAGGAGAAGCAGCTCAGAGACACCGGTAACGTGTGGAGTTGTGCAGCGTCCCTATCTTCAGCAACATAATGGAACCAGCAGTGGCTACAGCAAGCATGGCGTATAGCTACTCCGTACTAGAGTTTGGCACGATGGTAGGGTTGCGCCTGAAGTTTTACGGACCCAATCCAGAGGAGAAATACGTGCGGTTCGTGTGGGACATGGTGACCCGGAACCTACAACACAGGGCGTTGAGGGAAGGCCAGTGGGCACGTTGGGAGAAACTCCAGCCACAGGTAGAGTGGGACGAGGAAGAAACCGAGGTGGCCGGTGGAGATGGGACCGAGGTCTCTCTACCGGCCCTACAGGGATGCTGGGCACCCGGCCCAGATCCCCAGCGGCAGTATGTTTTACAGGGAGGGGAGACAGTCGGTCTCACTCCCCAGCGGCAGAATGTGTTATTGGAGGAAGAGACAACCGGTCTCCCTCCCCAACAGCAACCAGAGGTACCCGAGGTAGAGGACCTCATAGACTGGTCCTGGGAGGACCCCCTGCAGGCAGGTGGAGATGGGACCGAGATCTCTCCACCGGCCCTACAGGGATGCTGGGCAACCGGCCCAGATCCCCAACTAGAGCTGGAGTTACAGAAAGTGGAGAGCATCGACCTCCCCCCCCAGCAGCAGCCGGAGTACCAGGGGGAGGTAAGTGATATTTCTCCTCCCCAGTCAACTCCTTTGTTCCCTGACCCCCCAGCAGAAGAGCTGGCAACTGGGCAGAGCGCCGCTGGCCTCTGTCCTCCCTTGTTTCCTTCCCCTGAGCCTGACTTTCTACAGGCTGCCTCAGCGGAAGAGCTGGCAACTGGGCAGAGCGCCGCTGGCCTCTGTCCTTCCTTTTTTCCTTACCCTGAGACTACCCCAGCTCTGACCCCGGAGCAGAGCACATCGGGCATCTGGCCCCCAAGTACTCACAGCCATTTGCCCAGCAAGGCCGAGGGTGCCACAGTTTCACCCCACAACTTGGGACCTACAGGCCAGTATGACTTATTGTTGGGGGGCTATTCTGTGAATTCTTTATTGTGGGGGGGCTACACTGCTAAATTTATTTTGTGGGTTAGACCCTCTGTGAACTATGTACCGTGGGTGGGCCATTCTGTGAATTCTTTATTGTGGGGGGGCTACACTGCTAAATTTGTTTTGTGGGTGGGCTACTCTGCTAATTTTGTTTTATGGGTGGGCTGCCCGACTAATCTAGGTACTGACCGGCAGAAGGTCAGGTACCTGGTTAGTCTACCCCCGAATGGGAAGATATGTAGCGAAAGCCACTTCGCCACTGTGGTTTGGAGGGGGCTGCTTGCCCGCCTCTTACCCTGTGACTACGGTCCCTGGGCGATTTGGCCCTTTATGCACGGTATTTGGGCATACTGTGGGTTATTGGGCTGCCCCAGGATTATGGGCCCTCTCATCAGCCCATACGAAACTTAAACCCCATGGCGTTTGAACTGTGTTTGTGGCATCTAAACGCTGTTTGGATATGTTGAGCGCTCAGATCCAAGCCATCTGGGGATGGGTTGAATGTGGGGGTTCTGTTTAGTATAACAGGAGTTATGTATTTTTATGTCTTTTGGTGGTTGCTGGTAACATGTGCTTAATGGAGGCTGTGTTTGTCCCTGGATATAATTAAATCAGCTTCTCCATTGTCTCCAGGATAGAGGATTCTGGGGAACTAGTTTGAGCTTCTAAAAACCATGCTTCCAGAAGGTCAAATGCACATTTGTACTAACTTTTGAACCCCTGGTCCAATTCGTATGATTTTTGAGTATGTTGTTCCCCCGAATGGATTGATTGTGTATATGTATTTTTATGCGAATGTGATGTATATTTTTGGAGTTATGAATGTTGTGTAAAAACTGTATTTTCCCTACCTAGGATAATTGTATTTCCTGTGTGTACAGATAATTAGTTTACAGGTAGAGGGGAGGGCTATGTGTGGGATGTAACTATTGTGTGATTGGTTAATGTACGTTACTGTGTGTCCCTCCCCTTCATGGGAGCACCTAATAAAAAGGGCTGCAAGCTAGCAGCCAGAGAGTTCTATTTTTACCCTCAACTTGAGTCCTGTCTCTTATTGGGGGAATCTGTTACAAGGGATTGCTATGCTAGGCATATTCCCTTGCTATAATCACTGAGCTCTTGTAAGAGCTTGTTCCTGCTTCGTTCTGAAGGGAGATAGCTGCAGCCTGCAGTGCTTATGGTGTCTGGTGGAGTGCTTGGAGTCCTCTGGAAGCGCTAGGAGCATCTTTCAACGGAGGTACCCAGTCGGGGTGCCAGTTGATCCGTTACAGCAGGTATAAAATATCTCCCTCATTTAGTTAAACTGGAATTTATGAAAAGAGAAACCACCTTAGACGCCTTGATATCTTGTACCTTAAGATGACGAGAGGTGTATGTCTTATGTAACTCACATAGTAAAAAAGAAGGGAACGAGAGTACGACTCACAAATACTCCAGTAATTAACGACACATCAAACGACTTGGGTTTCTTCGTAGAATAACTTTGGGGCGGAATGCAATCACACCCAATAATGTTTCCCATGCCTTCACCGTAAAATCCCTAATGCTTACTCTATCATACCCTCTAGATCCTGGTGGTCCTCCTAATCACTCCATAAGATTCACACCCAGTTTTCAGGTCTACATCTCATGGCTTCTTAAAAGCTCATAATATTCCCAACATCTCCTTATACATTTCATCTCACGAGGCACTTACAACTGCTTCATATAAAAAGGGGCCATCGCTTCTGGGCTATACTGTTTTTAATTAGTTTGGGCCAGAGGGAGCTTTATACAAATGTTTTATGTTGCACTCTCACATATAGAGTAAGGGTTTATATACATGTCTATATATTGTATTTATATTTTTGTTGTTTAAGATAAGCTAAACCTCCTGCAGCACCCCTGATGGGGCTGGACCCTTCCTGCACTCCCTATGTTGACCTGCAATGCTCTTAACTGTTGCGATAATGGGTGATGCAATACACTGCTTGGTATACTTTGAGCCTATCTTCTTGCCCAATGTCGTTTATGGCAGCTAGGTGGCTGGGGCAATTGCCCTAACCTTTTATTAAGGACGAATACAACAGTTACAATTAACCACTCCACATTACCTGCCCTTTGCAAAACTGCATTTAATTATACTTATTATGCTCTAAATATTAGACCCTCCCACCTTCCCTAATGCAATAGTTAGGCCGTTACGTGGCATTGAGCCATGCATTTACGTTGGAAAGAAAACACATTGATTTGGTTGTCTGATCGTTCCATTTAGCCATAAACCACAAGAGGGCACTGCAGTACACTGCTCCACGAGGCGTTTCAAGCACAGTCCAAATCCATATGTATGAATGTCTTGTTAAAGCTTTGAACGTTTCATCTTTAGAAGCTGTCTTTAATATATAACTGCTGTCGAATCTATTTTGCAATTATAACAATTCGAGTTACTACTTTATATCCGTTTACACTTGACTTTGTTCTGCATCTTTATTGATTGTGCGATGTCTTTTTCAAGAGTCACTTACAAAAAAAAAATAAAAATGATCGTTTTCATCTTCATACCATCCTCAAACCAATGGTCCGGCTGAGCAAGCCAATCAATCGTTGGAACAATATTTGAGATGTTTCATTAATGGCACTAAGGAAAACTGGTCTGATTTGTTACCGTGGGCCGAATTCGCCAGAAATAATGCTACCACTACTCATCTGGACATAGTCTATTTTTTATTAACAACGGTTGTCATCCTACTGTCCTGTAATAATTTCTGTTCCTTCTTCTGTGTCTTTTTCCAGTTGATTGATATATACATCTTTTGTATATATAGTCTTGGGTCACAGGCTCGTTACATTAATATACGTCTATATTAATTAAAAGTACTAATACGCAATCTGACTTACGGTTTATTCTTAGTTACTGATACATAATAAAACAACAAAGGATGTTACATGATCATGGATATTCAACAGCAGATGGTAATTGCTGGACTCCTGAAGGGAGAGTTACATCGTTACATAGCTGTACAGGAAGAAGAGCCAAGAGAGAGAGACCTTGTGTCCCTTTGTTCAGTTACTGTATAGATGTGCCCATACTGACGTCAGACTATAACTCTAGCCATATATCAATCCAGACATCCATACATAATCAATAAAAACATACAATATGCAATATTCTACATGTCCTCGCTGCAGTGTTCTCTGACTCTGACCTATTAACCTATTATTCCCACCCTGGATGACCATCTCACATGTATTCCTGAGACTTGGACTAAGGTCCACACGGCTTTGGAAACAGCTACGGCTCATTTCAAACAGCCAGTCCTCTTATCAGCTTGCAAACAGCCGGACTGGCTAACTGCTCATATCAACACACCACCATCATAGACTGGCTAACTGACAGACTGCCCATATAAACACTCCCTCATCATGGACTGGCCAACTGCTCATATAAACAACCCCTATCATGGACTGGATAACTGCTCATATAGAACACTCCCCCCATGTTTAAAAGTCTTCCTTTCGCCTGCAGAAAAGGCTTGTTTGTGCCTTTCTGCCCGGCGGTCGGTAGATTCAATCTACCAACCTAACGCACGAATGACTGGACCACCTGGGAGCTGGAGTGTGTCTGCAATTTACCTCCCAGAAGCTGCGGTTAACCGCAGCTTAATTGACGAATATTGGGTGGCCTTTGTTCGTTTGCCGAACACGTGGCGGCGGCGGCCATTTTAAAGTCCCGAACGGCCAGTGGTGTTCAGCGCCCAAACTATGGAACTAGAAACGGACAGTTATTGGCGCGAACACCGCTGAGCCGTCAGCCTCCCTACTTCTGCCTTCGGTCATTGAACCGACTGCCTTTTCATTCGGTAGTTTATCCGTATGAACAGCATCACCCCAGATAGCCATGCCATGGAGCCTATTCATATAACGAAAGACTATGGGAAAGACTTGGGCTCCATGGCGATTGAACTGTATGTATATGATCTGAGCGCCATTCGGTAATAATGTGCGCTCAGATCTAAGCTATCTGGGGATAGGTAGAATGTATATGTTTTATTCATTATTTGCAACATTATGTATTTTATTGTATTTTAGTGTTTTACTGTAACCACATGGTTAATGGAGTTTTGCCTCTGTCCTTAGAGATAATTGGATTACTTCTCCAATTATATCCAGGATGGAGGGAGTGGGGGGGTTGTAATGTACTGTGGGAGTGTTTTAACCCTGTATGCCTGTGATTGGTTATTTTACCATTTGTGTCCCAGTCTTCCATCTGGTCCCCCAGGGGAGTGTCCACCAGGTGGAAGACCTGCATAAATACCGGGCAGGTAGCCCACATTAAACCTGACCACTGCTTGACCCTCAACACGGAGCTCTGTCTCGTCTTTGGGGGGATTTACTATATGCTGTTAGAGACTGATTGCCAGGAGTGTAAGCTGATTGTCTGCTTTTCCTGTTCGTCTGCTAGCAGCTATTCATGAGGTTCCCGTTCGGGAGTTTGGAGTGCTATTTTGTATGCAGTTCGGGAGTTTGCAGCATTCCCTTGTATTCAGTTCGGGAGTTTGGTGTTCTGCAGTAGCTGTGCCTGTATCTCTGGAAGGGAAAGATCTACTAAACGGCGGTTTAACCCTTTTATGTCTGGGGGGGCCGTTACATGTGTATTGGCCAATGACAAGCGAGTACAAGAACAGTTCTGATCACCTCTAGGAATCACCTTGTGCCCCAGTCTGGGAAGTTTCAGATAATGCCGGGCGGTGTCTCAATGTTTACCTGTCTTCTGTTCATCTTTAACTCTGCCAATATTTTCGGGAGATCATATTCCTGGACTTCCCTGCAATAAACATCTGTAATTATACAAAGTACAGCCCAGGCCACCATCACCTCTCTGTACGATATCTGTAATTATACAAAGTACAGCCCAGGCCACCATCACCTCTCTGTACGATATCTGTAATTATACAAAGTACAGCCCAGGCCACCATATATTCACCCTATAATACGCCCGATTACCCTGTGATAACATACCCGCTGAAGATTCACCCTATAATACGCTCATTAACCCTGTAATAACATACCCTGCTGGTGATTCACCCTATAATACGCCCATTAACCCTGTAATAACATACCCCGCTGGTGATTCACCCTATAATACGCCCATTAACCCTGTAATAACATACCCCGCTGGTGATTCCCCCTATAATACGCCCATTAACCCTGTTGTGACAGACCCATCCGTATGGACTAAAAATACTGTGTTCGTCTGTTTTGACGTTTGCATGAATTCCCCCATTCGTATGCCTGGATTAAGGGAATGCATTTGTTTGCCGACCGAAACTACCGAACGGACGGCCACCCAGGAGAGAAGTGTGCTGCTAGTTAACCTATTGATCCCAATTAGAACGTTGAGGTTAACCGCAGCCACTTCTCAATTAAGACCGAAGACAGGGTGGTCGTTGTTCGTATGTCGACCACGAGGCGGCGGCCATTTTAACTATGCGAAAGCCCAGCGGTGTTTGATGATTATTTCATGGAACTCAAAACTGACACTTTTTCAACCGAACACCGCTGAAGCCATCAACCTCCCCTTCTCAATCGACAGAAGTATCCGAATACCGGCCGTTCGGGAGATTTAACAACACGAATGGACTTAACCCAGATGGAGATGGTCCCATGGAGTCGATCGCATACCGAAGAGCTATAACCGACTTTGACTCCATGGCGATTGAACTATGCGTATGGGATCTGAGCGCTATTCGCCAATAATATGCACTCATCTGGGGATGTGTTATACGAATGCAATATGTTCGGTAGTTATAAAGTTATAGATTTTAATGTGTTTTATAACTTTGAATTAAAATGGCGATGTGCCTCTGCTCGGGGAGATAATTGGATTACTTCCCAATTATCTCCCGAGCAGAGGGGAGGAAACTGTGATGCATGTTGGGAATATTGTGGGGATGTAAGTCTGAAATGTCCCCATGTCCTTCTGTTATTCCAGTCTCCCATTTGGGCCCATAGGGGAGTGTCCACCAAGTGGGAGACCTGCATAAATACGGGCAGGTAGCCCACAGTAAACTCAGTTCGTGTTTTACCCTCAAAGCGGAGCTTGGTCTCGTTATTGGGGGGATTTTATTACCGACAACTAGAGACTGTTTATTGGGATTATGTGCTGCTTGGAACCTATGGCCGTTCGGCTGTAAGTGGCGATTCGTATGTTTGGAGCTCAAGAAGGGAGAGAGCCGTACAGGTACCGTTCCGGAGTTTGGAGTGTTCCCTAGCTGGCGGTTCGCATGGTTATACTGTATACGCTACCAGACCACATTATTGCGACCGGGGAGCATGCACTAAACGGCGGTTTGTGCATTTATCACTGGAGGTACCGTAACAACTGGTGGCAAGCGACGGGATGATCCTCAGCGCCAAAAGAGACCACTACAACCAGGATTAAATGGAATTACAATACCAAAACCTGAGAAGAGCTACCCTAAAAGATTTATTAGAGCAAAGAGGCGGACAGGCCAGTAACCTCAGGAAGAGGGACATTATTGCGTTATTGCTGGAAATGGATGGAGTACCAGCGGCAGAGGGAACCAATGGACCCAGCCCAGATGACAGAACCCCCGAGGAGGCAAGCTTTGACCGGGCGGTAAGAATCAGGCTGGCCCATTATGCAGAGATTATCACCCAGGTCATGGTCGCTGTGGAGGCCAACCTGCTACGCCAAAGCGGTGCTGCAGCAGCCCCAGTCACAGCAAACCCGGGGGAAAGAAAGAAAGTGCCGTTTACGGCATTTAAAGCCTTCAGTGAGACAGAAGGAGAGATTGATGGGTACCTTGCTGATTTTGAGCGGCAATGTGCCCTGCACAAGGTACCCCTGGAAGACTGGGTTACTATATTATCCGGCAAGTTATCCGGCCGGGCCAGCGAGGCTTTTCGGGCCATCCCTGATGAGGAGATCGGGGATTATGTGGCCGTCAGGGAAGCTTTACTCTCCCGGTATGCCGTTACACCCGAGGCATACCGGAGGAGGTTCCGAGACACTGTTAAAACAACTGGGCATGTAAGGTGCACCGCACAGCCGCCCACTGGATGGCGTGTGTAACGGAGCTCCGTGTACCCCGACCGAGTACCCTCCGTTGATGGATGCTCCTAGCGCTCTCAGAGGACTCCAAGCACTGCAGACGACACCACAACCACCGCAGACTCCACAACCGCCGTAGATTAACTGGAGCCGCGCCGTCTTCCTTCCACCCTGGAATGAACCTTCAGCATTCAGGAACGTGTGGGGAAGATCTCTCCTCCTGGAGAGCGTATCCGGAACAAGCTCTTAAAAGAGCTAAGTGATTAAGAGCTCAGGGGAATATGCAGCGCATAGCAATCCCCAGTGTGATATAGCAGTTCCCTCCAATAACGAGACACGGCTACGTATTGAGGGTCAGAAGAGGTCTGAGGACTGGAACACCCAGCCTGCTTTTTATTAGGATCAGGTACATACAGGACACTCCCAGGGGGAGGATGAAATTGACCAATCACATGCATGGTAACACCCCCACGTCTCCTCCCCTCAGATAAACACATAACCCAATTAAAACATACATTATTTTACCCAAGTTCTGGATGTACCCCAAAAACAGGGGGTACAGCTTTAAATCTGGTATCCCCAAATAGCCCTTGTTCAGGGGAACAGTCTGTCCAAAAATCAGCCCATTCGGATGGATGGTTCGGGAGATACAGAGCTCCAAAGTTTTGACCGACCGCACAGACCAACTAGCCGAAAATAGTTCCATGAGTTTTGGCCTTGCGGTCGGTCTCCGTTCGCACGGTAAAATAGACGAAATTCTTGCCATCCATTCGCATCTTTGTGGTCGCTAGAATCCCCATACTAAGTTAAGTATAACTACCGAACGGCCGGTCGTTCGGTAGTTTCCGTGCGTAATTCTGGATGTCTGGAGGTCTTAGCGGTATTCGCCTGTTTGCGCTTCCGATTTCAGTTCCATGCGTTCACAGGCAAACACCGCTGTTCGCACGCAAGATGGCCGCGAACACGTGGAAAAGTCCCGAAATGGCGGCCACCTATTCAGAGCACAAAGAATTCGCATGAAATCATGCGAACGGCTGTATTCTCCAGTAATGGCATTCTCATGCACTATATTCGCCTAAATCCCCTGGCTATTAGGTTATATTAGCAGTCCAAACCTACAGCATAGATAAAGGGAAAAAGACAGTCTAATACAAGTCCATATGCCTGAATACAGGGTTTGCAGTGCAATATAGTCCAGGACCATAGTCGCAGGGGAGGAGGCAGGCAAGCAGGCCTCTCCAGGACAAAGTGGCGAAGGGCACTTCGTCACACATCTCCCCTTTGGGGGGGAAGACTAACCAGGCACCTGACCTTCTGTCGGTCAGTGCCTCCGTTAGTCGATCCACCAACCCACCATAAACAGATGTCCGAGTGGCCCCCCCACAACATCAAAGTACAGGAACAGCCTACCCACAACACACAGTTATTGCACCTGGGTATTTGGCTGTGGTAATGAGGCCACATGCCGAGGGTACTTGAAGGGCAGAGGCCAACTGCACTCTGCCCAGATGCCAGCTCTTCCGCTGGGGTAGCCTGCAGGACATCAGGCTCTGGATCAGGGACAAAGGTAGGGCAGAGGCCGACTGCGCTCTGTCCAGCTGCCAGCTCTTCCGCTGGGGTAGCCTGCAGGACATCAGGCTCTGGACCAGGGACAAAGGTAGGGCAGAGGCCGACTGCGCTCTGTCCAGCTGCCAGCTCTTCCGCTGGGGTACTGAGACCATAGTCCGGCTCAGTAGTCAAGGGAACATGGACGTCAGGAGGGGTTAGCATCGCCTCCGTTAACCCTGGTGCCACGCTAGGAGTTAGCTGGGGAGGGGAATTTGTACTTACCCCCTCCTCTGGGTGTCCCGGTGAGGGTAGTTGGGGATCTGGAAAGGCTGTCCAGCATCCCTGTAGGTCAGGCACAGAGACCACGGTCCCATCTGCGCCGTCTGGAGGATTGGTGTCTCCCCTTGTTGGGGAAAGCTGCCGCTGGGGAGAGTGGGTGCTGTGCTCCTTTCCTGGAAACACAGGCTGCCGCTGGAGAGGGAGACCGCCTGTCTCCACTCCCTTACCATGGTCCTGGTGCTGTAGAGAGGGACCAACTGTCTCTGCTCTCTGTAGGACACACTGCTGCTGGGGGGGTAGGACGGCACCTTCGGCCCCCTGGGGTACACACTGCCGCTGGAGAGGGAGACCGCCTGTCTCCACTCCCTTACCATGGTCCTGTTGCTGTAGAGAGGGACCAACTGTCTCTGCTCTCTGTAGGACACACGGCTGCTGGGGGGAAAGGACGACCCCTTCGGCCCCCTGTAACTCACGCTGTTGTTGGGGCGCAGGGACGGAATACTTTGCCCTCACTGCCCGATATTCTGCTTCCATCTGCAGATCCTCCGCCAGTTCTCTCCTTATTCTTGGTACCATTTCCTCGGTTAGAAGGGACCCGTAGATATCCAACCGCCGCTTCAGCATAGCGTCAAACTGTACGTGACTATACCAATAGTCCAGTTTTGTTGGGTGTTCCCAGGATGCGGTTCCTTGCCCTAGGGAAGCCATCCTGTTGTAGCCAGGGGCGCTGCCCAATGGCTAGCGTTGCCCTCAATTGTAACTCCAAACGTTACCAGTGTCTCTGAGCTGCTTCTCCTCGCACTAGGACGCCATCCCACCGCTGCCACCAATGTAACGGAGCTCCGTGTACCCCGACCGAGTACCCTCCGTTGATGGATGCTCCTAGCGCTCTCAGAGGACTCCAAGCACTGCAGACGACACCACAACCACCGCAGACTCCACAACCGCCGTAGATTAACTGGAGCCGCGCCGTCTTCCTTCCACCCTGGAATGAACCTTCAGCATTCAGGAACGTGTGGGGAAGATCTCTCCTCCTGGAGAGCGTATCCGGAACAAGCTCTTAAAAGAGCTAAGTGATTAAGAGCTCAGGGGAATATGCAGCGCATAGCAATCCCCAGTGTGATATAGCAGTTCCCTCCAATAACGAGACACGGCTACGTATTGAGGGTCAGAAGAGGTCTGAGGACTGGAACACCCAGCCTGCTTTTTATTAGGATCAGGTACATACAGGACACTCCCAGGGGGAGGATGAAATTGACCAATCACATGCATGGTAACACCCCCACGTCTCCTCCCCTCAGATAAACACATAACCCAATTAAAACATACATTATTTTACCCAAGTTCTGGATGTACCCCAAAAACAGGGGGTACAGCTTTAAATCTGGTATCCCCAAATAGCCCTTGTTCAGGGGAACAGTCTGTCCAAAAATCAGCCCATTCGGATGGATGGTTCGGGAGATACAGAGCTCCAAAGTTTTGACCGACCGCACAGACCAACTAGCCGAAAATAGTTCCATGAGTTTTGGCCTTGCGGTCGGTCTCCGTTCGCACGGTAAAATAGACGAAATTCTTGCCATCCATTCGCATCTTTGTGGTCGCTAGAATCCCCATACTAAGTTAAGTATAACTACCGAACGGCCGGTCGTTCGGTAGTTTCCGTGCGTAATTCTGGATGTCTGGAGGTCTTAGCGGTATTCGCCTGTTTGCGCTTCCGATTTCAGTTCCATGCGTTCACAGGCAAACACCGCTGTTCGCACGCAAGATGGCCGCGAACACGTGGAAAAGTCCCGAAATGGCGGCCACCTATTCAGAGCACAAAGAATTCGCATGAAATCATGCGAACGGCTGTATTCTCCAGTAATGGCATTCTCATGCACTATATTCGCCTAAATCCCCTGGCTATTAGGTTATATTAGCAGTCCAAACCTACAGCATAGATAAAGGGAAAAAGACAGTCTAATACAAGTCCATATGCCTGAATACAGGGTTTGCAGTGCAATATAGTCCAGGACCATAGTCGCAGGGGAGGAGGCAGGCAAGCAGGCCTCTCCAGGACAAAGTGGCGAAGGGCACTTCGTCACACATCTCCCCTTTGGGGGGGAAGACTAACCAGGCACCTGACCTTCTGTCGGTCAGTGCCTCCGTTAGTCGATCCACCAACCCACCATAAACAGATGTCCGAGTGGCCCCCCCACAACATCAAAGTACAGGAACAGCCTACCCACAACACACAGTTATTGCACCTGGGTATTTGGCTGTGGTAATGAGGCCACATGCCGAGGGTACTTGAAGGGCAGAGGCCAACTGCACTCTGCCCAGATGCCAGCTCTTCCGCTGGGGTAGCCTGCAGGACATCAGGCTCTGGATCAGGGACAAAGGTAGGGCAGAGGCCGACTGCGCTCTGTCCAGCTGCCAGCTCTTCCGCTGGGGTAGCCAGCAGGACATCAGGCTCTGGACCAGGGACAAAGGTAGGGCAGAGGCCGACTGCGCTCTGTCCAGCTGCCAGCTCTTCCGCTGGGGTACTGAGACCATAGTCCGGCTCAGTAGTCAAGGGAACATGGACGTCAGGAGGGGTTAGCATCGCCTCCGTTAACCCTGGTGCCACGCTAGGAGTTAGCTGGGGAGGGGAATTTGTACTTACCCCCTCCTCTGGGTGTCCCGGTGAGGGTAGTTGGGGATCTGGAAAGGCTGTCCAGCATCCCTGTAGGTCAGGCACAGAGACCACGGTCCCATCTGCGCCGTCTGGAGGATTGGTGTCTCCCCTTGTTGGGGAAAGCTGCCGCTGGGGAGAGTGGGTGCTGTGCTCCTTTCCTGGAAACACAGGCTGCCGCTGGAGAGGGAGACCGCCTGTCTCCACTCCCTTACCATGGTCCTGGTGCTGTAGAGAGGGACCAACTGTCTCTGCTCTCTGTAGGACACACTGCTGCTGGGGGGGTAGGACGGCACCTTCGGCCCCCTGGGGTACACACTGCCGCTGGAGAGGGAGACCGCCTGTCTCCACTCCCTTACCATGGTCCTGTTGCTGTAGAGAGGGACCAACTGTCTCTGCTCTCTGTAGGACACACGGCTGCTGGGGGGAAAGGACGACCCCTTCGGCCCCCTGTAACTCACGCTGTTGTTGGGGCGCAGGGACGGAATACTTTGCCCTCACTGCCCGATATTCTGCTTCCATCTGCAGATCCTCCGCCAGTTCTCTCCTTATTCTTGGTACCATTTCCTCGGTTAGAAGGGACCCGTAGATATCCAACCGCCGCTTCAGCATAGCGTCAAACTGTACGTGACTATACCAATAGTCCAGTTTTGTTGGGTGTTCCCAGGATGCGGTTCCTTGCCCTAGGGAAGCCATCCTGTTGTAGCCAGGGGCGCTGCCCAATGGCTAGCGTTGCCCTCAATTGTAACTCCAAACGTTACCAGTGTCTCTGAGCTGCTTCTCCTCGCACTAGGACGCCATCCCACCGCTGCCACCAATGTAACGGAGCTCCGTGTACCCCGACCGAGTACCCTCCGTTGGATGGATGCTCCTAGCGCTCTCAGAGGACTCCAAGCACTGCAGACGACACCACAACCACCGCAGACTCCACAACCGCCGTAGATTAACTGGAGCCGCGCCGTCTTCCTTCCACCCTGGAATGAACCTTCAGCATTCAGGAACGTGTGGGGAAGATCTCTCCTCCTGGAGAGCGTATCCGGAACAAGCTCTTAAAAGAGCTAAGTGATTAAGAGCTCAGGGGAATATGCAGCGCATAGCAATCCCCAGTGTGATATAGCAGTTCCCTCCAATAACGAGACACGGCTACGTATTGAGGGTCAGAAGAGGTCTGAGGACTGGAACACCCAGCCTGCTTTTTATTAGGATCAGGTACATACAGGACACTCCCAGGGGGAGGATGAAATTGACCAAACACATGCATGGTAACACCCCCACGTCTCCTCCCCTCAGATAAACACATAACCCAATTAAAACATACATTATTTTACCCAAGTTCTGGATGTACCCCAAAAACAGGGGGTACAGCTTTAAATCTGGTATCCCCAAATAGCCCTTGTTCAGGGGAACAGTCTGTCCAAAAATCAGCCCATTCGGATGGATGGTTCGGGAGATACAGAGCTCCAAAGTTTTGACCGACCGCACAGACCAACTAGCCGAAAATAGTTCCATGAGTTTTGGCCTTGCGGTCGGTCTCCGTTCGCACGGTAAAATAGACGAAATTCTTGCCATCCATTCGCATCTTTGTGGTCGCTAGAATCCCCATACTAAGTTAAGTATAACTACCGAACGGCCGGTCGTTCGGTAGTTTCCGTGCGTAATTCTGGATGTCTGGAGGTCTTAGCGGTATTCGCCTGTTTGCGCTTCCGATTTCAGTTCCATGCGTTCACAGGCAAACACCGCTGTTCGCACGCAAGATGGCCGCGAACACGTGGAAAAGTCCCGAAATGGCGGCCACCTATTCAGAGCACAAAGAATTCGCATGAAATCATGCGAACGGCTGTATTCTCCAGTAATGGCATTCTCATGCACTATATTCGCCTAAATCCCCTGGCTATTAGGTTATATTAGCAGTCCAAACCTACAGCATAGATAAAGGGAAAAAGACAGTCTAATACAAGTCCATATGCCTGAATACAGGGTTTGCAGTGCAATATAGTCCAGGACCATAGTCGCAGGGGAGGAGGCAGGCAAGCAGGCCTCTCCAGGACAAAGTGGCGAAGGGCACTTCGTCACAGCGTGGTGCCAGGCTGTGTCCGGAGAAGAGGTGCTACAGATGTTTCTATTGGAACATTGTTTTGACAAATTACCAGCAGGGGTCAGAGAGTGGGTAAGGGACCGTAAATCCTCCACTCTACATGAAGCAGCTCGCCTGGCGGATAAGTATACAGATGCCCGCAAACTGGACAATTCCATCAGCAAGGCTCCCACCAGAGTGGAATACAGGCCAGCAGCACCAACAGCAGCTACCACCTATCTGCCCAGTATCAACGTTCACCCCGGTTTAACTCACGGGAGTACTCCCAACCCATTCGGTGCTACCTATGCAATCAGCTAGGGCACAAGCTAACAGAGTGCCCGATGAACAGTGCCAACCAGAACCAGTCCTGGAGGAGACCCGCAGGGGGCAATCCACGACCACCTCTCCCAGCAGCTCAATGTGTAGAGGAAGAGGAATGCTGGGGCATCCTGCATGAGGCAGACCCCGTTCAGGCTGCCCACCGGGATAACAGACAGCATCACCGGCAATGTGTAAAGGTCAACGGGAAGGAGGTCAGTGGTCTACAGGATACTGGTGCAACCATGACCTTGCTCCAGAAGCACCTGGTATCCGAAGCCCAACATACCGGGGACACGGTCGCAGTGCGAGTAGCCGGGGGTGCCATGTTTCGTCTACCCGTTGCCCGGGTACATTTGGATTGGGGAGTGGGCGCTAGACATGTGAATGTGGGGGTCATGAAGGATTTACCCGCAGATGTCCTCCTTGGCAATGACTTGGCACCCCTCGTTTCAACCTTCGCTCCCATGGGTCCCGCTGCAGTGGACGCTGTCACGACCCGTGCCCAGACCCGTGCCGCCGAAACCGGCCAACCTGCTGCTGAGACCCAGGTAAGACTCTCTACCCCGACTTGTACCTTAGGCCAGGCCCCTTTAGGCTGGGATACCCCAGAGATGTACGGGAAGGAAACTAGGGAAGACCCGACGTTAGCGAAGTACAGAGCCAGGGCTGACTCTGGGGGAGGAGTAGATGGGGAGCACTATGAGTGGGAGGGGGATAGGCTGTACAGGATCCCGAAACCGTCCCAGAAACCGAGTACCCCTCCGCAGAAACGACAGCTAGTGGTACATGCAAAGTACCGGCAGGAGATTCTGCGGATTGGGCATGATGTGCCGTTAGCAGGCCATCTAGGTTCCCGCCGCACAGCTCATAGAATCACCCAAAACTTCTTCTGGCCCAATTTTAACCAAGATGTGCGGGTTTATTGTAGCATGTGTGACACCTGTCAACGGGTAGGTAAGCGGGGGGATCACCCAAAGGCTAAGCTTCAGTCGATGCCTATCATTGGAGAACCCTTTTCCCGCATAGCCGTTGACATTGTGGGTCCACTGGCCAGGGCTAGCCCCTGCGGTAAGAAATACATTCTTACCGTGGTGGACTATGCCACACGTTATCCAGAGGCAGTAGCGCTGTCTAATATAGAGGCAGAGACGGTTGCTGATGCCCTGGTTAAAATTTTCACTAGGGTCGGGTTCCCTCAGGAGATCCTCTCTGATCAGGGAACTCAGTTCACCGCTGTGCTTACCCAGCAGCTGTGGAAGGTGTGCGGCATTAAACCGCTGCTTAGCTCACCTTATCACCCACAGACTAACGGTCTCTGCGAACGATTTAATGGCACCCTCAAACAGATGCTGAGGACCTTTACTGACACTTGCCGAGACTGGGAGCAATTCCTGCCTCATCTGCTATTTGCATACAGAGAGGTGCCCCAGGAATCTACTGCGTTCTCCCCCTTTGAGTTACTCTATGGGAGAAGGGTCCGTGGACCCCTAGATCTCATTAGAGGACTGTAGCGGAACCCTATTGTGGCTGTCCTCCCTGTATTATGGATTGCCCTCATCTACCCTGTTAGTCTGGGGGGCAAAGGGGAGAAGTGTGGCGAAACCGACCTCGCCACGTGTCCTTGGAGGGGGCTGCTTGCCCGCCTCTTGCCTTTGGACTATGGCCCTGCAGGTTAAACTGTTTATTTTCCCTGCAGAAAGGCTTATTCGTGTGACCTGAGTGCCATTCATCTAATAATGTGCAGTCAGATCAAAGCTATCTGGGGATATGTAGAAATGTGTGCTTTATGTACTAAATGTATCAGTATGTAATTTTATGTCTTTTACTGTCTTTTTGTCTGCCATGTGGGTAATGGAGTTTGGCTCTGTCTTGGAGATAATTAGATTCCTTCTCCAATTATCTCCAGGGCAGAAGGGAGGAAGCCAGGATGCATTGTGGGGATGGTTTTACTTTTACTGTTTGAGCCAGATTAAAATACAATCAGCCAGGGGGAACAAAAGATACTTTTACTAACTTTTGAACCCCTGGTCTGATTCATGCTATTTTTTTATATGTTATTCCCCTGAATGGATTGATTGTGAATATGTATTTTTATGCGAATGTGATGAATATTATAGAAGTTATGAATATGGTGTAAAAGTTATGTTTGAAACTGTACAATAATGGGATTATGTGTCACACTAAGGGGAGGGGATGTGTGGGTTGTACCCAAGATACCATTGGTTGTTTTATGCCTCCCCCTGGGTGTGGCTTGTCTGTGTACAGTTGTAATAAAAGGCAGGCTGGATGTACCAGCCAGCAGTTCTGTTCCTGAAACTGTGTGTCGTCCAGTTATTGGGATTGCTGTGGGGATATCGCTGTGTTACTTTGCCTGCTGGAAACTCTGCCTATGGATCTACTATTGCCTTGTTCCTGAGCCTTCCTGGGATCGTCAGTGGAGAATAGCTGTGGGATATCAGCTCTCCGCTACATTGGTTGGCAGCGCTGGGATCCAGACTCACAAGGGAACAAGGATTAATGGAATACGGATGGAGAGTGACTATGCTAAGCTTAAAAGATCCACGCTAAAGGACTTACTGGAAGCAAGAGGGATTGCAGCAAGCAACAAAAAGAAAGCAACTCTCATTGCAGAAGTCATGGCAGAATACCAAACCGAGGACAGGGCAATCCCTGAACAGCAAAACACATCGGATGGGTCAGAACAAGAAGAATTTCAAAGACAAGTGAATTGTAGACTGGCCTTTTATGGAGGAAAAGAAACGCTTGACATTATTTCCAGGACTATGACCGAGGTGCAAGAATTTATGTGGCGCCAAAGGCCACAACCATCCACAGTACGGGACACAGCAAATACCAACAATACAGAGGGTAAGATAAAAATTCCTTACCAAGCGTTTAAAAACTATGTGGAGGCGGAGGAAGACATAGATGCTTTCCTCCAAGATTTTGAAAGACTGTGTGCCTTGCATAAAATCAATACTGAGGATTGGGTACCTATTTTGGCTGGGCGGTTGTCTGGGAGGGCAGCAGAAGCTTATAGAACTGTACCAGATGAGGAGATCCGGAACTACAGCCGAGTAAAAGAGATTATATTGGCCCGGTGTCACGGTAATATACCCCAACACGCAGGAATAGTTCACAGTCAAGAGACAAGAAACAGTGTTCGTCTTACCGGACCTTAGAATGGCCGGACTAGGATGAGAGAAAGACAGAGTCAGAACAAGCCGAGGTCAAGGGAACTGAGAGACAGCGAAACGTAGAACAAGCCGAGGACTGGTACACAGAGGACAAAACAGCAGATAAGCAAGCAAGGATAAGGAGAGAGCGGAGTCAGGAACAAAGCCAAGGTCAAGCACCAAAAAACCAACTGAACGAAACAAGCACTAAAGGGAACTGGACAGAAACCACGATAGGGCAAGGAGCAAGGGAAAACAGGTGAGTATAAAAACCCTAAGGTTCACTTTGATTGGCCCCTGTCATATCCACGCCCCCAAAACGTGGGTGAATGGGGAATGTGGCCTGACAGGGGCCAATGGGAGACTGATTCTAATTTAGTCTCCCACTGTCCCTTTAAGAGCGCGCCCGAGACGCGCGGCGCGCTCTTAGTGTCGGGCGGGACATGTGACCGCTTCTCGCGGTCACTGCCCGCCTGACTGATCCCATCGTTGGCTGAGCCGCGCGCAGCTCGTGCAGGAGCAGGACCGCGCGCGGCGAGAAGGGAGGACCCCGGCCGGCCCCTGGAGAGGGTAAGTACCGCTACAGTACCCCCCCCTGAAGACACGCCCACCGGGCGGGGAGGAGCAGGCCTGGCAGGAAAACGAGCGTGGAAAGAACGCACAAGGCGAGGAGCGTGAACAGCGTCAGCGGAAATCCAACTGCGTTCCTCAGGCCCATAGCCCTTCCAATGTACCAGATATTGGAGGCGACCCCGAAGCAAGCGAGAGTCAATTACAGCCGCCACTTCAAACTCCTCATGGCCCTCCACCGAAACCGGAGGAGGAGGAGGGACATGCCGAGTAAAACGGTTGCACAGGAGGGGTTTTAACAAGGAGGTATGAAACACGTTAGGAATGCGTAGATTTTTTGGAAGATCCAATGCATACGAGACAGGATTAACCACATGCAAGATACGAAAAGGACCAATAAAACGAGGGGCCAACTTCATAGAAGGCACACGAAGACGAATATTGCGAGTAGAAAGCCAAACCCGGTCTCCCACCGCATAGGATGGAGCCGCCGTGCGATGCTTGTCAGCGTGAACCTTCTGGCGAGCAGCTGAGGCCACCAAAGAACACTGAACCTGCTCCCAAGTATTACGTAGACTAGCCAAATGTTCGTCCAGAGCTGGCATGCCCTGTAAGGAGAATGCAGCTGGAAGAACCACGGGATGCCGGCCATACACAACGTAAAAAGGGCTGTTACCGGAGGATTCATGAGCAGCATTATTACGAGCAAACTCAGCCCAAGGAAGCAGGTCAGCCCAATTGTTCTGATGGTGGGACACGAAACAGCGAAGATACTGCTCCAGAGATTGGTTGGCACGTTCAGCAGCTCCATTAGACTGGGGGTGGTAGGCTGAAAAAAACGAGAGGGAGATACCCATCTCTGCACAAAACGCTCTCCAGAATCTGGAAATAAACTGGCTACCCCTATCGGACACGATCGAAGTGGGAATACCATGCAACCGAAACACCTGCTCGGCAAAGATAGAGGCAAGTTCCTTGGATGATGGCAATTTGACAAGAGACACAAAATGAGCCATCTTAGAAAAACGATCCACAATCATCAGGATGACAGTTTTACCATTAGAGGGAGGTAATTCAACAATAAAATCCATGGATATATTGGACCATGGCCTCTCGGGTATGGGCAACGGATGCAACAACCCACAGGGAACTCTGTGGGAGGACTTCATACTGGCACAAGTGCTACAGGCATTAACGTAATCGGTGACGTCCTTGCGCAAGGACGCCCACCAGAAATATCTAGAAACTGCTGAGACTGTCTTAGAAATACCAGGGTGTCCAGCAGTTCTAGTGTCATGATACAATGACAAGATGTCTCGTCTCTCTGGTAAATCAACGAATAGCTTATCAGCAGGCCTCTCCTCAGGAGCCAAGTTTTGTTTAGCCTGAATAGTCTGTAAGAGAGAAGACGAAATAGAAAGAACAGTAGTCGCAATTATTCTGTCAGGCGGAATGACAGGGGTAACATCGACCTCGAGTTTGTCAGTAGTCTCGAATTGTCTGGACAGAGCGTCAGCTTTAGTATTACGATCACCCGGTCTGTAAGTGATAATGTAATTAAAACGAGACAAAAACAGAGACCACCTGGCCTGCCTAGAAGACAATCTTTTTGCTTCACTAAGGTATGAGAGGTTTTTGTGATCCGTTAAAATGAGGATAGGATCCCTGGTACCCTCTAGCAGATGTCTCCATTCCTTGAGCGCCAAAATGATAGCAAGGAGTTCACGATTGCCTACATCATAATTCCTCTCTGCTTTGGACATCTGTCTGGAAAAGAAGCCACAAGGGTGTAACGGCTTTTCAGGTGAATCTCTTTGAGACAAGATAGCACCTACCCCTATCTCAGAAGCATCAACCTCAAGAATAAAGGGCAGTGAAGGGACAGGATGCTGTAAAACAGGAGCAGAGGCAAATGTAGCTTTCAAGAATTCAAAGGCCTCGAGTGCTTCTGGTTTCCAGACATGAGTATTACCATCCTTCTTGGTCATTCTGGTTATAGGCGCTACAATGGCAGAAAACCCTTTAATAAAACGCCTATAATAATTAGAGAACCCCAGAAAACGCTGAATGGCTTTCAAACCCTGGGGCAGAGGCCACTCCATAATGGCAGACAGTTTCTTGGGATCCATACGAAAACCCTTGGCAGAGATTATATAACCCAAGAATTGGACTTCAGATTGATCAAATGAACATTTTTCGAGTTTGCAATAGAGACCTGTAACGGATCGCCTGGCACCCCGACTGGGTACCTCCGTTGAAAGATGCTCCTAGCGCTTCCAGAGGACTCCAAGCACTCCACCAGACACCATAAGCACCGCAGGCTGCAGCTATCTCCCTTCAGAACGAAGCAGGAACAAGCTCTTACAAGAGCTCAGTGATTATAGCAAGGGAATATGCCTAGCATAGCAATCCCTTGTAGCAGATTCCCCCAATAAGACACAGGACTCAAGTTGAGGGTAAAACAGGAACTCTGGACTGGCTCATCCAGCCTGGCTTTTATTTCCAACTCACACATACAGGCCACACCCAGGGGGAGGCATAAAAGAACCAATGACATAGATGTTACCTCCCACACATCCCCTCCCCTTAGTGTGACACATAATCCCATTATGCATACAGTGTAAAATATACTTTTACACAACTTTCATAACTTTAAAACCATACATCACATTCACATAAAAATACATATCCACAATCAATCCATTCAGGGGAACAACATATTAAAAAATGGCATGAATCCGAACAGGGGTTCAAAAGATACTAAAAGTATCTTTTGTTCCTTTCTGGCTGGCAGAAAAACATCCCCACAATGCACCCTGGTTTCCTCCCTTCTGCCCTGGAGTTAATTGGAGAAGTAATCCAATTACCCAGGACTAAAGCCAGACTCCATTAACCACATGGTTGCAAAACAACATAAAACACTTTAAAATACATAAAGTCACATTTACACATAGCACACAGACATTTCACTTATCCCCAGATAGCTGGGATCTGCACGCACAAAACTACAGAATAGCGCGCAGATCCTACTCACACAGTACAATTGCCATGGAGCTAAAGTCTTTCCCATAGTCTTTCATTATATGAATAGGCTCCATGGTATGGCTATCTGGGGTATCACATTCCCATAAAGTCTGGTCCATAGTCCAAAGGCAAGAGGCGGGCAATCAGCCCCCTCCAAGGACACGTGGCGAGGTCGGTTTCGCCACACTTCTCCCCTTTACCCCCCAGACTAACAGGGTACTTGACCTCCTGCCGGTCAGTGCCCTTGTTAGTCCAGCAGCCCACCCACAAGACAGAAACAGCAGAGCAGCCCACCCACAATAAACCGTTACTACACCTGGGTGAGGGAGAATCTTGTCCAGGTTCAGGTGCCTCACCACGGCTGTGTGGGGGACTGGTAGGCTGCCTTGGTAGGTTGCTGAGGGGGCAGAGACCAGCGGTACTCTGTCCTGTTGCCAGCACTACCACGGGAGTAGTCTGGTTGGAGCCTGGTTGCTGGAGACCGACTGTCTCCCCTTTAAATACACCGCTCTGCTGCTGGAGACCGACTGTCTCCCCTTGAGTTACACCGCTCTGCCGCTGGAGACCGACTGTCTCCCCTTGAGTTACACAGCTCTGCTGCTGGAGACCGACTGTCTCCCCTTTAGTTACACAGCTCTGCTGCTGGAGACAGACTGTCTCCCCTTTGGCTAAACAGCCCTGTTGTGGGGGGGCAGGACCGACCGTCCCTACCCCCTGTGCTGGAAGTGCAGAGACCACGGTCCCATCTGCACAGGTGTGGGGCTTACAGTCTCCCCCTGGTACATTAAGCTGCCGCTGGGGAGAGGTGGTAACCAGCTCCTCTCCCATTAGAACACTCTGCCGCTGGGGAATGGAGACTGGGCTCTCTATTACCTGTACATTAATGATCCGCCGCTGGGGAGAGGTGGTAACAATCTCCTCTCCCATACATACTTTCCGCCTTTGTGGAGGGAGACCGACTGTCTCTCCTCCCAATACAGTGCCCTGCTGCTGGGGAAAGGAGACTGGGCTCCCTATTCCCTGCACATCAATGATCCGCTGCTGGGGAGAGGTGGTAGCAAGCTCCTCTCCCATACATACTTTCCGCCTTTGTGGAGGGAGACTGACTGTCTCTCCTCCCAATACATTGTCCTGCTGCTGGGGGGGGAGGTCGATGCTCTCCACTTTCTGTAACTCCAGCTCTAGTTGGGGATCTGGGCCGGTTGCCCAGCATCCCTGTAGGGCCGGTGGAGAGATCTCGGTCCCATCTCCACCTGCCTGCAGGGGGTCCTCCCAGGACCAGTCTATGAGGTCCTCTACCTCGGGTACCTCTGGTTGCTGTTGGGGAGGGAGACCGGTTGTCTCTTCCTCCAATAACCCATTCTGCCGCTGAGGAGTGAGACCGACTGTCTCCCCTCCCTGTAAAACATACTGCCGCTGGGGATCTGGGCCGGGTGCCCAGCATCCCTGTAGGGCCGGTAGAGAGACCTCGGTCCCATCTCCACCGGCCACTTCGGTTTCTTCCTCGTCCCACTCTACCTGTGGCTGGAGTTTCTCCCAACGTGCCCACTGGCCTTCCCTCAACGCCCTGTGTTGTAGGTTCCGGGTCACCATGTCCCACACGAACCGCACGTATTTCTCCTCTGGATTGGGTCCGTAAAACTTCAGGCGCAACCCTACCATCGTGCCAAACTCTAGTACGGAGTAGCTATACGCCATGCTTGCTGTAGCCACTGCTGGTTCCATTATGTTGCTGAAGATAGGGACGCTGCACAACTCCACACGTTACCGGTGTCTCTGAGCTGCTTCTCCTCGCACTAGGACGCCATCCCACCGCTTGCCACCAATGTAACGGATCGCCTGGCACCCCGACTGGGTACCTCCGTTGAAAGATGCTCCTAGCGCTTCCAGAGGACTCCAAGCACTCCACCAGACACCATAAGCACCGCAGGCTGCAGCTATCTCCCTTCAGAACGAAGCAGGAACAAGCTCTTACAAGAGCTCAGTGATTATAGCAAGGGAATATGCCTAGCATAGCAATCCCTTGTAGCAGATTCCCCCAATAAGACACAGGACTCAAGTTGAGGGTAAAACAGGAACTCTGGACTGGCTCATCCAGCCTGGCTTTTATTTCCAACTCACACATACAGGCCACACCCAGGGGGAGGCATAAAAGAACCAATGACATAGATGTTACCTCCCACACATCCCCTCCCCTTAGTGTGACACATAATCCCATTATGCATACAGTGTAAAATATACTTTTACACAACTTTCATAACTTTAAAACCATACATCACATTCACATAAAAATACATATCCACAATCAATCCATTCAGGGGAACAACATATTAAAAAATGGCATGAATCCGAACAGGGGTTCAAAAGATACTAAAAGTATCTTTTGTTCCTTTCTGGCTGGCAGAAAAACATCCCCACAATGCACCCTGGTTTCCTCCCTTCTGCCCTGGAGTTAATTGGAGAAGTAATCCAATTACCCAGGACTAAAGCCAGACTCCATTAACCACATGGTTGCAAAACAACATAAAACACTTTAAAATACATAAAGTCACATTTACACATAGCACACAGACATTTCACTTATCCCCAGATAGCTGGGATCTGCACGCACAAAACTACAGAATAGCGCGCAGATCCTACTCACACAGTACAATTGCCATGGAGCTAAAGTCTTTCCCATAGTCTTTCATTATATGAATAGGCTCCATGGTATGGCTATCTGGGGTATCACATTCCCATAAAGTCTGGTCCATAGTCCAAAGGCAAGAGGCGGGCAATCAGCCCCCTCCAAGGACACGTGGCGAGGTCGGTTTCGCCACAAGACCGTTAACCAGAAGAGTTCTCAACACTAATTTAACATGCATGTGATGAGTCTGTAAATCATTAGAATAAATTAATATGTCGTCCAAGTATACTATAACGAATGTATGTATAAATTGACGTAGGACATCATTAATAAATTCTTGAAAAACTGCTGGGGCGTTACAAAGACCAAAGGGCATCACTGTATACTCGTAGTGGCCACTCCTGGTATTGAAAGCAGTCTTCCACTCGTGATCCTTTTTGATACGTATGAGGTTGTAAGCACCCCTAAGGTCCAATTTAGTAAAAACTGTGGCCTGTTTAAGCCTATCAAAAAGTTCTGTGATCAAAGGTATGGGGTACGCATTTTTAACGGTGATTTTGTTAAGGCCCCTATAGTCAATACAAGGCCTTAATTCGCCATCTTTCTTAGACACAAAGAAGAACCCAGCCCCTGCCGGGGAAGAGGATCTTCTTATAAATCCCTTCTCTAGAGATTCCTTGATATATTCCTCCATAACCAGATTCTCCTGAGGAGATAAAGGATATATTCTCCCTTTGGGAGGCATCGTACCAGGTAATAAATTGATTGCACAATCGTAAGGCCTGTGAGGTGGCAATCTTTCAGCCTCCCTTTTATCAAAAACAGATTTAAGAGACAGGTACTGAGAGGGTATGACCGTAGGCACGGGGGGAATATGAGTAGAATTCAAAGGGGTGACTTTAACAACACAAGACTCTTGGCAAGAATCACTCCAAGAAACTATTTGTCCTGACTCCCAATCAATAGTGGGATTATGAGTACGTAACCAAGGATACCCTAACACGAGGTGAGAGGAAGGAGAAGTAATGATCTGAAACCGAATGGTCTCAGAGTGTAACACCCCTGTAGACATATGTAGGGGAACAGTCTCATGTGTGATAATAGGAGAGCATAATGGTCTACCATCTATGGCCTCAACGGCCAAGGGTGTCTCCTTCTCTCTGGTGGGTATGTTATTCTCCTTGACAAAACTGGAATCAATAAAGTTTTCGGCCGCTCCGGAATCAACCAGTGCTAGTATATTCCCTGCTATGCAGTTACTATCAAGGTGCAGGGAAACAGGAAGAAGTAGCTTATTAAGAGGCAAATCTGAGGACTGTGATGTCACACCCAAGGCCAGTCTTCTATACGGCCTTAGGTGCGAAAGTTTAGCAACCCCTAACTGCATAGGTTCCTCCTCAGAACCTTTAGATCCCTCGGGAGTCTCAGGTCTAGGGGAGTTAAGGGGAACAAAATGTCTATTTCTGGACCTGGTATATAACCTGTCACGGATCCTGTTATCTATATCGATAAGATAGTCAATCAGGTCCTCCAGCGGTACAGGGAGGTCCTTAGCTGCTACCTCATCTAAGATAGTATCAGACAGACCTTCCATAAAGGCAGTGGTAAGGCCATTATTAGTCCAATCTACCTGTGAGGCAAGGGTCCGGAACTGAATAGCATAATCGGCTACAGATTTAGATCCTTGCTTTATTCTCATTAATGCCCTGGCGGCATTTTTTGACCTTTTAGTCGTGTCAAATGTTCTACGGAACGCTGTGAGGAAGCTATTAAAGTCGTGTACCATAGGCCCATTAGCCTCCCAAATCGGATTTGCCCATTCTAGCGCCTTATCCGTAAGCTGGTGCATAAGAAAACCCACCTTAGATCTGTCTGTGGGAAATGAACGTGGGTACATTTCGAAGTGGAATTCTACTTGATTAAGGAATCCCCTACATGTCTTAGCGTCCCCTCCATACCTAGGTGGCGGGGTTAGATGTGCAGAAGCATTAGACATATTAGCAGTGTCCGGTATAGGGTTTACAGGAGGCGTAGGTACAGGTACCGGAACAGATCTGGATAACAGTGTCTGGATGGCTTGAGCCATTTGATCCATACGGTGATCCTGTTCTGCGAATCTAGCCTCATAAGTGACCATCTGTTGACCTAAACCTGCGGGGTCCATGGCCCTATCGTAATGTCACGGTAATATACCCCAACACGCAGGAATAGTTCACAGTCAAGAGACAAGAAACAGTGTTCGTCTTACCGGACCTTAGAATGGCCGGACTAGGACGAGAGAAAGACAGAGTCAGAACAAGCCGAGGTCAAGGGAACTGAGAGACAGCGAAACGTAGAACAAGCCGAGGACTGGTACACAGAGGACAAAACAGCGGATAAGCAAGCAAGGATAAGGAGAGAGCGGAGTCAGGAACAAAGCCAAGGTCAAGCACCAAAAAACCAACTGAACGAAACAAGCACTAAAGGGAACTGGACAGAAACCACGATAGGGCAAGGAGCAAGGGAAAACAGGTGAGTATAAAAACCCTAAGGTTCACTTTGATTGGCCCCTGTCATATCCACGCCCCCAAAACGTGGGTGAATGGGGAATGTGGCCTGACAGGGGCCAATGGGAGACTGATTCTAATTTAGTCTCCCACTGTCCCTTTAAGAGCGCGCCCGAGACGCGCGGCGCGCTCTTAGTGTCGGGCGGGACATGTGACCGCTTCTCGCGGTCACTGCCCGCCTGACTGATCCCATCGTTGGCTGAGCCGCGCGCAGCTCGTGCAGGAGCAGGACCGCGCGCGGCGAGAAGGGAGGACCCCGGCCGGCCCCTGGAGAGGGTAAGTACCGCTACACCCGGTATGCCATAACACCAGAGGCATACCGAAGGCGGTTTCGAGAGTTGAAAAAGGCAGATAAAGACTCACATGCCGAGTGGGCTTGTAGGTTGCAGCGGGCGGCCCTTGGCTGGGTGCAAGCCAGCAAGGCTCGATCCATGGAAGATGTGATACAAATGTTGCTCATGGAACAATTCTATGATGGGGTAACAACGGATGTACAGGAGTGGGTAAGAGACCGCAACCCTGTATCCCTCACAGAGGCGGCTAGGAAGGCGGATGAGTACCTAGATGCACGCAGGTCACAGAAACCGGTAGCCCCAAAAGTCACAATGAAAACCTTTGGGGGAACAAACTACCCCCCTGTACCACCCCGACAGCTACCACCACCACCACCGGCTGTTTCCGCCAACCTAGCTCTGGGCCCTGTCATCACATTACAAAAGAGAGTGCCCACAACTCCGAGACCGATCCTCATGGATCCGACCAGGGCCCCCACCACCCCCGAGAGCCACTGCCCATCACTACCAGGAGGAGCCACCAGTTGCTTATGGCTCCGCGGTTCCTGTCACCACCATAGAACAGTGGGAGGTACTACACGAAGCTAACCCACTACAAGCCCATGCCGATAACCGCCAGCACCACAGACAGACGGTATACCTGGAGGGAAAAGCAGTACAGGGGCTCCGAGACTCTGGTGCCACTATAACCCTGGTCAAAAGCCACTTGGTCGCTGACAAGGCCAAGACTAACCGGACTATAGCCGTCAGAGTTGCTGGGGGAGCCGTCTACCGGCTGGACACTGCCAATGTCCATTTTTATTGGGGAGCGGGGGCAGGGAGGGTGGAGGTGGGGTTGATGCCCCAGTTACCCGCAGAGGTGGTACTGGGAAATGATTTGGGAAAGCTCACATCTGCTTTTGAGCCACAACCCACCATCACTGAGGAAGCACACCCAGTGGTCACCCGACAACAGGCCCGCACCCAGGACTACAACACACTGCCGGAGGTCCAGGTAAGAGAACCTTCCCCTTCCCTAGACTGTGTCCCCTGGTCCCCCGCTAACGAATTTGCAGCAGAGGTGATAACTGACCCTACCTTGCAAGTATATAGAGATAAAGTCACCTCTGATCACCCTGGGGCAGAGGGGGAAAGATTTGTATGGGAGGGACAGCTGTTATACCGGGAGTCCGACAAGAAAGTAGAGGGGTCAGACCCGATTGTGTTAAGGCAATTAGTGGTACCACAGAGGTACCGAGCCGAATTGCTGCGGATAGCACACGACATTCCGCTATCCGGGCATTTAGGGGTTAGTCGGACCAGATACCGACTGACGCAAAATTTCTTTTGGCCGGGAGTTAGCCAGGAAGTACGGAAGTATTGTAATACCTGTGACACGTGCCAGAGGGTGGGGAAGAGGGGAGACCGGCGGAAAGCAAAACTGCATCCGCTACCGATAATTGAGGAACCCTTCCACCGAATAGCGGTGGATATCATAGGCCCCCTCCAGAAACCTAGCCCTTCCGGCAACAGGTACATCCTCACGGTGGTAGACTACGCTACCCGATACCCCGAGGCAGTGGCCCTGACAAATATCCACGCTGAGACAGTGGCCGAGGCCCTGATGCAGATCTTCTCCCGGGTAGGGTTACCTAGGGAGATCATCTCGGATCAGGGTACTCAGTTTACTGCCGAGATCACCCAACAACTCTGGAGGCTGTGCAATGTTAAGTCCATTATTAGTGCCCCATACCACCCCCAGACCAACGGGCTCTGTGAAAGGTTCAATGGCACCTTAAAGGAAATGCTCCGAACCTTTGCTGAGACCCATAAGGACTGGGAGCGATTCCTGCCGCACCTCCTCTTTGCTTACAGGGAAGTGCCTCAGGAATCAACGGGATTTTCCCCATTTGAGTTATTATTTGGGAGGAGGGTAAGAGGACCCCTAGATCTCATCCGAGAACATTGGGAGGGAGACCGGAGTGCAGACGGTACCCCCATCATACCCTATGTGTTGGCACTTCGGGACCGACTGGAGGCCCTAACTAAGACAGTAGGAGAGAACCTCCAGGCGGCCCAGACGCGTCAGCGTACATGGTATGATCGGGGCGCCAGGGACCGTAGCTTCCAGGTGGGACAGAAAGTTTTAATTTTAAAACCTGTCCGACATGATAAGCTGCAGGCCGCATGGCAAGGCCCTTATAGAGTCGTGGAACAGAGATGTGACACCACTTACATAATTGGCCCCTGCACAGGAACTGGAGGGCGACGCATGCTCCATGTGAACATGCTAAAGCCCTACCGGGAACGTTCAGAGGAGGTGACAGCGATTTGTGCACCCACCTCCGACGAGTGTGACAGCCTTCCCCTTCCAGATCTGCTGGAAGATGGGAAGCTGTCTGGAGATTTAGGAGAAGTTGTACTGGGAGACCGGCTGAGTCCACAGGAGCGTATCGAGGTACAGCAGCTGTTGCGAGAGAAGCAAGAAACTTTCTCTAATGTACCTGGGTACACTCCTCTGGCAACTCACCGGGTCGAGACCCCAGGGCAACTACCCATGCGCCAGACCCCCTACCGCATCCCAGAAGCGGTGAGAGAAAACATGCGCAAGGAGATCGATGAGATGCTCCAACTGGGGGTGATAGAGCCCTCAGATAGCCCATGGGCCTCTCCGGTAGTCCTCGTGCCGAAGCGAGACGGTACGACTCGCTTCTGCGTGGACTATAGGAGATTAAATGAGAAAACCGTGTCAGACGCCTATCCTATGCCCCGGATAGACGAGTTACTAGACAGAATGGCCAGGGGCCAATACCTCACCACTTTTGACTTGTGTAAAGGATATTGGCAAATCCCCCTGGCCCCAGACGCCATCCCGAAGTCGGCCTTTGTCACCCCATTTGGCTTGTATCAGTTTAAGGTCATGCCATTTGGGATGAAAAACGCCCCAGCTACCTTCCAGAGGATGGTAGATCGACTTCTGGATGGATTCCAGGACTATACCTGTGCCTACCTGGACGATATTGCTATTTTTAGCAATACGTGGCAAGAACACTTGGCTCATATAGGAGCTGTACTAGACAGGATAAGGGAAGCTGGTTTGACCCTGAAGCCGGCTAAGTGTAGTATCGGAATGGCTGAGGTGCAGTACCTGGGACATAGAGTAGGGTGCGGTAAACAGAAGCCCGAACCTGCCAAAGTAGAGGCCGTAGCTCAGTGGCCCACCCCTAGGACTAAGACCCAGGTGTTAGCATTTCTAGGGACCGCGGGGTATTACAGGAAGTTTGTCCCCAATTATAGCGCCCTGGCCAAACCCCTCACAGACCTGACCCGTAAGAACCTTCCCCGCCAAGTAAACTGGACCCCGGAGTGTGAGCAGGCATTCCAACAACTGAAAAATGCACTGATAAATGCCCCTGTCTTGGCAGCTCCCAATCCAACTAAACAATTTCTTGTTCACACAGACGCTTCTATGTTTGGATTGGGAGCAGTACTGAGCCAAGTCGGGGCCGATGGCGGAGAACATCCCGTGGCTTACATCAGTCGTAAGCTGTTACCTAGAGAAGTAAGCTGGGGACAATGCCAGGCTGCTGCGCTGGAGTTTGGCGCTGCAGCCCTTTGAATTTAATATCCAGTACCGACCGGGTAAGCAGAATGGAAATGCTGACGGGTTGTCCAGACAAACTGACCTAGAAAAATGATCCGTGAGCCCCGGACATCCCCAAGCCGATCCGTGTTGGATCAGACTGTGTATGCCGGCTTGTGGGCAAGGGGAGCAGTGTAGCGGAACCCTATTGTGGCTGTCCTCCCTGTATTATGGATTGCCCTCATCTACCCTGTTAGTCTGGGGGGCAAAGGGGAGAAGTGTGGCGAAACCGACCTCGCCACGTGTCCTTGGAGGGGGCTGCTTGCCCGCCTCTTGCCTTTGGACTATGGCCCTGCAGGTTAAACTGTTTATTTTCCCTGCAGAAAGGCTTATTCGTGTGATCTGAGTGCCATTCATCTAATAATGTGCAGTCAGATCAAAGCTATCTGGGGATATGTAGAAATGTGTGTTTTATGTACTAAATGTATCAGTATGTAATTTTATGTCTTTTACTGTCTTTTTGTCTGCCATGTGGGTAATGGAGTTTGGCTCTGTCTTTGGAGATAATTAGATTCCTTCTCCAATTATCTCCAGGGCAGAAGGGAGGAAGCCAGGATGCATTGTGGGGATGGTTTTACTTTTACTGTTTGAGCCAGATTAAAATACAATCAGCCACGGGGAACAAAAGATACTTTTACTAACTTTTGAACCCCTGGTCTGATTCATGCTATTTTTTTATATGTTATTGATTGGATATGTTATTGAATGGATTGATTGTGAATATGTATTTTTATGCGAATGTGATGAATATTATAGAAGTTATGAATATGGTGTAAAAGTTATGTTTGAAACTGTACAATAATGGGATTATGTGTCACACTAAGGGGAGGGGATGTGTGGGTTGTACCCAAGATACCATTGGTTGTTTTATGCCTCCCCCTGGGTGTGGCTTGTCTGTGTACAGTTGTAATAAAAGGCAGGCTGGATGTACCAGCCAGCAGTTCTGTTCCTGAAACTGTGTGTCGTCCAGTTATTGGGATTGCTGTGGGGATATCGCTGTGTTACTTTGCCTGCTGGAAACTCTGCCTATGGATCTACTATTGCCTTGTTCCTGAGCCTTCCTGGGATCGTCAGTGGAGAATAGCTGTGGGATATCAGCTCTCCGCTACAAGGACACTGGGAGGGGAAGACAGAGCAAGAAGGGACCCCCATAGTACCATATGTCCTGGAACTCCGGGACCGCATGGAGAAACTATCCCTGATGGTAAGGGGGAATCTCCAGACGGCCCAGGGGAGACAGAAGCGGTGGTACGATCGGGGTGCCCGACAGCGGGTCTTCCAGGTTGGGCAGAAGGTTCTAGTGCTCAAGCCTGTGAAGGCAAACAAGATGCAAGCATCTTGGCAGGGCCCGTATAAAGTGTTAGCTCAGGTGTGTGATACTACCTACCTTATAGCCAGCTGTTCAGATGAAAGGATTCAGCGATCCTTTCATGTGAACATGCTGAAGGAGTATCAGGAGCGACCAGAGGATGTTGCGGCAGTCTGTGCCCCAGTTACTGACGACCCCGAGAACTTACCTTTACCTGACTTGTTAGAGAAGGATCCCCAGACTGACCTTACTAGTCTTGTGCAGCTAGGAGACCGGCTAAACCTGGCAGAGAAGGTACAGGCAGAGAAGGTACAGGCAAGACAGTTTCTGTGGGAGAAGCAGGCGACGTTCTCCCAAGAACCCTAGCTGTGCACAAGGTCGAGACACCCGGACAGAACCCCCTACGACAACCCCCATACCGTATCCCTGAAGCAGTCCGAGAAGGAATGCGGCAGGAGATACAAGAGATAACCCGTCTGGGGGTTATCGAGCACTCAGACAGCCCTTGGGCCTCGCCTGTAGTCCTGGTGCCTAAGAAAGATGGGACCACCCGGTTCTGTGTGGATTACAGGCGGCTCAACGAGCGGACCACCACTGACGCCAACCCGATGCCCCGGGTAGACGAGTTATTAGACCGCATTGCCAGGGGGCGCTATCTGACCACCATTGACCTGTGCAAAAGGTTATTGGCAGATCCCCCTGGCCGAGGATGCTATCCCTAAGTCGGCATTCGTCACCCCATTTGGCCTGTACCAGTTTAAGGTTATGTCATTTGGGATGAAGAATGCTCCAGCAACCTTCCAGTGTATGGTGGATAGGCTCCTCGATGGCTTCCAGGAACTTGCATGTGCATACCTGGATGACATTGCGGTCTACAGTGAGTCCTGGGAAGACCATTTAGTACACGTGGGGGTGTTGCTGGACAAGATTCGGGCCGCAGGCCTGACCTTGAAGCCAGACAAGTGCCATTTAGGCATGGCAGAAGTGCAGTACTTGGGTCACAGGGTAGGATGTGGGAGCCAGCGACCAGAGCCAGCCAAGGTAGAGGCTGTAGCTAACTGGCCCACACCTATCACCAAGACCCAAGTGCTAGCCTTCCTGGGGACGGCAGGGTATTACCGACGTTTTGTCCCCGACTACAGTACGGTTGCCAAGCCTTTGACTGACCTGACTAAGAAGAATTTACCTAAGCAGGTCCTGTGGTCTCCAGCTTGTGAAGCCGCGTTTCAGGCCCTGAAGCAAGCTCTTGTAAATGCCCCTGTCCTGGCTGCCCCAGTCCCTAACAAACGTTTTCTTGTACATACAGATGCTTCCATGTATGGACTGGGGGCTGTGCTGAGCCAGGTCGGGGAAGATGAAGGAGAGCACCCTGTCGCATACCTCAGCAGAAAGTTACTACCTCGGGAAGTGAGTTATGCGGCAGTGGAAAAAGAGTGTTTAGCCCTGGTCTGGGCACTGAAGAAATTGAGCCCTTATTTATATGGACAAGAATTTTCCCTCATCACAGACCACAATCCTGGCTTAACCGGGTCTCAGGAGACAATGGCAGACTGCTGAGGTGGAGTCTGGCACTGCAGCCTTACAACTTCACCATCAGCTACCGACCCGGTAAGCAGAATGGGAATGCGGATGGGTTATCCCGGCAAACAGACGTTCCTATTCCTTCTCAGTCCGGTCATCCCCAAGTTGACACGCCAAAGGGTCAAGCCGGGTCTGCCGGAGTGTTCCACAAGGGGGGAGCCGTGTGACAGACCCATCCGTATGGACTAAAAATACTGTGTTCGTCTGTTTTGACGTTTGCATGAATTCCCCCATTCGTATGCCTGGATTAAGGGAATGCATTTGTTTGCCGACCGAAACTACCGAACGGACGGCCACCTAGGAGAGAAGTGTGCTGCTAGTTAACCTATTGATCCCAATTAGAACGTTGAGGTTAACCGCAGCCACATCTCAATTAAGAACGAAGACAGGGTGGTCGTCGTTCGTATGTCGACCACGAGGAGGCGGCCATTTTAACTATGCGAAAGCCCAGCGGTGTTCGATGATTATTTCATGGAACTCAAAACAGACACTTTTTCAACCGAACACCGCTGAAGCCACCGACCTCCCCTTCTCAATCGACAGAAGTATACGAATACCGGCCGTTCGGGAGATTTAACAACACGAATGGACTTAACCCAGATAGCCGTCCCATGGAGTCGATCGCATACCGAAGAGCTATAACCGACTTTGACTCCATGGCGATCAAACTATGCGTATGGGATCTGAGCGCTATTCGCCAATAATATGCACTCAGATCCAGGCTATCTGGGGATGTGTTATACGAATGCAATATGTTCGGCAGTTATAAAGTTATAGATTTTAATGTGTTTTATAACTGAGTTAAAAAGGCGATGTGCCTCTGCTCGGGGAGATAATTGAATTACTTCCCAATTATCTCCCGAGCAGAGGGGAGGAAACTGTGATGCATGTTGGGAATATTGTGGGGATGTAAGTCTGAAATGTCCCCATGTCCTTCTGTTATTCCAATCTCCCATTTGGTCCCCTAGGGGAGTGTCCACGAAGTGGGAGACCTGCATAAATACGGGCAGGTAGCCCACAGTAAACTCAGTTCGTGTTTTACCCTCAAAGCGGAGCTTGGTCTTGTTATTGGGGGGATTTTATTACCGACAACCAGAGACTGTTTATTGGGATTATGTGCCGCGTGGAACCTATTGCCGTTCGGCTGTAAGTGGCGATTCGTATGTTTGGAGCTCAAGAAGGGAGAGAGCCATACAGGTACCGTTCGGGAGTTTGGAGTGTTCCCTAGCTGGCGGTTCGCATGGTTATACTGTATACGCTACCAGACCACATTATTGCGACCGGGGAGCATTCACTAAACGGCGGTTTGTGCATTTATCACTGGAGGTACCGTAACACCTGTGATAACATACCCGTGATTCAGAATATAATACGCCCGTAAACCCTGTAATACTCTGCTGGTGATTCACCCTATAATACGCCCATTAACCCTGTAATTACATACCCGCTGGAGATTCACCCTATAATACGCCCGTTAACCCTGTAATAACATACCCGCTGGTGATTCACCCTATAATACACCCGTTAACCCTGTAATAACATACCCTGCTGGTGATTCACGCACTTTAACCCTGTAATAACATACCCGCTGGTGATTCACCCTATAATACGCCCATTAACCCTGTAATAACATACCCGCTGGTGATTCATCCTATAATACGCCCGTTAACCCTGTGATAACATACCCTGCTGGTGATTCACCCTATAATACACCTGTTAACCCTGTGATAACATACCCGCTGGTGATTCACCCTATAATATGCCCATTAACCCTGTAATAACATACCCGCTGGTGATTCACCCTATAATATGCCCGTTAACACTGTGATAACATACCCTGCTGGTGATTCACCCTATAATACGCCCATTAACCCTGTAATAACATACCCGCTGGTGATTCACCCTATAATACAACCGTTAACCCTGTAATTACATACCCACTGGTGATTCACCCTATAATACGCCCGTTAACACTGTGATAACATACCCGCTGGAGATTCACCCTATAATACGCCCGTTAACCCTGTAATAACATACCCACTGGTGATTCACCCTATAATACGCCCGTTAACACTGTGATAACATACCCTGCTGGTGATTCACCCTATAATACGCCCATTAACCCTGTAATAACATACCCGCTGGTGATTCACCCTATAATACACCTGTTAACCCTGTAATTACATACCCACTGGTGATTCACCCTATAATACTCCCGTTAACCATGTAATAACATACACGCTGGTGATTCACCCTATAATACGCCCATTAACCCTGTGATAACATACCCGCTGGTGATTCACCCTATAATACGCCCGTTAACCCTGTGATAACATACCCTGCTGGTGATTCACCCTATAATACGCCAATTAACCCTGTGATAACATACCCTGCTGGTGATTCACCCAATAATACGCCCATTAACCCTGTGATAACATACCCTGCTGGGGATTCACCCTATAATACGCCCGTTAACCCTGTGATAACATACCCCGCTGGTGATTCACCCTATAATACGCCCGTTAACCCTGTGATAACATACCCCGCTGGTGATTCACCCTATAATACGCCCATTAACCCTGTAATAACATACCCACTGGTGATTCACCCTATAATACGCCCGTTAACCCTGTGATAACATACCCGCTGGAGATTCACCCTATAATACGCCCATTAACCCTGTAATAACATACCCCGCTGGTGATTCACCCTATAATACGCCCATTAACCCTGTAATAACATACCCGCTGGTGATTCACCCTATAATACACCCGTTAACCCTGTAATAACATACCCGCTGGTGATTCATCCTATAATACGCCCGTTAACCCTGTGATAACATACCCTGCTGGTGATTCACCCTATAATACACCTGTTAACCCTGTGATAACATACCCGCTGGTGATTCACCCTATAATACGCCCATTAACCCTGTAATAACATACCCGCTGGTGATTCACCCTATAATACGCCCATTAACCCTGTAATAACATACCCGCTGGTGATTCACCCTTGTGACAGACCCCTTTTGGGAGTGACAGATACCATCTCGGAGAATTGTCGTTGTATTTGGATTATTGTGGATTTCGGGTACTTGTGGATCCGTACGGTACACGCCGCCACGTGGAAAGAACAATGGGTCGCGGCCATTTTGACCGCATGGACTAATGACCGAACAATCACGAACTTTCCACACGACAAATTTCAACCTTACCGGTAACGTACGCCCATACTGGTCGACGGATCCAAAGTACCGAAATAGAGACACCGGATCCAAGAGAGAGTTTTTGTTTATGTTATATGGTTCCTGAGTAAATGGTGCGAACGTGTATCTAGCGAACGGCCCAACCGATCTAGGGGATTTTCACGTATATTGTTCCCCTAGATCTCCGTTCCCTAATACACGTAGCACATTGTATTTTCGTTATATATTGTGTGTGTTATTAAACCTGTAATTTTTGTATAATATTCTGCTCGGTACAGTGGGAGTGACTCCCACTGTAAATGTATTATCTCCTCCGGATACGGGGAGGAGTTGTTGTACGGCATAAAAGCCCGAGTTGCAGAATAAACATTATTCATACTTTGACCCTCAACACAGAGTCTCGTCTCGTGCTTGGAGGGGATGACTATTACTTGGATGTCGTAATTATGGGGAACCTGTTATGCTTTAGCTGACTTCGTGCTTGGGGGAAAGGACACCTTCTCAGCGGCGTAAACCCCTACTACACCGGGGTGCCGCTACAACCCTATAATACACCCGTTAACCCTGTAATAACATACCCGCTGCTGATTCACCCTATAATACACTCGTTAACCCTGTAATAACATACCCACTGGTGATTCACCCTATAATACGCCCGTTAACACTGTGATAACATACCCTGCTGGTGATTCACCCTATAATACGCCCATTAACCCTGTAATAACATACCCCCTGGTGATTCACCCTATAATACGCCCGTTAACCCTGTGATAACATACCCGCTGGTGATTCACCCTATAATACGCCCGTTAACCCTGTAATAACATACCCGCTGAAGATTCACCCTATAATACGCCCTTTAGCCCTGTAATAACATACCCGCTGGTGATTCACCCTATAATACGCCCGTTAACCCTGTGATAACATACCCTGCTGGTGATTCACCCTATAATACGCCCATTAACCCTGTGATAACATACCCGCTGGTGATTCAACCTATAATACGCCCATTAACCCTGTGATAACATACCCTGCTGTTGATTCACCCTATAACACGCCCGTTAACCCTGTAATAACATACCCGCTGGTAATTCACCCTATAATACGTCCGTTAACCCTGTGATAACATACCTGCTGGAGATTCACCCTATAATACGCCCATTAACCCTGTAATAACATACCCTGCTGGTTACTCACCCTATAATACACCCATTAACCCTGTGATAACATACCCGCTGGTGATTCAACCTATTATTCGCCCATTAACCCTGTAATAACATACCCACTGGTGATTCACCCTATAATACACCCGTTAACCCTGTAATAACATACCCTGCTGGTGATTCACGCACTTTAACCCTGTAATAACATACCCGCTGGTGATTCACCCTATAATACGCCCATTAACCCTGTAATAACATACCCGCTGGTGATTCACCCTATAATACACCCGTTAACCCTGTAATAACATACCCGCTGGTGATTCACCCTATAATACGCCCGTTAACCCTGTGATAACATACCCTGCTGGTGATTCACCCTATAATACACCTGTTAACCCTGTGATAACATACCCGCTGGTGATTCACCCTATAATACACCCGTTAACCCTGTAATAACATACCCGCTGGTGATTCACCCTATAATACGCCCGTTAACCCTGTGATAACATACCCTGCTGGTGATTCACCCTATAATACACCTGTTAACCCTGTGATAACATACCCGCTGGTGATTCACCCTATAATATGCCCATTAACCCTGTAATAACATACCCGCTGGTGATTCACCCTATAATACGCCCATTAACCCTGTAATAACATACCCGCTGGTGATTCACCCTATAATACGCCCATTAACCCTGTAATAACATACCCGCTGGTGATTCACCCTATAATACACCCGTTAACCCTGTAATAACATACCCACTGGTGATTCACCCTATAATACGCCCGTTAACACTGTGATAACATACCCTGCTGGTGATTCACCCTATAATACGCCCATTAACCCTGTAATAACATACCCGCTGGAGATTCACCCTATAATACGCCCGTTAACCCTGTAATAACATACCCACTGGTGATTCACCCTATAATACGCCCGTTAACACTGTGATAACATACCCTGCTGGTGATTCACCCTATAATACGCCCGTTAACCCTGTAATAACATACCCACTGGTGATTCACCCTATAATACGCCCGTTAACACTGTGATAACATACCCGCTGGAGATTCACCCTATAATACGCCCGTTAACACTGTGATAACATACCCTGCTGGTGATTCACCCTATAATACGCCCGTTAACCCTGTAATAACATACCCACTGGTGATTCACCCTATAATACGCCCGTTAACACTGTGATAACATACCCTGCTGGTGATTCACCCTATAATACGCCCATTAACCCTGTAATAACATACCCGCTGGTGATTCACCCTATAATACACCTGTTAACCCTGTAATTACATACCCGCTGGTGATTCACCCTATAATACTCCCGTTAACCATGTAATAACATACCCGCTGGTGATTCACCCTATAATACGCCCATTAACCCTGTAATAACATACCCGCTGGTGATTCACCCTATAATACGCCCGTTAACCCTGTAATAACATACCCGCTGGTGATTCACCCTATAATACGCCCGTTAACCCTGTGATAACATACCCGCTTGTGATTCACCCTATAATACGCCCGTTAACCCTGTGATAACATACCCGCTGGTGATTCAACCTATTATACGCCCATTAACCCTGTAATAACATACCCACTGGTGATTCACCCTATAATACACCCGTTAACCCTGTAATAACATACCCTGCTGGTGATTCACGCCCTTTAACCCTGTAATAACATACCCGCTGGTGATTCACCCTATAATACGCCCATTAACCCTGTAATAACATACCCGCTGGTGATTCACCCTATAATACGCCCGTTAACCCTGTGATAACATACCCTGCTGGTGATTCACCCTATAATACACCTGTTAACCCTGTGATAACATACCCGCTGGTGATTCACCCTATAATACGCCCATTAACCCTGTAATAACATACCCGCTGGTGATTCACCCTATAATACGCCCATTAACCCTGTAATAACATACCCGCTGGTGATTCACCCTATAATACACCCGTTAACCCTGTTGTAACGGAACGCAGTATATTAGTCCACGATATCCGTTGGTATCCTCAGGAAATCCACAGTCAAGACAGAAAGCACGGCAATATTCCCCATCCTCCCAATAACCGGACGAAACACAGTTTGGGAGTCAACTAACTCGCTTTATTCACAGACTTCCGTATTTATGCAGTTCCCCGTGCAAGGGGTTTCCTTACAGTTATTACAGGGGATTTCTCCCATCAGGCATTGCAATTATCCCAACAGGCATTGCTGCACGAGGGGGATACTCCCACTAAAATGGACGATTAAGTGGATTATCCCCTCGTGGAGCAAAACCGACAATTTATACAGAAATCTGTAGTTTATCCATTACAGCTCGCTTTTAGATGAATGACCGTTCGGTAGATAGCTGGGGTCGGTGGGCACATTTAGTGAGAATACCGCTCCGATCCCAGCTAAACTAACCGAACGCCGCACAAAATACATCCAAACAGGGAATTCGGTCTAAAAGTACCGAATATGTATGGGGCACATAATGTACTAAACGCGGTACTCCCCACCGCTCTGGAAGTCTAGCGGTGTTCGAATCATTGAGTAGCCGTTTTCGGTTCCAGGCTCTCGACGACCGAACACCGCTGCAGAGACAAAGGATCCAAGATGGCCGACCGCCGCATGGTCGGTAGCCGATCGGCGGCCACCAAGGAGAGCCTTTAAATACCGGAGTGCAATCGGTTACTTGGTGCCACACGACTGGTGAAAGTGTGGTCTACCTGGGGAGCCCATATTCGTACGGCGAACGGCTGTACATAGCATTATCACAGGTAACAACTTTCAGTATACATTCAGCCTATGGACAACCTACGATACATATAAGTCAGAAGTGGCTGGGTTTGCCACAATGCTCCCCCAGAACCAAGCCGGCATACACAGTCTGATCCCAACGGATCGGCTTGGGGATGTCCGGGGGAGTACTCACAGATCATTTTTCTAATTCTGTTTGTCTGGACAACCCGTCGGCGTTACCGTTTTGTTTTCCTGGTCGGTAGTGGATGGTAAAGTCAAAGGGCTGCAGCGCCAAACTCCAGGGCATTGTCTCCAGATACACGGTTTAGCCATACCAACGGGTTATGATCTGTGAGTAAGGAAAAAGGTTGTCCATACAAATACGGCTGTAACTTTTTAAGGGCCCACACCACGGCCAGGCATTCTTTCTCAATGGCGGCGTAGCTTACTTCGCGGGGTAATAACTTGCGGCTTAAGTAGGCTACGGGATGTTCTCCGCCATCGGCTCCCACTTGGCTCAGCACTGCCCCCAATCCAAACATTGAAGCGTCTGTGTGGACAAGAAATCTTTTAGTTGGATCAGGAGCCATTAACACAGGAGCATTAGTTAGTGCGGTCTTGAGCTGTTGGAATGCCTGCTCACACTCTGGGGCCCAGACAACCAGTCGGGGAAGGTTCTTTTTGGTCAGGTCCGTCAGGGGTTTGGCCAGGGTACTGTAGTCGGGTACAAATTTCCTATAATACCCTGCGGTCCCTAGAAACGCTAGCACCTGGGTTTTGGTCCTGGGGGTAGGCCACTTGGCCACGGCCTCAATTTTGGCTGGCTCGGGTCTCTGCTGCCCACACCCTACTCGGTGTCCTAGGTACTGTACCTCGGCCATCCCGATGTGGCACTTACTCGGTTTCAGCGTTAACCCCGCTCCCCCAATACGATCTAGGATCGCCCCTATATGTTGGAGGTGATCTTCCCAAGTCTGGCTGAAGATGGCTATGTCGTCCAGGTAGGCACAGGCATAGTCCTGGAAGCCGTCCAGTAGTCGATCTACCATCCGCTGAAAAGTAGCCGGAGCGTTTTTCATCCCGAAGGGCATGACCTTGAACTGGTACAGGCCAAACGGGGTGACAAACGCCGACTTGGGGATGGCATCATCGGCTAAAGGAATCTGACAGTATCCCTTACATAAGTCAATTGTAGTGAGATACTGGCCCCGTGCCATTTTATCTAGCAGTTCGTCTATACGGGGCATCGGGTAGGCGTCAGACACGGTCTTGTCATTCAGCCTCCGGTAGTCAACGCAGAATCGGGTCGTGCCGTCCTTTTTAGGTACCAGGACTACCGGCGATGCCCAGGGGCTATCGGAGGGCTCGATAACCCCTAACTGCAGCATCTCATCCAGCTCGGCCTTCATATGAGTCCGGACTGATTCCGGGACCCTATATGGGGCCTGCCGCATAGGTAGCTGTCCCGGGGTTTCAACCCGGTGGGTGGCCAGCGGAGTGTACCCAGGTACATTAGAGAACGTAGCCCCTTTAGCTACGATCAGCGCCTGTATCTGGGCACGCTCACGAGGGCTTAGCCGCTCCCCCAGTTGAACCCCCCGGGAGGGCTCTACCGGCTCTTCCTGTTCTAGCAGATCAGGTAATGGTAAGTTCTCCTGATCTTCCATGGCTGAGGCACAGATTGCCGTCACATCCTCTATCCGCTCGTGGTAGGGTTTGAGCAGGTTGACGTGAAGCATGCGTCTCTTCCCTACCCCGGAGCAGGGGCCAATCACATAGGTAGTGTCGCATCGCTGCTCCACTACCTGGTATGGGCCTTGCCAGATGGCCTGCAGCTTATCGGCGCGGACAGGTTTTAAAATTAAAACCTTCTGCCCCACTTGAAAGCTGCGGTCTCTGGCTCCCCTATCGTACCATCGCCGCTGACGTTGTTGGGCCGCCTGGAGGTTGGTGTGTACGGCCTGGGTTAGCGCCTCCAGTCGGTCTCGGAACTCCAGTACGTACGATACTATAGGGGTTTCGCTAGCGATACTCTCCCCCTCCCAGTGCTCCCTAATTAAGTTTAAAGGTCCCCGTACTCTCCTCCCGAACAGTAGTTCGAATGGGGAGAACCCGGTCGATTCTTGGGGAACCTCTCTATACGCAAAGAGCAGGTGAGGTAGAAACCTCTCCCAGTCTTTGTGGGTCTCCCCGAACGTCCGAAGCATCTGCTTCAGCGTCCCATTGAAGCGTTCGCATAGTCCATTGGACTGGGGGTGGTAGGCTGAATTGACTATGGGCTTAATGCCACACACTTTCCACATCTGTTGGGTAACCTCAGCAGTAAATTGGGTGCCTCGGTCAGATATTATCTCCTGGGGGAACCCTACTCGGGAAAATACCTTTATGAGAGCTTCCGCCACGGTTTCAGCGTGAATGTTAGAGAGGGCTACCGCTTCGGGATATCGGGTGGCGTAGTCCACCACAGTTAAAATATATTTCTTCCCAGAAGGACTGGGTTTTGGCAGGGGCCCTATTATATCGACTGCGACCCTGCTGAAGGGTTCGGCGATAATGGGAAGGGGACATAACTTGGCCTTGTGGCGATCCCCTCGTTTTCCTACTCTCTGGCAGACGTCGCAGGATGTGCAATATTGTCGCACATCCTGTGAGATTCCGGGCCAGAAAAACGCGTGCGTTAGGCGGTACCGGGTACGGGTCATCCCTAGGTGCCCTGATAAGGGGATATCATGAGCAATTCTGAGCAGCTCCTGCCTATACTTCCGAGGTACCACTAGTTGTTTGTTCGTTAAGGTGACGGACCCCCCCACGTCCTTGGCCGTGACACGGTACAGTAACTCTTTTTCCCACGTGAAATGCTCCCCCTCTAGCCCGGCCTGTACAGCTTGTGCCCGGTCCCTATAGACTTGTAGAGTGGGATCGGTCTGTACTTCGGTGATAAAGGTAGTCGGGGTATCCCAGGATATGTAAGTCGGGTGAGGGTCGTGGTCTCTTACCTGAGCCTCAGAGTGTATCGGTGTAGCCGTGGTGCGTGCCTGTTGCCGTGTGGTTACCGGATGGGCTTCCTGGTAGGGTGCCTGAGGAACAAAGGCAGAGGTCATCTGACCCAAATCATTCCCTAACACAACATCTGCTGGTAAGTTCTGCATTAGTCCCACTTCTATTGTCCCCTCTCCCGCACCCCAGTTCAAATGTACTTTCGCCGTGGGTAGCCGGTATACAGCTCCCCCGGCTACCCGAACGGCCACTGATCCGCCGGTATGCGTGCCCTCTGAAACCAAATGGGGGGCTACCAGGGTTAAGGTAGCTCCCGAATCTCGCAGACCCTGCACTTCGGTCCCCTCCAGAGTTACTAGTTGTCGGTGATGTTGCCGGTTATCAGTGGCTCGGACCGACATGACCTCGTGCAATATGCCCAGAGGTTCCTCCGCCTGCACACTCCATGCATCCTGAGTGGCGGAGTCCCTCTGGTAATGGTGAGCAGCCGCCCTGGGTGCTGGGTTTGGACGGCCCTGAGTCCAGGTGGGCCGGCTGCGATTCTGGTTGCACTCTCGGGCCATATGCCCCCATTGTTTGCAGGAATGGCATTGGATGTTTGCCCGCCCGTTGTATCTGGACGGTGGTGGTATCTGTCCTTGTGAGGGACGGAACGGGGCAGCGGTGGGTGCTAGGGGTGTTGTAGCGCTAGGTAGTCCTGGGGGTCGGGAGTAGCTTTTGGCTACGGGTCCCTGGGGTCTCCGGGCATCGAAATGTTGATCGGCCAATCTAGCCGCTTCCGTTAGGGTAAGGGGTTTCCTATCCCGTACCCATTCTTGCGTCTCCGGGGATAGTCCATTAAAAAATTGTTCCAGCAACATCAGCTGGCGTAATTCCTCCATGGTGGTGGCGTTGCTGGCCTGGATCCACCCTTGGGAGGCTTGATCTAATTTGTGTGCCCATTCTGCGTGCGAATCTCGCTCTGGTTTGCGTAAGTGTCGGAACTTGCGCCGGTATGCCTCCGGGGTAATGGCATACCTCTCCAAGATTGCACGCTTTACTTTGGCATAATCTTTGCTGTCCTCACTGGGTACAGCACGGTACGCTTCGGCTGCCCGACCTGCTAGTTTGCTTGCTAGCAGTTGCACCCATACGGACCGTTCTAGCTCATGCAGATCACACAGTCTTTCAAAGTCCTGCAAGTACCCGTCTATCTCGTCCTTTTCCTCGCAAAAAGCCCTGAAGGCCTGGTACGGGATCTTGGGCTTTACTGGGTTGTAGAGTGACCCTGGGTTTGACTCGGTTCGAGCCAGGGTGTGTTGCGGGCTGTGTGCCATAACGTATTCCTGCACATTTGCCATTACCATATTTAACATGGCATCTGATACCGGTTGCGGCAAAAACGCTAGCCTGGTCCTCATCTCTCTTTCATAGAGTGTTTCCTCCATAACTACCGGGGGGGTAGCGCTGCGGGCTTGGTCTCCCTCCATCAGCTCGGCAATGATTGTCGCCTTGTTTTTGCTGCTGGCTACTTTCCCTCTGGCTTCCAGTAGTTCCTTTAACGTCTGTCGCTTCAGTATGGTATAGTCAATCTCCATACGAATTGCCTTTGCTTTCCTCGTTCGGTAGTTCCAGTTACACGAACTCTGTTTTTCGGCTGTAAGGTTCGGATCCCGTCGCTTGCCACCAATTGTAACGGAACGCAGTATATTAGTCCACGATATCCGTTGGTATCCTCAGGAAATCCACAGTCAAGACAGAAAGCACGGCAATATTCCCCATCCTCCCAATAACCGGACGAAACACAGTTTGGGAGTCAACTAACTCGCTTTATTCACAGACTTCCGTATTTATGCAGTTCCCCGTGCAAGGGGTTTCCTTACAGTTATTACAGGGGATTTCTCCCATCAGGCATTGCAATTATCCCAACAGGCATTGCTGCACGAGGGGGATACTCCCACTAAAATGGACGATTAAGTGGATTATCCCCTCGTAGAGCAAAACCGACAATTTATACAGAAATCTGTAGTTTATCCATTACAGCTCGCTTTTAGATGAATGACCGTTCGGTAGATAGCTGGGGTCGGTGGGCACATTTAGTGAGAATACCGCTCCGATCCCAGCTAAACTAACCGAACGCCGCACAAAATACATCCAAACAGGGAATTCGGTCTAAAAGTACCGAATATGTATGGGGCACATAATGTACTAAACGCGGTACTCCCCACCGCTCTGGAAGTCTAGCGGTGTTCGAATCATTGAGTAGCCGTTTTCGGTTCCAGGCTCTCGACGACCGAACACCGCTGCAGAGACAAAGGATCCAAGATGGCCGACCGCCGCATGGTCGGTAGCCGATCGGCGGCCACCAAGGAGAGCCTTTAAATACCGATTGCACCCGGAGTGCAATCGGTTACTTGGTGCCACACGACTGGTGAAAGTGTGGTCTACCTGGGGAGCCCATATTCGTACGGCGAACGGCTGTACATAGCATTATCACAGGTAACAACTTTCAGTATACATTCAGCCTATGGACAACCTACGATACATATAAGTCAGAAGTGGCTGGGTTTGCCACAATGCTCCCCCAGAACCAAGCCGGCATACACAGTCTGATCCCAACGGATCGGCTTGGGGATGTCCGGGGGAGTACTCACAGATCATTTTTCTAATTCTGTTTGTCTGGACAACCCGTCGGCGTTACCGTTTTGTTTTCCTGGTCGGTAGTGGATGGTAAAGTCAAAGGGCTGCAGCGCCAAACTCCAGGGCATTGTCTCCAGATACACGGTTTAGCCATACCAACGGGTTATGATCTGTGAGTAAGGAAAAAGGTTGTCCATACAAATACGGCTGTAACTTTTTAAGGGCCCACACCACGGCCAGGCATTCTTTCTCAATGGCGGCGTAGCTTACTTCGCGGGGTAATAACTTGCGGCTTAAGTAGGCTACGGGATGTTCTCCGCCATCGGCTCCCACTTGGCTCAGCACTGCCCCCAATCCAAACATTGAAGCGTCTGTGTGGACAAGAAATCTTTTAGTTGGATCAGGAGCCATTAACACAGGAGCATTAGTTAGTGCGGTCTTGAGCTGTTGGAATGCCTGCTCACACTCTGGGGCCCAGACAACCAGTCGGGGAAGGTTCTTTTTGGTCAGGTCCGTCAGGGGTTTGGCCAGGGTACTGTAGTCGGGTACAAATTTCCTATAATACCCTGCGGTCCCTAGAAACGCTAGCACCTGGGTTTTGGTCCTGGGGGTAGGCCACTTGGCCACGGCCTCAATTTTGGCTGGCTCGGGTCTCTGCTGCCCACACCCTACTCGGTGTCCTAGGTACTGTACCTCGGCCATCCCGATGTGGCACTTACTCGGTTTCAGCGTTAACCCCGCTCCCCCAATACGATCTAGGATCGCCCCTATATGTTGGAGGTGATCTTCCCAAGTCTGGCTGAAGATGGCTATGTCGTCCAGGTAGGCACAGGCATAGTCCTGGAAGCCGTCCAGTAGTCGATCTACCATCCGCTGAAAAGTAGCCGGAGCGTTTTTCATCCCGAAGGGCATGACCTTGAACTGGTACAGGCCAAACGGGGTGACAAACGCCGACTTGGGGATGGCATCATCGGCTAAAGGAATCTGACAGTATCCCTTACATAAGTCAATTGTAGTGAGATACTGGCCCCGTGCCATTTTATCTAGCAGTTCGTCTATACGGGGCATCGGGTAGGCGTCAGACACGGTCTTGTCATTCAGCCTCCGGTAGTCAACGCAGAATCGGGTCGTGCCGTCCTTTTTAGGTACCAGGACTACCGGCGATGCCCAGGGGCTATCGGAGGGCTCGATAACCCCTAACTGCAGCATCTCATCCAGCTCGGCCTTCATATGAGTCCGGACTGATTCCGGGACCCTATATGGGGCCTGCCGCATAGGTAGCTGTCCCGGGGTTTCAACCCGGTGGGTGGCCAGCGGAGTGTACCCAGGTACATTAGAGAACGTAGCCCCTTTAGCTACGATCAGCGCCTGTATCTGGGCACGCTCACGAGGGCTTAGCCGCTCCCCCAGTTGAACCCCCCGGGAGGGCTCTACCGGCTCTTCCTGTTCTAGCAGATCAGGTAATGGTAAGTTCTCCTGATCTTCCATGGCTGAGGCACAGATTGCCGTCACATCCTCTATCCGCTCGTGGTAGGGTTTGAGCAGGTTGACGTGAAGCATGCGTCTCTTCCCTACCCCGGAGCAGGGGCCAATCACATAGGTAGTGTCGCATCGCTGCTCCACTACCTGGTATGGGCCTTGCCAGATGGCCTGCAGCTTATCGGCGCGGACAGGTTTTAAAATTAAAACCTTCTGCCCCACTTGAAAGCTGCGGTCTCTGGCTCCCCTATCGTACCATCGCCGCTGACGTTGTTGGGCCGCCTGGAGGTTGGTGTGTACGGCCTGGGTTAGCGCCTCCAGTCGGTCTCGGAACTCCAGTACGTACGATACTATAGGGGTTTCGCTAGCGATACTCTCCCCCTCCCAGTGCTCCCTAATTAAGTTTAAAGGTCCCCGTACTCTCCTCCCGAACAGTAGTTCGAATGGGGAGAACCCGGTCGATTCTTGGGGAACCTCTCTATACGCAAAGAGCAGGTGAGGTAGAAACCTCTCCCAGTCTTTGTGGGTCTCCCCGAACGTCCGAAGCATCTGCTTCAGCGTCCCATTGAAGCGTTCGCATAGTCCATTGGACTGGGGGTGGTAGGCTGAATTGACTATGGGCTTAATGCCACACACTTTCCACATCTGTTGGGTAACCTCAGCAGTAAATTGGGTGCCTCGGTCAGATATTATCTCCTGGGGGAACCCTACTCGGGAAAATACCTTTATGAGAGCTTCCGCCACGGTTTCAGCGTGAATGTTAGAGAGGGCTACCGCTTCGGGATATCGGGTGGCGTAGTCCACCACAGTTAAAATATATTTCTTCCCAGAAGGACTGGGTTTTGGCAGGGGCCCTATTATATCGACTGCGACCCTGCTGAAGGGTTCGGCGATAATGGGAAGGGGACATAACTTGGCCTTGTGGCGATCCCCTCGTTTTCCTACTCTCTGGCAGACGTCGCAGGATGTGCAATATTGTCGCACATCCTGTGAGATTCCGGGCCAGAAAAACGCGTGCGTTAGGCGGTACCGGGTACGGGTCATCCCTAGGTGCCCTGATAAGGGGATATCATGAGCAATTCTGAGCAGCTCCTGCCTATACTTCCGAGGTACCACTAGTTGTTTGTTCGTTAAGGTGACGGACCCCCCCACGTCCTTGGCCGTGACACGGTACAGTAACTCTTTTTCCCACGTGAAATGCTCCCCCTCTAGCCCGGCCTGTACAGCTTGTGCCCGGTCCCTATAGACTTGTAGAGTGGGATCGGTCTGTACTTCGGTGATAAAGGTAGTCGGGGTATCCCAGGATATGTAAGTCGGGTGAGGGTCGTGGTCTCTTACCTGAGCCTCAGAGTGTATCGGTGTAGCCGTGGTGCGTGCCTGTTGCCGTGTGGTTACCGGATGGGCTTCCTGGTAGGGTGCCTGAGGAACAAAGGCAGAGGTCATCTGACCCAAATCATTCCCTAACACAACATCTGCTGGTAAGTTCTGCATTAGTCCCACTTCTATTGTCCCCTCTCCCGCACCCCAGTTCAAATGTACTTTCGCCGTGGGTAGCCGGTATACAGCTCCCCCGGCTACCCGAACGGCCACTGATCCGCCGGTATGCGTGCCCTCTGAAACCAAATGGGGGGCTACCAGGGTTAAGGTAGCTCCCGAATCTCGCAGACCCTGCACTTCGGTCCCCTCCAGAGTTACTAGTTGTCGGTGATGTTGCCGGTTATCAGTGGCTCGGACCGACATGACCTCGTGCAATATGCCCAGAGGTTCCTCCGCCTGCACACTCCATACATCCTGAGTGGCGGAGTCCCTCTGGTAATGGTGAGCAGCCGCCCTGGGTGCTGGGTTTGGACGGCCCTGAGTCCAGGTGGGCCGGCTGCGATTCTGGTTGCACTCTCGGGCCATATGCCCCCATTGTTTGCAGGAATGGCATTGGATGTTTGCCCGCCCGTTGTATCTGGACGGTGGTGGTATCTGTCCTTGTGAGGGACGGAACGGGGCAGCGGTGGGTGCTAGGGGTGTTGTAGCGCTAGGTAGTCCTGGGGGTCGGGAGTAGCTTTTGGCTACGGGTCCCTGGGGTCTCCGGGCATCGAAATGTTGATCGGCCAATCTAGCCGCTTCCGTTAGGGTAAGGGGTTTCCTATCCCGTACCCATTCTTGCGTCTCCGGGGATAGTCCATTAAAAAATTGTTCCAGCAACATCAGCTGGCGTAATTCCTCCATGGTGGTGGCGTTGCTGGCCTGGATCCACCCTTGGGAGGCTTGATCTAATTTGTGTGCCCATTCTGCGTGCGAATCTCGCTCTGGTTTGCGTAAGTGTCGGAACTTGCGCCGGTATGCCTCCGGGGTAATGGCATACCTCTCCAAGATTGCACGCTTTACTTTGGCATAATCTTTGCTGTCCTCACTGGGTACAGCACGGTACGCTTCGGCTGCCCGACCTGCTAGTTTGCTTGCTAGCAGTTGCACCCATACGGACCGTTCTAGCTCATGCAGATCACACAGTCTTTCAAAGTCCTGCAAGTACCCGTCTATCTCGTCCTTTTCCTCGCAAAAAGCCCTGAAGGCCTGGTACGGGATCTTGGGCTTTACTGGGTTGTAGAGTGACCCTGGGTTTGACTCGGTTCGAGCCAGGGTGTGTTGCGGGCTGTGTGCCATAACGTATTCCTGCACATTTGCCATTACCATATTTAACATGGCATCTGATACCGGTTGCGGCAAAAACGCTAGCCTGGTCCTCATCTCTCTTTCATAGAGTGTTTCCTCCATAACTACCGGGGGGGTAGCGCTGCGGGCTTGGTCTCCCTCCATCAGCTCGGCAATGATTGTCGCCTTGTTTTTGCTGCTGGCTACTTTCCCTCTGGCTTCCAGTAGTTCCTTTAACGTCTGTCGCTTCAGTATGGTATAGTCAATCTCCATACGAATTGCCTTTGCTTTCCTCGTTCGGTAGTTCCAGTTACACGAACTCTGTTTTTCGGCTGTAAGGTTCGGATCCCGTCGCTTGCCACCAATTGTAACGGAACGCAGTATATTAGTCCACGATATCCGTTGGTATCCTCAGGAAATCCACAGTCAAGACAGAAAGCACGGCAATATTCCCCATCCTCCCAATAACCGGACGAAACACAGTTTGGGAGTCAACTAACTCGCTTTATTCACAGACTTCCGTATTTATGCAGTTCCCCGTGCAAGGGGTTTCCTTACAGTTATTACAGGGGATTTCTCCCATCAGGCATTGCAATTATCCCAACAGGCATTGCTGCACGAGGGGGATACTCCCACTAAAATGGACGATTAAGTGGATTATCCCCTCGTGGAGCAAAACCGACAATTTATACAGAAATCTGTAGTTTATCCATTACAGCTCGCTTTTAGATGAATGACCGTTCGGTAGATAGCTGGGGTCGGTGGGCACATTTAGTGAGAATACCGCTCCGATCCCAGCTAAACTAACCGAACGCCGCACAAAATACATCCAAACAGGGAATTCGGTCTAAAAGTACCGAATATGTATGGGGCACATAATGTACTAAACGCGGTACTCCCCACCGCTCTGGAAGTCTAGCGGTGTTCGAATCATTGAGTAGCCGTTTTCGGTTCCAGGCTCTCGACGACCGAACACCGCTGCAGAGACAAAGGATCCAAGATGGCCGACCGCCGCATGGTCGGTAGCCGATCGGCGGCCACCAAGGAGAGCCTTTAAATACCGGAGTGCAATCGGTTACTTGGTGCCACACGACTGGTAAAAGTGTGGTCTACCTGGGGAGCCCATATTCGTACGGCGAACGGCTGTACATAGCATTATCACAGGTAACAACTTTCAGTATACATTCAGCCTATGGACAACCTACGATACATATAAGTCAGAAGTGGCTGGGTTTGCCACAATGCTCCCCCAGAACCAAGCCGGCATACACAGTCTGATCCCAACGGATCGGCTTGGGGATGTCCGGGGGAGTACTCACAGATCATTTTTCTAATTCTGTTTGTCTGGACAACCCGTCGGCGTTACCGTTTTGTTTTCCTGGTCGGTAGTGGATGGTAAAGTCAAAGGGCTGCAGCGCCAAACTCCAGGGCATTGTCTCCAGATACACGGTTTAGCCATACCAACGGGTTATGATCTGTGAGTAAGGAAAAAGGTTGTCCATACAAATACGGCTGTAACTTTTTAAGGGCCCACACCACGGCCAGGCATTCTTTCTCAATGGCGGCGTAGCTTACTTCGCGGGGTAATAACTTGCGGCTTAAGTAGGCTACGGGATGTTCTCCGCCATCGGCTCCCACTTGGCTCAGCACTGCCCCCAATCCAAACATTGAAGCGTCTGTGTGGACAAGAAATCTTTTAGTTGGATCAGGAGCCATTAACACAGGAGCATTAGTTAGTGCGGTCTTGAGCTGTTGGAATGCCTGCTCACACTCTGGGGCCCAGACAACCAGTCGGGGAAGGTTCTTTTTGGTCAGGTCCGTCAGGGGTTTGGCCAGGGTACTGTAGTCGGGTACAAATTTCCTATAATACCCTGCGGTCCCTAGAAACGCTAGCACCTGGGTTTTGGTCCTGGGGGTAGGCCACTTGGCCACGGCCTCAATTTTGGCTGGCTCGGGTCTCTGCTGCCCACACCCTACTCGGTGTCCTAGGTACTGTACCTCGGCCATCCCGATGTGGCACTTACTCGGTTTCAGCGTTAACCCCGCTCCCCCAATACGATCTAGGATCGCCCCTATATGTTGGAGGTGATCTTCCCAAGTCTGGCTGAAGATGGCTATGTCGTCCAGGTAGGCACAGGCATAGTCCTGGAAGCCGTCCAGTAGTCGATCTACCATCCGCTGAAAAGTAGCCGGAGCGTTTTTCATCCCGAAGGGCATGACCTTGAACTGGTACAGGCCAAACGGGGTGACAAACGCCGACTTGGGGATGGCATCATCGGCTAAAGGAATCTGACAGTATCCCTTACATAAGTCAATTGTAGTGAGATACTGGCCCCGTGCCATTTTATCTAGCAGTTCGTCTATACGGGGCATCGGGTAGGCGTCAGACACGGTCTTGTCATTCAGCCTCCGGTAGTCAACGCAGAATCGGGTCGTGCCGTCCTTTTTAGGTACCAGGACTACCGGCGATGCCCAGGGGCTATCGGAGGGCTCGATAACCCCTAACTGCAGCATCTCATCCAGCTCGGCCTTCATATGAGTCCGGACTGATTCCGGGACCCTATATGGGGCCTGCCGCATAGGTAGCTGTCCCGGGGTTTCAACCCGGTGGGTGGCCAGCGGAGTGTACCCAGGTACATTAGAGAACGTAGCCCCTTTAGCTACGATCAGCGCCTGTATCTGGGCACGCTCACGAGGGCTTAGCCGCTCCCCCAGTTGAACCCCCCGGGAGGGCTCTACCGGCTCTTCCTGTTCTAGCAGATCAGGTAATGGTAAGTTCTCCTGATCTTCCATGGCTGAGGCACAGATTGCCGTCACATCCTCTATCCGCTCGTGGTAGGGTTTGAGCAGGTTGACGTGAAGCATGCGTCTCTTCCCTACCCCGGAGCAGGGGCCAATCACATAGGTAGTGTCGCATCGCTGCTCCACTACCTGGTATGGGCCTTGCCAGATGGCCTGCAGCTTATCGGCGCGGACAGGTTTTAAAATTAAAACCTTCTGCCCCACTTGAAAGCTGCGGTCTCTGGCTCCCCTATCGTACCATCGCCGCTGACGTTGTTGGGCCGCCTGGAGGTTGGTGTGTACGGCCTGGGTTAGCGCCTCCAGTCGGTCTCGGAACTCCAGTACGTACGATACTATAGGGGTTTCGCTAGCGATACTCTCCCCCTCCCAGTGCTCCCTAATTAAGTTTAAAGGTCCCCGTACTCTCCTCCCGAACAGTAGTTCGAATGGGGAGAACCCGGTCGATTCTTGGGGAACCTCTCTATACGCAAAGAGCAGGTGAGGTAGAAACCTCTCCCAGTCTTTGTGGGTCTCCCCGAACGTCCGAAGCATCTGCTTCAGCGTCCCATTGAAGCGTTCGCATAGTCCATTGGACTGGGGGTGGTAGGCTGAATTGACTATGGGCTTAATGCCACACACTTTCCACATCTGTTGGGTAACCTCAGCAGTAAATTGGGTGCCTCGGTCAGATATTATCTCCTGGGGGAACCCTACTCGGGAAAATACCTTTATGAGAGCTTCCGCCACGGTTTCAGCGTGAATGTTAGAGAGGGCTACCGCTTCGGGATATCGGGTGGCGTAGTCCACCACAGTTAAAATATATTTCTTCCCAGAAGGACTGGGTTTTGGCAGGGGCCCTATTATATCGACTGCGACCCTGCTGAAGGGTTCGGCGATAATGGGAAGGGGACATAACTTGGCCTTGTGGCGATCCCCTCGTTTTCCTACTCTCTGGCAGACGTCGCAGGATGTGCAATATTGTCGCACATCCTGTGAGATTCCGGGCCAGAAAAACGCGTGCGTTAGGCGGTACCGGGTACGGGTCATCCCTAGGTGCCCTGATAAGGGGATATCATGAGCAATTCTGAGCAGCTCCTGCCTATACTTCCGAGGTACCACTAGTTGTTTGTTCGTTAAGGTGACGGACCCCCCCACGTCCTTGGCCGTGACACGGTACAGTAACTCTTTTTCCCACGTGAAATGCTCCCCCTCTAGCCCGGCCTGTACAGCTTGTGCCCGGTCCCTATAGACTTGTAGAGTGGGATCGGTCTGTACTTCGGTGATAAAGGTAGTCGGGGTATCCCAGGATATGTAAGTCGGGTGAGGGTCGTGGTCTCTTACCTGAGCCTCAGAGTGTATCGGTGTAGCCGTGGTGCGTGCCTGTTGCCGTGTGGTTACCGGATGGGCTTCCTGGTAGGGTGCCTGAGGAACAAAGGCAGAGGTCATCTGACCCAAATCATTCCCTAACACAACATCTGCTGGTAAGTTCTGCATTAGTCCCACTTCTATTGTCCCCTCTCCCGCACCCCAGTTCAAATGTACTTTCGCCGTGGGTAGCCGGTATACAGCTCCCCCGGCTACCCGAACGGCCACTGATCCGCCGGTATGCGTGCCCTCTGAAACCAAATGGGGGGCTACCAGGGTTAAGGTAGCTCCCGAATCTCGCAGACCCTGCACTTCGGTCCCCTCCAGAGTTACTAGTTGTCGGTGATGTTGCCGGTTATCAGTGGCTCGGACCGACATGACCTCGTGCAATATGCCCAGAGGTTCCTCCGCCTGCACACTCCATACATCCTGAGTGGCGGAGTCCCTCTGGTAATGGTGAGCAGCCGCCCTGGGTGCTGGGTTTGGACGGCCCTGAGTCCAGGTGGGCCGGCTGCGATTCTGGTTGCACTCTCGGGCCATATGCCCCCATTGTTTGCAGGAATGGCATTGGATGTTTGCCCGCCCGTTGTATCTGGACGGTGGTGGTATCTGTCCTTGTGAGGGACGGAACGGGGCAGCGGTGGGTGCTAGGGGTGTTGTAGCGCTAGGTAGTCCTGGGGGTCGGGAGTAGCTTTTGGCTACGGGTCCCTGGGGTCTCCGGGCATCGAAATGTTGATCGGCCAATCTAGCCGCTTCCGTTAGGGTAAGGGGTTTCCTATCCCGTACCCATTCTTGCGTCTCCGGGGATAGTCCATTAAAAAATTGTTCCAGCAACATCAGCTGGCGTAATTCCTCCATGGTGGTGGCGTTGCTGGCCTGGATCCACCCTTGGGAGGCTTGATCTAATTTGTGTGCCCATTCTGCGTGCGAATCTCGCTCTGGTTTGCGTAAGTGTCGGAACTTGCGCCGGTATGCCTCCGGGGTAATGGCATACCTCTCCAAGATTGCACGCTTTACTTTGGCATAATCTTTGCTGTCCTCACTGGGTACAGCACGGTACGCTTCGGCTGCCCGACCTGCTAGTTTGCTTGCTAGCAGTTGCACCCATACGGACCGTTCTAGCTCATGCAGATCACACAGTCTTTCAAAGTCCTGCAAGTACCCGTCTATCTCGTCCTTTTCCTCGCAAAAAGCCCTGAAGGCCTGGTACGGGATCTTGGGCTTTACTGGGTTGTAGAGTGACCCTGGGTTTGACTCGGTTCGAGCCAGGGTGTGTTGCGGGCTGTGTGCCATAACGTATTCCTGCACATTTGCCATTACCATATTTAACATGGCATCTGATACCGGTTGCGGCAAAAACGCTAGCCTGGTCCTCATCTCTCTTTCATAGAGTGTTTCCTCCATAACTACCGGGGGGGGTAGCGCTGCGGGCTTGGTCTCCCTCCATCAGCTCGGCAATGATTGTCGCCTTGTTTTTGCTGCTGGCTACTTTCCCTCTGGCTTCCAGTAGTTCCTTTAACGTCTGTCGCTTCAGTATGGTATAGTCAATCTCCATACGAATTGCCTTTGCTTTCCTCGTTCGGTAGTTCCAGTTACACGAACTCTGTTTTTCGGCTGTAAGGTTCGGATCCCGTCGCTTGCCACCAATTGTAACGGAACGCAGTATATTAGTCCACGATATCCGTTGGTATCCTCAGGAAATCCACAGTCAAGACAGAAAGCACGGCAATATTCCCCATCCTCCCAATAACCGGACGAAACACAGTTTGGGAGTCAACTAACTCGCTTTATTCACAGACTTCCGTATTTATGCAGTTCCCCGTGCAAGGGGTTTCCTTACAGTTATTACAGGGGATTTCTCCCATCAGGCATTGCAATTATCCCAACAGGCATTGCTGCACGAGGGGGATACTCCCACTAAAATGGACGATTAAGTGGATTATCCCCTCGTGGAGCAAAACCGACAATTTATACAGAAATCTGTAGTTTATCCATTACAGCTCGCTTTTAGATGAATGACCGTTCGGTAGATAGCTGGGGTCGGTGGGCACATTTAGTGAGAATACCGCTCCGATCCCAGCTAAACTAACCGAACGCCGCACAAAATACATCCAAACAGGGAATTCGGTCTAAAAGTACCGAATATGTATGGGGCACATAATGTACTAAACGCGGTACTCCCCACCGCTCTGGAAGTCTAGCGGTGTTCGAATCATTGAGTAGCCGTTTTCGGTTCCAGGCTCTCGACGACCGAACACCGCTGCAGAGACAAAGGATCCAAGATGGCCGACCGCCGCATGGTCGGTAGCCGATCGGCGGCCACCAAGGAGAGCCTTTAAATACCGATTGCACCCGGAGTGCAATCGGTTACTTGGTGCCACACGACTGGTGAAAGTGTGGTCTACCTGGGGAGCCCATATTCGTACGGCGAACGGCTGTACATAGCATTATCACAGGTAACAACTTTCAGTATACATTCAGCCTATGGACAACCTACGATACATATAAGTCAGAAGTGGCTGGGTTTGCCACACCTGTAATAACATACCCGCTGGTGATTCACCCTATAATATGCCCATTAACCCTGTAATAACATACCCGCTGGTGATTCACCCTATAATACGCCCGTTAACACTGTGATAACATACCCTGCTGGTGATTCACCCTATAATACGCCCATTAACCCTGTAATAACATACCCCCTGGTGATTCACCCTATAATACACCCGTTAACCCTGTAATAACATACCCGCTGGAGATTCACCCTATAATACGCCCGTTAACCCTGTAATAACATACCCGCTGGTGATTCACCCTATAATACGCCCGTTAACCCTGTAATAACATACCCGCTGGTGATTCACCCTATAATACGCCCGTTAACCCTGTGATAACATACCCGCTGGTGATTCACCCTATAATACGCCCGTTAACCATGTGATAACATACCCTGCTGGTGATTCACCCTATAATACGCCCATTAACCCTGTGATAACATACCCGCTGGTGATTCAACCTATTATACGCCCATTAACCCTGTAATAACATACCCACTGGTGATTCACCCTATAATACACCCGTTAACCCTGTAATAACATACCCGCTGGTGATTCACCCTATAATACGTCCATTAACCCTGTAATAACATACCCGCTGGTGATTCACCCTATAATACGTCCATTAACCCTGTAATAACATACCCGCTGGTGATTCACCCTATAATACACTCGATAACCCTGTAATAACATACCCACTGGTGATTCACCCTATAATACGCCCGTTAACACTGTGATAACATACCCTGCTGGTGATTCACCCTATAATACGCCCATTAACCCTGTAATAACATACCCCCTGGTGATTCACCCTATAATACGCCCGTTAACCCTGTAATAACATACCCTGCTGGTGATTCACCCTATAATACGCCCGTTAACCCTGTAATAACATACCCGCTGGAGATTCACCCTATAATACGCCCATTAACCCTGTAATAACATACCCACTGGTGATTCACCCTATAATACGCCCGTTAACACTGTGATAACATACCCTGCTGGTGATTCACCCTATAATACGCCCGTTAACACTGTGATAACATACCCTGCTGGTGATTCACCCTATAATACGCCCATTAACCCTGTAATAACATACCCCCTGGTGATTCACCCTATAATACACCCGTTAACCCTGTAATAACATACCCGCTGGAGATTCACCCTATAATACGCCCATTAACCCTGTAATAACATACCCCCTGGTGATTCACCCTATAATACACCCGTTAACCCTGTAATAACATACCCGCTGGAGATTCACCCTATAATACGCCCGTTAACACTGCGATAACATACCCTGCTGGTGATTCACCCTATAATACGCCCATTAACCCTGTAATAACATACCCGCTAGAGATTCACCCTATAATACGCCCGTTAACCCTGTAATAACATACCCACTGGTGATTCACCCTATAATACGCCCATTAACCCTGTAATAACATACCCGCTGGTGATTCACCCTATAATACGCCCGTTAACCCTGTAATAACATACCCGCTGGTGATTCACCCTATAATACGCCCGTTAACCCTGTGATAACATACCCGCTGGTGATTCACCCTATAATACGCCCGTTAACCCTGTGATAACATACCCTGCTGGTGATTCACCCTATAATACACCCATTAACCCTGTGATAACATACCCGCTGGTGATTCAACCTATTATACGCCCATTAACCCTGTAATAACATACCCACTGGTGATTCACCCTATAATACACCCGTTAACCCTGTAATAACATACCCTGCTGGTGATTCACCCTATAATACACCCGTTAACCCTGTAATAACATACCTGCTGGAGATTCACCCTATAATACGCCCATTAACCCTGTAATAACATACCCTGCTGGTTACTCACCCTATAATACGCCTGTTAACCCTGTAATAACATACCCGCTGGTGATTCACGCTATAATACGCCCGTTAACCCTGTGATAACATACCCGCTGGTGATTCACCCTATAATACGCCCGTTAACCCTGTGATAACATACCCTGCTGGTGATTCACCCTATAATACGCCCATTAACCCTGTGATAACATACCCGCTGGTGATTCACCATATAATACACCCGTTAACCCTGTAATAACATACCCTGCTGGTGATTCACGCCCTTTAACCCTGTAATAACATACCCGCTGGTGATTCACCCTATAATACGCCCATTAACCCTGTAATAACATACACGCTGGTGATTCACCCTATAATACACCCGTTAACCCTGTAATAACATACCCGCTGGTGATTCACCCTATAATACGCCCGTTAACCCTGTGATAACATACCCTGCTGGTGATTCACCCTATAATACACCTGTTAACCCTGTGATAACATACCCGCTGGTGATTCACCTTATAATACGCCCATTAACCCTGTAATAACATACCCGCTGGTGATTCACCCTATAATACGCCCATTAACCCTGTAATAACATACCCGCTGGTGATTCACACTATAATACACCCGTTAACCCTGTAATAACATACCAGCTGGTGATTCACCCTATAATACACCCGTTAACACTGTGATAACATACCCTGCTGGTGATTCACCCTATAATACGCCCATTAACCCTGTAATAACATACCCCCTGGTGATTCACCCTATAATACACCCGTTAACCCTGTAATAACATACCCGCTGGAGATTCACCCTATAATACGCCCGTTAACACTGCGATAACATACCCTGCTGGTGATTCACCCTATAATACGCCCATTAACCCTGTAATAACATACCCACTGGTGATTCACCCTATAATACGCCCGTTAACACTGTGATAACATACCCTGCTGGTGATTCACCCTATAATACGCCCGTTAACACTGTGATAACATACCCTGCTGGTGATTCACCCTATAATACGCCCGTTAACCCTGTGATAACATACCCGCTGGAGATTCACCCTATAATACGCCCATTAACCCTGTAATAACATACCCGCTGGTGATTCACCCTATAATACGCCCGTTAACCCTGTGATAACATACCCGCTGGTGATTCACCCTATAATACGCCCGTTAACCCTGTGATAACATACCCTGCTGGTGATTCACCCTATAATACGCCCATTAACCCTGTGATAACATACCCGCTGGTGATTCAACCTATTATACGCCCATTAACCCTGTAATAACATACCCGCTGGTGATTCACACTATAATACGCCCGTTAACCCTGTGATAACATACCCTGCTGGTGATTCACCCTATAATGCACCCGTTAACCCTGTAATAACATACCCACTGGTGATTCACCCTATAATACGCCCGTTAACACTGCGATAACATACCCTGCTGGTGATTCACCCTATAATACGCCCATTAACCCTGTAATAACATACCCGCTAGAGATTCACCCTATAATACGCCCGTTAACCCTGTAATAACATACCCACTGGTGATTCACCCTATAATACGCCCATTAACCCTGTAATAACATACCCGCTGGTGATTCACCCTATAATACGCCCGTTAACCCTGTAATAACATACCCGCTGGTGATTCACCCTATAATACGCCCGTTAACCCTGTGATAACATACCCGCTGGTGATTCACCCTATAATACGCCCGTTAACCCTGTGATAACATACCCTGCTGGTGATTCACCCTATAATACACCCATTAACCCTGTGATAACATACCCGCTGGTGATTCAACCTATTATACGCCCATTAACCCTGTAATAACATACCCACTGGTGATTCACCCTATAATACACCCGTTAACCCTGTAATAACATACCCTGCTGGTGATTCACCCTATAATACACCCGTTAACCCTGTAATAACATACCTGCTGGTGATTCACCCTATAATACGCCCGTTAACCCTGTAATAACATACCCGCTGGATATTCACCCTATAATACGCCCGTTAACCCTGTAATAACATACCCGCTGGTGATTCACGCTATAATACGCCCGTTAACCCTGTGATAACATACCCGCTGGTGATTCACCCTATAATACGCCTGTTAACCCTGTGATAACATACCCTGCTGGTGATTCACCCTATAATACACCCGTTAACCCTGTAATAACATACCCTGCTGGTGATTCACGCCCTTTAACCCTGTAATAACATACCCGCTGGTGATTCACCCTATAATACGCCCATTAACCCTGTAATAACATACCCGCTGGTGATTCACCCTATAATACACCCGTTAACCCTGTAATAACATACCCGCTGGTGATTCACCCTATAATACGCCCGTTAACCCTGTGATAACATACCCTGCTGGTGATTCACCCTATAATACACCTGTTAACCCTGTGATAACATACCCGCTGGTGATTCACCCTATAATACGCCCATTAACCCTGTAATAACATACCCGCTGGTGATTCACCCTATAATACGCCCATTAACCCTGTAATAACATACCCGCTGGTGATTCACACTATAATACACCCGTTAACCCTGTAATAACATACCCGCTGGTGATTCACCCTATAATACACCCGTTAACACTGTGATAACATACCCTGCTGGTGATTCACCCTATAATACGCCCATTAACCCTGTAATAACATACCCCCTGGTGATTCACCCTATAATACACCCGTTAACCCTGTAATAACATACCCCATGGTGATTCACCCTATAATACACCCGTTAACCCTGTAATAACATACCCGCTGGAGATTCACCCTATAATACGCCCGTTAACACTGCGATAACATACCCTGCTGGTGATTCACCCTATAATACGCCCGTTAACCCTGTGATAACATACCCGCTGGAGATTCACCCTATAATACGCCCATTAACCCTGTAATAACATACCCGCTGGTGATTCACCCTATAATACGCCCGTTAACCCTGTGATAACATACCCGCTGGTGATTCACCCTATAATACGCCCGTTAACCCTGTGATAACATACCCTGCTGGTGATTCACCCTATAATACGCCCATTAACCCTGTGATAACATACCCGCTGGTGATTCAACCTATTATACGCCCATTAACCCTGTAATAACATACCCGCTGGTGATTCACACTATAATACGCCCGTTAACCCTGTGATAACATACCCTGCTGGTGATTCACCCTATAATACACCCGTTAACCCTGTAATAACATACCCACTGGTGATTCACCCTATAATACGCCCGTTAACACTGCGATAACATACCCTGCTGGTGATTCACCCTATAATACGCCCATTAACCCTGTAATAACATACCCACTGGTGATTCACCCTATAATACGCCCGTTAACACTGTGATAACATACCCTGCTGGTGATTCACCCTATAATACGCCCATTAACACTGTGATAACATACCCTGCTGGCTAATTAACTCTTTGACGTATGTGAACATAAAGTATCATGACTCACTCGGTTTGATTTGCTTTAAGGTGTCGGATCATGCGTGTGCTCCCAAAAGGCAATGCATCCAGATCTTCAGTCACTGTGCCCCACGCCAGGCCTTTTGCCACCAGCGAGGCACATGTTGCTTCTGCTTCACCTGGAGCCTACTTACACAGGTAATGAAAAACTGAGTAATGCTGAGAGACAAAAACTGGCACAGACAGATGGAAAGACAAACCAGACAGTCAGACACTCAGAGACACAAACAACCATCACACCCATCCTTCTGTATAGGAGCCAGGTATGGTGACCAAATCTCAAAACATGGGACACAAGCCAAGCAGAAATAGGCACCTGGAATTGTGAGAACTACATCACCAAATACCATAAACTGACACACAGCACAGTGTGTGTTTGGCAGTGAGTGAGTGCGTGTTTGGCAGTGAGTGTGTGTTTGTGCACGTTTGGCAGTGAGTGAGTGTGTGTGGTAGTGAGTGCGTGTGTCAGTGTGTGTGTGTGTGGCAGTGAGTGAGTGCGTGTTTGGCAGTTAGTGAGTGCGTGTGGCAGTGAGTGCGTGTGTGTCTGGGAGTGAATATGTATGTGTGTGGCAGTGATTGTGTGTCTAATGCTAAGTGTGTGTACGGCAGTAAGTGACTGTCTGAAGCAAAGTGTCTGTGTATATGGCAGGGATTTTCTGAATGCTGAGTGTACGGCAGTGATTGTCTGATGCTAAGTGTCTGTGTGTACAGCAGTGAGTGTCTGAATGCTGAGTCTTTGTGTACGGCAGTGTGGCAGACCACCTGGTACCCCAACTGGGTCCCTCCGCCAAACACGCTACGTAGCTATCGCCGGGAGACCATCAGCACTTCAGCCCCTAGCCACTGCAGCATGGCCGGAGTCTCGCCGTTGCTTCCCACCCTGGACCAGGGTCCAGCTTCCAGAGTTAAAAGCTCCCTGCCTTTTCCACTTCAGCCTTACCTCCAGGCAGGTATAGCTCTACTTACAGTGATTATAGTTGTGACAGATTAATCTGCATTTGAACTATTTCTTATCCTTCTTGGTTCGTCAGTTTGTTCGGTTAATTGCCTGTCCGTACACCCCGTTCGTTTGTTTCCTCAACTCCCGAATGAACTGCCAAACGGTCGGCCACCCAGCATGGAACCTCTTGGCCTCATTAGAACGTTGTGGTTAACCACAGACACTTCCTAATTGTCGAAGGTAGGCTGGGTAGCCATCTTGGACATACGAATGCCCAGCGGTGTTCGTCGAGAATCGTATGGAACTAAAAACGGACACTGAATCGCACGAACACCGCTGAAGCCGCCGACCTCCTTTCTCACATGGATCTTACAAACGAACACGATCCTGTTCGGTAGTTTTACCACACGAATAGACTCACCTCAGATAGCTATCCCATGGAGCCTATTCGTATACCGAAAGACTATGTACCAGACTTTGGCTCCATGGCGATTGGACTATGTTCATGGGATCTGAGCGCCATTGGGTAATAATGTGCGCTCAGATCCAAGCTATCTAGGAATATGTTGAACCTATATATTTCCTTCGTTTATTGTCATATTATGTATTTTTACACATTTACTCCATCTCGAGTAAATTGGAGTTTAGCCTCTATCCTGGGAGATAATTGAGTTACTTCCCAATTATCTCCAGGATAGAGAGGATGGTTATGTACAGTAAAAGGGGAGTGTTTATAGCCAAAGTGTTTCCATTGGTTACTGCATTATATTTGTTTTCCACCAGGTCCCCTAGGGGAGTGTCCACCTGGTGGAAGACCTGCATAAATACCGGGCAGGTAGTCCCGATTAAGCAGATCACTGCTTGACCCTCAATACGGAGCTTTGTCTCGTCATTGGGGGGATTATTATTCGTATGGTTTCTCATTCGGCTGTTTGGATCGTGGAGTATTTCGTATGGTTCCTGTTCGGCTGGTTGGAGTGTTCGTTAGCTGCTTCTCCCTTCGGAAGGTGAACGTCCTTAACGGTGTTAACCCCTTGTATACCTGGGTGAACCGTAACAATAGTTATTGTACAAAGGCAACTGCGGCTCTCAGGACTAGTTATTTTGATTTATCCCAGGGCTACAGGGATCCCTACAAATCCAAACAAGACAAGTTCCAAAAGGAACTGACATAAAAAACTTTATTTTTCTTGGGACTAGCCCATATGATTATTACAACAAGATTGCTGTGACAACTCAATAAAAATACAAACAGTCAAATCACATTAGACTACATACAGGAACTTATAAAAGCATAATTACATATTGATAAAGAGGTGGGAAAGACAATAATTAACATAAAACATCTCTCCTGTCTGCAGAAATGGCAATATGCAAACGTACATGAATATGCAAATTGACTGTCTGATGCTAAGTGTCTGTGTGTACGGCAGTGTGTATGGCAGCGAGTGATTGTCTGAATGCTGAGTGTCTGTGTGTACGGCAGCGAGTAATTGTCTGAATGCCGAGTGTCTGTGTGTACGGCAGCGGTATTTATGCAGGTCTTCCACGAGGTGGACACTCCCCTAGGGGACCTGGTAGAAAACTGACAAAAGTAATACAGTAGCCAATGAGAACAGTTTGGCTATAAACACTCCCCTTTAGGTGTGGTGGACCCTCCTCTCTATCCTGGAGATAATTGGGAAGTAATTCAATTATCTCCAAGGATAGAGCAAAATCTCCATTTTGTACATGCTAATAAAAATGCATAAAAATACATAACTTTAAAACTCACGAACCGAATTCACACATTCAACGAATCCCCAGATAGCCTGGATCTGAGCGCACAATATTACCGAATAGCGCTCAGATCCCATACACACAGTTCAATCGCCATGGAGTCAAAGTCGTTCACACAGTCTTTCGTTATACAAATGGGCTCCATGGGATGGCTATCTGGGGTGGCTCTGTTCGTAGGAAAATGTAACGAACGGACGGTGTTCGTATGAATGGGAAAACAGATGAAGGGAGGTCGGCGGCTTTCAGCGGTGTTCGTGTGAAAATAGTAGCCGTTTATAGTTCCACAAAATCGTCGAGGAACACCACTGGGCATTCGTATGTCCAAGATGGCCACCGCCTAGTGTTCGTTCATATGAACGACGACCACCCAGTCGACCATTTAACAAGGGGAAGTTACTGCGGTTAACCACAACGTTCTAATGAGGCCAAGCAGCACACTTCCCCACTGGGTGGCCGGCCATTCAGCAAATAGTTCGGCGAAACTGGGAAATAACATAGGGCCCGTCCGGACAGGGAAGTGCACGAACAAACAGACGAAGGAGCATAAAATAACAGTAATTCCGAGATAGAGGGATCTGTCACTGGTATAAGTTGCTAGAAGAGTATTAACTGAGAACTTAGTAGGTTATTTTTGACAGTTGCAGGAGACGAGTCATGGGGGGGTATGAAAACCTGCTAACAGTTTAAATGATATTGTGGCGAAAGTAACCTCGCCACTTGTACTTGGAGGGGCCTGATTGCCAGTCTCCTGCCCACAGACTATGGGCCCGGCAGGGAAATCTGTAAAAGTCTACCAAACTTGACCGAATGTTAGCACTGATTTCCCTGGAACTGTTTGGGGCATTGGACCATGTGCACGGTCGGTCAAAACTATGATTTCAAGGACATTTCTGAACCCCTGAACCGATCTGGGTGATTTTTGGATATGTTGTTCACCCAGATCGGGGCTATCAGGGAATGTAACTTTTATGGGGTTTTATGTGTTGTTAAGGGGGTTTCATAAAATTGTATGTTTTTCTGAGCTTGGCGATAATTGAGTTAGATGTCAGGATATTTATATCGGCAGACATTTTGTGCTATGATAGAAATTAAAAGTGTATACTGCCTGAATCACTCAGAACAGAGCAGACTCCATTTTGGATTTCAAGCTAACAAAGACACAAATTTCTATCCTCTTTGTAACCAAACACTAACTGAGCTAAGGAATGCTTTGTATATACAAACCAAGTGATATGCAGTAATATAGAGGGATGGATGCTCTGCCTAAATGTTAATGGAATAGAAATAATTCTAAACCCAGACATTAGTGACAGAGAAGATTAGTAATTAATTTTACTTTCTAAATTTTACAAGATTCCCATTGTAAGTGAAAGGTGAGACTAAGTTTAAACTGTCAATTTTAGAAATTACAGCAGGAATTGGAGACACACTGTCTGGGCAAAATCCAAAGCAAATGCTTTGAACTGACAAGTAAATTTAAAATTATGGCAGCCATATAGATAAGCCAAATTACGTCAAAATCGTCACCAGGAAAAGTTAACGCTTTTCTGGATAGGAATGTTTAGTGGGATGAGACTGCCCTCTATAGATCAAATTCTTAAATTGCTATCTGGAAGGTAACCACACCTCCAGTTTTCTATTGGTCTATCACCTAGTGACGAACAGAGAATTTTTCCCTTTAAAAAGTTAAGACAACGGGAAGAGAGGGGCTAAGTCAAAGAGTCGGGGGAAGTGAGCAGTGGAGGCGATCGTAAGAAGTCAGGATCGCAGGCTAAGAAAGAAAAGCAGAGTCAGAGTGAGAAATCCAAACAAGTTCCTGAGACTACCTACTCATATGATGAGAATATCTACCTAACTGGTAATTATACTGGTTTCATTTAATTAATCTAAATTAATTACATTTTTCTAATAGCATGATATATGACTGGATAAATCACGATCAGATTTCGATATTTAGAAATCTTAGTTACTAAAGAATATATAGTTATAACCATTCCATTCTGCAGGTGGGAAAAGAATAATTATATATTAATGTGGTTACAATCACATGTTAGCATATCGTGTTATTTATCCAGGTGTATTGATTTGCTCTAAAATAAGCTAAAATATCTGTTTAGGCAAATTAAAATTCTGCTTATAGAACATGGTAGATTACTCTTATTGGATGGTTCCAGGAAATGACTAATGAGCTGGTTTAAATGTTATTTTATTTAAAATTACATGAGAATAGATCTTAATTACCTAGGAGGTCTAGCCAGCATTGAAAGGGTTATTCTAACTGTTAGCTAAAGTTTTATGGCCTTATGCTGCAAGCTGTGTGAAAGAAAGCTTTTCTGTGTGTGTAAGTTTCACTTTCGTTCTCTGTGAAGTACCGTCATAAATCTTGTCTTGACAGCTAATGTTGTAGATTCTATACTGTGTCAGCCATTGGAATGTATTGCCATTGTATGCATACTGATGTTATACTAAATATTCATTGATTATTGTCACGCATGTTACTTATTATTATTATTTAATTTGTCACAATAAATTGTATCTATTTTTATAACAAATTGTGATTTTATTTATTTGGAATACATTTCACTTACATGATAACGATCTTTGGGATCTGAGAATTGAAATAGTGGGCAATACTCAACTGTTTACTATTATCATCCCATAAATATCCCCACATAGATTAGTACAGTTCCTGTTTCAATTATCTCCCAAGCACAGAGGAGGGATTCTATTGTTTGTGTATGGGAGTGTCTCACTGTATGACTCTGTTTTTATTGGTTGTTCACTTTGTGTCCCTGTGCCCAACAAGGTTCACCTGGGTGTCACCCTTGTTGGGAGACTTGCATAAAAGGCCAGTGTGCCTCCATTAAAATTCTGTTCCTCAACATAGAGTCTCATCTCATGTGTGGGAGAAATGGCTGTATTTGGGGGGATTGCTATATCACTATAGCTCTTTTAAGAGCTGTTCCTGCTACGCTCTCTGGAGTAGGAGAGGTTCACCCACTGGAAGCTGGATCCTGGTCTTGGGTCCATGGTGGGTGGTGGACGGCGAGTTCCCAGCCAAGCTGTAATACTGCACTTGGGAACTGTGGAGTATACTGCACTTGGTGTCTGTGGAGTGCTTGGAGCCCTCTGTAAGCACTAGGAGCATCGGCTGACGGAGGCACCTGGTTGGGGTGCCAGACGGTCCGTCACATATGATGGCAAGCGGTGGGATGGCTGCCTAGTGTGAGGAGAAGCAGCTCGGAGACACCGTTCATGGATTTATATTGAGGGCAACGCTAGTCCCTGTACAGTGCCCCTGGCTACAGCAGTATGGAACCAGCTAGTCCCCGAACAGCGTTCTTATACGAGGAGGAGGAGGATGACCTGGACTGGAGGGATGCTGTCTGGAAATACGTCTGGTATGAGGCCCTGAAGGGCATACAGCTTTGGCGAGGCGAGAGTCTACCCAGTGATGAGCAGCGGCGACAGATGCGAGTGGCGCTGCGGATGCCTCTCCTGGGAGAGCAGCCCCTGAATGAGTGGGTGGCAGAACTCGAGGCCTGGTATGGAAGTAGCTTTGGCTAGACGACACCTACCAGGCCCTGTGGTGGTATACGGGTCGGCATACCCCCCTGGATGGCTGAGCACGACAGGCCCGAGGGGGAGGATTATGATGGCCCTGGCCTGTTATGAATGCTGGGAGCCCTCGGTAAGCACTAGTAGCATCGACTGACGGAGGCACACGGTCGGGGTGCCAGGCGGTCAGTCACAGATATGCTGTCCTTAAGAAGTGTGTTTTCAAAGATTTTTTGAAGGAGTGGAGACTGGGTGAAAGTCTAACGGAGAAGTGAAGGGGGTTCCACAGAAGAGGTGCAACCCTGGAGAAGTCTTGGAGGCGAGTATCAGAGGTGAGAGTACGGACAGAGGATAGACGTAGGTCTTCGGCAGAGCACAGGGACCTTGACTATCTTGTAGAACGAGATTACGGAGAATGAGAAGAAGCTGTTGATGATAAAAAGTGTCAAAGGCAGCAGAAAGATCAAGGATATGGCAGTGAGTGGTTGAATGCCGAGTGTCTGTGTGTACGGCAGGGAGTGTCTGAATGCCGAGTGTCTTTGTGTACAGCAGTGGGTGTGACCGCCGAGTGTCTGTGTGTACGGCAGTGTCATGACATGAAGGGGTGCTGCCCTGCAACAGCACTGTCCCTTTAAGTGTGGGAACCAACTTAGCAGAGAAATAATTCTAGGACACGATAAATGGAGTAATAAAGAAAATGTATTAAGGCAAACCAAAAGGATATAGATATATATAATATATACAAAACAAAATATGACAATGCCACAAATAAATATATACAATAGAGCAGGCAGAGTCCACGATAGTCCTAGGCAAAGGTAAAGGCTTAGTCAGGTTAGTGCAGCCACCAAGTACAAAATGAACATCAAGGGGCAAAGTCCTAAGCAGGTCACACAGAAATAATGCAGCAAGGTCAGAATCACTGGAGAAGGAGTCTAGGCAGGAACACTGCAGGCGAACACTGGAACAGGAGGCACAGGACACAGGACCATAAGGACATCGGAACACCAGATCAGGAAACACAAGATACTCAGGATACTCAGGAAACAAGACACAGGAGACAGGAGCCAGAATCACGGGAGCCAGGAAACAGCAGGTACAGGGTCAAGGATAGAGGATAATGATCTGACAGGGAGTGAGGGGAGAAACCAGAATATATAGGTGCTAAACAAGGGCCAGGTGTAGTGCCTAACGAAAGGAAATGAGAAACAGTGCCAAACAGAAACAGTGGTGAGTGAGAGTACTGCACGAGGGCATGACAACTAAGGAGTGTCGTGACAGGCAGTGATTGTCTAAATGCTGAATGTCTGTGTGTATGGCAGTGATTGTCTGAATGCTGAATGTCTGTGTGTATGGCAATGAGTGTGTGTGTACAGCAGAGAGTGTCTGATGCTAAATGTTTGTGTGTACGGCAGTGAGTGTCTGTGTACGGCAGTGAGGGAGTGCTGAGTGTCTGTGTGTATAGGCTGTGTAACTATGTCAATGAGTGTGTGTCTGTCTGTACGTCAGTGAGTGAATGCCGAGTGTACGTCAGTGAGTGAATGCCGAGTGTCTGTGTGTATAGGCTGCACAGCTATGTAAATGAGTGTGTGTCTGTCTGTGTAGGCTGTATAGCTATGTCAATGTGTATTGGTGTGTCTCTAAGTATGTGTGTGTGAGTGAGTACACGTGTTTGGGAAAGCATGGCTGGGGGTAATCTGGCCAGTAAACAAAATGTAAATGTAATATGGACTGACAGTGAGAAATAAATATACCCAATGGGATGAAATAACAGTAGGGCTGCGTCACATACAAGGGAGCGACTTATTAAATGAAACCGAAAAGATATAACTGGTATGTGAGCGCTCCAATTAATTATGCAGATCTACATAAAAATCAAGATGAAAATATCAATAAACTTTATTGATATTTTCATCTTGATTTTTATGTAGATCTGCATAATTAATTGGAGCGCTCACATACCAGTTATATCTAATCTGGCCAGTAGTTTGGTAGTGTGCCCTGCTGACAGTCATAAACAATAAGAACTTACTAAATATTACCTGAACGAAGGGAACTCCAAGCAGGGTCAGCATTTTCTGGAGATCTCTCCACGTATTCTGAGCTGTGGGTCACAGAACCAGAACATATTCAGCATCTGGCAAGTAACAGTCTAAAGAATGTGGCATAACTGGAGACGGTGAGGCAGGCATGATAGGGGCTAAGGGTTAATAAAGTGCCAGGTCGAGGCTGAAAGGCACAGGGGTAGAAAAAAAAAAAAGGAGAAATTAAATGAAAGAAACAAGCAAGGAAAAGGAAAAAAGGATGGAGCACGAGGGAAATTAAATGGAAGGAGTGAGCGCGGAAAAATAAAAAGAAAGGATGGGGCTTGAAAGAAATTAAATGGAAGGAGTGAGCAAGGAAAAATAAAAAGAAAGGACGGGGCCCGAGGGAAATTATATGGAAGGAGTGAGGCTGGTACCTCACACCCTATAGACTACACAGAATGGGCAGTCGGCCATTGGCAGACTGTTGGAAACTATGCGGCAAAAAAGGCATCTACCTACATTGTTGGTGGACATGCCCAAAGCTACAGGGACTATGGATAGACATCCAATCACTCATAGAACTGATTGCACTAGGTAAGCCCTTTCCACTGGACCCATGGGTACAACTCTTATCAAAACTAATTGACATGACCACCAGATATGAAAACAAACTAGCGGCACGCATAGCATTAGCAGCACGCAGATCAGTAGGAACTGATAGCCCAAATCCACGATATGCCTCAGGTGTTCCACAGAATCTGGGACCCCTGGATTGCAAGCAGCAGTAAAATAACCGCCTGACAACCAACTCTTCCTTGCCCTCCCCCATCCCTGCGGGTTTGGGGGGACTCCAGCGGGAACTCTACTTCAACAGTGCTTCTTACACCCTCCCTTCCTCGATCTCACACACACACACACACACACGTGACAAACTCCCTATGACAGTAGTCACCGTCACTGGGGATGGAAGACAGACACAATGGATGGACTCCCAAATTCTTTGTGTTTTTTCACACTGTGCCTATTTGTGCAGGGTATGTTGAATGTATTTCTGGTCTGTTCATCTCCCCCTCCCCCCTTTGTCCTGTCCTATTGTTTCCCCAGCAGGACGTTGTCCCAGGGACACTGCCAGACCAGTTTAAACTGGCTTCCCTCCTCAATCTCTCATAAACCCTTGCTATTGTCTGACCCCACCTTTCCATGTACTGTAGTGCTCTTATCAACCTATTGTATGTAAATGAGGCTGTTAGGGGCTTGACCTATGTGTGCTGTATTAATTAAAGAGTTGCTTCACCATGTGTTGTCTGGTGTTTGGTCCAGAGTGGAAAAGTGTTCCAGGTTCCCTGATAGCTACACGGAAGCAGACTTGGCGGAGGTACTCGGCCGGAGTACTGGAGCTCCATTACATTCCCCTTTTTTAAGGAGTTTGCCATGAGTTTTTGGAGGGGCCTGCTTGCCAGCCTCCTGCCCTGTGTCACGACACTCCTTAGCTGATTTGCCCTCGTGCAGTACTCATACTCACCACTTTTTCTGTTTGGCACTGTTCCCCATTTCTTTTCATTAAGCACTTCACCTGGTCCTTGTTTAGCACCTATTTAGTTTGGGTTCTCCCTTCACTCCTGGCCAGATCATTGCCTTTTGTTTCCTGTTCCCTGGGTTCCTGGCTCCTGCATACTGTGACTTGGTCCTGTGTCCTGTGTCTCCTGGTCTTCGTCCTGTGTCCTCCTGATCCTGCGTTATTGTGTCCTCCTGGTCCTTCGTTATTGTGTCCTCCGATCCTGTGTTCTGGTTCCGTGGTCCCGGCTTTACTACCAGTGATCCTGTCCCTGCAGACTTGTTCATTGATTCTCCTTTGGATCTTGATGTCACTATATTTGTCTTGTGACTCTAGACCTGTGCCCTACCTGATACTCGTGGTAGCTGCACAATCCTACCCTTATACCCAAGGACTGTTACAGTAGTTGTTGCCTGCACGATTTAGTGCTAATTTTGATTTACTGTATATATTTTGTGGCCTTCTGTGTGTGTGTGTATATATATATATATATATATATATATATATTGTTTTGCGTTTTTCCTTTGGTTTCCTGTAAATATATATCTCTTGATTTATCCTATTTATTTGTGTCTTTGCATTTATTTCTCTGCTGAATGGGTTCCCACATTTAAAGTGACAGTGCTGTTCCAGGGCAGCACCCCTTCATGTCATTATGCCCTGCAAAAAGACATGCTAAAAAGTGACTTCAATGGGAAAATGTGCCTCTCCCCCTCCCCCTTTTTACTGTCCTATTGTTCTCCAGCAGGGCGTTGTCCCAGGGTCACTGCCAGACCAGTTAAGAACTGGCTGCTTTGTCCCTCCTCGGTCTCCCATCAGCCCTTGCTATTTTCTGACCTCACCCTTCCTTGTACTATAGGGGACTTTTAACATTGGATATAATGAGCGCTCAGATCCACGCTATCTGGGGATATGTTGGACATATAGGTTAAACATTGTATTATAAGAGTTATGTATTTTTATGTGGTTTTTGTAACAGTTTCTGACTTAGAGATATTCCCTGTACCTGGAGATAATTAGGTTACCACAGCCACTTAAGCCAATTATCTCCAGGATAGAGGAGAAGATAGACCGGCCGCACAGCCTAAATCTGTGGAACTGTTCTGGGCAGGAAAGCCATGCTTGCGGTCGGTCAAATGTGACTTCCATAAAACTTTTGAACCTCTGCTCTGATCTGGGTGATTTGGGGATATGTTGTTCACCCAGATCAGGGCTATCCAGTGATGTAGGATGGGGATATGTTGTTGTTTTGGGGTGTTTCTGGACATTTTCTGCCTGAGGTAACTGAGTTAGTCCATTGTGTTTGGTAATTGTATCACAGGCAGAGGGGAGGGTTTGTGTACATTAGCTGGGAGTGTCTAACTGTACAATACTGTGTTGATTGGCTGCTGTGCTCCACAAGGTCCACGTGGGTGGTAACCTAGTGGGGAAAACTGTATATAAGAAATGCCTTTGTGCTCATTAAACCAGTTCTACTTCACCCTCAATTTAGAGTTCTGTCTCTTATTGGGGGAAACAGCTACACGTATTGCTATGCTCTTCATACTCCATTGGATAATCACTAAGCTCTTTTAAGAGCTTGTTCCTGCTTCACTCTCTGCTTGGAGCCCTCAGGAAACGCTAGGAGCATCCTTTAACGGAGGTACCCAGTCGGGGTGCCAGGTGATCCGTTACAACACTCTCTTTCTATTTTCCCACTCATACACCTTCTTCTTGTATATAGTTACTAACCCTCACCCCTCATCCCCACCATAATCAGTGCCTGACCAAACAAGTTCACAGCCACTGACTCCAGGCTCCCTGACGAACATAAACAGCAAAGAATCTCACGAAGAGATAAATATGACTGTCCTGGCCAACGTTTCTCATCTCCTACCCCTCTACCCAGGTTTACAGATGACTTTTGCACATACTTACATTAGATACGTCCTAAATATAAGCCAGACTGAGACTTAAGAATTACACCACTAAAGAGAAAATACATGCGAACTAAGACACTTACTCATGCTCTAAATGGGCATTTGTATGGTCTGATAGCAACCAACGCCACCAGATCTTTATTAAGACAGCCCTGCATTTACTATGATTGTTTCATTCTGGTGGTCCACGTTGTATACCTACTCCAAGTCTCTCTCTCTAGACCACAAACTGTTACCTTCGGACGCAATATGTACGCAGTACATCTTTTACAAATGTTTTTCTTTTCCTGTACCTTGTAATACTTGAAAAACCACCAATAAAAACTGAATGTTTAAAAAAAAAAAAGGAAAAAAAGAAAGCAGCGAGCAAGAAAAAAAAAAGAGACAGAAAGGGGCTCGAGGAAAAATAAATGGAAGGAGTGAGCAACGAAAAATAAAAATAAAGGACGGGCTTGGAGAATTAAATCAGCCATAACCGTGTAGACACTGCTTAACACGCGAATCCCGCTCACAGGCTCCCCTAATGAAAAATTTTGGCAAATTTGACACGTTTTCGGCCGAAACAGGATAGGCCCATTTTCGGCCGAAAATGTTGGTGCATTCCTACTTTAAACACTCACCTGTCTGCTGACACTCAGTGAACACAAAGTTAATGTCCTCACCTGCTGCGTTAACGGTGGCTGTCCTCCGACCCCGAGGTTCTCCCTGTTTTATAAAAAATAAAAAAAATAAAAAAAAAAATAAAGTAGGAACCTCACCTTCAAGGAGATCTACAGGGCGTGCTGTATAAAGGGAGGAGGGAGCCAGGAGTAGTTGGTGCAGGGCGTGCTGTATAAAGGGAGGAGGGAGCCAGGAGTAGTTGGTGCAGGGCGTGCTGTATAAAGGGAGGAGGGAGCCAGGAGTAGTTGGTGCAGGGCGTGCTGTATAAAGGGAGGAGGGAGCCAGGAGTAGTTGGTGCAGGGCGTGCTGTATAAAGGGAGGAGGGAGCCAGGAGTAGTTGGTGCAGGGCGTGCTGTATAAAGGGAGGAGGGAGCCGGGAGTAGTTGGTGCAGGGCGTGCTATATATAGGGAGTAGGTTTCCCCATCCGGCAGCAAAGCTGTGTATCCAAAGGGGAGACAGTCGGTCTCCCCCTTTAGCAGCAGAGCTATGCACTTAAAGGGGAGACAGTCAGTCTCCAGCAACCAGGCTCCAACCAGACTACTCCCGTGGTAGTGCTGGCATCAGGGCAGAGTACCGCTGGTCTCTGCCCACTCACCAACCCACCAAGGCAGCCTACCAGTCCCCCACACAGCCGTGGTGAGGCACCTGGACATGGACAAGATTCTCCCTTACCCAGGTGTAGTAACCATTTATTGTGGGTGGGCTGTATTGTTTTTTCTGTTTTGTGGGTGGGCTGCTGGACTAACAAGGGCACTGACCGGCAGGAGGTCAGATACCCTGTTAGTCTGTTTGGAAAAGGGGAGAGATGTGACGAGACCAATTGCATTGGAGGAGCCTGGTTGCCCGCCTGCTGCCTTTGGATTATGGACCGGCAGTTAAAGGGTTAATTTTACTGTGCAGAAGGATTTATTCCTTCCTTTCTGCACAGCCGTTCTGTAGATTCTATCAGCCTCCCCAGAGCCGTGGGAAACCGGCCGGCGCCGTTAATTGGCCACCCAGAAGCTGGCGTGTGCCCTCCATCTACCTCCCTGAAGCCACGGTTAACCGGGGCTTAACGAGCGTGTGCCGGCAATTGACCACCCAGTAGCTGCGGTTAACCGCAGCTTAATTGATTGTTACTGGGTGGTCGCGGTTACACCTAGCCGCCACACGATGGCGGTGTTCTGGAGCTCCCCAGGCAGCCAGCGCTTTTCTGCCCGGCTTTCATGCACTAGAAGCGGACACTTTTACGTGCAGGCACCGCTGAGCCTCCAGCTGTGCCTGTCTTTGAAAAGGGGATTATCGCCTAAACGGATTTTAACCCCTTGTCTGCTGAAACGGTCCGTTACACAGGGCGTGCTGTTTAAGGGGAGGGGGGAGCCGGGAGTAGTTGATGCCGGGCGTGCTGTATAAAGGAAGAAGGGAGTCGGGAGTAGTTGGTGCAGGGCGTGCTGTATAAAGGGAGGGGGGAGCCGGGAGTAGTTGATGTATAAAGGAAGAAGGGAGCCGGGAGTAGTTGGTGCAGGGCGTGCTGTATAAAGGGGGGGAGGGAGCCGGGAGTAGTTGGTGCAGGGCGTGCTGTATAAAGGGAGGGGGAGCCGGGAGTAGTTGGTGCATGGCGTGCTGTATAAAGGGAGGGGGGAGCCGGGAGTAGTTGGTGCATGCGTGCTGTTTAAGGGAAGGAGGGAGCCGAGAGTAGTTGATGCAGGGCGTGCTGTATAAAGGGAGGAGGGAGCCGGGAGTAGTTGATGCAGGGCGTGCTGTATAAAGGGAGGAGGGAGCCGGGAATAGTTGGTGCAGGGCGTGCTGTATAAAGGGAGGAGGGAGCCTGGAGTAGTTGGTGCAGGGCGTGCAGTATAAAGGGAGGAGGGAGCCGGGAGTAGTTGGTGCAGGGCGTGCTGTATAAAGGGGGAGGGAGTCGGGAGTAGTTGGTGCAGGGCGTGCTGTATAAAGGGAGGAGGGAGCTGGGAGTAGTTGGTGCAGGGCGTGCTGTATAAAGGGAGGAGGGAGCCGGGAGTAGTTGGTGCAGGGCGTGCTGAATAAAGGGGGGAGGGAGTCGGGAGTAGTTGGTGCAGGGCGTGCTGTATAAAGGGAGGAGGGAGCCTGGAGTAGTTGGTGCAGGGCGTGCTGTATAAAGGGAGGAGGGAGCCGGGAGTAGTTGGTGCAGGGCGTGCTGTATTAAGGGGGGAGGAAGTCGGGAGTAGTTGGTGCAGGGCGTGCTGTATAAAGGGAGGAGGGAGCTGGGAGTAGTTGGTGCAGGGCGTGCTGTATAAAGGGAGGAGGGAGCCGGGAGTAGTTGGTGCAGGGCGTGCTATATAAAGGGAGGAGGGAGCCGGGAGTAGTTGGTGCAGGGCGTGCTGAATAAAGGGGGGAGGGAGTCGGGAGTAGTTGGTGCAGGGAGTGCTGTATAAAGGGAGGAGGGAGCCGGGAGTAGTTGGTGCAGGGCGTGCTGTATTAAAGGGGGAGGAAGTCGGGAGTAGTTAGTGCAGGGTGTGCTGTATAAAGGGAGGAGGGAGTCGGGAGTAGTTGGTGCAGGGCATGCTGTATAAAGGGGGGAGGGAGTCGGGAGTAGTTGGTGCAGGGCGTGCTGTATAACGGGAGGAGGGAGCCGGGAGTAGTTGGTGCAGGGCGTGCTATATAAAGGGAGGAGGGAGCCGGGAGTAGTTGGTGCAGGGCGTGCTGAATAAAGGGGGGAGGGAGTCGGGAGTAGTTGGTGCAGGGCGTGCTGTATAAAGGGAGGAGGGAGCTGGGAGTAGTTGGTGCAGGGCGTGCTGTATAAAGTGAGGAGGGAGCTGGAAGTAGTTGGTGCAGGGCGTGCTGTATAAAGGGAGGAGTGAGCCGGGAGTAGTTGGTGCAGGGCGTGCTATATATAGGGAGGAGGGAGCCGGGAGTAGTTGGTGCAGGGCGTGCTGTATAAAGGGAGGAGGGAGCCGGGAGTAGTTGGTGCAGGGCGTGCTGTATAAAGGGAGGAGGGAGCCGGGAGTAATTGGTGCAGGGCGTGCTGTATAAAGGGAGGAGGGAGCCGGGAGTAGTTGGTCACTCTCGCTTACCTTGCGGTGTTTCATTGGCGGTGGTTTCCCATCGAACACAAACAGAGGTTTAATACCAATCTTTAACATGGACGCCGTGCGATTAAATAAACCTTTAAGAACACTGAGAAAAGATACAATTATACATCTGAGATCAGCGGGAGACACAATCTTTATGAGAATCTCAGTAAATTGCAATCACACAAAGCACAAAATATTCACAAAACCCTAGAGTGGAAACAAGATTTGCAGCATAACATCATGGCGTTAAAGGTGACCGGTCATCTCTCACGGGATTTACAGAGTGAAACATTGAGGGTCACCTAGAATTCGCATTTACGGGTTCTTTCATTTCACTTTGTCTAAACTAACTGCGGCACCTGATCGGGAAACATTATCCTGAATAAAGCACTCAGAGCAGCGTCCGCTTAGCTTAATCTCAATACTAGCAATGCAATATCGCTGCAGGCGCAGTGCTCCGAGATCCCGCCATTCTGGCGTCAAATTCAGCAAATTATTTCCTTTCTAAGAGGGTGTAGCGGAGAGGTAGTATAATCCACAGTATCTCCGCTGGGTAACAGGAACAGCATAAAATAACCCAGGCAAATAAATACAGCATACAATAATCCCGGTAGCGTTGTAAGAATCCTTCCTTCCCAAGAACTAGACGACACATAGGCTGGGAGTCAACTGAGCTTTTAATCACACGTCACCGTATTTATGGGATTCCCCATGCAAGGGGTTTCCCTACTGACATTACAGGGGTTGTACAGTAGGGGACTACATGGGGAACTGAATAACCTGAACATTTCTCCCATCATGCACTGCTGTACGAGAGGGATACTCCCACTGGAATATTCAGTTAAGTGAATTATCCCTCCGTGCAGCAGAACTGACATTTCACATAAAAATACATAACTTGTACAATATTCATGCTATATTACAGAATGACGGTAGATAGCTGGGGTCTGAGCGCACACTTCGTGAAAGTACCGCTCAGATCCCAGCACATTTAGCCGAACGCCGCATGAATTACAATCCAATATACACTTTGCATCAAATACACAAATACATCCGTGGGGTTAACATACCGAAAGCCCGGTACTCCCGAACGGCCTGGAAGTCCAGCGGTATTCGTGCCGTCGAGTAGCCGATTTTAGTTCCAGGCACTCGACGACAAAATACCGCTGGGCTAACAAAGGATCCAAGATGGCCGACCGCCGCGTGGTCGGTAGCCGAACGGCGGCCACCCTGAATCTCTAATAACTACCGAAAGATACAATGTTGCAATGTTTAATGAGAGCCACACGACCTCCTGTGTGTGGTCTCCCATTCGGTAGTTTGTTCGTTTCACGAACAGTGTTGAAATTCACCGTTCGTGAAACTACTGTATGAATGCTGGTGGCTTTCATGCCGCCAGCATACGAATGCTCTTGTTCGCATAAAATCAAAAATAGGTATACGCTTGGTTCTAACATTCTTAAAGCTACAGCAATACATTAATACAACTACAGTCTTAAGTGGCTAGTTTTGCCACAGAGGGTTAACACCACAATGAGTTCTAGACGTTGTGATGGACCGCTGGCACTCCGAATGAGTACCCCCGCCAATCGATGCTCCTAGCGCTTGCCGAGGACTCCGAGCACTCCAACCGACACCATCAGCACTGCGGACCCCACTTCCAGCGATGCACCTGCGCCAGGGTCTCGCCGTCTCTCACTCACCCTGGATCCATGACCAGGATCCAGCTCCCAGTGGGTGAACCTCTCCTAAATCAAGAGAGCGTAGCAGGAACAAATCAAGCTCTTACAAGAGCTTACTCTGGGGAGTAAGTGATTATAGCAATCCCCAGAGTGTAGGTATCCCTTCCCCCAAGCATGAGCCAAGGCTTCAAGAAAGGTGCAAGTAGGTCTGGTTTATTGAGGGCTACCTGCCCGGTATTTATGCAAGTGTCCACCAGGTGGACACTCCCCTATGGGACCTGATGGAACAATGGGACACATATTGGATATTAGCCAATCACAGACAATACAAACAAACACTCCCACAGTGACATCACAATCTCTCCTCTCTATCCTGGAGATAATTGGGAAGTAATCAAATTATCTCCCAGGACAGAGGCAAGACTCCATTAACCACATGGTTACAAAAAGACATAAAATTACACAATGTTACAATTACTACATATAATATAAATGCAACATATCCACAAATAGCTTAGATCTGAGCGCACATTATTACTGAATGGCACTCAGAACGCATACATACAGTTCAATCGCCATGGAGCCAAAATGTTTTCCATAGTCTTTCATTACATGAATAGGCTCCATGGCATAGCTATCTAGGGTAGCACTACTCACATACTGAAAGTCCTGCACGCCCCGGCAGAAATACACAAATAAACCTTTCTGCAGGGGAAAATACAGCTATCAGCACAGGGGCCATAGTCGGAAGGCAGGAGGCTAGCCAGTAGTCCCCTCCAGGCACAAGTGGCGAAGGGCACTTTGTCACAGACGTGTTCCCCCGATGCCCTGCAAGACCAAGCAAAACAAGGGTTTTTATCGTGCTAGCAGCGAGAATGAGCACACCGCCAACGTTTGGCATCATCAGCCGACACATACGAGATGTAGAGCAATAACGAAGAAATGTGGCCAATCGGTATACAGCTTGCTCCTTATTCTTTATTCCACCACAGGTATACTACAATAAAGGCACAAACATATTGCTTCCTTTTATTGGGGGGAATACCAATCTCTCTGCGTGGAGATCACAGCGTGTACATTTATACATAGAAAACAATGCAATTTCATGCGATCCTGCGTTTTCTTGTAAATTTACATGAACGATGTGGCGAAACCGACCTCGCCACGTGTCCTTGGAGGGGGCTTCTTGCCCGCCTCTTGCCTTTAGACTATGGCCCCTGTTCTTTTTCCCTGGAGAAAGGCTGGTTTGTGCCTTTCTGCAGACTGTTAAAGCCATGCTACCCCAGATAGCTATGCCATGGAGCCCAGCCGTATAATGAAAGACTTTGGCTCCATGGCGATTTAACTGTATGTATGTGATCTGAGCGCCATCCGGTAATAATGTGCGCTCAGATCTAAGCTATCTGGTGATAGGTAGAATGTCTGTATTTTATGTAATAAATGTAAACTTGTGTATTTTATAGTATTTTTATGTATTTTATTGTCCTTTGTCTGCCATGTGGCTAATGGAGTTTTGCCTCTGTCCTTGGAGATAATTGGATTACTCCTCAATTATCTCCAGGATAGAAGACTGAAGGTACCATCCTTCCTCCCCAGCGGCAGTGTGTACCCCAGGGAGCAGAAGGTGCCGTCCTTCCTCCCCAGCGGCAGTGTGTATCCCAGGGAGCTGAAGGTGTCGTCCTTCCTCCCCAGCGGCAGTATGTATCCCAGGAAGCTGAAGGTGCCATCCTTCCTCCCCAGCAGCAGTGTGTATCCCAGGGAGCTGAAGGTGCCGTCCTTCCTCCCCAGCGGCAGTGTGAGTCCCAGGGAGCTGAAGGTGTCGTCCTTCCTCCCCAGCGGCAGTGTGTATCCCAGGGAGCTGAAGGTGCCGTCCTTCCTTCCCAGCGGCAGAGTGTCCTGCAGGGAGCAGAGACCGTCGGTCTTGCACCCCAGCCACGGGACAAAATATTGAAAGGGGAGACAGTCGGTCCCCCCTTCCACCAGCAGAGAGAGTGTCAGGGAGAGGAACCTGCTACCCCCTCTCCCCAGCGGCAGAAAGTATTCCAGGGAGAGGAGTCGGTGACCACCTCTCCCCAGCGGCAGCTTATTTCCCAAAGGGGAGACCCTAGTCTCCCAGATGGGGCAGGTGAGGCAGTCAGTCTCGCCCCCCAGCAGCAGGACAATATATTGAAAGGGGAGACCGCCTGTCGTGCTCTCCAGCAGCAATACTGGGTCCAGGGAGAGGAGCCTACCTCCCCCTCTTCACAGCTGGGCTCCAACCAGACTACTCCAGCTGAAGCGCTGGCATCAGGGCAGAGTACCGCTGGTCTCTGCCCACTCAGCAACCCACAGATCCAAAGTACCCATACCCCACAAAGCCGTGATGGAACCCCTGGACAAAAACTGGCTGCACGTTTACCCAGGTGCAGTAACTCCTTATTGTGAGTGGGCTGTACTGCTGATTGTAATTAGAGAGGTTCCACTTACGATGGTGGGTCAAAAAAATTGGCACCACCTCACTGGTGGAACAACACCTTATTGGACACTCCAGGAGTGTCCTGGGGCTTAACCCCTTCAGATCAGAATGAAAACAAAAGAGATAATACTCGAAGAGGCTGGAATGAACCAGACTAGTCGAGTATATTCCTGGAGAGAAAATCAATAGATAAATCAATGAATAAATGAATAGATAATTACATAAATAAATAAATAAGTAGATCTATATACAGAATAACTACCTTATACTCTGAAATAGGACAGGTAGATGCACCAACACACAGTGTTATCTAGCCTTAATGGCTCACCTCCATTAGTTCCCTAGTTACCTAATGTCCTGATCACTCTCACAATTGCTACTGGATACTGACTTTAATCGGCAATTTAGCATGGTCAAGTCCAGTAGATTAGAGTGTGGACCATAGGTAGTTTGTCAGATAGCTGACCCGGGTATTCAAGAGAGGTCACTAAAGAGTCTAATATATGGATAAATGTCGGGTGGCTATTAGTCGATGCCAGTACAAACCGAGCCTAATATATTGCGGCTACGGGTACCTGGTTAAATCAAACATACGCCCAAATACAGCATTTGCAGTGGCATATAACTACACCTATATCTAGTAGCTATTATGCTAAATTACTAGCCTCTGTGTAGTTATCATAGCTATAGAGTGGTTAAACATGCTTGGAAAATTCTTGCCATACACCCCAGAGAAGATACCTGGGTAGACTCCAATATACAAAAGTGACCAGACAAAGAAAGGAGGTGAAAGGGATAATTAGATTAAAGTGCCTCCATGTGCAGAACCATACTTAGAATGTTGGTTACCTGCACATGGTGATAGATAGCTACGGGTGAAACAAAATGTGTGCGTGAGAGAAGAGCCCAAAGAGCCCGACGCGCGTTTCGGTGCTGTCTTGCACCTTCGTCAGGGGCTGACTGGAGACTAGTCCATAGTCTCCTTTTATGTGTAATCACTAGCTTGAACCTCTGAGCTTTGTCCAATCAGACAGCCGGTGGTCCGATCATTCCGGCGCCAAAAAACCCCACGTGGTGGTATGTAAATGAGCTGCCTCCTTTAGCCAATCCCATATCAATGTTGATCTATCTCGGTAACAGCCTGTGTTAACCCTCTCAGTGCTGGGTTGATTCCCTGATGCAGAGGTGGCTGTATAGCGATATTACAGTGAATACTGTGATTCTCATATCTCGTAGCTCTGGGAACATGGTCGGTTCCATTCATAGAGTATGCATTATAAGGATATAGATTCTATATCTTTGTATTATTGCTAAAAGCCGAGCATGAAAAATGGGATTTATCATCCCAGAATGGATAGAAGATAGACGTTCTTAATAAAGCCTAGACGTGAGATATAGAAGAGGATGGGATATATGTGATATAGAGGTGCCCTGTGAGCCCTATTTTGGGATGATGTTGAGAACAACTTGAGGAGTCTGTCAGCGAAATGCCCAGTCCTGTTCACTAGGAGAGGAAATTATTCCTTGCCTTGCCGTACGGATTAACCCACAGGGTGCCGAGTGGATTCCAGGCACCTAGTATTCATAGTGATGGTGGTTAGCATCCCTTGCGATATCCGTGACAGACTTCCGCAGTCTACATGCCCATGATAGGGATTATGATAAGCCTTACCGTATCGATAGCTCTTCTGGATGTCGAGTAGGTTCCTAGGCATCCAGATTCAAATAGGTCCGATATGGCTTTAGCAGAGCGCCTCTCTGACAACTAGTGAGACTACGTGGCTTGGTGTATATCATTATGATTAATAGTATCCATGAACTAGCGATTTTGATTGCTAAACATTGTAACAGCTATAACTGTGTTAGCTATTCGCATTATTGTTGAGAAACAATTAGTTCATGGCTATGTATAGCTAGAAAAGCTCAATTGAGAGTCCCAGTTGGATAAGGCTTGATATAAAAAGGAGGAAGGGTTTAATATGGTTCTATTTCTAGGGACATGCCAGTTGTGGATCTTAGAGGAGCAGTGGTTATAGTAGAACATATATACATATTTACAAAATTCACAATATATACAAATTGCATTTTAATAATAATCTTATTATTAAGGCAAGCTCGAATGAATAGAAAGAGGCGATAATTAGGAGGTTGCATGGTTAAAGTGAAGAACCCATTTAATTCGTAAGGTACGAAAAATGGGGTTCTTCCTGACCCTACTTCAGATGAAAGGGGTATAGGAAAAGCCTTCATTTAGGCCATTGGGAGATAAGGTTTTCAATGTAAAAATCCAGTAGCTCTCCCGTTGTAGTAGTTTAACGTCTATGTCTCCCTTTCTAGGTCCTAGTTTGATTTTTTCAATGCCATTGAAACGTAAGCCGTGCGCTGAGCCATCATGTCTTAGTTTAAGATGTCGAGAGATGACCGTATCAGTTTGTCTAGAGGGGTTTGCGGAATTTACATGTTCTAAGATTCTTTTCTTGAATGGTCTAAAGGTCTTACCCACATACTTTAGATTGCAGCTGCATGTTAGGAGATAGACCAGTCCTGTTGTTTGACAGTTGAAGAAGGTCTCAGTTGTGTATGTCTGTGTATTAGTTGAATCCGAGAAAGTTTTTGATTTCTTACGGATGTACTTACAGGCCTTACATCTTCCGCATTGGAAAGTGCCAGTTGCTGGAGTCCTTAGCCATGTATTTTCTACTTTGGGTAGTGAAAGGTGGCTTGGTACCAATAGGTCCTTCAAATTACGACCTCTTCTGGCCGTAAGTGACACATGTGGGGTTAGGACCTCTTTTAGATGTTGGTCCTGATAAATCAAGGGCCAGTACCTTTCCAGTATCCGTTTCACTGGGTCCCATCCATTATCAAAGGTACCAATACATCTAATCAGGTTTTGTGTCCTGTCCTTAGTGGTATTGTCCTCTAAGAGGGTTGATCTGTCGGTCATTAATGCTCTTTTGTAGGCTGTTTTAAGGCATCTATTAGAATACCCCTTCGCCTTGAACTGTACCCTCAATGACCTAGCTTTGGTTTTAAACTCATCTATAGTGGAGCAGTTTCGTCTGACACGAAGGTATTGTCCTACTGGTATCCCATATTTCAGAGGCCCAGGGTGGTAGCTTTGCCAGTTCAAGAAACTGTTGGTGGCTGTGGGTTTCTTGAACAGGGTCGTAGAGATATGGTGTTCTTCATCGGTGGTTTTTAAAGTCAGGTCCAAAAAGTTAATTTGTTTCCCCCCTATCTCGTATGTCAGTCTGAGGTTCAGATTGTTAATATTCAAAACTTTCACGAAATCCTCAAACTTTTCTGTTGAGCCTGTCCACACAATTAGCACATCATCGATGTACCGTTTCCAGAGTTCGATGTGTGCATGATAGTCCGAAAATTGCTGGCTGAACACGATGTTTTCCTCCCACCACCCCAGGTGGAGGTTCGCATATGAGGGGGCACAAGTCGTCCCCATAGCAGTTCCCCTCACCTGGTGGTAGTGGGTACCTTCGAAAAGGAAATAATTATGTGTAAGGATAAATTGTAGGAGTTGTAATACGAATTGATTATGGTCACCCAGAGATGTCTCTCGTGTCTGGAGAAAGTATTGGACATTGTTCAGGCCTATTTTGTGAGGGATAGAGCTGTAGAGTCCTTCTACGTCCAGGCTACATAGCTTTGCCCCAGTGGGCAATGTCAGGCTGTTAAGTGCTTTTAGAGTTTGTTTTGTATCTCTTAGGTAAGAGGGAAGAGTTTTCACAAGACCACTTAAAATCCGTTCCACATACACACTGCAATTCTGGGTGAGATTGTTATTGCCTGATACTATCGGTCTTCCAGTGATAATTTCCTGTTGCTTGTGTATCTTAGGTAATGCATAAAAAGTGGCTATGGTTGTTTTTTTGTTAAACATAAATTTGTGTTCATCTGAGCTTATGAGTTTATTTTGAAGAGCTTGGTCAAGAATATTCTTGAGATCGACCAGGAATCTATTGGTAGGGTCTGCAGCTAATGCTACGTATGTGTCCCTATCATCCAGTAGTCTATGTACCATTTTGACGTATTCCGTCCTATTTAGAATTACCAGGTTGCCTCCTTTGTCGGATGGTTTAATGATTATGGTGTCATTCTTTCTAAGTTTGGCTAGTGCTCTGGACTCTTGGATGCTTAGATTACTGGACTGGGGTCCTGGTTTTGCTTCAATATCCATGGTCTCTATTTCTTTGCAGGACAGTTCAACAAATAGATTGATGTATTTATATTCCGGTATATACGGTGTGAACCTGCTTTTCGGTTTCAAGTTAGTGTATGGAGCTAACTGTGCTCTGGAGGTATCGTTACTATAGAGTAGTTCCACCAGATTATCTAGCAGGTTCATATCTCTTTCTTCTAGGCCTAGTCTTATTGCTTGTTTAGTTTTTTGTACGCAATGATATTTATGCAAGGCTAGTTTCCTAGCGAACAGATGGATATCTTTGGTCCAATTGAATTTGTTGAACTTAGGTGTAGGGACAAAAGATAGACCTTTTTTCAGAAGCTGCGTTTCTATAGTAGTGAGCTGATAGGAGGAAAGGTTGATAATTTGACTCTCCTGGGTCAATAAGCTTTCCTCCGTTGGAACCCTCTTGTGGATCTGCTTCTTGTGTTTCTTTGTGGTCTTATGTCCTGGTTGGTCCTGTCTAAAAAATTGATACCCTTCTTTAGGATGCTCTTGGGATTAGAATCTGATGGAGTAATAGAGCTATCAGAGCTAGGTTCAGGTTCAGAGCCACTGGAATCGTATTCAGAAGTGGAAAACTGGTCAAACTCCACCCTTCTATTCTGTCTAGATCTCTGATAGATATTCCCTGTCTGAAAGTCTTTGGTATCCCGTATAAACTTAGAGTGTTTACGAGTTTTGATTGTGGACTGAAACCTGTCCAGTTGGTTTTTTAATTTGACCTCCAGCTGTTCAAAGCTGCTCTCTGTTTTAAAGGTTTCAATTTTTTCCACCTCCTCGTCTACTTCTTTGTTGATCTTTTCTAGTCTTTGTTTCTCAGATCTACACAAAATGTCCATAAACTTTCTAGAGCAAGTACTTGCTGCCTCTTCCCACTCCTTAATGTATTCAGTCCCTTCTATATGCGGCCCTGGGATATTTTGGACTCTGAGTCCCCTGGGTATTAGCTCTTTGCTTACGTATCTTTCAAGTGAGGCGACTTCCCACCCTGCTTTAATTTGTTGTTTAAAGAGATATGTTAGATGATTAAATGCAGAGTTGATGTTCGTATGTATTACGTTATCATTGAGATGTCCCTCAGAAAATACTGAGTCAATGTCAGTATACCATGATTCTCTAATAGTTTTATCGGATAAAAATCCAGCCATATTCGAGCAATGCCTTTAAGGCGATGGGTATTGAAACCGTTATTAACAGTAATTAGAGAGGTTCCACTTACGATGGTGGGTCAAAAAAATTGGCACCACCTCACTGGTGGAACAACACCTTATTGGACACTCCAGGAGTGTCCTGGGGCTTAACCCCTTCAGATCAGAATGAAAACAAAAGAGATAATACTCGAAGAGGCTGGAATGAACCAGACTAGTCGAGTATATTCCTGGAGAGAAAATCAATAGATAAATCAATGAATAAATGAATAGATAATTACATAAATAAATAAATAAGTAGATCTATATACAGAATAACTACCTTATACTCTGAAATAGGACAGGTAGATGCACCAACACACAGTGTTATCTAGCCTTAATGGCTCACCTCCATTAGTTCCCTAGTTACCTAATGTCCTGATCACTCTCACAATTGCTACTGGATACTGACTTTAATCGGCAATTTAGCATGGTCAACCAACTGGACAGGTTTCAGTCCACAATCAAAACTCGTAAACACTCTAAGTTTATACGGGATACCAAAGACTTTCAGACAGGGAATATCTATCAGAGATCTAGACAGAATAGAAGGGTGGAGTTTGACCAGTTTTCCACTTCTGAATACGATTCCAGTGGCTCTGAACCTGAACCTAGCTCTGATAGCTCTATTACTCCATCAGATTCTAATCCCAAGAGCATCCTAAAGAAGGGTATCAATTTTTTAGACAGGACCAACCAGGACATAAGACCACAAAGAAACACAAGAAGCAGATCCACAAGAGGGTTCCAACGGAGGAAAGCTTATTGACCCAGGAGAGTCAAATTATCAACCTTTCCTCCTATCAGCTCACTACTATAGAAACGCAGCTTCTGAAAAAAGGTCTATCTTTTGTCCCTACACCTAAGTTCAACAAATTCAATTGGACCAAAGATATCCATCTGTTCGCTAGGAAACTAGCCTTGCATAAATATCATTGCGTACAAAAAACTAAACAAGCAATAAGACTAGGCCTAGAAGAAAGAGATATGAACCTGCTAGATAATCTGGTGGAACTACTCTATAGTAACGATACCTCCAGAGCACAGTTAGCTCCATACACTAACTTGAAACCGAAAAGCAGGTTCACACCGTATATACCGGAATATAAATACATCGATCTATTTGTTGAACTGTCCTGCAAAGAAATAGAGACCATGGATATTGAAGCAAAACCAGGACCCCAGTCCAGTAATCTAAGCATCCAAGAGTCCAGAGCACTAGCCAAACTTAGAAAGAATGACACCATAATCATTAAACCATCCGACAAAGGAGGCAACCTGGTAATTCTAAATAGGACGGAATACGTCAAAATGGTACATAGACTACTGGATGATAGGGACACATACGTAGCATTAGCTGCAGACCCTACCAATAGATTCCTGGTCGATCTCAAGAATATTCTTGACCAAGCTCTTCAAAATAAACTCATAAGCTCAGATGAACACAAATTTATGTTTAACAAAAAAACAACCATAGCCACTTTTTATGCATTACCTAAGATACACAAGCAACAGGAAATTATCACTGGAAGACCGATAGTATCAGGCAATAACAATCTCACCCAGAATTGCAGTGTGTATGTGGAACGGATTTTAAGTGGTCTTGTGAAAACTCTTCCCTCTTACCTAAGAGATACAAAACAAACTCTAAAAGCACTTAACAGCCTGACATTGCCCACTGGGGCAAAGCTATGTAGCCTGGACGTAGAAGGACTCTACAGCTCTATCCCTCACAAAATAGGCCTGAACAATGTCCAATACTTTCTCCAGACACGAGAGACATCTCTGGGTGACCATAATCAATTCGTATTACAACTCCTACAATTTATCCTTACACATAATTATTTCCTTTTCGAAGGTACCCACTACCACCAGGTGAGGGGAACTGCTATGGGGACGACTTGTGCCCCCTCATATGCGAACCTCCACCTGGGGTGGTGGGAGGAAAACATCGTGTTCAGCCAGCAATTTTCGGACTATCATGCACACATCGAACTCTGGAAACGGTACATCGATGATGTGCTAATTGTGTGGACAGGCTCAACAGAAAAGTTTGAGGATTTCGTGAAAGTTTTGAATATTAACAATCTGAACCTCAGACTGACATACGAGATAGGGGGGAAACAAATTAACTTTTTGGACCTGACTTTAAAAACCACCGATGAAGAACACCATATCTCTACGACCCTGTTCAAGAAACCCACAGCCACCAACAGTTTCTTGAACTGGCAAAGCTACCACCCTGGGCCTCTGAAATATGGGATACCAGTAGGACAATACCTTCGTGTCAGACGAAACTGCTCCACTATAGATGAGTTTAAAACCAAAGCTAGGTCATTGAGGGTACAGTTCAAGGCGAAGGGGTATTCTAATAGATGCCTTAAAACAGCCTACAAAAGAGCATTAATGACCGACAGATCAACCCTCTTAGAGGACAATACCACTAAGGACAGGACACAAAACCTGATTAGATGTATTGGTACCTTTGATAATGGATGGGACCCAGTGAAACGGATACTGGAAAGGTACTGGCCCTTGATTTATCAGGACCAACATCTAAAAGAGGTCCTAACCCCACATGTGTCACTTACGGCCAGAAGAGGTCGTAATTTGAAGGACCTATTGGTACCAAGCCACCTTTCACTACCCAAAGTAGAAAATACATGGCTAAGGACTCCAGCAACTGGCACTTTCCAATGCGGAAGATGTAAGGCCTGTAAGTACATCCGTAAGAAATCAAAAACTTTCTCGGATTCAACTAATACACAGACATACACAACTGAGACCTTCTTCAACTGTCAAACAACAGGACTGGTCTATCTCCTAACATGCAGCTGCAATCTAAAGTATGTGGGTAAGACCTTTAGACCATTCAAGAAAAGAATCTTAGAACATGTAAATTCCGCAAACCCCTCTAGACAAACTGATACGGTCATCTCTCGACATCTTAAACTAAGACATGATGGCTCAGCGCACGGCTTACGTTTCAATGGCATTGAAAAAATCAAACTAGGACCTAGAAAGGGAGACATAGACGTTAAACTACTACAACGGGAGAGCTACTGGATTTTTACATTGAAAACCTTATCTCCCAATGGCCTAAATGAAGGCTTTTCCTATACCCCTTTCATCTGAAGTAGGGTCAGGAAGAACCCCATTTTTCGTACCTTACGAATTAAATGGGTTCTTCACTTTAACCATGCAACCTCCTAATTATCGCCTCTTTCTATTCATTCGAGCTTGCCTTAATAATAAGATTATTATTAAAATGCAATTTGTATATATTGTGAATTTTGTAAATATGTATATATGTTCTACTATAACCACTGCTCCTCTAAGATCCACAACTGGCATGTCCCTAGAAATAGAACCATATTAAACCCTTCCTCCTTTTTATATCAAGCCTTATCCAACTGGGACTCTCAATTGAGCTTTTCTAGCTATACATAGCCATGAACTAATTGTTTCTCAACAATAATGCGAATAGCTAACACAGTTATAGCTGTTACAATGTTTAGCAATCAAAATCGCTAGTTCATGGATACTATTAATCATAATGATATACACCAAGCCACGTAGTCTCACTAGTTGTCAGAGAGGCGCTCTGCTAAAGCCATATCGGACCTATTTGAATCTGGATGCCTAGGAACCTACTCGACATCCAGAAGAGCTATCGATACGGTAAGGCTTATCATAATCCCTATCATGGGCATGTAGACTGCGGAAGTCTGTCACGGATATCGCAAGGGATGCTAACCACCATCACTATGAATACTAGGTGCCTGGAATCCACTCGGCACCCTGTGGGTTAATCCGTACGGCAAGGCAAGGAATAATTTCCTCTCCTAGTGAACAGGACTGGGCATTTCGCTGACAGACTCCTCAAGTTGTTCTCAACATCATCCCAAAATAGGGCTCACAGGGCACCTCTATATCACATATATCCCATCCTCTTCTATATCTCACGTCTAGGCTTTATTAAGAACGTCTATCTTCTATCCATTCTGGGATGATAAATCCCATTTTTCATGCTCGGCTTTTAGCAATAATACAAAGATATAGAATCTATATCCTTATAATGCATACTCTATGAATGGAACCGACCATGTTCCCAGAGCTACGAGATATGAGAATCACAGTATTCACTGTAATATCGCTATACAGCCACCTCTGCATCAGGGAATCAACCCAGCACTGAGAGGGTTAACACAGGCTGTTACCGAGATAGATCAACATTGATATGGGATTGGCTAAAGGAGGCAGCTCATTTACATACCACCACGTGGGGTTTTTTGGCGCCGGAATGATCGGACCACCGGCTGTCTGATTGGACAAAGCTCAGAGGTTCAAGCTAGTGATTACACATAAAAGGAGACTATGGACTAGTCTCCAGTCAGCCCCTGACGAAGGTGCAAGACAGCACCGAAACGCGCGTCGGGCTCTTTGGGCTCTTCTCTCACGCACACATTTTGTTTCACCCGTAGCTATCTATCACCATGTGCAGGTAACCAACATTCTAAGTATGGTTCTGCACATGGAGGCACTTTAATCTAATTATCCCTTTCACCTCCTTTCTTTGTCTGGTCACTTTTGTATATTGGAGTCTACCCAGGTATCTTCTCTGGGGTGTATGGCAAGAATTTTCCAAGCATGTTTAACCACTCTATAGCTATGATAACTACACAGAGGCTAGTAATTTAGCATAATAGCTACTAGATATAGGTGTAGTTATATGCCACTGCAAATGCTGTATTTGGGCGTATGTTTGATTTAACCAGGTACCCGTAGCCGCAATATATTAGGCTCGGTTTGTACTGGCATCGACTAATAGCCACCCGACATTTATCCATATATTAGACTCTTTAGTGACCTCTCTTGAATACCCGGGTCAGCTATCTGACAAACTACCTATGGTCCACACTCTAATCTACTGGACTTGACCATGCTAAATTGCCGATTAAAGTCAGTATCCAGTAGCAATTGTGAGAGTGATCAGGACATTAGGTAACTAGGGAACTAATGGAGGTGAGCCATTAAGGCTAGATAACACTGTGTGTTGGTGCATCTACCTGTCCTATTTCAGAGTATAAGGTAGTTATTCTGTATATAGATCTACTTATTTATTTATTTATGTAATTATCTATTCATTTATTCATTGATTTATCTATTGATTTTCTCTCCAGGAATATACTCGACTAGTCTGGTTCATTCCAGCCTCTTCGAGTATTATCTCTTTTGTTTTGTACTGCTGATTGTGTTCTGTGGGTGGGTTGCTGGACTAACCAGGGCACTGACCGATAGGAGATCAGATACCCTGTTAGTCTGGATGGTAAAGGGGAGAAATGTGGCGAAACCGACCTCGCCACGTGTCCTTGGAGGGGGCTGCTTGCCCACCTCTTGCCTTTAGACTATGGCCCCTGTTCTTTTTCCCTGCAGAAAGTCTGGTTTGTGCCTTTCTGCGGACTGTTAAAGCCATGCTACCCCAGATAGCTATGCCATGGAGCCCAGCCGTATACTGAAAGACTGTATGAAAGACTTTGGCTCCATGGCGATTTAACTGTAAAATTTGGATGATTTTGACATATGTTTGTATTTGGAGTATGCTCCTTATGAAAATGTATGTTTTATGTTTGTGGCATGTATATTTTAGAAGTTATAAATATTGTGTAAAAACTGTATTCCTCTGCCTGTGATAATGAGATTACCCATTGTGTTCAGTAATCATATCACAGGCAGAGGGGAGGATTTTGTGTGGGAGTGTCTGTGTGTATTGTACGGATTGATTGGTTGTTCTGTAATACCCTGTGGGCTGTACTGTGGTTGTGGATTGGGAATAAAAGACTGTATGTGCCAGGTCAGTGAGATTCTGCTAAACCCTCAAAACGAAGTGTTGTCTCGTTATTGGGGGAATTGGATTGTATGCTGACTGCCAGGAGTGTAACCCTTTTGTATGGTTTTCCTGTTCGGCTGTTTCCAGGATTCGTAGAGTTTGCAGTTCGGGAGATTGGTGCTTACAGTTGCTGCCTGTGCATCTGGAAAGGGGAATATCGCCTAAACAGTTTTTAAACTCTGGTGAGCAAAACGGTCAGATACAAACGATTCAGCAAATTATATAAAATACAGATCGGACCAGGCACAGCCAGAGCACAGAATGCAAATGAAGACGAGAAAGAGCAACATTGTTTCATGACTCCTCCTCTTTGTATGTCCTGTCACAGTGTGCAGCACTGCCCCAGTAAGCACTTCTAGAAGCCATCTGATGAGTGGCCAGTAGAGGTATGTGACGGAAAGCCATCACCGAGTGCCATGCCCACATGTGCCCACTCATGTCAGGATCGGGTCAGGGATCCAACACGCAAAGTACAAACAGGTACAGGGTACGTATACCGGACCTTAGAATGGCCGGACTAACGTACAGAGAGTATAGAGAATGGTCAGAGACAAGCCGAGGTCGAGGGAACGAGAGGACAGGTAAGCGAGTAACAAGCCGGGTCAAGGATAACAGAGGTAAACAGAGTAAGTCAAACAAGCCGGGTCAAAACCAAAAGGATAACTGAAAAACACCAGAGCACTGTGTGACTAGACAGGCTAGAACCACGACAGGGCAATGAGCAACAGGGCGAAGTATGTTTAAATACCCTGGCTAGAGAGGATAGACACGCCTCCGACGAGTCCTGATTGGTCTCTAACGGATTGAGTGACAGGTCGTTCCGGATTGGCGTCATGACGTCGGTCTCCGGGCACCATGCTACATAAGGAAGTAACTCCCTCGCGGCCGGCGTCTATGTGAACGGGTCGACCGCGAGGAACAGGAGAAACATGGCGTCCGGACGGATAAACGTCTAAGTCTCTACCTCTCTCGGAGGTAGAGACCTCAGGTACCCTGACAACTCAATTGCCTGCTTATTGTGTTCAGGTCAGGGCTATTTAATATTGTATTGTTTGTGGGGTCCTCTTGTTCGCAAAACATGTTAAGGCTTGTGTAACGGATCACCCGGCACCCCGACTGGGCACCTCAGTTGACGGACGCTTCCTAGCCGAGGACCATAAGCACCGCACCGAACACCACAACCACCGCAGCTTAACTGGAGTCTCGTCGTCTTCCTTCCACCCTGGATCAACCTTTGTACTCCAGGACCGTATGGAAAAGACCTCTGCTCCAGGAGAGCGTATCAGGAACAGCTCTTAAAAGAGCTAAGTGATTAGAGCTCAGTGGAGTATACAAAGTATAGCAATCCCCAGTGTAAATATATAGCAGAGTCCTACAATAACGAGACAAGGCTACGTATTGAGGGTTAAGCAGAACAGAATGAACTGAGGGTTTATTGTCTCTTTTATACAAGTTTTCCCACAAGGTTACCCCCCGTGTGGACCTTGTGGAACACAGGACACAAAGTCACAACAGCCAATCAACACAGTATTGTACAGTTAGACACTCCAATCTAATGCACACAAACCCTCCCCTCTGCCTGTGATACAATTACCAAACACAATGGACTAACTCAATTACCACAAAATATACAGTTTTACCCAAAGTCCAGAAACACCCCGAAACAACAACATATCCCAATAACTCCTACGTCCCTGGATAGCATTGATCTGGGTGAACAATATATCCAAAAATCACCCAGATCAGAGCAGGGGTTCAAAAGTTTTATGGAAGTCACATTTGATCGACCGCAAGCATTGCTTTCATGCCCAAAACAGTTCCACAGATTTAGGCTGTGCGGCCGGTCTATCTTCTCCTCTATCCTGGAGATAACTGGCTTAAGTGGGTGTGGTAACTTAACTATCTCCAGGTACAGGGAATATCTCCAAGTCAAAAACCACATACAAATACATAACTCTTATAATACAATGTTTAACCTAAATGTCCAACATATCCCCAGATAGCTTGGATCTGAGCACTCAATATGTCCAATGTTAAAAGTGCCCAATAGTACAAATAAGGGTAATGTCAGACAATAGCAAGGGCTGAAGGTAGATTGAGGAGGGACAAAGCAGCCAGTTTAAACTGGTCTGGCAGTGTCCCTGGGACAACGCCCTGCTAGAGAACAATATGACAGTGTTAAGACCTGCAGTGGTTATGGTACTGCGGCCTTCTATTCCTTTCCCAACAGCTGAGCATAATCTATTATAGCTGCAGCAGGGAGTAGAGGAATAGTAGAGATGAATACAGCTTCCAAGACGATTCTTCCCAGCAAATAGAATATCCCCCAAACATGAGCCTAGACTTCATGAAGGGTGTAACAGGAATCATCTTTATTGAAAACAGGCTGGCTTTTATGAGAAATCCTCCTGCAAGAGGACCTCCCATAGCAAACAAATACATTAACCAGTCATTATACAGTATTTCACTAATACACGCCTTCCCTCTGCCTGGGAGATATTGAGATAAGTTAAGGAATAAATCAATTATCTCCAGGCAAAGGGCACACAATTTCCCCAAATTTAGAACACCCCTTTCCCCACAAGGTATCCCCACAAAATATCCCCTGATAGCCCCGATCTGGGGCACAAACATATCCAAATTTCACCCAGATCGGTTCAGGGGTTCTTGAAAAGTGTGGAAGTCATGTTTTACTGACCACACACGAGGCTCCTGCCCAAAACAGTTCCACGAATTCAGCGTGTGCGGTCGGTCAATGATGAAAAAGGTGAAAAGCGAGCAAAATACTGAATAGATTCTCCTGGCTCATAGCAGCGATTGTTCCCCTTGTCTGCACGAACATAACTACCGAATGCCGCTCTTCTGGTTGTTCGGTAAGTTGGAGAAGCTGGTGTTCGGTAGTTTCAGCGGTGGTTCGTGAGGTCGAGTGTCAGATTTTAGTTCCAGACACTCGACGTCCAAGTCCCGCTGACTCCCCTCGTGCGAACAAGATGGCCGCCGTTTTCTTTTCCACGTGGCTTTCGGCTATACGAACAGCGGCCACCCAGGGAACACTTAATCGACGGTGCTTTTGAACTTAACAAGCCAGGAGGGTGGTCGGTGTTCGGTAGTTTCAAACTGCCGAACTAATAACCAATATTTATACAGCAAATGGAGAAAACACACGAATACAGAAGAAAATGTCGAAATAAAGTCCATTTTCTTCACAGACAGTAAAAAGGGGAAGGAGAAGAGGCACATTTTCCCATGGAAATCACTTTTTAGCCTGTCTTTTTGCAGGGCCCATAGTCTTGGGGCAGGAGGCTGGCAATCAGGCCCCTCTAAAACCCAGTGGCGAAGGGTAGTCGTCACAGCTTGGTTGGAAGATTATGCTTGTCCCATTCTAGATATGACAAAACTGAGGCTTGAGTATTAATCTGTGGTAATGTCTCTTTTGAATGTGATATTGGAACACAGGGTTTTTTATTCTTGAGAGCTGGTGATCATTGGCATATCAAAGGACTCCCTATCTAAGAGGCAATCAAGACATATGGCAGATGAGAGTTGGTTTGTACAGAAACCAGACTTCCAAGCCACTTATGTGTGACTTCTCACACCTTGCAGAGTAGCTCTGTTGGGGTCCCAGCTTCAGGGCAGGCGCATCCTATAGGCGACTTAGGCAGTCGCCTAGGGCAACCCTTAGGAAGGGGCGCCGCGAGGAGTGCCGGCCCCTCATGCTGCAGCCGCCTGAGCGCTCTATAGATCACTAAGGGACAGTGGGGCAGGGGAGAGCACTAAGGGACAGTGGGGCAGGGGAAAGCTCTAAGGGACAGTGGGGGGGAGCTCTAAGGGACAGTGGGGGGGAGCTCTAAGGGACAGTGGGGCAGGGGAGAGCACTAAGGGACAGGAGGGAAAGAGAAGCAAAAAGAGGCTGGTAGGACTCAGCCCCTATCCTACCCCACAAACTCTCTATTACAGGGAGCTCCGTTACAAGGTATCACTAGGATGTAATGTAAACACTGCATTTTCTCTGAAAAGACCGTGTTTACTGCAAGAAGCCTGAAAGTAATGATTCTACTCACCAGAACGAATTCAATAAGCTGTATACTATACAATAAGCTGTGTACTATACGTTAATCTGTATACCGTACAATAAGCTGTATACCGTACAATAAGCTGTATACAATACATTAAGCTGTGTACCGTACAATAAGCTGTATACAATACATTAAGCTGTGTATTATACATTAAGACAAAATTTGTATCAGCGCTTAGCAGATATTCCCTTGTCAGACAAAATAGGGGGGGGACAACATTTATATTTTTAGCATAGATGCGCTTCAGGCCCTAGATACACAAAGAGGGGTATATTCAATCCTAACCCCCCAGACACTATCTTGAGAAAACCTGAACTAACGGGCGAAACACGCAGATTGAGTTTGGCGGGAATTTTTATTTTGAATTTTGGCAGCGAGTACAGCGGTATTTGCCAGTCGACGTTCCTCGAAGGGCATCGGTTCCAGTGCACAGGATCGGTCTGCAGGAGCCCATCGACGGAGCGGTAACCATACATATTCCCACTAGTGCACTGTACTGCACCAATGTTTATATAGAGGCACTTGGAGATAGGTTCCACCACCACATTTTGTAAGAGTTCTACTTAGGCGTTTTTTTGTACAGGGAATAATTTATATTTACAGAGCTACACTAGGTCAGTTTCTCTTCCAATTTAAGGTTGGATACAAAGTTATATCGGATGGAATTTACTCCTACTCTCAAACACACAGACTATTGTACAACCATTACAATTCCCTAATTATTTGGATATATACTTGTATATACAGACATTGGAACGCTAACATTTTTGGTCTGATTAAGATATTGTGGTTGTTTTTTTTCCCTATTTTCGCTGACAAGGGAATATCTGCTAAGCGCTGATACTAATTTTGTCTTTTTGTCTATATCATATTTTAAACGTAGGAAGGTTTTTATTGTATCTAGCGGCTCTTAGCTATCTGTTATACAGTGTCGGAGTACATTTATTTAATCTAATTTGCGCTCTCTTATCCTTTTAATTTATACCATACTGATACCGGAGAAACTGATGGAAGCCAAGCACAGAGAGATGGACACAGGTTTCTTCAGGAAGGAAGAGATCTTTATTCGATTCACCGACCGGGACTCAGAGGGACTAATGTCACCAAAAACAGCTCAAATCTGAGCCCTGATCGTACAGTGTAGGTCCCTTATATAGACATATAGCTCCTCCTATAAATCAGTTCCACCCACACGTACTCTTACCCAATCAACAGAATAAAGACTAAATTCCTGTTTGACCACATGGCTTGCCCAGCACAATGGAGGAGGGGAATACTCGTATATCCTGTATTCCTGCACATGTTCCGTACACTACTGATTGTATCTGTCACGGTAATATACCCCAACACGCAGGAATAGTACAGATAGTCAGGAGACAAGAAACCAGGGTTTGTCTTACCGGACCTTAGAATGGCCGGACTTGACGAGAAAAAGCAAGACAGAGTCTAGAACAAGCCGAGGTCAAGGCAACAGAGAGACAGCGTAACGTAGAACAAGCCGAGGACTGGTACACAAAGGACAAAATAGCGGATAAGCAAGCAAGGATAAAGAGAGAGCGGAGTCAGGAACAAAGCCAAGGTCAAGCACCAAAAAACCAACTGAACGATACAAGCACTAAAGGGAAACTGGACGGAAACCACGATAGGGCAAGGAGCAAGGGAAACAGGTGAGTATAAATACCCTAAGGTTCACTTTGATTGGCCCCTGTCATATCCACGCCCCCAAAATGTGAGTGTATGGGGAATGTGGCCTGACAGGGGCCAATGGGAGACTGATTCTAATTTAGTCTCCCACTGTCCCTTTAAGAGCGCGCCCGAGACGCGCGGCGCGCTCTTAGTGTCGGGCGGGACACGTGACCGCTTCTCGCGGTCACTGCCCGCCTGACTGATCATCTCGTTGGCTGAGCCGCGCGCGGCTCGTGCAGGAGCAGGACCGCGCGCGGCGAGAAGAGAGGACCCCGGCCGGCCCCTGGAGAGGGTAAGTACCGCTACAGTATCGTTGCCACGTGCAACCAACCGACCGATACATCAGCATATGCACGTGCACATACCACGTGGCAATCTCGGCCTACTAAATTTATTTTTATCGAGATTCCACCACATTCCCCCCTTTGATGCTTCTGATATTTCATAATTCCAGATGCATCACTTAATCGGGGTTTGCTTACACCTCAAGTTGCCATGAACCGGACTAGACTTTGCGACTCTCTAGAGATACGAACCCCTCAGCATTCCTCTTCCTGTACGTGTTCTCCTTGATTTAGAGCCTCGTACCTGCAAACAGCCATTATCTGTGCAGCGGCCTTTCTCTCTGCTATATTCTCTATAATGCTCTGCACAGACCTAACTACCAAAGGAATCAGACACGGCAGGAGGAGGCACAGCATCAAGATTAGCATGACTCCACCTACCAGTGCCTTGAGTCCTCCAAGCTGCTCGTACCAATTACCAAACCAACTACTCGGATTATACCCTTTCCATACTTGAGTAGGCACATGTGCTAGTTTAACCATATGGCTAGTAAGCTCAGCTATTGCTTGCCCTTCATCATCTATTTGAAGACAACAATTGCTTAGATTAAACTTCCCACATACACCTCCCTCTACTGCCAATAGGTAATCCAAGGCTAATCTATTCTGGTAGACGGCTGTCCTCATCCTAGTGTTATGCTTTGCTAGGAGATTAAGCGCTTGTGATGTTTCATTGGTAATTATCTCAACCACTGCCTGTAATCATATGATACGGTTGAGCATGTATATTGGGGTTCTGTATCCATAAGTACCATCCTCTGCCCACGTAGCTGGCCCATAATAATCTATAATACGCTGGGGAGGCCACTCATCATCTTCCCAGGTACCTATCTCTAGGGGTCCCCTTTTCTTTCTATGATTTACATCATACACTTTAACTCCCAAAGTCTCTCCTGTTTCAATTGGCAACAAGAAGAAGGATGGTTTGAGCATACCTAATACACATGACCCTTCCCAGTCCTGTGGTAACTCCGAATAGGCTTTCTTACCACAGATCCAGTACAAATTTGCTGGGGCTTTCCAACTAGATGTAGCAGATAGGTCAAACCACACATCCTTTAAATTGGTATAAATTGCAAACGGATTAGGTGGTTCTGAGACATTTGAAGCTGACCACCAAGTTGTATCTTTTGTACTATCATTATAAGCTTTTTGCCCTAGACAAGTCAATTCTCCTACAGATGTATTAAACATTATTCCTTTCCTTGCTATGCAAACATAACCTATAATGGGGGTCTTTAATCGCCACTCAGATTTACCTCTAACACTCACTTGATAATCAGTTTGAGAAGATATTAACTGTTCAACTGTCTCAGAACCGGAATACATTACCTCCTTTGCTTCCCATGGCCATGGTCTCCCATTTTAGTACCTCCACACACATAGCAGTTGGTTACATTAAGACTACCAGCAATGCGCTCGGCTAGATCTATAAATACGTTTTTGCATTATGGGGGATCTTATTTTCCACACTCATCTCCTCATAGAAGGAATGAAAGACCTGATGAGTCTGGGTTGCCACAGTATCAGTCTCTATTCCTATAAATAATATTGTCCCAGGATCCAAACCTGTTCCATATATCTGGAACCCAAATAAGTTCCCAAACCTATCTATAAATCGTTCTGGGTCATTGATAAGTATATGGACTGGGTTACACTCCCTAGACTTACAATATGGCTTGGTAGGCAACTTAGTAACGATCATATCTTTATCTACTGTTTGTCCCCAGGTTGCCCACCCCACACAGGACCAATACGGACAATAATTGTATTCTTTATTTGGGCATTTTGGATCTACATACTTATACTTACTACTGGGGCAAATATACTTATCATTAGACCCATACGTTCTTTCCCATTTAAGATCGCCACATACATTCCACGGTTTTCTACCACCTGATATCGCCTTACATGCATCAAATAGCAAAACACCTGGAGAATGTACGGTTTCTAGTATGGTCTTATTTATCAAGGTCCCCTGTGAGTCTCCATTCCGAATAGTCAACCAAATTGTACGGGGTTGATACTCAGGGCTAAAACACTTAGGTTCTCCTGCTCCTAAATGGCATACACTATAGTCTATGCCTAAGTATCTACACTTAGATACATGTCCTTTACACTCATGCTGTGAATGCCAAAAAAGGGTCTGGGAAATGTGATTGCCTGTTTTCGTAGTCTTAATGTCTAACCTTAATCTCTAACCTTACTAAGAGAGAAGAAAGGATTTTAAAAAATCTAATGGAACGTGATGATTTAATAATTAGAGAGGCAGATAAGGGAGGTGGCATAGTTTTGATGACCACCTCCTATTATCTACAAGAATCTGCTAATATTTTAGGAGATAAAAATACTTACACCATTCTTTCAAATGATCCTACGTTCCGCTTCAATTCGGAGCTTAGGATCTTATTGGAAAAAGCATACAATGGGATCATTACTCAAAAAAATTTACATTTTTTATTTCAAAAGAATCCCGTTATACCAATTTTTTATTTTCTCCCTAAAACACACAAGCGCTTTCCCAATCCACCAGGGCGGCCTATTATTAGTGGTGTAAATTCAATAACAGCTAATTTATCCGCTTATGTGGATTCCTTTTTACAAAAGTATGCACAGGGAGCACCCTCCTACGTGCGAGATACAAAATCTTTTCTACAGGAGTTGGAATGTATCGAATGGAAGCCGGAATACAGTTGGGCCTCACTAGATGTGACCTCTCTGTATACCGTGATCAGCCACACCCTAGGGCTGGAATCAGTTGATTACTACATGTCTAAAGACAGTACATTGTCTACGGATCATAGAGAGTTTATTTTATCTTCGGTTCAATTTATTTTGGATCACAATTATTTTTCCTTTAATGGTGATCATCATTTACAGATCACCGGGACTACCATGGGTACCAGGTTCGCCCCCAGCTATGCCAACACCTACATGAGAAGATGGGAAGAACTTTTTGTGTGGTCTGGGCATGGCTGGAGGGAGAGCCTGGTCCTATGGCAGCGGTAGGTCGACGATGTTATTATCATTTGGAAGGGGTCTTCTGTTGCTTTTCAGGATTTTGTTTGCTATCTCAATGGGAATCAGTATAATCTAATTTTTACCCCAGAATGGAATAAATATGAAATCCATTTTTTGGATCTTGTCCTTTTCTGTGATCAGGATCAAATACAGACTAGGTGTTTCTTTAAACCGACAGATGGCAATGGCTTTGTACATCAACAAAGCTGCCATCATAAACCATGGCTACGGGGTACAGCTAAAAGCCAGTTTACACGTGTTAGACGGAACTGTTCTAATTTTCAGGATTTTAGGGCCCAATCATCACACATAAAGCAAAAACGTATTGATAGAGGCTACAATAAAAATTCATTGGATAAAGAAATCCGCTCTATTGGTTCACTACAACGTAATTCTCTGTTAGAGGATAAACGTAGTATGAATGAAAAAAACATAAATTTCAAATCATCTTTTATAACTCTGTATAACACTGATCATCATAGAATCAAAAAGAGCTTACAAGAATTCTGGCCCATTTTGCTACAGGACCCAGTTTTGGGAGGGTCTTTATCTGATCGCCCCATGGTGATTTATAAAAAGAATAAGAATTTCAAGAATTTACTGGCTCCCAGTTATGCTATCAAACATCAAAATAATAATTTTTCTTCGACTTCTGGCTCGTATAGGGATTGTGGAACTTGTAAAGCTTGTATCACCATATCATTGTTCAAAACTAAGGTCTTTCACAGTAATGTCACAGGAGAAGTCTTTAACGTGAAATCTGAGATTAGTTGCCACACGGACTATGTAGTTTATTTACTGCAATGTCCGTGTGGCAAACAGTACGTGGGACGCACAAAAAGGATTCTGAAAGTTAGAATACGTGAACACTTAAATAATATCAGGAAGAAACTTACAACCCATTCAGTTCCGGCTCACTGTTCCAACTGTCCATTATTTACTTTTAAGGAATTTAAGTTTATGGGTATTGAAAGAGTGTCTCCATTCTGGCGAGGAGGTGATAGGGTCTACAAATTATCTCAGAGGGAAACCTTTTGGATACATAGGTTGAGTACCCTAGAGCCACAAGGCCTCAACATAGGGATTGATTTAGTATGTTTTTTGGATTAGGATCTATATAACTATTTGTCTTTAACACATTTATATAACTTTTTGGGGTTATTGTTGTTGTTTTTTATTTTACAGTTTCTTTTATTCATATGCAACGACTATACAGAGTTAGTGTATCTGTTATATTGAGTATGTGTAATAGTTGGATTTCCTTGGTATTTGGGAATTCGATTGCATTTGGATATATAGATTTTTTATAATTTGGAAACATTGGTTTCTTTAAGAGAACACAATATTCATTTTATATATATCTATTAATGGAAAGAACAGGCTATAATATGCCGACAATACAATTATTTAGGATATTAGATATTTGTGTTTGGGGCATTCTCATATGAAATAGAATAAGATGGTTGTAGCGATGTAGCTTTAGGAATAATCGGTTGAGGTGTGCCGAAACCGACGTATGCTGTAGGCCGGTAAAAAGTGGGCAAAAAGAGAAATATTAATGCAAAACCGTATACAGGATCATAGTGCATTTGTTAACCATCAGGTAGACATTTTAATGAAAGCTTCCTAATTCCTGAATCGGTTGTGGTATGTAAGTCGCATAAGCCTATGATTCCGAGCGGCCCTGTGTCTTTAACGTGTGCTGGGATATCTTGGCTGTATAGTGCATGAACTTCCCTGTGTTTTGGGAAGTAGAAATACGTATAGTGTTGAATGTCCGTGAGATAAAGTTTAACCGTGTTGTGCGAGAATTTTTAATTAAGGTGGCAAAAAGAAGTGAATGCCATAAATGGTGAAAACCTCAAACCAGCTATCTAAGTCATGGTCCAACATGAAACGTATTGTATAAGTGGAAACCCTGTACCAAGCGTGTTGAGTGCTGGTGGACAAGGCCAGTTTAGTCAGAGCCTGGTTATGTTGGCGAGGTTCATGTAATCCATGACCTTGACCATAAATGACCCCCTGCCATGGCGGCTGTCACGTCAGCTGCCACAGTAGTTTACCATTACGTGTGGTTAGGTCTGCCGTGGCTTGGTTGTCTAGGGACAGCCCCTGATCATCCTGCGGGAGTGTGGAAAAAGCAAAGTGGTCTGAGATGAAAGCGCAGCCTGCGGTATGATGCGCTTGGCAAATTTTAATGAACCTGGCAGGGATTGTAGTTCCATGCGGTTGCGTGTACCAAGCAGGAGTTTGTAATTGGTGTTGTAATCCTAGACTTTTCTAATATTAGAATATGTGTAAAGGAGTCATTATCAGACTGGAGCAACTTAAATGGAGTCCAAAAGAAATGGGATTATTTAAAAGCTGCACTACTGAAGGCAACAGAAAATTGCATTAGGCTTGTCAGTAAAAGCAAAAAATTCAAGAAACCACTGTGGTACTCCGCAGATGTGGCCAAAATAGTAAAAAACAAAAAGTTAGCATTTAGTAATTATAAAAAAACCCAGAGTGAGGAATACAGAATGACCTATAAGATTAGGCAGAAAGAGGCTAAGCAAGTTATAAGAGCTTCCAAATCACACACAGAAGAGAAAATAGCACAGTCAGTAAAAAAGGGGGACAAAACCTTTTTTAGATACATAAATGAGAAAAGGAAAGTAAAACAAGGATTAGTTAGATTAAAAACAAAAGAAGGAAGGTATGTAGAAGAGGATAAAGGTCTAGCTGACTGCCTCAATGAATATTTTTGTTCGGTATTTACAGATGAAAATGAAGGAAAGGGACCTCAGTTAAAAAAAAAAGGATAAATGAGTCATTTATTACACGTGAGTTTACAGAGGAAGAGGTTCTATTTCAACTGTCAAAAGTAAAGACAAATAAGTCAATGGGACCTGATGGAATACACCCAAAGCTATTAAAAGAGCTTAGTGGTGTACTAGCAAAACCATTAACAGATTTATTTAACCAATCATTGTTAACAGGAGTAGTCCCAGAAGATTGGAAGTTAGCGAATGTTGTGCCCATTCACAAGAAAGGTAATAGGGAGGAGTCAGGCAATTATAGGCCAGTAAGCCTTACTTCAGTAGTGGGGAAAGTGATGGAAACCATGTTAAAGGATAGGATTGTTGAACATCTAAAAACACATGGATTTCAAGATCAGAGACAACATGGGTTTACTTCAGGGAGATCATGCCAAACTAATCTTATTGATTTTTTTGATTGGGTAACTAAAATTATAGATCAGGGTGGTGCAGTAGACATTGCTTACCTAGATTTCAGTAAGGCTTTTGACACTGTTGCACATAGAAGGCTTATCAATAAACTGCAATCTTTGAGTTTGGATTCCAATATTGTTGAATGGGTAAGGCAGTGGCTGAGTGACAGGCAACAGAGTGTTGTAGTCAATGGAGTATATTCAAAGCTTGGGCTTGTCACCAGTGGGGTACCTCAGGGATCTGTACTTGGACCCATTCTCTTTAATATTTTTATTAGTGATATTGCAGAAGGTCTTGATGGTAAGGTGTGTCTTTTTGCGGATGATACTAATATATGTAACAGGGTTGATGTTCCAGGAGGGATAAGCCAAATGGCAAATGATTTAGGTAAACTAGAAAAAAGGTCAGAGTTGTGGCAACTGACATTTAATGTGGATAAGTGCAAGATAATGCATCTTGAACGTAAAAACCCAAGGGCAGAGTACAGAATATTTGATAGAGTCCTAACCTCAACATCTGAGGAAAGGGATTTAGGGGTGATTATTTCTGATGACTTAAAGGTAGGCAGACAATGTAATAGAGCAGCAGGAAATGCTAGCAGAATGCTTGGCTGTATAGGGAGAGGTATTAGCAGTAGAAAGAGGGAAGTGCTCATGCCATTGTACAGAACACTGGTGAGACCTCACTTGGAGTACTGTACACAGTACTGGAGCCCATATCTTCAGAAGGATATTGATACCTTAGAGAGAGTTCAAAGAAGGGCTACTAAACTGGTTCATGGATTGCAGGATAAAACTTACCAGGAAAGGTTAAAGGATCTTAACATGTATAGCTTGGTGGAAAGCTATACAGTGGGGCAGGGGGGATATGATAGAAACATTTAAATACATAAAGGGAATCAACACAGTAAAGGAGGAGACTATATTTAAAAGAAGAAAAACTACCACAACCAGAGGACAGTCTAAAATTAGAGGGACAAAGGTTTAAAAAATAATATCAGGAAGTATTACTTTACTGAGAGGGTAGTGGATGCATGGAATAGCCTTCCAGCTGAAGTGGTAGAGGTTAACACAGTAAAGGAGTTTTAGCATGTGTGGGATAGGCATAAGGCTATCCTAACTATAAGATAAGGCCAGGGACTAATGAAAGTATTTAGAAAATTGGGCAGACTAGATGGGCCGAATGGTTCTTATCTGCCGTCACATTCTATGTTTCTATGTTTCTATGTTGTTGCGACTGTTCCTATTTCTCACGTGGTAACTTGTTGGCAAGGATGCCAAGTCAAGTTGTATGCCCAGGAATGTAACAATAGTGTCTGGGTCTTCTGTGATCTTAGGGAATATTGGGACCCCCAAGTGTTCAGACATACAAATGGCTTCCTTGAAGCTTCTAGAGGGAAAGGCGTTCCCTTTGACCAACAAGAAATCATCTCGGGAGTGTATGACTGTGGGGCATCTGGATATGTTTAACCACAACCTGCAAATAGTTCTATGAATATATTTAAGATTGTGACTGCTCTTGACCCGAAAGTTAAGCAGGAGAAGAAATATATGACTGCTGCCCATAAATGCCCTGTAAGTGCCAGTGTAGGGTGGATGATGGCAGTCTGAAATGCGTTGTGATGTCAGTTTTACTTAACCAGGCTTCCCCCGCTGCTTGAGTGATAGCTGTAATGGTATGAACAATGGTGGCATACTGTAATGAAGACTTCTCAGAAGGGTATGAGGGAGTTGAGACTTGGGGTAGCCGAGGCGTGAGGTGCAGATAAGTCTATGATCAGTTACAGTGTGAGGGAAGATTCCCTGTGACAATCCCAATGGGATTGCGCCACGCGGTAAATGGTGTAGATCGGAGAGGCCCAGGTAGAAATCTTTCTGCCATTCTTGGGCCATGAGTGTATTGCTAGCTGTTGGATGCTGCTGTGATGACTGCAAGTTAGGGCATTCTAGATTTCCCCAAAAGTATATGGCAATACCTGTCCGGAAGGCCTTTAAAATCGGAAATTAGGAAATCAACTAAATGTCTGGAAGGGTGATGAGTTAGAAAGTTACTGGAAATGCATAATGTTTACAGACGTGAAGTAATGTTCAGGGTACATTTATTTGGGACACATGGTTTTCATGTGCCCTGACGTATTGGGAACATACCTGCCACAGTCAGCATGCACTGAAACTACTTGTGCCAACCTGGAAATTGTTGCAAATCTGGGATTTGCCAAAGAGAATGAGACGACCCAATTTGTCTCTGGTAGTTCTGAGGTGCTAGAGCTTGGAGCCTGAAACGTGATCGTCCGCTGTGTTGGGACAAAATTGTCATGTGGGACTCGCAACATCCTGTCCAAGTGAAAGATGAAGATCGCCATTATTATATGAACCCACAGTGTGCTAGTACTGGCTTGCTAGCTAAAGCCGCATGGCGAAACAATTAATCCTTTGTTTTGTGACAGGTGAGGCCCTGCTAGTTGCCAAGTGGCTTGACAGGCTCTATCTATGCAATGGCGCGAGGGAATTTTGTGGCCACCAACGTAATGGCAGGATGTTGGCCTCTCGGTGACTGTATCCAGAAAAAAGGGGAGGGGAGTGACAGGTGAGGCCCTCTCTATATACCATGCGAGGCGGCTAGCTCACGAGTGGCCCGATGGGTGTTTGCCTCCGAGCGTTGAGGCGGGGTGTTGGCCTCGCGGGACCACTATATGACAGGCGTAGATGCCAAGAAAGGAGAATACCTATTGGAAACCTATAGTCCCTAATTGCCAGTACGCTAAGGATGTATCCAGGGGAAAACAGAAAACGTATGTAAATACCACACAAGCAGGTGTATATACCTGGTAGAATGATTAGATACCCTTACTGGTCGTAAGGGTTATAAATACCTGTATCCCGGATGGGTAAAACAATGTATGAAAATTAAATATAGACATTTAAAAGCGTATACCCATATGTGTGTTATGCACGATTAATAGAGCAAAGTGCTCCGTCCCAATGTTTATTGTATGCTTGTTAATGCCCCTGTTTGAAGGAAATTAACTTGTCGGGAGTGTTATATCATCTGTGATATGGAATACAACTGTACCCGGAAACATGAGTTTAGTGAACCATGACTGGCTGCTGAATAACCTAATGTGTGAAAGTACGTAATTGGAAGGACTTTAAGCGTGCAACCATGCAAATATTCCGTAGGAGTCAGTATAAAAGCGAAAATGCTGTAGTTAGTTTGTTTGCTTATGAAGTGAAATAAAGTCTGAGAAGCCTGTAGTATACCGATTGACCAGTAGGGGTCAGCATGTAGGCGAAAATGCAGTGGTTCGTTGGTTTCTACATGAAATGCAATAATGTCTGAGAAGCTTGTAGTACACCGAATGACCGGTAGGGGTCAGTGTGTAGGTAAAAATGTAGTGGTTTATTGGTTTGTACATGAAATGCAATAATGTCTGAGAAGCCTGTCGTACACAGAATGACCGGTAGGGGTCAGTGTGTAGGCGCAAATGCAGTGGTTCGTTGGTTTGTACATGAAATGCAATGATGTCTGAGAAGCCTGTAGTACACCGAATGACCGGTAGGGGTCAGTGTGTAGGCACGAATGCAGTGGTTCATTGGTTTGTACATGAAATGCAATAATGTCTGAGAAGCCTGTCGTACACCGAATGACCGGTAGGGGTCAGTGTGTAGGTGCAAATGCCGTGGTTCGTTGGTTTGTACATTAAATGCAATAATATCTGAGAAGCCTGTAGTACACTGAATGACCGGTAGGGGTCAGTGTGTAGGTGAAAATCCGGTGGTTCGTTGGTTTGTACATGAAATGCAATAATGTCTGAGAAGCCTGTAGTACACCGAATGACCAGTAGGGGTCAGTGTGCAGGTGAAAATTTAGTGGTTTATACATGAAAATACAAACAACGTCTAAGAAGCCTGTAGTACACTGAATGACCGGTAGGGGTCAGTGTGTAGGCGAAAATGCAATAGTTCGTTGGTTTGTACATGAAATGCAATAATGTCTGAGAAGACTGTGGTACAACGAATGACCGGTAGGGATCAGTGTGTAGGCACAAATGCAGTGGTTTGTTGGTTTTTACCTGAAATGCAATAATGTCTGAGAGCCTGTAGTACACCGAATGACTGGTAGGGGTCAGTGTGTAGGTGAAAATGCAGTGGTTTATTGGTTTGTACATGAAGATTCAAACAATATCTAAGAAGCCTGTAGTACACCGAAATGACCGATAAGGGTCAGTGTGTAGGTGAAAATGCAGTGGTTTGTTGGTTTGTACATGAAATGCAATAATGTCTGAGAAGCCTGTAGTACACCGAATTGACCGGTAGGGGTCAGTGTGTAGGCGCAAATGCAGTGGTTCGTTGGTTTGTACATGAAATGCAATAATATCTGAGAAGCTTGTAGTACACTGAATGACCGGTAGGGGTCAGTGTGTAGGTGAAAATGCCATAGTTTATTGGTTTGTACATGAAAATGAAAAAACATCTAAGAAGCCTGTAGTACACCGAATGACCGATAGGGGTCAGTGTGTAGGTGAAAATGCGGTGGTTTGTACATGAAATGCAATAATGTCTGAGAAGCCTGTAGTATACCGAATGACCAGTAGGGGTCAGTATGTGGGCGAAAATGCAGTGGTTCGTTGGTTTGTACATGAAAGGCGATAATGTCTAAGAAGCCTGTAGTACACCAAATGACCGGTAGGGGTCAGTGTGTAGGCGAAAAATTGTATTTCGTTTGTAGTTTTAACCGCACAGATGATTTTAACCCAACAGATTTTAAACAACAGATTTTACATGAACAGCTAGGTGAGTATTAGGTAATGAAATAACCGTGCAAAACGAAAGGAAACCGTTAAGTGAGGACCCGTGCTGTGCTGAACGCCGTGGGAACTAATCCTGGCGCGACAGGTGGGTCAACTTACGGTTTGAGAGTCCCAGAGGCACCAAATGTGATGCTGACCGGAAAGAAAGCCACTGGATTAACGGAAAGCCCTGCAGCAGGATTCCTGGACACAGCTTGGAGTATGAGACCTCATGGAGCAAAGGTGAAATCAAAATGGCGTCTTGTATGATCTGGAAGTGCTATTCGTCTGACCCACAAAGGTAAGCAGGGAAAGGGGGGGAGTCCCTTTTGTAGGTCTATAGCCCCTCCCACAACTTCAGGCCATGCCTTCCAATATGTGTAACTCCATTTTGATATTGGAGATTATCCATAGGAACATGATATATTTATTTTTATTTTTATTTGACACATATTGTGGTGGAATCTCGGTAAAAATAAATTTAGTAGGCCGAGATTACCACGTGGCATGTGTACGTGCATATGCTGACGTATCGATCAGTTGGTTGCACGTGGCAAGATACGATCAGTAGTGTACGGAGCATGTGCAAGAATACAGGATATAGTATTCCCCTCCTCCATTGTGCTGGACAAGCCATGCGGTCAAACAGGAAGTTAATTCTTATTTGTGTTGATTGGTTAAGAGAATGTGCGGGTGGAGCTTAATATGGGAGGAGTTATATGCCTATATAAGGAGCCTGCACTATTGTCCGGGGCTCAGACTTTGCTGTATTTTGGTGACGCTAGTCCCTCTGAGTCCCGATCGGTGATCCAATAAAGAATCTCTTCCTTCCTGAAGAAACCTGTGTCCATCTCTCTGTGCTTGGCTTCCGTCAGTTTCTCCGGTATCATTTGGTGCATTGGCCGGGAAGCTCATCTGTTACGACACTCGCCGCCTGGAGAGTGAAGCCGCCGTTTAGCCGATAATCCCCTTTCTCCAGAAATGCAGTTCCAGCATAACCGATCATAAGACTCCCGACCGGAGCATACGAATGCGGTAACTCCCGATCAGCAATCCATCCGAAATCCTTCCACAGCTAGAAATAAACGAAAACGCTGTCCCAATAGTCAATCCCTCCACAAACGAGACAAAGCTCCGTTTTGAAGGTCAAGCAGAATGTGTTTAATGGGGGCTACCTGCCCAGTATTTATGCAGGTCTCCACCAGGTAGACACTCCCCTAGGGGACCTGGTGGAAGACTGTAAAATATATTTAACAGTAGCCAATCGCAGTGGCTATAACACAAGCCCTCCCCATTTTACCCATAAGACATTTCTTCCTATCCCGGAGATAATTAGGGAGAAATCTAATTAACTCCGAGGATAGGAACCATCGCCATTTTAAACACAAACATACAAAATGCAATAAAATACATAAAATCCGAAGTACCGAAGATATAGTGTTCGTGCAACGTATCCCCAGATAGCCTGAATCTGAAGGCATATTCCTGCCGAATAGCGCTCAGATCCGAAGTACACAGTCCAATCGCCATGGAGTCAAAGTCTCTCATAAGTCTTTCGGTGTACGAATGACTCCATGGGCCGGCTATCTGGGTAAGTCCATACGGATGAAGAAAACCCCCGAACGGAACAGGGTTCGTATGCCTCCAAGGGAATAGAAGGAGGGACGGCCGTCTCCAGCGGTGTTCGGTAGATAAAGAGTCCGTTTTTAGATCCATGGGTTTTGCACCGAACACCGCTGATTCGCCTCGTGTCCAAAATGGCCGCCGCCTCGTGGTCGGCATACGAACGACGACCACCCGTATGAAATGGAATGGAGAGGTGTTTGCGGTTAACCACAGCGTTCTAATTTGTGGTCAAGGTGTTAATGAGCCGCACACTCCTCTCCTGGGTGGCCGATGTTCGGTAGTTTTATTCGGTACTTTAGGAAACGAAAAACCAATAGCGTACGGACAGGAAATCCACGAATCCCATGGAAACAGATGAACCCGCAATACAGGTCTATGCAGTAGGGTTCGTCACACGGCTCCCCCCTTGTGGAACACTCCGGCAGACCCGGCTTGGCCCTTTAGCGGGTCAACGTGGGGATGACCGGACTAGGAAGTAGCAAGGACGTCGGTTTGCCGGGATAATCCATCTGCATTCCCATTCTGCTTACCGGGTCGGTAGCTGATGGTGAAGTTATATGGCTGTAATGCTAAACTCCACCGCAGCAGTCTACCATTGTCTCCCGAGACCCGGTTAAGCCAAACTAGGGGATTGTGGTCCGTGATAAGGGAAAATTCCTGTCCATACAAATAGGGGCTCAATTTCTTCAATGCCCAGACCAGGGCCAAACACTCTTTCTCTACTGCCGCATAACTCACTTCCCGGGGTAACAGCTTTCGACTGAGGTATGCGACAGGGTGTTCTCCTCCATCTTCCCCGACCTGGCTTAGCACAGCCCCCAGTCCATACATGGAAGCATCTGTATGGACGAGAAAACGTTTGTTAGGAAGTGGGGCAGCCAGGACAGGGGCATTCATGAGGGCCTGCTTAAGTGCTTGAAACGCAGCTTCACAAGCTGGAGACCACAGGACCTGCTTAGGGAGGTTCTTCTTAGTCAGGTCTGTCAGGGGTTTAGCTATCGAGCTATAGTCGGGGACAAAGCGTCTGTAATACCCTGCAGTCCCTAGGAAGGCCAATACTTGGGTCTTGGTTATAGGTGTGGGCCAGTTCGCTACTGCCTCTATCTTGGCCGGCTCTGGTCTCTGGCTCCCACACCCTACCCTGTGACCCAAGTATTGTACCTCAGCCATACCTAGATGACACTTCTCTGGCTTCAACGTCAGGCCAGCGGCCCGAATTTTATCCAGTACTACCCCTACGTGTACCAGGTGTTCCTCCCAGGACTCACTGTAGATCGCAATATCATCCAGGTATGCACAAGCAAAGTCCTGGAAGCCATCAAGGAGCCTATCCACCATTCGTTGGAAGGTAGCTGGGGCGTTCTTCATCCCAAATGGCATAACCTTAAATTGGTATAAGCCAAAGGGGGTGACGAAGGCCGACTTGGGGATGGCGTCCTTGGCCAGGGGAATCTGCCAGTAGCCCTTACACAGGTCTATGGTGGTCAGGTAGCGTCCCCTGGCAATGCGGTCTAATAACTTGTCTACCCGTGGCATCGGGTAGGCGTCAGTGGTGGTCCGCTCGTTGAGCCTCCTGTAGTCCACACAGAACCGGGTGGTCCCATCTTTCTTAGGCACCAGGACTACAGGGGAGGCCCAAGGGCTATCGGAGTGCTCGATGACCCCAAGCTGGGTCATCTCCTCTATCTCCTTCCGCATTCCTTCTCGGACTGCTTCAGGGATACGGTAAGGGGGCTGTCGTAAGGGGTTCTGTCCAGGGGTCTCTACCTTATGTACAGCTAGGGTAGTGTAGCCGGGTTCTTGGGAGAACGTCGCCTGCTTCTCCCACAGAAGCTGTTTCGCCTGTTCCTTCTCCGCGGGGCTTAACCTGTCCCCTAGCTGTACGAGCTCAGTCAGATCCGTCTGGGCACCTCTGGCTAATAGGTCGGGTAGGGGTAAGCTTTCGGTATCGTCTGCAGCGGGGGCACACACTGCGGCTACATCCTCCGGTCGTTCCTGATATTCCTTTAGCATGTTCACATGAAAGGATCGCTGGATCCTGTCATCTGAACAGCTGGCTATAAGGTACGTAGTATCGCACACCTGGGCTAATACTTTATACGGGCCCTGCCAAGATGCCTGCATCTTGTTCGCCTTCACAGGTTTGAGCACTAGTACCTTCTGCCCAACCTGGAATACTCGCTGTCGGGCACCCCGATCATACCATTCCTTCTGTCTCCCCTGGGCCACCCGGAGATTCTCCCTTGCCATCAGAGACAGTTTCTCCATGCGGTCCCGAAGTTCCAGAACATACGGTACTATGGGGGTACCTTCCTGCTCTGTCTCCCCCTCCCAGTGGCCTCTAATGAGATCTAGAGGTCCGCGGACCCTTCTCCCATAAAGCAGCTCAAAGGGGGAGAACCCAGTAGATTCCTGGGGCACCTCTCTGTAGGCAAACAACAGATGAGGCAGGAATCGCTCCCAGTCTCGGCAAGTGTCAGAAAAGGTCCTCAGCATCTGTTTGAGGGTGCCATTAAATCGCTCGCAGAGACCGTTAGTCTGTGGATGGTATGGGGAACCAAGTATCGGTTTAATGCCGCATACCCTCCACAGCTGCTGGGTGAGCACAGCGGTAAATTGGGTTCCCTGGTCAGAGAGAATCTCTTGAGGGAACCCGACCCTGGTAAAAATCCTAACCAGGGCATCAGCAACTGTCTCTGCCTCTATGTTAGACAGCGCCACTGCCTCTGGATAGCGAGTGGCATAGTCCACCACGGTGAGAATGTATTTCTTACCAGATGGACTAGCCCTGGCCAGTGGACCCACAATATCAACGGCTATGCGGGCAAAGGGCTCCCCAATAATAGGCATCGACATAAGCCTACCTTTTGGGTGGTCCCCCCGCTTCCCTACCCGTTGACAAGTGTCACACGTGCTACAATATATCCGCACAGCCTGGTTAATTCCTGGCCAAAAGAAATTCTGCATAATCCTATGGCCTGTGCGGCGGGACCCTAGATGTCCGGCTAGCGGGACATCATGCCCTATCCGCAGAATCTCTCGCCGGTATTTCGCGGGCACTACCAGCTGTCGATTCGGCGGAGGGGCAACACTTTTCTGGGATGGCTTAGGGATCCGATATAACCTGTCCCCTACCCACTCATACCGCTCCCCCTCTGCTCCCTCCTCTCCAGTGTCCGCTCTGCCTCTATACCTCTGGAGAGATGGGTCTGTCTGGGTTTCCCTCCCGAACTCCTCCGGGGAATCCCAACTAGCTAACGTCGGCCCTGGGGTGTCAGTCGGGGAATCGGTCCTTACCTGGGTCTCAGCAGCAGGTGGGCTGGTTCCAGCAGCACGGGTCCGAGCACGGGTAGTCACTGGGTTGGCTTCGCCAGGTCCCATAGTAGCATAAGCGGAAATCAAAGGGGCCAAATCATTTCCCAGCAAAACATCGGCAGGCAAGTCCTTCATAACCCCCACATTCACATGTCCAGCTCCCGCTCCCCAGTCCAAATGAACCCGGGCAACAGGCAGACGGAACACGGCGCCTCCTGCCACCCTTACTGCCACAGTGTTCCCGGTGTGTTGGTGTTCCGAAACCAGGTTCTTTTGGAGCAAGGTCATCGTAGCCCCGGTGTCTCTTAGACCAGTGACCTCTTTCCCGTTCAACTTAACGGTCTGTCTGTGGTGTTGGCGGTTGTCCTGCTGAGCTGCGTGAACTGGGTCTGCTTCGTGCAGGAAACCCCAAAACTCCTCCTGCTCCAGGCAGTGAGCAGAAGGCTGAGGTGGTTGCTGGGCTCCGCCGGCTGGGTTTCTCCAGGATGGTGCTTGGTTGGCGTGGTTTAAAGGGCATTCTGGTTTTTTATGTCCCATCTGCTTGCACCCAAAGCACTGGACCTGGTTGGAGTAACCCCGTTTGTTGAATCGGGCTGACTGCCCATGGTTGGTTGCTGGCGGTATAGCGGGGGTACGTTGTGCTGGGGGGTGATATAGGTTGGTGGTTGGAGGTGCTGCCGGTTTGTATTCCACTCGGGCAGGGACCTTGGCTGCTGTCTGATCGAGCTTACGGGCATCAGTGTATTCGTCAGCCAGACGAGCAGCTTCATGGAAGGTAGCGGGTTTACGGTCCCTGACCCACTCTCGAACTCCTGCAGGTAATTTGTCAAAGCAGTGTTCTAGCAGGAACACTTGCAGCACCTCTTCCCCAGTTACCGCTCGACATCCTGTCATCCAGTGGGCTGCCGTGCGGTGTACCCGGCATGCCCATTCCACATAGGAATCACCAGCCTGTTTATTATTGTCCCGGAATCGCCTCCGGTACGCCTCAGGGGTAACAGCGTACCGGGTCAAGAGAGCATCTTTTACTGTCCGGTAGCTAGTGAGTTCCTCCTCTGGGATGGCCCGAAAAGCTTCACTAGCCCGGCCGGATAATTTCCCAGAGAGGATAGGAACCCATTCTTCTGCGGGTACCTGGTGTAAAGCACACTGTCGTTCAAAGTCCGCCAGGAACCCGTCTATCTCTCCTTCAGTCTCAATAAAGTTTTTAAAAGCAGCAAATGGTACCTTTTTCTTCCCATTGTTATTATGGGGTACCTCCGCTGCTGCAGCTCCGCTTCTCTGGAGCGCCTGTTGTGCTGCTACTGCGGCTTGTACTTGCACTACAATATCCGCTGCAGGGTTGGGGCCAAAGTGTGCCAGCCTGATCTGAACTGCCCGGTTAAACGCTATTTCCTCGGGTGTTAGATCCAGCAGGCCAGGCACATTAGCTATCTCCCTTCCCTGTGCTGTATCCATCTCTACCAATATAGCAATAATCTCTCTTTTCTTGAGATTGCTCGCTGATCGTCCTCTGCGCTCCAAAATGTCTTTAAGGGTAGCACGCCTTAACTCCTCATATTGCATTTCCAATCCGGGGTGTGTAGCTGGCCTTCAGGGCGGTGGGATTCATCCCGTCGCTTGCCACCAGTTGTTACGACACTCGCCGCCTGGAGAGTGAAGCCGCCGTTTAGCCGATAATCCCCTTTCTCCAGAAATGCAGTTCCAGCATAACCGATCATAAGACTCCCGACCGGAGCATACGAATGCGGTAACTCCCGATCAGCAATCCATCCGAAATCCTTCCACAGCTAGAAATAAACGAAAACGCTGTCCCAATAGTCAATCCCTCCACAAACGAGACAAAGCTCCGTTTTGAAGGTCAAGCAGAATGTGTTTAATGGGGGCTACCTGCCCAGTATTTATGCAGGTCTCCACCAGGTAGACACTCCCCTAGGGGACCTGGTGGAAGACTGTAAAATATATTTAACAGTAGCCAATCGCAGTGGCTATAACACAAGCCCTCCCCATTTTACCCATAAGACATTTCTTCCTATCCCGGAGATAATTAGGGAGAAATCTAATTAACTCCGAGGATAGGAACCATCGCCATTTTAAACACAAACATACAAAATGCAATAAAATACATAAAATCCGAAGTACCGAAGATATAGTGTTCGTGCAACGTATCCCCAGATAGCCTGAATCTGAAGGCATATTCCTGCCGAATAGCGCTCAGATCCGAAGTACACAGTCCAATCGCCATGGAGTCAAAGTCTCTCATAAGTCTTTCGGTGTACGAATGACTCCATGGGCCGGCTATCTGGGTAAGTCCATACGGATGAAGAAAACCCCCGAACGGAACAGGGTTCGTATGCCTCCAAGGGAATAGAAGGAGGGACGGCCGTCTCCAGCGGTGTTCGGTAGATAAAGAGTCCGTTTTTAGATCCATGGGTTTTGCACCGAACACCGCTGATTCGCCTCGTGTCCAAAATGGCCGCCGCCTCGTGGTCGGCATACGAACGACGACCACCCGTATGAAATGGAATGGAGAGGTGTTTGCGGTTAACCACAGCGTTCTAATTTGTGGTCAAGGTGTTAATGAGCCGCACACTCCTCTCCTGGGTGGCCGATGTTCGGTAGTTTTATTCGGTACTTTAGGAAACGAAAAACCAATAGCGTACGGACAGGAAATCCACGAATCCCATGGAAACAGATGAACCCGCAATACAGGTCTATGCAGTAGGGTTCGTCACATCATCGTTCAACGGTAGCTGAGAGGCAGAGGCGTGAGACGGTCTATCTTTGCCCACGTTCTCTACGGCTGCACCCCTGAACTTCTGCGTGGACCTCCCTTCGTCTCGGCGCCACTGGTCTGTTGTCCAGGAGATCATCGGCCTCTACGTGAGAAGTGCTGGGGTGTCCCCGTCGATGAGTGTGAACTCAGGTTCAGGAACGAGGAGGTAAGACAACTGCTGTTTTAGACGGCAGGACCCGCTAGGGGTATACCGATTGTGCGGTAGGCCCAAAGGGGTTTTTGAATCTGTATCTGCCCCCTCTGTCGGAGGGAAGGAGCGAAGGCGCACCGCTCGATCGAACGCTCTTTAGTCAGACCGTTTGATTTGGTTAGTCAGGCGGGGCGCTCTGGTGTAAAATAGCCCTAGCCGGACACCGGTGTCTTGTCTAGACTAGCGTTCTAGGGTGTATATTTTGTTCGCTAGGTCGGAGGGACCGGGAGACTAAGCGGCGTCTGTGTAAATCCGGTTCGCTAGTTCTCATCCTATCTGGGCTAAGTGGGAAGGCGTGTAAATTTGGAACCCACTAGACTTTTGATAGTACGACTAAGAGGCGTCTGTGTAAATTCGGTCCTCTAGCTCGTTGTATAGTGCGACTAAGAGGCGTCTGTGTAAATTCGGTTCTCTAGCTCGCTATATATGTGGTGATTGGGCAGTGTGGCTAACCAAAACGTATGTAGATTGTTTTTAGGTAGTCCATTCAAGGTACTGGCCAATAGTTTAGTTGGGAATTGTAAATGTGTTAGCGATTGTTTAGTAAAGTGTATATCTTGTTAGATAGCGCGAGCTCAGCCGTCTAGCGAGAGTGTTAATAGTGTGTTGCTGTATTATAGTGCACGGTACCATAACCCTGTATATTTACTGACATTGTATAATAAGTACTAATCATTGTCGTCCATTGCATGTTTAACACCATAACCACTAATAATTGTATTGTGACCTTAACTTGTGCTTTGACCTATGCTAACCGTACTGTAACCGCTATTTGTAAAAGACGATGTTACTGGGGTGTGTTATAGACGGGTAATTCATATATAGAGAATTATAGCGTGGGTGACTGTACAGTTACGCCAAAGGGCATAATATTGATTATACAGTGACTGGTGTAACAGCTGTGTGTGTACGGGAATTCCCTGAGTGTTTATTGTGTTATTGTGTACGTTTCACTTGGTAACCGTACCACGTGGTGCTGTTGCCAGAGGAAACGGGTGTGACTGTTGAATAGTACGCGTGTATAGTATTCGTTGTCGACGACGTTCCATTGTTTAATATGGGTGCGTCGCAGTCAACGATTCCGGATCCCTTAGGGTGTATGGTTAAGAATTTTAAAAAGGGATTCAAAGTTTGTGATTTTGGGGTAAAGATGTCTCCTGTACGTTTGGTCACTTTGTGCACTAGGGAGTGGCCTACTTTGGTTGCGGCATGGCCGCCACGTGGCAGTTTGGATCCAACTCTGGTACAGCGCTTACACGTGGCTGTATCAGGTAGGCCTGAACTTTACGGCCAGTTTCCTTATATTGACTGTTGGAGACAGGCCGTAAATGACTCGCCAAAATGGCTCCAGACATGCCACGAGGAGCAGTGTCGCCTCATGGTAGCTAGGACTTGTTCGTCCACTAGGACTGGTGTTAGGCCCATTTTGGACACGCCCCCTGAGTCCGAGATCCCTTTGCCGCCCCCTTACTTTCCGTTAAGAAGAAGTGACGCAAACGCAGGAAGTCCTGCACCCCTCCCCTCATTACCCTCATCCACTTCCGCTTCCTCCTCCAGTACAGGATCCACCCCCCCTCGTACCAAATCTCCCCTTCCGGAACCAGAACCCACCCCCATTAGAAACGAATATCCTGATTTGGCGCCACTTCAGACTTCCGGTCAAGCTTCATCTAGCTCGGCCCGAAGTGTTCTATTTACCACCTTTTCCCAAAACCAAACTCCCACATCCCCACACCCTATTTCTCCCCGACTGGAACCCATGACTGACGCCTCTCTACGTAGCCCCATCCAAACCCGACAGTTGACTGGTGCCCAACAATTAAAGCACTATCAGATGCCTCTCCGTCTAAATCCCGGGTCAGCTTATATCGATGCCGCAGGTCAAATGGCACACGCTGACCCAGTCTTCGTATATGTCCCATTTACCACTACCGACCTTTTAAACTGGAAGACCCATAATTCTTCGTATACTGAGAAACCACAAGCCATGACTGATCTGTTCACCTCAATAGTACAGACGCATAATCCGACATGGGCTGATTGCCAGCAGTTACTAATGACTTTATTTAACAATGAGGAAAGGACAAGAATAAATCAAGCAGCCATTAAAGCATTAGAAGATAGAGCCCGTGCTTTGAACCAAGCTAATCCAGCAGCATGGGCCGCAACACACTATCCCAACACTGATCCCGATTGGAACGTAAATGGTGCTGATATGGTTCAACTCAGAGCCTATAGAGACGCTATAATTGCTGGCATGAAAGCAGGAGGAAAGAAAGCCATTAACATGTCGAAGACAGTTGAGGTGATCCAGAAAAGCGATGAAGCGCCCAGTGTCTTTTATGACCGATTATTGGAGGCGTACCGCTTGTACACCCCCTTTAATCCGGAAGACGCAGACAATTCCCGAATGGTTAACTCCGCCTTTGTCAGCCAAGCATACGGAGATATTAAGCGCAAGCTACAAAAGTTAGAAGGGTTTGCAGGTATGTCCATCACCCAACTAATGGAGGTAGCTAATAAGGTTTACATGAACAGGGATACAGAAAGTAAGAAAGAGGAAGAGCGCAAGATGCGTAAAAAGGCTGATATGCTAGCGGTAGCGATCGCAGGCGTAGATAGACGGGGCCCAGATAGAGGCGATAGTAAGTGGAATGAGGAACCTCTAAGTAGAAATCAGTGCGCTTACTGTAGGGAAGAAGGGCATTGGAGAAATGAGTGTCCGCGAAGAGAACAGTCTGAGAGAGACAGACCTAGGTCAGGTTACGGAAACTTTAGAGGCAGAGCAAGAGGTAGAGGAGGCCCCGGAGGGAGTAATGGGTATAGAGGGAGTAATGGGAACAGAGGAAGTGTTAGGGAAGATAGGTATATTCCAGCAGCGCAAAGGTCCCGCGATAGAGAAGGTAGGGACTTCGTAGGATTGGCTGACACGGTCATGGAGGACTATTGATACCGACCGGGCTCCATCCCCCTTGGTCGAGCGGAGCCTATGGTCGATGTATCAATAGGGGGGAAAAGGAGTGCGTTCATGATCGACACTGGTGCTGAACATTCAGTGGTGACTAATCTAGTTGCTCCTCCATCTGGAAGGACTATTACTGTGATAGGAGCAACTGGAAGAAGTGCTGAAAGACCGGTTCTTAAAAGTCGACTCTGTACATTGGGAGGCCACGTAGTAAAACACCAATTCCTTTATATGCCTGAATGTCCAGTCCAATTGCTGGGACGTGATATGCTATCAAAATTACAAGCGCAGATTACGTTCCTACCAAATGGAACAACATCTTTAAAGTTTAATGGACCTTCAGGTATTATGACTTTATCCGTACCAAAGGAAGAAGAGTGGCGACTTTATACAGTGTTGACTAGCCAAAACCCTAGGAGTGATGAGACATTGTTTAACATACCAGGAGTTTGGGCAGAGAACAACCCACCAGGACTGGCCCGCAATATTCCACCAATAAAAATTGAACTGAAACATGGGGTTTATCCAGTGAGCCTAAGACAATATCACATTCCGCAGAAGGCTAAGAAGAACATCCAATCCTATCTGGATAAGTTCATACGGTATGGTATCCTAAAATTCTGTACTTCCCCCTGGAACACCCCATTGCTGCCTGTTCAAAAGCCCGGTACAGATGAGTATCGACCTGTACAGGACTTAAGAGCAGTCAATGATGCGGTTGTTAGCATACATCCAGTTGTACCCAATCCATATAACCTGCTTGCTTTAATTCCGGGCGGGGCTACTTACTTCACAGTCTTAGATCTCAAAGATGCCTTCTTTTGCCTCCGAATTGCCGCAGAAAGTCAATGTATTTTCGCTTTCCAATGGGAGAACGCTGTAACGGGCTCAAAACGCCAAATGACTTGGACAAGACTGCCCCAAGGGTTTAAAAATTCACCTACCCTATTTGGTTCAGCCCTAAGTCAAGATTTACTGGATTTCGAGTCCATCCCAGGAGAGTGTGTATTGTTACAGTATGTAGATGACTTGTTGATAGCAGCAGTTACAAAAGAAATCTGCCAGCAAGCAACGCACGATCTACTACATATTCTCTGGAAGGCAGGATACAAGGTGTCTAGAAAGAAGGCTCAGTTGTGTTTGCCAACTGTCAAGTATCTAGGATTCCATATCTCTGAAGGTCAAAGGATTATGGGGCCAGAGAGAAAAGAAGCTGTCTGCCAAATACCAATACCCAAGAATAGAAGACAAGTGCGAGAATTCTTGGGGGCAGCAGGCTTCTGTAGGATATGGATTCCCAGCTATGCGATACTGGCAAAACCTCTGTACGCAGCTATCAAAGGTACAGAGCACGACCCCTTCTTATGGACCCAAGAACAGCAAACGGCATTTGAAGATGTGAAGAAGGCTTTGATGAGTGCCCCAGCATTAGGTCTACCTGATCACACACGACCATTCTACTTATATGTACACGAGCAAAGAAGAATGGCTGTGGGAGTATTGACACAGTACTTGGGATCATGGCAAAGACCTGTTGCCTACATGTCTAAGCAACTGGATGCAGTGGCCAGCGGACTTCCACCTTGTCTAAGAGCCGTAGCTGCAGCCGCCCTGCTAGTAGCTGAAGCCGATAAACTCACTCTGGGTCAAGAACTTTATGTACGAGTCCCACATGCAGTACAGACGTTGTTGGATTACAAAGGAAATCATTGGTTTAGTAACAGCCGTATGACCAAGTATCAAGCAATGTTGTGTGAAAACCCAAGAGTGCATTTAGAGACTGTAAACACCTTAAATCCAGCTACCCTTTTGCCACAACCTACTGAAAGTCAACATGATTGTTTGGAAGTAATGGATGAAGTATTCTCAAGTAGACCAGATCTTCGTGATTTTCCCATCCAGAACCCCGATGTTCAATATTACACCGACGGCAGTAGTTATGTGAAAGAAGGGATCCGCTATGCAGGATATGCAGTGACAACAATAGACAAGGTGATAGAAGCTCGGCCACTGGCGAAAGGAACATCAGCACAAAAGGCAGAATTAATAGCACTAACACGAGCGTTACAATTGGCTGAAGGTTTAAGAGTGAATATCTATACGGACTCTAAGTATGCGTTTTTAACCACTCATGCCCACGGAGCTTTGTATAAAGAAAGAGGACTACTGAATTCAGAAGGCAAAGAAATCAAATACGCAGCTGAAATCCTACAACTATTGGAAGCAGTGTGGGAGCCGAAAGAAGTCGGTATCATACATTGTCGAGCGCATCTGAGAGGAGATGGTGATGTAACCAAGGGAAATCGGATGGCAGATAGTGCAGCTAAGCGTGCTGCTGAATCAGGAAGACAGGAGTATGTGGGGCATATAGCTGCTCTTATACCAACTCCACTGTCCCAATGGACTCCAGTTTATACAGCTCAAGAAGAGGAGTGGTTAAAGACTGAACCGGGAAAGTATCTGGAGAACAAGTGGTATCAGCTAGAAGATGGAAGAATAGTTATACCAGCATCGCTAGCGGTAGAAATTGTCCAAAATTATCACAACGGGACACATTCTGGGAGAGACAGTACTGAAGAATCTCTCAGGAAACATTTCTACATACCAAGATTGTCCAACTTGACTCAGGCCATTGTACGTAGATGTGTAACGTGTGCTAAGAATAATGCAAGACAAGGACCAGTAAAACCACCAGGAGTCCAGTTTATGGGGGGACTCCCCATGTCCGATCTACAAATAGACTTTACAGTGATGCCTAAATCGGGTGGACATCGTTACCTGCTGGTAATTGTGTGCACCTATTCAGGCTGGGTAGAAGCATGTCCTACTCGTACAGAGAAAGCAGGAGAAGTTGTAAGATTCCTGCTACGAGAAATAATACCTCGATATGGACTACCCTGTTCTATAGGATCGGACAATGGTCCAGCTTTTGTTCACCAGTGCCTACAACAACTGACTCATATGCTTGGTATAAAGTGGAGGCTTCATACTGCATATAGACCCCAGAGTTCTGGTAAGGTAGAGAGAATGAATAGAACTATAAAGAACCAGTTGGCTAAAATGTGTCAGGAAACCCAACTTAAGTGGAACGTTCTCTTACCTATAGCTCTATTGCGAATCCGCAGTACCCCTACCAGAAGGATGGGCCTCTCTCCTTTTGAAATTATGTATGGGCGACCACCTCCCGTACTTGGTAACTTAAGGGGGGATTTGAGTCAGTTGGGAGAAGGAATTACCCGGCAGCAGGTTGTAGAGTTGGGTAAGACTATGGAGGAGGTACAGAAATGGGTACAAGATAGATTACCTGTGAATATTTATCCCCCTGTTCATAGTTATCATCCAGGAGACCAAGTGTGGATTAAAGAGTGGAATAATGTACCGTTAGGGCCCAAGTGGAGAGGTCCTTATGTTGTTCTTTTGTCTACCCCTACAGCGATAAAAGTAGCAGAAGTGACTCCGTGGATACATCACTCCAGGGTTAAACCAGCAGCAGTCGATTCTTGGCAAGTTACAGCAGATCCAGAGAATCCCTGCAAGATCCGGTTGAAACGCACTACTCAGTCGGAGTAACGAGGAATTATTGTGGATTACAAATTTTATTGTTACAGGTGTGAGTGAGAAGGCCATAATAAAGCCTGTCCGCTTACCATCACATAGTGTATAAGCCAGGAAAGTCTCGAAGGGACACCTGTGAAGACGAGCAGAACTCCATTCCCTGCAGCCCTCACATCCTGGAAGCTGAGGTTCCATCGCACGGACGAAGACTGAGGATGACGGCGAAAGATGTGCTTTTGATTGTGTTTATTTACATGTGTTTTTATATTCAGGAAGGTAGAGGTACCGACACTCCTAGCTGTGAGGTATGCATTAAGACTACGAGAACAGGTAACCATATTTCCCAAACCCTAATTTGGCATTCACAATACGAGTGTAAAGGAGAGGTATCAAGATGTAGATACCTAAATATAGACTATAGTGTGTGCCATTTAGGAGTAGGAGAACCTAAGTGCTTCAGTCCGGAGTATCAACCTCGTACAATTTGGTTGACTCTCAGGAATGGAGATCCTCAGGGGACCCTAATTAATAAGACGGTGTTAGAATCCGTACATTCTTCGGGTGTTCTGCTATTTGATGCGTGTAAAGCGATATCGAGTGGTAGAAAGCCGTGGAATGTATGTGGGGATCTTAGATGGGAGAGGACGTATGGGTCTAACGATAAATACATTTGTCCCAGTAGCAAAAATAAATATGTGAGTCCTAGATGCCCAAATAAAGACTATAACTTTTGTCCATATTGGTCTTGTGTGGGGTGGGCGACTTGGGGACAGACAGTAGACAAAGACATGATAGTGACTAAGTTACCAACTAGCCCTTATTGTAAGTCTATGGAATGCAACCCAGTCCATATACTTATAAATAACCCCGACAAGTTCTTAGACAAATATGGAAATTTATTTGGGTTTCAGATATACGGGACGGGTTTAGATCCTGGGACATTATTGTTTATAGGAATAGAGACTGATACGGTATCCTCCCAGACTCATCAAGTATACCATTCCTTTTATGAAGAGATGAGTATAGATAATAAGATCCCCCATAATGCTAAAAACCTGTTCATCGATCTAGCTGAAAGTATTGCCGGTAGTCTTAATGTTACCAACTGCTATGTGTGTGGAGGTACTAACATGGGAGACCAATGGCCATGGGAAGCAAAGGAGGTAATGTCCGGTTCTGAGGCAGTTGACCAATTAATGTCTACACAGGCCGATTATCATATGAGTGTTGGAGGTAAATCTGAGTGGAGATTAAAGACCTCCATCATAGGTTATGTTTGCATAGCAAGGAAAGGAATAATGTATAATACTTCTGTAGGAGAATTAACTTGTCTAGGGCAAAAAGCTTATGATGATGATACAAAGAATACAACTTGGTGGTCGGCTTCAAATGTCTCAGAACCATCTAACCCGTTTGCTAGATATGCCAATTTAAAGGATGTGTGGTTTGATCTATCCATCACATCAACCTGGAGAGCCCCAGCAAATTTGTACTGGATCTGTGGTAAGAAGGCCTATTCGGAGCTGCCACAGGACTGGGAAGGGGCATGTGTGTTGGGTGTGCTCAAACCATCCTTCTTCTTGTTACCGATTGAAACAGGTGAGACTTTAGGTGTTAAAGTGTATGATGTGAATCATGGGAAGAAAAGGGGACCCATGGAGATAGGCGCCTGGGAAGATAATGAATGGCCTCCCCAGCGTATCATAGACTATTATGGGCCAGCCACGTGGGCTGAGGATGGTACCTTTGGTTATAGAACCCCTATTTATATGCTCAACCGTATTATAAGATTACAGGCGGTGGTTGAGATTATCACAAATGAGACATCACAGGCGCTCAATCTTCTAGCGAAGCATAACACCAGGATGAGGACAGCAGTCTACCAAAATAGATTAGCCTTGGATTACCTTTTGGCAGTGGAGGGAGGTGTATGTGGGAAGTTTAACCTAAGCAATTGCTGTCTTCAAATAGACGACGAAGGGCAAGCAATGGCTGAGCTTACTAGCCATGTGGTTAAACTAGCGCATGTGCCTACTCAGGTATGGAAAGGGTATAATCCAAGTAGTTGGTTTGGTAGCTGGTATGAGTGGTTTGGAGGGCTTGGGGCAGTGGTAGGTGGAGTCCTACTAATTTTAATGTTGTGTCTACTCCTGCCGTGTCTTATACCCTTAGTAGTTAGGTCTGTGCAAAGCCTGATAGGAAGTATAGCAGAGAGGAAGGCTGCTGCACAGATAATGGCGATATATAAGTATAAGGCTCTAGATCAGGGAGAACCAATGCAAGAAGATGAATGTTGAAGATTCACATCATAAGATAAGTCTGGTCTGGTTCAAGGTAACTTGCGGTGTAAGCAAAACTAAGGTTATGTGATGCCTCAAGTAATTGTAAAATATCAAGAGGCATCAAAGGGGGGAATGTGGTGGAATCTCGGTAAAAATAAATTTAGTAGGCCGAGATTACCACGTGGCATGTGTACGTGCATATGCTGACGTATCGATCAGTTGGTTGCACGTGGCAAGATACGATCAGTAGTGTACGGAGCATGTGCAAGAATACAGGATATAGTATTCCCCTCCTCCATTGTGCTGGACAAGCCATGCGGTCAAACAGGAAGTTAATTCTTATTTGTGTTGATTGGTTAAGAGAATGTGCGGGTGGAGCTTAATATGGGAGGAGTTATATGCCTATATAAGGAGCCTGCACTATTGTCCGGGGCTCAGACTTTGCTGTATTTTGGTGACGCTAGTCCCTCTGAGTCCCGATCGGTGATCCAATAAAGAATCTCTTCCTTCCTGAAGAAACCTGTGTCCATCTCTCTGTGCTTGGCTTCCGTCAGTTTCTCCGGTATCAATATCACATTAATAATTAATGAATATTTATATACAATATATATATCTCGATTGTGTATATCACACTTTGAATTAATATGAGATATGTTTGGGAGATTGAATTATATATGTCATAAAAAAATGTGTTTTTGCTGCACATATTTCACTCTTTAAACACTTTGTATTACTGTTTGATTATAATCTAAAATATGGTGACTTGTTATAAGTTGAATTATAGATTAAAAAATGCAGATAATGAAGTTACTAACACCTTTTCTCCTTTTAGTAGATAGAATATACTGCTCTTGTTGAATTTTATGATTGCATAATGAGGTTGGAATGCGAAGGTGGAACGCATATCAACCGTGGGTGGAACGCACGTGGAACGCATATGGAACGCGGAAGTGCGATATGACCCATACTTCCGGTTAGCCGAAAGCGCCAAATTTGATTACCAGCAAGGCGAGGAGAATGTGAAACAGCTGAATTACCTGAACGATACAAAGAAGGTGTGGCTATAAGGCGCTTAACGTTTATTTGGTGCAAACTTATTTAGTATAGCTGCTATATGCACTTGTAGTGGATACTCCAAAACCACTATAATATTGAAACCAAAAAAACAGAATACCAAGCAGTGAGTTTAGAGTGTGAGAAACATCAAACCAACACTTGATATAGGTGCAGCGCTTAAAAAGTATAATATAAATAATCCTTATGCACTTACCCCTTACAATAGAGACGGGGTGTACATGAAAAATAAACAGAGGAAATATATAGGGTAGTACTGTCACATAACTTAGTATTAGAGTAAAAAATATAAAAGGGGAAACTCACATTGTAAAGAGCCTTTTATGAGGGTATAGGCTCTAAACACATCAACCAGTGTGCCTTTCCAGGTAGGCAGCAACACCTAGGAATAGAGGATGCTCCTTTCTTCCTTCTGTCTGTGGATTATATCTCCAAAACAAAGCACAAAAGAAGACTCCTAGTGCAGATTTATCTTCAATTAAGTAGTGTAGAACACAAATATAGATTTGGTGCTCACCTTTTATAGAGCCTTTTGGGGACTGGCTCTAAGTGCTGTAGGCATCAGTGTCAATTTAGAGGTGACACTTCCCTCAGGTGGATACCAGATATATGGAGGAGATGGAGTAAGGGTATTTAAAATTTACATTTATTGAGTATCAAAAAAATATAAAATGCATACGAAGTAGCATGTATAAGTATATTACTAATAAAATGTCCAGACTGAGGAAGCCGATAAGGACGGCGAAACGCGTTTCTGGGAGAAGAGGAGATTGGACATTTTATTAGTAATATGCTACATGCTACTTCGTATGCATTTTATATTTTTTTGATACTCAATAAATGTAAATTTTAAATACCCTTACTCCATCTCCTCCATATATCTGGTATCCACCTGAGGGAAGTGTCACCTCTAAATTGACACTGATGCCTACAGCACTTAGAGCCAGTCCCCAAAAGGCTCTATAAAAGGTGAGCACCAAATCTATATTTGTGTTCTACACTACTTAATTGAAGATAAGTCTGCACTAGGAATATTCTTTTGTGCTTTGTTTTGGAGATATAATCCACGGACAGAAGGAAGAAAGGAGCATCCTCTATTCCTAGGTGTTGCTGCCTACCTTGAAAGGCACACTGGTTGATGTGTTTAGAGCCTATACCCTCATAAAAGGCTCTTTACAATGTGAGTTTCCCCTTTTATATTTTTTACTCTAATACTAAGTTATGTGACAGTACTACCCTATATATTTCCTCTGTTTATTTTTCATGTACACCCCGTGCCTATTGTAAGGGGTAAGTGCATAAGGATTATTTATATTATACTTTTTAAGCGCTGCACCTATATCAAGTGTTGGTTTGATGTTTCTCACACTCTAAACTCACTGCTTGGTATTCTGTTTTTTTGAGCTGAATTACCTACCTACAGGACCAATCAAGCGACGGACACCGGGTACCACCCACGGAACCACCAATGGACATAGGGAGTAGCCCTATTTAAAGAGGACTAGGGTATGGGGGAATAGGATGTGTTATTTACATGTTACAATTGTATTTTGATTTTACTTCTATATGTGGTCCCTGAGGAAGTTCTTTACAGAACGAAACGCTTAGGACCATACCGTTTAAATCTAATTTTATTTTATTTTATTGATGGTGAATACTCACCTTTTATCAATAAAAGCATCTTTTTTTCTACCATTACCCGTTTGAAATCCTGAGCATTATTAAGGAGTCTTACGAGGAGCTGAGGGACCACCAGCCCCCCATATCTATCGGGGGAGGCACCCTATGAGCGATATATTCTACACAATCCTGTGAGTGCATTCATATACAGCGCATAAGATGTGTTAATTGTACTTCACTATTTTGTATATTTTTCTATGTTCCTTTTAGAATCATTCTCAGCCGTATCCCGAAGTTTTGTATTGTTTGTGGTTATCTATATATGAAAAGGTCGTCTTCTTTGGGTAACGATCTTGGGAGGCTGCATTATAACATTTGAGCTAAGTATTTGTATATATTTCACTACAATTATTATTTATAGTAGTGTTTATATTGCATTGTACCAAGTGGGATTATGTGTCTGGATTATAGAGGTAATCCAATCTGTCATGGCTTGAGGTTTATCTGTGTAGGAGGAGTTATGGGTCTTTCAGTTGACTAAATCAGTAGTGGTAAAGGGAACATAGACAAATACAGGATCAGCATGTTGTAACTGGCCCTCACCGTTAATATGTGTCGGGCCCGGTGTCAGTCGGAGAGGCATTTGATAATGTCGGGGTTGGAGGGTACCGGTCAATTGTCGGGTTAGTATGGGACTTCGTTGAGGAAGGTCAGTTATGGGTTCCGGTCGAGGGGTAGTAAAACGAGGGGAAGGGGACGCTTTTTCTTTACTGAAGGGAAGATTAGTAAGTAGAATATTCCGGGCCGGGCTGGGAGGAGCCTGACCAGGAACCAGAAATGATGCCAAATCTGGATAGGTGGGGTCAATAGGGGTAGGTACCGGAAGGGGAGGGTTTAAAACAAGTGGGCTAGACTCTGAGCTAGAGGAGGGGGGTAGGTGGAGACAATGGAGCAAGGGGAGTGGTATTACTAGCAGCACCTCCTCTTCCTGTAGAGGAGGAGTAAGGGGGGGATCTCTGACTCAGGGGGCGTGTCCAGAATGGGTGTAATCACAGCCTTGGTGGACAAACGAGTCCTAGCCAACATGAGGCGAGATTGCTCCTCGTGGCATACCCTGATCCATTTTAGCAAGTCATTTACGGCCCGCTTCCAACAATCTATATATACGGAAACTGCCCGTAAAGTTCAGGCCTAACCGATACAGCCACGTGTACGCGCTGCACCAGATTAGGATCAAGACTACCACGTGGAGGCCATGCAGCCACCAGGGCAGGCCATTCCCTACTACATAAAGTAGTCAGGCGTGTTGGGGACATCTTTACTCCAAAATCATGTACATAGTATCCCTTTTTAAAGTTATTTAGCATACATTCTAAGGGATCAATAATCTTTGAATCCGACGCACCCATACTTAGCAACGGAGCGTCGTCTCCAACAGAAGCAAAACAAACACGCTTCCAACAGTCACACTCGTTCCCCTTGGCAACAGCACCACGTGGTACAGTTACTAGGCCAAACGCACACAACAAAACATACAGGGAATTCCCGTACGCACACAGCTGTTACACCAGTCACTAAATAACTATTACTGGACAAATTGGCGAAACTATACAATCACCCACGTTATAATTCTCAGTATCTGAATTACCCGTCTATAACACACCCCAGTAACATCGTCTTTAAAAACAGTAGTTATAGTACGGTTAGCATTGGTTAGAGTACAATTTTAAAGTCACAGTTCAGTTAGTAGTGGTTATGATGTTAGACATACAACATAAACGTCAGTTATTAGTGGTTATTTACAGTATCAGTAATTATAATACATGGTTATGGTACCGTGCGCTATGATACAGTTACACACTATTCACATTCTCGCTAGACGGCAGAGCTCACGCTATCTAGCAAGATATACACTCTACTACAATAATTTTAACACATTTACAGTTTCCCAACTGATCTATTGGCCAGTACCTCGATGGACTACCTAAAACAATTTACATCCGTTTTGGTTAGCCGTCGCTGCCCAAGCACCACATATAGCGAACTAGAGGGCGGAATTTACACAGAACCCTCTTAGTCTATCTACTCTATCAATAGTCTAGTTGGTTCCAAATTTACACGCCTTCCCACTTAGCCAAGATAGGTTGAGATCTAGTGGACAGAATATACACCAGACTCCGCTTAGTCTCCCGGTCCCTCCGACCTAGCGAATGAAATATACACCCTAGATACGCTAGTCTAGACAAGACACCGGTGTCCGGCTTGGGCTATTTACACAGGACCCAGCCTGACTCCAAACCAAGATTAAACGGGCTGACTACAGGGCGTTTAATTACGAGCGGTGCGCCTTCGCTCCTTCCCTCTACTGAGGGGGCCAATTCCATACAAAATACAAACCCCTTATGGGCCTACTGCACAATCGGTATCCAATACCCTTAGTGGGTCCACCGTCTAAAACAGTAGTCGTCTTACCTCCTCGTTCCTGAAACCTGAGTTCACACTCATCAATGGAGGCACCCCAGCACTTACTACGTAGAGGCCGATGATCTCCTGGACAACAGACCAGTGGCACCGAGACGAAGGGAGGTCAACGCAAAAGTTCAGGGGTGCAGCCGTAGGGAGCGTGGGCAAAGATAGACCGTCTCAAGCCTCTGCTCTCAGCTACCGTTGAACCATAGTTCAACGGTAGCTGAGAGCAGAGGCGTGAGACGGCCAATGCACCAAATGATACCGGAAAAACTGATGGAAGCAAAGCACAGAGAGATGGACACAGGTTTCTTCAGGAAGGAAGAGATCTTTATTCGATTCACCGACCGGGACTCAGAGGGACTAATGTCACCAAAAACAGCTCAAATCTGAGCCCTGATCATACAGTGTAGGCACCTTATATAGACATATAGCTCCTCCTATAATCAGTTCCACCCACACGTACTCTTACCCAATCAACAGAATAAAGACTAAATTCCTGTTTGACCACATGGCTTGCCCAGCACAATGGAGGAGGGGAATACTTGTATATCCTGTGTTCCTGCACATGCTCCGTACACTACTGATTGTATCGTTGCCACGTGCGACCAACCGACCGATACATCAGCATATGCACGTGCACATACCACGTGGCAATCTCAGCCTACTAAATTTATTTTTACAGAGATTCCACCACAATACATTAAGCTGTATGCCGTACATTAAGCTGTATGCCGTACATTAAGCTGTATATAATACATTAAGCTGTATACCGTACATTAAGCTGTAGTTGTTCTGTTGGCTATAGTGCCCCTTTAAGCTGCATACCGTACATTAAGATATATATTATACATTAAGCTGCTTACTATACATTAAGCTATATACTGTACATTAAGCTGTATACCATACATTAAGCTGTATACCGTACATTAAGCTATATACTGTACATTGAGCTATATACTGTACATTAAGCTGTATACCATACATTAAGCTGTATACCGTACATTAAGCTGTATACCGTACATTAAGCTATATACTGTACATTGAGCTATATACTGTACATTAAGCTGTATACCGTACATTAAGCTGTATACCGTACATTAAGCTGTAGTTGTTCTGGTGATTATAGTGTCCCTTTAAGCCGGGATAGGTAAATCTTAATTAAAACCGCTGGTAATTAGGATAGTAAACACGCAATCAGCGCTGTATTACGGTTACATCGTAGATGGCCTGGGTAAGACAGGCCGAAAGTATCCCGGCTGGGATAATACCTGATATTCTCATCACGACGGTTTACAAGGACGGGCATTGCAGATTCAAGCTGGTGAATAAATATAGAAACATCGATTGCGAGGACTTTACCTGCGGGAAACAGAGAAGGTGATATTCTCAGACTTTGGGGCCAGTGTGCCAGCTTATCATTACATATTAATCAATAGGAAAAGGGTATAATAGGAAGATTATCAGAACACAATGTCCCTTCCTCACAAACCAGAGAGAACCTTTCTTTACCCCAAAGTACAAGCTCATGATTAATGGTCAGTCCCTCCCAGGGTCACAGTGTACTAATGACAGTGACATGTTTAATGGTCAGTCCCTCCCAGGGTCACAGTGTACTAATGACAGTGACATGTTTAATGGTCGGTCCCTCCCAGGGTCACAGTGTACTAATGACAGTGACATGTTTAATGGTCAGTCCCTCCCAGGGTCACAGTGTACTAATGACAGTGACATGTTTAATGGTCGGTCCCTCCCAGGGTCACAGTGTACTAATGACAGTGACATGTTTAATGGTCAGTCCCTCCCAGGGTCACAGTGTACTAATGACAGTGACATGTTTAATGGTCGGTCTCTCCCAGGGTCACAGTGTACTAATGACAGTGACATGTTTAATGGTCAGTCCCTCCCGGGGTCACAGTGTACTAATGACAGTGACATGTTTAATGGTCAGTCCCTCCCAGGGTCACAGTGTACTAATGACAGGGACATGTTTAATGGTCAGTCCCTCCCAGGGTCACAGTGTACTAATGACAGTGACATGTTTAATGGTCAGTCCCTCCCAGGGTCACAGTGTACTAATGACAGTGACATGTTTAATGGTCAGTCCCTCCCAGGGTCACAGCGTACTAATGACAGTGACATGTTTAATGGTCAGTCCCTCCCAGGGTCACAGCGTGCTAATGACAGTGACACGTTTAATGGTCAGTCCCTCCCAGGGTCACAGTGTACTAATGACAGTGACATGTTTAATGGTCAGTCCCTCCCAGGGTCACAGTGTACTAATGACAGTGACATGTTTAATGGTCAGTCCCTCCCAGGGTCACAGTGTACTAATGACAGTGACATGTTTAATGGTCAGTCCCTCCCAGGGTCACAGTGTACTAATGACAGTGACATGTTTAATGGTCGGTCCCTCCCAGGGTACTAATGATAGTGACATGTTTAATGGTCGGTCCCTCCCAGGGTCACAGTGTACTAATGACAGTGACATGTTTAATGGTCGGTCCCTCACAGGGTCACAGTGTACTAATGACAGTGACATGTTTAATGGTCAGTCCCTCCCAGGGTCACAGTGTACTAATGACAGTGACATGTTTAATGGTCAGTCCCTCCCAGGGTCACAGTGTACTAATGACAGTGACATGTTTAATGGTCGGTCCCTCCCAGGGTCACAGTGTACTAATGACAGTGACATGTTTAATGGTCAGTCCCTCCCAGGGTCACAGCGTACTAATGACAGTGACATGTTTAATGGTCAGTCCCTCCCAGGGTCACAGTGTACTAATGACAGTGACATGTTTAATGGTCAGTCCCTCCCAGGGTCACAGTGTACTAATGACAGTGACATGTTTAATGGTCGGTCCCTCCCAGGGTCACAGTGTACTAATGACAGTGACATGTTTAATGGTCAGTCCCTCCCAGGGTCACAGTGTACTAATGACAGTGACATGTTTAATGGTTAGTCCCTCCCAGGGTCACAGTGTACTAATGACAGTGACATGTGTAATGGTCAGTCCCTCCCAGGGTCACAGCGTACTAATGACAGTGACATGTTTAATGGTCAGTCCCTCCCGGGGTCACAGTGTACTAATGACATTGACATGTTTAATGGTCGGTCTCTCCCAGGGTCACAGTATACTAATGACAGTGACATGTGTAATGGTCAGTCCCTCCCAGGGTCACAGTGTACTAATGACAGTGACATGTTTAACGGTCAGTCCCTCCCAGGGTCACAGTGTACTAATGACAGTGACATGTTTAATGGTCAGTCCCTCCCAGGGTCACAGTGTACTAATGACAGTGACATGTTTAATGGTCAGTCCCTCCCAGGGTCACAGTGTACTAATGACAGTGACATGTTTAATGGTCGGTCCCTCCCAGGGTCACAGTGTACTAATAACAGTGACATGTTTAATGGTCAGTCCCTCCCAGGGTCACAGCGTACTAATGACAGTGACATGTTTAATGGTCAGTCCCTCCCAGGGTCACAGCGTACTAATGACAGTGACATGTTTAATGGTCGGCCCCTCCCAGGGTCACAGAGTACTAATGACAGTGACATGTTTAATGGTCGGTCCCTCCCAGGGTCACAGTGTACTAATGACAGTGACATGTTTAATGGTCAGTCCCTCCAAGGGTCACAGTGTACAAATGACAGTGACATGTTTAATGGTCAGTCCCTCCCAGGGTCACAGTGTACTAATGACAGTGACATGTTTAATGGTCGGTCCTTCCCAGGGTCACAGTGTACTAATGACAGTGACATGTTTAATGGTCAGACCCTCCCAGGGTCACAGTGTACTAATGACAGTGACATGTTTAATGGTCAGTCCCTCCCAGGGTCACAGTATACTAATGACAGTGACATGTTTAATGGTCGGTCCCTCCCAGGGTCACAGTGTACTAATGACAGTGACATGTTTAATGGTCAGTCCCTCCCAGGGTCACAGTGTACTAATGACAGTGACATGTTTAATGGTCAGTCCCTCCCAGGGTCACAGCGTACTAATGACAGTGACATGTTTAATGGTCGGTCCCTCCCAGGGTCACAGTGTACTAATGGCAGTGACATGTTTAATGGTCAGTCCCTCCCAGGGTCACAGTGTACTAATGACAGTGACATGTTTAATGGTCAGTCCCTCCCGGGGTCACAGTGTACTAATGACATTGACATGTTTAATGGTCGGTCTCTCCCAGGGTCACAGTATACTAATGACAGTGAAATGTTTAATGGTCGGTCCCTCCCAGGGTCACAGTGTTCTAATGACAGTGACATGTTTAATGGTCAGTCCCTCCCAGGGTCACAGCGTACTAATGACAGTGACATGTTTAATGGTCAGTCCCTCCCAGAGTCACAGAGTACTAATGACAGTGACATGTTTAATGGTCAGTCCCTCCCAGGGTCACAGTGTACTAATGACAGTGACATGTTTAATGGTCAGTCCCTCCCAGGGTCACAGTGTACTAATGACAGCGACATGTTTAATGGTCAGTCCCTCCCAGGATCACAGTGTACTAATGACAGTGACATGTTTAATGGTCAGTCCCTCCCAAGGTCACAGCGTACTAATGACAGTGACATGTTTAATGGTCAGTCCCTCCCAGGGTCACAGTGTACTAATGACAGTGACATGTTTAATGGTCAGTCCCTCCCAGGGTCACAGCGTACTAATGACAGTGACATGTTTAATGGTCAGTCCCTCCCAGGGTCACAGTGTACTAATGACAGCGACATGTTTAATGGTCAGTCCCTCCCAGGATCACAGTGTACTAATGACAGTGACATGTTTAATGGTCAGTGTCTCCCAGGGTCACAGTGTACTGACAGTGACATGTTTAATGGTCAGTCCCTCCCAGGGTCACAGTGTACTAATGACAGTGACATGTTTAATGGTCAGTCCCACCCAGGGTCACAGTGTACTAATGACAGTGACATGTTTAATGGTCAGTCCCTCCCAGGGTCACAGTGTACTAATGACAGTGACATGTTTAATGGTCAGTCCCTCCCAGGGTCACAGTGTACTAATGACAGTGACATGTTTAATGGTCAGTCCCTCCCAGGGTCACAGTGTACTAATGACAGTGACATGGTTAATGGTCGGTCCCTCCCAGGGTCACAGTGTACTAATGACAGTGACATGTTTAATGGTCAGTCCCTCCCAGGGTCACAGTGTACTAATGACAGTGACATGTTTAATGGTCAGTCCCTCCCAGGGTCACAGTGTACTAATGACAGTGGCATGTTTAATGGTCAGTCCCTCCCAGGGTCACAGTGTACTAATGACAGTGACATGTTTAATGGTCAGTCCCTCCCAGGGTCACAGCGTACTAATGACAGTGACATGTTTAATGGTCAGTCCCTCCCAGGGTCACAGCGTACTAATGACAGTGACATGGTTAATGGTCGGTCCCTCCCAGGGTCACAGTGTACTAATGACAGTGACATGTTTAATGGTCAGTCCCTCCCAGGGTCACAGTGTACTAATGACAGTGACATGTTTAATGGTCAGTCCCTCCCAGGGTCACAGTGTACTAATGACAGTGGCATGTTTAATGGTCAGTCCCTCCCAGGGTCACAGTGTACTAATGACAGTGACATGTTTAATGGTCAGTCCCTCCCAGGGTCACAGTGTACTAATGACAGTGACATGTTTAATGGTCAGTCCCTCCCAGGGTCACAGTGTACTAATGACAGCGACATGTTTAATGGTCGGTCCCTCCCAGGGTCATAGTGTACTAATGACAGCGACATGTTTAATGGTCAGTCCCTCCCAGGGTCACAGCGTACTAATGACAGTGACATGTTTAATGGTCAGTCCCTCCCAGGGTCACAGCGTAGTAATGACAGTGACATGTTTAATGGTCAGTCCCTCCCAGGGTCACAGTGTACTAATGACAGTGACATGTTTAATGGTCAGTCACTCCCAGGGTCATATTGTACTAATGACAGTGACATGTTTAACGGTCAGTCCCTCCCAGGGTCACAGTGTACTAATGACAGTGACATGTTTAATGGTCAGTCCCTCCCAGGGTCACAGTGTACTAATGACAGTGACATGTTTAATGGTCAGTCCCTCCCAGCGTCACAGTGTACTAATGACATTGACATGTTTAATGGTCAGTCCCTCCCAGGGTCACAGTGTACTAATGACAGTGACATGTTTAATGGTCAGTCCCTCCCAGGGTCACAGCGTACTAATGACAGTGACATGTTTAATGGTCAGTCCCTCTCAGGGTCACAGTGTACATGTTTAATGGTGACAGTGACATGTTTAATGGTCGGTCCCTCCCAGGGTCACAGTGTACTAATAACAGTGACATGTTTAATGGTTGGTCCCTCCCAGGGTCACAGTGTACTAATGACAGTGACATGTTTAATGGTCAGTCCCTCCCAGGGTCACAGTGTACTAATGACAGTGACATGTTTAATGGTCAGTCCCTCCCAGGGTCACAGCGTACTAATGACAGTGACATGTTTAATGGTCAGTCCCTCCCAGGGTCACAGTGTACTAATGACAGTGACATGTTTAATGGTCAGTCCCTCCCAGGGTCACAGTGTACTAATGACAGTGACATGTTTAATGGTCAGTCCCTCCTAGGGTCACAGTGTACTAATGACAGTGACATGTTTAATGGTCAGTCCCTCCAGGGTCACAGTGTACTAATGACAGTGACATGTTTAATGGTCTGTCCCTCCCAGGGTCACAGTGTACTAATGACAGTGACATGTTTAATGGTCAGTCCCTCCAGGGTCACAGTGTACTAATGACAGTGACATGTTTAATGGTCAGTCCCTCCCAGGGTCAGAGCGTACTAATGACAGTGACATGTTTAATGGTCAGTCCCTCCCAGGGTCACAGTGTACTAATGACAGTGACATGTTTAATGGTCAGTCCCTCCCAGGGTCACAGTGTACTAATGACATTGACATGTTTAATGGTCAGTCCCTCCCAGGGTCAGAGCGTACTAATGACAGTGACATGTTTAATGGTCAGTCCCTCCCAGGGTCACAGCGTACTAATGACAGTGGCATGTTTAATGGTCAGACCCTCCCAGGGTCACAGTGTACTAATGACAGTGACATGTTTAATGGTCGGTCCCTCCCAGGGTCACAGTGTACTAATGACAGTGACATGTTTAATGGTCGGTCCCTCCCAGGGTCACAGTGTACTAATGACAGTGACATGTTTAATGGCAGTCCCTCCCAGGGTCACAGCGTATTAATGACAGTGACATGTTTAATGGTTGGTCCCTCCCAGGGTCACAGCGTACTAATGACAGTGACATGTTTAATGGTCGGTCCCTCCCAGGGTCACAGTGTACTAATGACAGTGACATGTTTAATGGTCGGTCCCTCCCAGGGTCACAGTGTACTAATGACAGTGACATGTTTAATGGTCAGTCCCTCCCAGGGTCACAGCGTATTAATGACAGTGACATGTTTAATGGTTGGTCCCTCCCAGGGTCACAGCGTACTAATGACAGTGACATGTTTAATGGTCGGTCCCTCCCAGGGTCACAGTGTACTAATGACAGTGACATGTTTAATGGTCAGTCCCTCCCAGGGTCACAGTGTACTAATGACAGTGACATGTTTAATGGTCGGTCCCTCCCAGGGTCACAGTGTACTAATGACAGTGACATGTTTAATGGTCAGACCCTCCCAGGGTCACAGTGTACTAATGACAGTGACATGTTTAATGGTCAGTCCCTCCCAGGGTCACAGTGTACTAATGACAGTGACATGTTTAATGGTCAGTCCCTCCCAGGGTCACAGTGTACTAATGACAGTGACATGTTTAATGGTCAGACCCTCCCAGGGTCACAGTGTACTAATGACAGTGACATGTTTAATGGTCGGTCCCTCCCAGGGTCACAGTGTACTAATGACAGTGACATGTTTAATGGTCAGACCCTCCCAGGGTCACAGTGTACTAATGACAGTGACATGTTTAATGGTCAGACCCTCCCAGGGTCACAGTGTACTAATGACAGTGACATGTTTAATGGTCAGTCCCTCCCAGGGTCACAGCGTACTAATGACAGTGACATGTTTAATGGTCAGTCCCTCCCAGGGTCACAGCGTACTAATGACAGTGACATGTTTAATGGTCCGTCCCTCCCAGGGTCACAGCATACTAATGACAGTGACATGTTTAATGGTCGGTCCCTCCCAGGGTCACAGTGTACTAATGTCAGTGACATGTTTAATGGTCGGTCCCACCCGGGGTCACAGCATACTAATGACAGTGACATGTTTAATGGTCAGTCCCTCCCAGGGTCACAGTGTACTAATGACAGTGACATGTTTAACCCCTTAAGGACACATGACATGTGTGACATGTCATGATTCCCTTTTATTCCAGAAGTTTGGTCCTTAAGGGGTTAATGGTCAGTCCCTCCCAGGGTCACAGTGTACTAATGACAGTGACATGTTTAATGGTCGGTCCCTCCCAGGGTCACAGAGTACTAATGACAGTGACATGTTTAATGGTCAGTCCCTCCCAGGGTCACAGTGTACTAATGACAGTGACATGTTTAATGGTCAGTCCCTCCCAGGGTCACAGTGTACTAATGACAGTGACATGTTTAATGGTCAGTCCCTCCCAGGGTCACAGTGTACTAATGACAGTGACATGTTTAATGGTCGGTCCCTCCCAGGGTCACAGCGTACTAATGACAGTGACATGTTTAATGGTCGGTCCCTCCCAGGGTCACCGTGTACTAATGACAGTGACATGTTTAATGGTCGGTCCCTCCCAGGGTCACAGTGTACTAATGACAGTGACATGTTTAATGGTCGGTACCTCCCAGGGTCACAGTGTACTAATGACAGTGACATGTTTAATGGTCAGTCCCTCGCAGGGTCACAGGGTACTAATGACAGTGACATGTTTAATGGTCAGTCCCTCCCAGGGTCACAGTGTACTAATGACAGTGACATGTTTAATGGTCGGTCCCTCCCAGGGTCACAGCGTACTAATGACAGTGACATGTTTAATGGTCAGTCCCTCCCAGGGTCACAGTGTACTAATGACAGTGACATGTTTAATGGTCCGTCCCTCCCAGGGTCACAGTGTACTAATGACAGTGACATGTTTAATGGTCAGTCCCTCTCAGGGTCACAGTGTACTAATGACAGTGACATGTTTAATGGTCGGTCCCTCCCAGGGTCACAGCGTACTAATGACAGTGACATGTTTAATGGTCGGTCCCTCCCAGGGTCACAGTGTACTAATGACAGTGACATGTTTAATGGTCGGTCCCTCCCAGGGTCACAGCGTACTTATGACAGTGACATGTTTAATGGTCAGTCCCTCCCAGGGTCACAGCGTACTAATGACAGTGACATGTTTAATGGTCAGTCCCTCCCAGGGTCACAGTGTACTAATGACAGTGACATGTTTAATGGTCCGTCCCTCCCAGGGTCACAGTGTACTAATGACAGTGACATGTTTAATGGTCAGTGTGGCGAAACCGACCTCGCCACGTGTCCTTGGAGGGGGCTGATTGCCCGCCTCTTGCCTTTGGACTATGGACCAGACTTTATGGGAATGTGATACCCCAGATAGCCATACTATGGAGCCTATTCATATAATGAAAGACTATGGGAAAGACTTTAGCTCCATGGCAATTGTACTGTGTGAGTAGGATCTGCGCGCTATTCGGTAGTTTTGTGCGTGCAGATCCCAGCTATCTGGGGATAGGTGAAATGTCTGTGTGTTATGTGTAAATGTGACTTTATGTATTTTAAAGTGTTTTATGTTGTTTTGCAACCATGTGGTTAATGAAGTCTGCCTTTAGTCCTGGGTAATTGGATTACTTCTCCAATTAACTCCAGGGCAGAAGGGAGGAAACCAGGGTGCATTGTGGGGATGTTATTCTGCCAGCCAGAAAGGAACAAAATATACTTTTAGTAACTTTTTAACCCCTGGTCGGATTCATGCCATTTTTTAATATGTTGTTCCCCTGAATGGATTGATTGTGGATATGTATTTTTATGTGAATGTGATGTATGGTTTTAAAGTTATGAAAGTTGTGTAAAAGTATATTTTACACTGTATGCATAATGGGATTATGTGTCACACTAAGGGGAGGGGATGTGTGGGAGGTAACATATATGTAATTGGTTCTTTTATGCCTCCCCCTGGGTGTGGCCTGTATGTGTGAGTTGGAAATAAAAGCCAGGCTGGATGAGCCAGTCCAGAGTTCCTGTTTTAACCTCAAAGTGATGTGTCGTCTCATTATTGGGGGAAGGATTGATTGTATGCTGTTCCAGTTGACTGCTAGGAGTACAGGCCTATTCGTATGGTTCCTATTCAATGGTCTACAGCATTCATACGCTTGGGAGAATTTAAAGGTTTCTCGGATTCGGTGATTATGGTGTCTGCCAGAGTGCTTGGAGTCCTCAGGAAGCACTAGGAGCATCCATTAACGGAGGTACCCAGTCGGGGTGCCAGGTGATCCGTTACATTGGTGGCAGCGGTGGGATGGCGTCCTAGTGTGAGGTAAAGCAGCTCAGAGACACTGGTTGGATTTACAAATTGAGGGCAACGCTAGCAGTCGTGCAGCGCCCCTGGGAGCAGACAAGTATGGAAGGTTCTGGCTCTGGAGATGATTGGCTGGCCGAGGTGAGGCAGCGAGTGGCCGAGTATGGGGATGATATACCCATGGAGACACGCCGGGTGATCTGGAACCAGGTCATGGCCGAGCGAAACACAAGGCTGGACCGAGAATTCCGGTTGGCAAAAGAGAGGAAGTATGCTCAGCAGCAGGAGCGTTACAGCAGCCGAGTAGAGGCTGCATCCGAGGAGGTTAGCCATCTTTCCCTGAGGCGGCGGGAGGAACCCGAAGTGGGGGTCCTCATAGACTGGTCCTGTGAGGAACCACAACAGGCAGGTAGAGATGGGACCCAGGTCTCTCCACCGGGCCCACCGGGATGCTGGGCAGCCGGCCCAGATCCCCAGCAGCAGCCAGAGTTGCCAGGTGGGGAAGCAGGTGGCCCTTACTCACAAATGTTGAGGGGCCTCACGGATTGGTCCTGGGAAGACCCACAGATGGCAGGTGGAGATGGGACTGCGGTCTCTCTACCGGCCCTACAGGGATGCTGGGCAGTCGGCCCAGATCCCCAGCGGCAGTGTGCGTTACAGGGAGCTGAAGGTGCCGTTCTTGCTCCCCAGCGGCAGTCTACGGTGCAGGGAGAGGAGCCTGTTATCTCCTCTCCCCAGCGGCTGAAGGTGTGTAAGGGAGAGGAGTTTGTTATTCCCTCTCCCCAGCGGCAGCGCAGCTCACCAAGGGGAGACAGTAAGCCCCTCACCAGCGCAGATGGGACCGTGGTCTCTGCGCCCTGCCTACAGGGAGTACAGAGGGTCAGCCCTGCTCCCCAGCGGCTGAAAGTGTGTAAGGGAGAGGAGTTTGTTACCCCCTCTCCCCAGCGGCAGCTTAACGCACCAAGGGGAGACAGTAAGCCCCACACCAGCGCAGATGGGACCGTGGTCTCTGCGCCCAAGTTAAAGGGAGCTGAAGAGGCCGTCCTCCCTCCCCAGCGGCAGTGTGATTTGTTGGGAATTGGGAGCCCAGTCTCCTTTCCCCAGCGGCAGAGTGTCCAGCAGGGAATAGAGAGCCCAGTCTCCTTTCCCCAGCAGCAGGACACTGCATTGGGAGGAGAGACAGTCGGTCTCCCTCCACAAAGACTGAAAGTATGCATGGGAGAGGAGATTGTTACCACCTCTCCCCAGCGGCAGAGTGTTCTAATGGGAGAGGAGCTGGTTACCACCTCTCCCCAGCGGCAGCTTAATGTACCAGGGGGAGACTGTAAGCCCCACAACTGTGCAGATGGGACTGTGGTCTCTGCACCTACAGCACAGGGGGTAAGGACAGTCAGTCCTGTCCCCCAGCAACAAGGCTGCTTAGCCAAAGGGGAGACAGTTGGTCTCCCCCTCCAACAGCGGAGCTATGTATCCAAAGGGGAGACAGTCGGTCTCCAGCAGCAGAGCGGTGTATTTAAAGGGGAGACAGTCGGTCTCCAGCAACCAGGCTCCAACCAGACTACTCCCGTGGTAGTGCTGGCAACAGGACAGAGTACCGCTGGTCTCTGCCCCCTCAGCAACCTACCAAGGCAGCCTACCAGTCCCCCACACAGCCGTGGTGAGGCACCTGAACCTGGACAAGATTCTCCCTCACCCAGGTGTAGTAACTGTTTATTGTGGGTGGGCTGCTCTGCTGTTTCTGTCTTGTGGGTGGGCTGCTGGACTAACAAGGGCACTGACCGGCAGGAGGTCAAGTACCCTGTTAGTCTGGGGGGTAAAGGGGAGAAGTGTGGCGAAACCGACCTCGCCACGTGTCCTTGGAGGGGGCTGATTGCCCGCCTCTTGCCTTTGGACTATGGACCAGACTTTATGGGAATGTGATACCCCAGATAGCCATACCATGGAGCTTATTCATATAATGAAAGACTATGGGAAAGACTTTAGCTCCATGGCAATTGTACTGTGTGAGTAGGATCTGCGCGCTATTCGGTAGTTTTGTGCGTGCAGATCCCAGCTATCTGGGGATAGGTGAAATGTCTGTGTGTTATGTGTAAATGTGACTTTATGTATTTTAAAGTGTTTTATGTTGTTTTGCAACCATGTGGTTAATGGAGTCTGCCTTTAGTCCTGGGTAATTGGATTACTTCTCCAATTAACTCCAGGGCAGAAGGGAGGAAACCAGGGTGTATTGTGGGGATGTTTTTCTGCCAGCCAGAAAGGAACAAAAGATACTTTTAGTAACGTTTGAACCCCTGGTCGGATTCATGCCATTTTTTAATATGTTGTTCCCCTGAATGGATTGATTGTGGATATGTATTTTTATGTGAATGTGATGTATGGTTTTAAAGTTATGAAAGTTGTGTAAAAGTATATTTTACACTGTATGCATAATGGGATTATGTGTCACACTAAGGGGAGGGGATGTGTGGGAGGTAACATATATGTAATTGGTTCTTTTATGCCTCCCCCTGGGTGTGGCCTGTATGTGTGAGTTGGAAATAAAAGCCAGGCTGGATGAGCCAGTCCAGAGTTCCTGTTTTAACCTCAAAGTGATGTGTCGTCTCATTATTGGGGGAAGGATTGATTGTATGCTGTTCCAGTTGACTGCTAGGAGTACAGGCCTATTCGTATGGTTCCTATTCAATGGTCTACAGCATTCATACGCTTGGGAGAATTTAAAGGTTTCTCGGATTCGGTGATTATGGTGTCTGCCAGAGTGCTTGGAGTCCTCAGGAAGCACTAGGAGCATCCATTAACGGAGGTACCCAGTCGGGGTGCCAGGTGATCCGTTACAGTCAGTCCCTCTCAGGGTCACAGTGTACTAATGACAGTGACATGTTTAATGGTCGGTCCCTCCCAGGGTCACAGCGTACTAATGACAGTGACATGTTTAATGGTCGGTCCCTCCCAGGGTCACAGTGTACTAATGACAGTGACATGTTTAATGGTCAGTCCCTCCCAGGGTCACAGCGTACTAATGACAGTGACATGTTTAATGGTCAGTCCCTCACAGGGTCACAGCGTACTAATGACAGTGACATGTTTAATGGTCAGTCCCTCCCAGGGTCACAGCGTACTAATGACAGTGACATGTTTAATGGTCAGTCCCTCCCAGGGTCACAGTGTACTAATGACAGTGACATGTTTAATGGTCAGTCCCTCCCAGGGTCACAGTGTACTAATGACAGTGACATGTTTAATGGTCAGTCGCTCCCAGGGTCACAGTATACTAATGACAGTGACATGTTTAATGGTCAGTCCCTCCCAGGGTCACAGGGTACTAATGACAGTGACATGTTTAATGGTCGGTCCCTCCCAGGGTCACAGTGTACTAATGACAGTGACATGTTTAATGGTCAGTCCCTCCCAGGGTCACAGTATACTAATGACAGTGACATGGTTAATGGTCGGTCCCTCCCAGGGTCACAGTGTACTAATGACAGTGACATGTTTAATGGTCAGTCCCTCCCAGGGTCACAGTATACTAATGACAGTGACATGTTTAATGGTCAGTCCCTCCCAGGGTCACAGTGTACTAATGACAGTGACATGTTTAATGGTCAGTCCCTCCCAGGGTCACAGTATACTAATGACAGTGACATGTTTAATGGTCAGTCCCTCCCAGGGTCACAGGGTACTAATGACAGTGACATGTTTAATGGTCGGTCCCTCCCAGGGTCACAGTGTACTAATGACAGTGACATGTTTAATGGTCAGTCCCTCCCAGGGTCACAGTGTACTAATGACAGTGACATGTTTAATGGTCAGTCCCTCCCAGGGTCACAGTGTACTAATGACAGTGACATGTTTAATGGTCAGTCCCTCCCAGGGTCACAGGGTACTAATGACAGTGACATGTTTAATGGTCGGTCCCTCCCAGGGTCACAGTGTACTAATGACAGTGACATGTTTAATGGTCAGTCCCTCCCAGGGTCACAGTGTACTAATGACAGTGACATGTTTAATGGTCAGTCCCTTCCAGGGTCACAGTGTACTAATGACAGTGACATGTTTAATGGTCAGTCCCTCCCAGGGTCACAGTGTACTAATGACAGTGACATGTTTAATGGTCAGTCCCTCCCAGGGTCACAGCGTACTAATGACAGTGACATGTTTAATGGTCAGTCCCTCCCAGGGTCACAGCGTACTAATGACATTGACATGTTTAATGGTCAGTCCCTCCCAGGGTCACAGTGTACTAATGACAGTGACATGTTTAATGGTCAGTCCCTCCCAGGGTCACAGTGTACTAATGACAGTGACATGTTTAATGGTCGGTCCCTCCCAGGGTCACAGTGTACTAATGACAGTGACATGTTTAATGGTCAGTCCCTCCCAGGGTCACAGTATACTAATGACAGTGACATGTTTAATGGTCAGTCCCTCCCAGGGTCAGAGTGTACTAATGACAGTGACATGTTTAATGGTCGGTCCCTCCCAGGGTCACAGTGTACTAATGACAGCGACATGTTTAATGGTCAGTCCCTCCCAGGGTCACAGTGTACTAATGACAGTGACATGTTTAATGGTCAGTCCCTCCCAGGGTCACAAAGTACTAATGACAGTGACATGTTTAATGGTCAGTCCCTCCCAGGGTCACAGGGTACTAATGACAGTGACATGTTTAATGGTCAGTCCCTCCCAGGGTCACAGTGTACTAATGACATTGACATGTTTAATGGTCAGTCCCTCCCAGGGTCACAGTGTACTAATGACAGTGACATGTTTAATGGTCAGTCCCTCCCAGGGTCACAGTGTACTAATGACAGTGACATGTTTAATGGTCAGTCCCTCCCAGGGTCACAGCGTACTAATGACAGTGACATGTTTAATGGTCAGTCCCTCCCAGGGTCACAGTGTACTAATGACAGTATCATGTTTAATGGTCAGTCCCTCCCGGGGTCACAGTGTACTAATGACAGTGACATGTTTAATGGTCAGTCCCTCCCAGGGTCACAGTGTACTAATGACAGTGACATGTTTAATGGTCAGTCCCTCCCAGGGTCACAGCGTACTAATGACAGTGACATGTTTAATGGTCAGTCCCTCCCAGGGTCACAGTGTACTAATGACAGTATCATGTTTAATGGTCAGTCCCTCCCGGGGTCACAGTGTACTAATGTCAGTGACATGTTTAATGGTCGGTCCCTCCCAGGGTCACAGTGTACTAATGACAGTGACATGTTTAATGGTCAGTCCCTCCCAGGGTCACAGTGTACTAATGACAGTGACATGTTTAATGGTCAGTCCCTCCCAGGGTCACAGCGTACTAATGACAGTGACATGTTTAATGGTCAGTCCCTCCCAGGGTCACAGTGTACTAATGACAGTGACATGTTTAATGGTCGGTCCCTCCCAGGGTCACAGCGTACTAATGACAGTGACATGTTTAATGGTCAGTCCCTCCTAGGGTCACAGTGTACTAATGACAGTGACATGTTTAATGGTCAGTCCCTCCCAGGGTCACAAAGTACTAATGACAGTGACATGTTTAATGGTCAGTCCCTCCCAGGGTCACAGTGTACTAATGACAGTGACATGTTTAATGGTCAGTCCCTCCCAGGGTCACAGTATACTAATGACAGTGACATGTTTAATGGTCAGTCCCTCCCAGGGTCAGAGTGTACTAATGACAGTGACATGTTTAATGGTCGGTCCCTCCCAGGGTCACAGTGTACTAATGACAGTGACATGTTTAATGGTCAGTCCCTCCCAGGGTCACAGTATACTAATGACAGTGACATGTTTAATGGTCAGTCCCTCCCAGGGTCACAGTATACTAATGACAGTGACATGTTTAATGGTCAGTCCCTCCCAGGGTCAGAGTGTACTAATGACAGTGACATGTTTAATGGTCAGTCCCTCCCAGGGTCACAGTGTACTAATGACAGTGACATGTTTAATGGTCAGTCCCTTCCAGGGTCACAGTATACTAATGACAGTGACATGTTTAATGGTCGGTCCCTCCCAGGGTCACAGTGTACTAATGACAGTGACATGTTTAATGGTCAGTCCCTCCCAGGGTCACAGTGTACTAATGACAGTGACATGTTTAATGGTCAGTCCCTTCCAGGGTCACAGTGTACTAATGACAGTGACATGTTTAATGGTCAGTCCCTCCCAGGGTCACAGTGTACTAATGACAGTGACATGTTTAATGGTCAGTCCCTCCCAGGGTCACAGCGTACTAATGACAGTGACATGTTTAATGGTCAGTCCCTCCCAGGGTCACAGCGTACTAATGACATTGACATGTTTAATGGTCAGTCCCTCCCAGGGTCACAGTGTACTAATGACAGTGACATGTTTAATGGTCAGTCCCTCCCAGGGTCACAGTGTACTAATGACAGTGACATGTTTAATGGTCGGTCCCTCCCAGGGTCACAGTGTACTAATGACAGTGACATGTTTAATGGTCAGTCCCTCCCAGGGTCACAGTATACTAATGACAGTGACATGTTTAATGGTCAGTCCCTCCCAGGGTCAGAGTGTACTAATGACAGTGACATGTTTAATGGTCGGTCCCTCCCAGGGTCACAGTGTACTAATGACAGCGACATGTTTAATGGTCAGTCCCTCCCAGGGTCACAGTGTACTAATGACAGTGACATGTTTAATGGTCAGTCCCTCCCAGGGTCACAAAGTACTAATGACAGTGACATGTTTAATGGTCAGTCCCTCCCAGGGTCACAGGGTACTAATGACAGTGACATGTTTAATGGTCAGTCCCTCCCAGGGTCACAGTGTACTAATGACATTGACATGTTTAATGGTCAGTCCCTCCCAGGGTCACAGTGTACTAATGACAGTGACATGTTTAATGGTCAGTCCCTCCCAGGGTCACAGTGTACTAATGACAGTGACATGTTTAATGGTCAGTCCCTCCCAGGGTCACAGCGTACTAATGACAGTGACATGTTTAATGGTCAGTCCCTCCCAGGGTCACAGTGTACTAATGACAGTATCATGTTTAATGGTCAGTCCCTCCCGGGGTCACAGTGTACTAATGACAGTGACATGTTTAATGGTCAGTCCCTCCCAGGGTCACAGTGTACTAATGACAGTGACATGTTTAATGGTCAGTCCCTCCCAGGGTCACAGCGTACTAATGACAGTGACATGTTTAATGGTCAGTCCCTCCCAGGGTCACAGTGTACTAATGACAGTATCATGTTTAATGGTCAGTCCCTCCCGGGGTCACAGTGTACTAATGTCAGTGACATGTTTAATGGTCGGTCCCTCCCAGGGTCACAGTGTACTAATGACAGTGACATGTTTAATGGTCAGTCCCTCCCAGGGTCACAGTGTACTAATGACAGTGACATGTTTAATGGTCAGTCCCTCCCAGGGTCACAGCGTACTAATGACAGTGACATGTTTAATGGTCAGTCCCTCCCAGGGTCACAGTGTACTAATGACAGTGACATGTTTAATGGTCGGTCCCTCCCAGGGTCACAGCGTACTAATGACAGTGACATGTTTAATGGTCAGTCCCTCCTAGGGTCACAGTGTACTAATGACAGTGACATGTTTAATGGTCAGTCCCTCCCAGGGTCACAAAGTACTAATGACAGTGACATGTTTAATGGTCAGTCCCTCCCAGGGTCACAGTGTACTAATGACAGTGACATGTTTAATGGTCAGTCCCTCCCAGGGTCACAGTATACTAATGACAGTGACATGTTTAATGGTCAGTCCCTCCCAGGGTCAGAGTGTACTAATGACAGTGACATGTTTAATGGTCGGTCCCTCCCAGGGTCACAGTGTACTAATGACAGTGACATGTTTAATGGTCAGTCCCTCCCAGGGTCACAGTATACTAATGACAGTGACATGTTTAATGGTCAGTCCCTCCCAGGGTCAGAGTGTACTAATGACAGTGACATGTTTAATGGTCGGTCCCTCCCAGGGTCACAGTGTACTAATGACAGCGACATGTTTAATGGTCAGTCCCTCCCAGGGTCAGAGTGTACTAATGACAGTGACATGTTTAATGGTCGGTCCCTCCCAGGGTCACAGTGTACTAATGACAGCGACATGTTTAATGGTCAGTCCCTCCCAGGGTCACAGTGTACTAATGACAGTGACATGTTTAATGGTCAGTCCCTCCCAGGGTCACAAAGTACTAATGACAGTGACATGTTTAATGGTCAGTCCCTCCCAGGGTCACAGGGTACTAATGACAGTGACATGTTTAATGGTCAGTCCCTCCCAGGGTCACAGTGTACTAATGACATTGACATGTTTAATGGTCAGTCCCTCCCAGGGTCACAGTGTACTAATGACAGTGACATGTTTAATGGTCAGTCCCTCCCAGGGTCACAGTGTACTAATGACAGTGACATGTTTAATGGTCAGTCCCTCCCAGGGTCACAGCGTACTAATGACAGTGACATGTTTAATGGTCAGTCCCTCCCAGGGTCACAGTGTACTAATGACAGTATCATGTTTAATGGTCAGTCCCTCCCGGGGTCACAGTGTACTAATGACAGTGACATGTTTAATGGTCAGTCCCTCCCAGGGTCACAGTGTACTAATGACAGTGACATGTTTAATGGTCAGTCCCTCCCAGGGTCACAGCGTACTAATGACAGTGACATGTTTAATGGTCAGTCCCTCCCAGGGTCACAGTGTACTAATGACAGTATCATGTTTAATGGTCAGTCCCTCCCAGGGTCACAGTGTACTAATGTCAGTGACATGTTTAATGGTCGGTCCCTCCCAGGGTCACAGTGTACTAATGACAGTGACATGTTTAATGGTCAGTCCCTCCCAGGGTCACAGTGTACTAATGACAGTGACATGTTTAATGGTCAGTCCCTCCCAGGGTCACAGCGTACTAATGACAGTGACATGTTTAATGGTCAGTCCCTCCCAGGGTCACAGTGTACTAATGACAGTGACATGTTTAATGGTCGGTCCCTCCCAGGGTCACAGCGTACTAATGACAGTGACATGTTTAATGGTCAGTCCCTCCTAGGGTCACAGTGTACTAATGACAGTGACATGTTTAATGGTCAGTCCCTCCCAGGGTCACAAAGTACTAATGACAGTGACATGTTTAATGGTCAGTCCCTCCCAGGGTCACAGTGTACTAATGACAGTGACATGTTTAATGGTCAGTCCCTCCCAGGGTCACAGCGTACTAATGACAGTGACATGTTTAATGGTCAGTCCCTCCCAGGGTCACGGTGTACTAATGACAGTATCATGTTTAATGGTCAGTCCCTCCCGGGGTCACAGTGTACTAATGACAGTGACATGTTTAATGGTCAGTCCCTCCCAGGGTCACAGTGTACTAATGACAGTGACATGTTTAATGGTCGGTCCCTCCCAGGGTCACAGTGTACTAATGACAGTGACATGTTTAATGGTCGGTCCCTCCCAGGGTCACAGTGTACTAATGACAGTGACATGTTTAATGGTCGGTCCCTCCCAGGGTCACAGCGTACTAATGACAGTGACATGTTTAATGGTCGGTCCCTCCCAGGGTCACAGTGTACTAATGACAGTGACATGTTTAATGGTCAGTCCCTCCCAGGGTCACAGTGTACTAATGACAGTGACATGTTTAATGGTCGGTCCCTCCCAGGGTCACAGTGTACTAATGACAGCGACATGTTTAATGGTCAGTCCCTCCCAGGGTCACAGTGTACTAATGTCAGTGACATGTTTAATGGTCAGTCCCTCCCAGGGTCAAAGTGTACTAATGACAGTGACATGTTTAATGGTCAGTCCCTCCCAGGGTCACAAAGTACTAATGACAGTGACATGTTTAATGGTCAGTCCCTCCCAGGGTCACAGCGTACTAATGACAGTGACATGTTTAATGGTCAGTCCCTCCCAGGGTCACAGTGTACTAATGACAGTGACATGTTTAATGGTCAGTCCCTCCCAGGGTCACAGTGTACTAATAACAGTGACATGTTTAATGGTCAGTCCCTCCCAGGGTCACAGTGTACTAATGACAGTGACATGTTTAATGGTCAGTCCCTCCCAGGGTCACAGTGTACTAATGACAGTGACATGTTTAATGGTCAGTCCCTCCCAGGGTCACAGTGTACTAATGACAGTGACATGTTTAATGGTCGGTCCCTCCCAGGGTCACAGTGTACTAATGACATTGACATGTTTAATGGTCGGTCCCTCCCAGGGTCACAGTGTACTAATGACAGTGACATGTTTAATGGTCGGTCCCTCCCAGGGTCACAGTGTACTAATGACAGTGACATGTTTAATGGTCGGTCCCTCCCAGGGTGACAGTGTACTAATGACAGTGACATGTTTAATGGTCAGTCCCTCCCAGGGTCACAGTGTACTAATGACAGTGACATGTTTAATGGTCAGTCCCTCCCAGGGTCACAGTGTACTAATGACAGTGACATGTTTAATGGTCAGTCCCTCCCAGGGTCACAGTGTACTAATGACAGTGACATGTTTAATGGTCGATCCCTCCCAGGGTCACAGTGTACTAATGACAGTGACCTGTTTAATGGTCAGTCCCTCCCAGGGTCACAGTGTACTAATGACAGTGACATGTTTAATGGTCAGTCCCTCCCAGGGTCACAGTGTACTAATGACAGTGACATGTTTAATGGTCAGTCCCTCCCAGGGTCACAGTGTACTAATGACAGTGACATGTTTAATGGTTAGTCCCTCCCAGGGTCACAGCGTACTAATGACAGTGACATGTTTAATGGTCAGTCCCTCCCAGGGTCACAGTGTACTAATGACAGTGACATGTTTAATGGTCAGTCCCTCCCAGGGTCACAGTGTACTAATGACAGTGACATGTTTAATGGTCAGTCCCTCCCAGGGTCACAGCGTACTAATGACAGGGACATGTTTAATGGTCAGTCCCTCCCAGGGTCACAATGTACTAATGACAGCGACATGTTTAATGGTCAGTCCCTCCCAGGGTCACAGTGTACTAATGACAGCGACATGTTTAATGGTCAGTCCCTCCCAGGGTCACAGTGTACTAATGACAGTGACATGTTTAATGGTCGATCCCTCCCAGGGTCACAGTGTACTAATGACAGTGACATGTTTAATGGTCAGTCCCTCCCAGGGTCACAGTGTACTAATGACAGTGACATGTTTAATGGTCAGTCCCTCCCAGGGTCACAGTGTACTAATGACAGTGACATGTTTAATGGTGAGTCCCTCCCAGGGTCACAGTGTACTAATGACAGTGACATGTTTAATGGTCAGTCCCTCCCAGGGTCACAGTGTACTAATGACAGTGACATGTTTAATGGTCAGTCCCTCCCAGGGTCACAGTGTACTAATGACAGTGACATGTTTAATGGTCAGTCCCTCCCAGGGTCACAGCGTACTAATGACAGTGACATGTTTAATGGTCAGTCCCTCCCAGGGTCACAGCGTACTAATGACAGTGACATGTTTAATGGTCAGTCCCTCCCAGGGTCACAATGTACTAATGACAGCGACATGTTTAATGGTCAGTCCCTCCCAGGGTCACAGCGTACTAATGACAGTGACATGTTTAATGGCCAGTCCCTCCCAGGGTCACAGCGTACTAATGACAGTGACATGTTTAATGGTCAGTCCCTCCCAGGGTCACAGGGTACTAATGACAGTGACATGTTTAATGGTCAGTCCCTCCCAGGGTCACAGGGTACTAATGACAGTGACATGTTTAATGGTCAGTCCCTCCCAGGGTCACAGCGTACTAATGACAGTGACATGTTTAATGGTCAGTCCCTCCCAGGGTCACAGTGTACTAATGACAGAGACATGTTTAATGGTCAGTCCCTCCCAGGGTCACAGTGTACTAATGACAGTGACATGTTTAATGGTCAGACCCTCCCAGGGTCACAGAGTACTAATGACAGGGACATGTTTAATGGTCAGTCCCTCCCAGGGTCACAATGTACTAATGACAGCGACATGTTTAATGGTCAGTCCCTCCCAGGGTCACAGCGTACTAATGACAGTGACATGTTTAATGGTCAGTCCCTCCCAGGGTCACAGTGTACTAATGACAGTGACATGTTTAATGGTCGGTCCCTCCCAGGGTCACAGTGTACTAATGACAGTGACATGTTTAATGGTCAGTCCCTCCCAGGGTCACAGTGTACTAATGACAGTGACATGTTTAATGGTCGGTCCCTCCCAGGGTCACAGGGTACTAATGACAGTGACATGTTTAATGGTCAGTCCCTCCCAGGGTCACAGTGTACTAATGACAGTGACATGTTTAATGGTCAGTCCCTCCCAGGGTCACAGTGTACTAATGACAGTGACATGTTTAATGGTCGGTCCCTCCCAGGGTCACAGGGTACTAATGAAAGTGACATGTTTAATGGTCAGTCCCTCCCAGGGTCACAGCGTACTAATGACAGTGACATGTTTAATGGTCACACTATTATTAACAATATGTTTTATTATCTCGTGGTTTCTTGTTTATTATCCCCTGGGTTATTGGTTATTATCCCCTGGTTTATTGGTTATTATCCCCTGGGTTATTGGTTATTTTCCCCTGGGTTATTGGTTATTATCCCCTGGGTTATTGGTTATTATCCCCTGGGTTATTGGTTATTATCCCCTGGGTTATTGGTTATTATCCCCTGGTTTATTGGTTATTATCCCCTCGGTTATTATCCCCTGGGTTATTGGTTATTATCCCCTGGGTTATTGGTTATTATCCCCTGGTTTATTGGTTATTATCCCCTGGGTTATTGGTTATTATCCCCTGGGTTATTGGTTATTATCCCCTGGGTTATTGGTTATTATCCCCTGGGTTATTGGTTATTATCCCCTGGGTTATTGGTTATTATCCCCTGGGTTATTGGTTATTATCCCCTGGGTTATTATCCCCTGGTTTATTGGTTATTATCCCCTGGTTTATTGGTTATTATCCCCTGGGTTATTGGTTATTATCCCCTGGGTTATTATCCCCTGGGTTATTGGTTATTATCCCCTGGGTTATTATCCCCTGGTTTATTGGTTATTATCCCCTGGTTTATTATCCCCTGGTTTATTGGTTATTATCCCCTGGTGTATTGGTTATTATCCCCTGGGTTATTGGTTATTATCCCCTGGGTTATTGGTTATTATCCCCTGGGTTATTGGTTATTATCCCCTGGGTTATTGGTTATTATCCCCTGGTGTATTGGTTATTATCCCCTGGGTTATTGGTTATTATCCCCTGGGTTATTGGTTATTATCCCCTGGGTTATTGGTTATTATCCCCTGGGTTATTGGTTATTATCCCCTGGGTTATTGGTTATTATCCCCTGGGTTATTGGTTATTATCCCCTGGGTTATTGGTTATTATCCCCTGGGTTATTGGTTATTATCCCCTGGGTTATTGGTTATTATCCCCTGGGTTATTGGTTATTATCTCCTGGGTTATTGGTTATTATCCCCTGGGTTATTGGTTATTATCCCCTGGGTTATTGGTTATTATCCCCTGGGTTATTGGTTATTATCCCCTGGTTTATTGGTTATTATCCCCTGGTTTATTGGTTATTATCCCCTGGGTTATTGGTTATTATCCCCTGGTTTATTGGTTATTATCCCCTGGTGTATTGGTTATTATCCCCTGGTTTATTGGTTATTATCCCCTGGGTTATTGGTTATTATCCCCTGGTTTATTGGTTATTATCCCCTGGGTTATTGGTTATTATCCCCTGGTGTATTGGTTATTATCCCCTGGGTTATTGGTTATTATCCCCTGGGTTATTGGTTATTATCCCCTGGGTTATTGGTTATTATCCCCTGGGTTATTGGTTATTATCCCCTGGGTTATTGGTTATTATCCCCTGGTTTATTGGTTATTTTCCCCTGGGTTATTGGTTATTATCCCCTGGGTTATTGGTTATTATCCCCTGGTTTATTGGTTATTATCCCCTGGTTTATTGGTTATTATCCCCTGGTTTATTGGTTATTATCCCCTGGGTTATTGGTTATTATCCCCTGGTTTATTGGTTATTATTCCCTGGGTTATTGGTTATTATCCCCTGGGTTATTGGTTATTATCCCCTGGGTTATTGGTTATTATCCCCTGGTTTATTGGTTATTTTCCCCTGGGTTATTGGTTATTATCCCCTGGGTTATTGGTTATTATCCCCTGGGTTATTGGTTATTATCCCCTGGTTTATTGGTTATTATCCCCTGGGTTATTGGTTATTATCCCCTGGGTTATTGGTTATTATCCCCTGGGTTATTGGTTATTATCCCCTGGTTTATTGGTTATTATCCCCTGGGTTATTGGTTATTATCCCCTGGGTTATTGGTTATTATCCCCTGGGTTATTGGTTATTATCCCCTGGGTTATTGGTTATTATCCCCTGGTTTATTATCCCCTGGTTTATTGGTTATTATCCCCTGGGTTATTGGTTATTATCCCCTGGGTTATTGGTTATTATCCCCTGGGTTATTGGTTATTATCCCCTGGGTTATTGGTTATTATCCCCTGGGTTATTGGTTATTATCCCCTGGGTTATTGGTTATTATCCCCTGGGTTATTGGTTATTATCCCCTGGGTTATTGGTTATTATCTCCTGGGTTATTGGTTATTATCCCCTGGGTTATTGGTTATTTTCCCCTGGGTTATTGGTTATTATCCCCTGGTTTATTGGTTATTTTCCCCTGGTTTATTGGTTATTATCCCCTGGGTTATTGGTTATTATCCCCTGGGTTATTGGTTATTATCCCCTGGGTTATTGGTTATTATCCCCTGGGTTATTGGTTATTATCCCCTGGGTTATTGGTTATTATCCCCTGGGTTATTGGTTATTATCCCCTGGGTTATTGGTTATTATCCCCTGGGTTATTGGTTATTATCCCCTGGGTTATTGGTTATTATCCCCTGGGTTATTGGTTATTATCCCCTGGGTTATTGGTTATTATCCCCTGGGTTATTGGTTATTATCCCCTGGTTTATTGGTTATTATCCCCTGCTTTATTATCCCCTGGTTTATTGGTTATTATCCCCTGGGTTATTGGTTATTATCCCCTGGGTTATTGGTTATTATCCCCTGGGTTATTGGTTATTATCCCCTGGGTTATTGGTTATTATCCGCTGGTTTATTGGTTATTATCCCCTGGTTTATTGGTTATTATCCCCTGGGTTATTGGTTATTATCCCCTGGGTTATTGGTTATTATCCCCTGGGTTATTGGTTATTATCCCCTGGTTTATTGGTTATTATCCCCTGGGTTATTGGTTATTATCCCCTGGTTTATTATCCCCTGGTTTATTGGTTATTATCCCCTGGGTTATTGGTTATTTTCCCCTGGGTTATTGGTTATTATCCCCTGGGTTATTGGTTATTATCCCCTGGGTTATTGGTTATTATCCCCTGGGTTATTGGTTATTATCCCCTGGGTTATTGGTTATTTTCCCCTGGGTTATTGGTTATTATCCCCTGGTTTATTGGTTATTATCCCCTGGTTTATTGGTTATTATCCCCTGGGTTATTGGTTATTATCCCCTGGGTTATTGGTTATTATCCCCTGGGTTATTGGTTATTATCCCCTGGGTTATTGGTTATTATCCCCTGGGTTATTGGTTATTTTCCCCTGGGTTATTGGTTATTATCCCCTGGTTTATTGGTTATTTTCCCCTGGTTTATTGGTTATTATCCCCTGGGTTATTGGTTATTATCCCCTGGGTTATTGGTTATTATCCCCTGGGTTATTGGTTATTATCCCCTGGGTTATTGGTTATTATCCCCTGGGTTATTGGTTATTATCCCCTGGGTTATTGGTTATTATCCCCTGGGTTATTGGTTATTATCCCCTGGGTTATTGGTTATTATCCCCTGGGTTATTGGTTATTATCCTCTGGGTTATTGGTTATTATCCCCTGGGTTATTGGTTATTATCCCCTGGGTTATTGGTTATTATCCCCTGGTTTATTGGTTATTATCCCCTGCTTTATTATCCCCTGGTTTATTGGTTATTATCCCCTGGGTTATTGGTTATTATCCCCTGGGTTATTGGTTATTATCCCCTGGGTTATTGGTTATTATCCGCTGGTTTATTGGTTATTATCCCCTGGTTTATTGGTTATTATCCCCTGGGTTATTGGTTATTATCCCCTGGGTTATTGGTTATTATCCCCTGGGTTATTATCCGCTGGTTTATTGGTTATTATCCCCTGGTTTATTGGTTAATAACCCCCTTGTTTATTGGTTATTATCCCCTGGTTTATTATCCCCTGGTTTATTGGTTATTATCCCCTGGTTTATTATCCCCTGGGTTATTGGTTATTTTCCCCTGGGTTATTGGTTATTTTCCCCTGGTTTATTGGTTATTATCCCCTGGTTTATTGGTTATTATCCCCTGGGTTATTGGTTATTATCCCCTGGTTTATTGGTTATTATCCCCTGGTTTATTGGTTATTATCCCCTGGTTTATTGGTTATTATCCCCTGGGTTATTGGTTATTATCCCCTGGGTTATTGGTTATTATCCCCTGGGTTATTGGTTATTATCCCCTGGGTTATTGGTTATTATCCCCTGGGTTATTGGTTATTATCCCCTGGTTTATTGGTTATTATCTCGTGGTTTCTTGTTTATTATCCCCTGGGTTATTGGTTATTATCCCCTGGTTTATTGGTTATTATCCCCTGGGTTATTATCCGCTGGGTTATTATCCCCTGGGTTATTGGTTATTATCCCCTGGGTTATTGGTTATTATCCCCTGGGTTATTGGTTATTATCCCCTGGTTTATTGGTTATTATCTCGTGGTTTCTTGTTTATTATCCCCTGGGTTATTGGTTATTATCCCCTGGTTTATTGGTTATTATCCCCTGGGTTATTGGTTATTATCCCCTGGTTTATTATCCCCTGGTTTATTGGTTATTATCCCCTGGTTTATTATCCCCTGGTTTATTGGTTATTATCCCCTGGGTTATTGGTTATTATCCCCTGGGTTATTGGTTATTATCCCCTGGGTTATTGGTTATTATCCCCTGGGTTATTGGTTATTATCCCCTGGGTTATTGGTTATTATCCCCTGGGTTATTGGTTATTTTCCCCTGGGTTATTGGTTATTTTCCCCTGGGTTATTGGTTATTATCCCCTGAGTTATTGGTTATTATCCCCTGGGTTATTGGTTATTATCCCCTGGTTTATTGGTTATTATCCCCTGGTTTATTGGTTATTATCCCCTGGGTTATTGGTTATTATCCCCTGGGTTATTGGTTATTATCCCCTGGGTTATTGGTTATTATCCCCTGGTTTATTGGTTATTATCCCCTGGTTTATTGGTTATTATCCCCTGGGTTATTGGTTATTATCCCCTGGGTTATTGGTTATTATCCCCTGGGTTATTGGTTATTATCCCCTGGGTTATTGGTTATTATCCCCTGGGTTATTGGTTATTTTCCCCTGGGTTATTGGTTATTATCCCCTGGATTATTGGTTATTTTCCCCTGGTTTATTGGTTATTATCCCCTGGGTTATTGGTTATTATCCCCTGGGTTATTGGTTATTATCCCCTGGGTTATTATCCCCTGGGTTATTGGTTATTATCCCCTGGGTTATTGGTTATTATCCCCTGGGTTATTGGTTATTATCCCCTGGGTTATTGGTTATTATCCCCTGGGTTATTGGTTATTATCCCCTGGGTTATTGGTTATTATCCCCTGGGTTATTGGTTATTATCCCCTGGGTTATTGGTTATTATCCCCTGGGTTATTGGTTATTATCCCCTGGGTTATTGGTTATTATCCCCTGGTTTATTGGTTATTATCCCCTGCTTTATTATCCCCTGGTTTATTGGTTATTATCCCCTGGGTTATTGGTTATTATCCCCTGGGTTATTGGTTATTATCCCCTGGGTTATTGGTTATTATCCCCTGGGTTATTGGTTATTATCCGCTGGTTTATTGGTTATTATCCCCTGGTTTATTGGTTATTATCCCCTGGGTTATTGGTTATTATCCCCTGGGTTATTGGTTATTATCCCCTGGGTTATTATCCGCTGGTTTATTGGTTATTATCCCCTGGTTTATTGGTTAATAACCCCCTTGTTTATTGGTTATTATCCCCTGGTTTATTGGTTATTATCCCCTGGTTTATTATCCCCTGGGTTATTGGTTATTTTCCCCTGGGTTATTGGTTATTTTCCCCTGGTTTATTGGTTATTATCCCCTGGTTTATTGGTTATTATCCCCTGGGTTATTGGTTATTATCCCCTGGGTTATTGGTTATTATCCCCTGGTTTATTGGTTATTATCCCCTGGTTTATTGGTTATTATCCCCTGGTTTATTGGTTATTATCCCCTGGTTTATTATCCCCTGGTGTATTGGTTATTATCCCCTGGTTTATTATCCCCTGGTTTATTGGTTATTATCCCCTGGTTTATTGGTTACTTTCCCCTGGTTTATTGGTTATTATCCCCTGGTTTATTGGTTATTATCCCCTGGTGTATTGGTTATTATCCCCTGGTGTATTGGTTATTATCCCCTGGGTTATTGGTTATTATCCCCTGGTTTATTGGTTATTATCCCCTGGGTTATTGGTTATTATCCCCTGGTTTATTGGTTATTATCCCCTGGTTTATTGGTTATTATCCCCTGGTTTATTATCCCCTGGTGTATTGGTTATTATCCCCTGGTTTATTATCCCCTGGTTTATTGGTTATTATCCCCTGGTTTATTGGTTACTTTCCCCTGGTTTATTGGTTATTATCCCCTGGTTTATTGGTTATTATCCCCTGGTGTATTGGTTATTATCCCCTGGTGTATTGGTTATTATCCCCTGGGTTATTGGTTATTATCCCCTGGTTTATTGGTTATTATCCCCTGGGTTATTGGTTATTATCCCCTGGTTTATTGGTTATTATCCCCTGGTTTATTGGTTATTTTCCCCAGGGTTATTGGTTATTATCCCCTGGGTTATTGGTTATTATCCCCTGGGTTATTGGTTATTATCCCCTGGGTTATTGGTTATTATCCCCTGGGTTATTGGTTATTATCCCCTGGTTTATTGGTTATTATCTCGTGGTTTCTTGTTTATTATCCCCTGGGTTATTGGTTATTATCCCCTGGTTTATTGGTTATTATCCCCTGGGTTATTATCCGCTGGGTTATTATCCCCTGGGTTATTGGTTATTATCCCCTGGGTTATTGGTTATTATCCCCTGGGTTATTGGTTATTATCCCCTGGTTTATTGGTTATTATCTCGTGGTTTCTTGTTTATTATCCCCTGGGTTATTGGTTATTATCCCCTGGTTTATTGGTTATTATCCCCTGGTTTATTATCCCCTGGTTTATTGGTTATTATCCCCTGGTTTATTGGTTATTATCCCCTGGGTTATTGGTTATTATCCCCTGGGTTATTGGTTATTATCCCCTGGGTTATTGGTTATTATCCCCTGGGTTATTGGTTATTATCCCCTGGGTTATTGGTTATTTTCCCCTGGGTTATTGGTTATTATCCCCTGGTTTATTGGTTATTATCCCCTGGTTTATTGGTTATTATCCCCTGGGTTATTGGTTATTATCCCCTGGGTTATTGGTTATTATCCCCTGGGTTATTGGTTATTATCCCCTGGGTTATTGGTTATTATCCCCTGGTGTATTGGTTATTATCCCCTGGTGTATTGGTTATTATCCCCTGGGTTATTGGTTATTATCCCCTGGTTTATTGGTTATTATCCCCTGGGTTATTGGTTATTATCCCCTGGTTTATTGGTTATTATCCCCTGGTTTATTGGTTATTTTCCCCTGGGTTATTGGTTATTATCCCCTGGGTTATTGGTTATTATCCCCTGGGTTATTGGTGTTACGACACTCGCCGCCTGGAGAGTGAAGCCGCCGTTTAGCCGATAGTCCCCTTTCTCCTGAAATGCAATTCCAGCATAACCGATCGTAAGACTCCCGACCGGAGCATACGAACACGGTCTCTCCCGATCAGCAATCCATCCGAAATCCTTCCACAGCTAGAAATAAACGAAAACGCTGTCCCAATAGTCAATCCCTCCACAAACGAGACAACGCTCCGTTTTGAAGGTCAAGCAGAATGTGTTTAATGGGGGCTACCTGCCCAGTATTTATGCAGGTCTCCACCAGGTAGACACTCCCCTAGGGGACCTGGTGGAAGACTGTAAAATATATTAAGCAGTAGCCAATCGCAGTGGCTATAATACAAGCCCTCCCCATTTTACCCATAATACATCTCTGCCTATCCCGGAGATAATTAGGGAGAAACCTAATTAACTCCGAGGATAGGAACCATCGCCATTTTAAACACAACACACAAAATGCAATAAAATACATAAAATCCGAAGTACCGAAGATATAGTGTTCGTGCAACGTATCCCCAGATAGCCTAAATCTGAGGGCATATTCCTGCCGAATAGCGCTCAGATCCGAAGTACACAGTCCAATCGCCATGGAGTCAAAGTCTCTCATAAGTCTTTCGGTGTACGAAGGACTCCATGGGACGGCTATCTGGGTAAGTTCATACGGATGAAGAAAACCCCCGAACGGGACAGTGTTCGTATGCCTCCAAGGGAATAGAAGGGGAGACGGCCGTCTCCAGCGGTGTTCGGTAGATAAAGAGTCCGTTTTAGATCCATGGGTTTTGCACCGAACACCGCTGATTCGCCTCGTGTCCAAAATGGCCGCCGCCTCGTGGTCGGCATACGAACGACGACCACCCGTACGATGGAATGGAGAGGTGTTTGCGGTGAACCACAGCGTTCTAATTTGTGGTCAAGGTGTTAATGAGCCGCACACTCCTCTCCTGGGTGGCCGATGTTCGGTAGTTTTACTCGGTACTTTAGGAAACGAAAAACCAACAGCGTACGGACAGGAAATCCACGAATCCAATGGAAACAGATGAACCCGCAATACAGGTCTAGGTAGCAGGGTTCGTCACACGGCTCCCCCCTTGTGGAACACTCCGGCAGACCCGGCTTGGCCCTTTAGCGGGTCAACGTGGGGATGACCGGACTAGGAAGTAGCAAGGACGTCGGTTTGCCGGGATAACCCATCTGCATTCCCATTCTGCTTACCGGGTCGGTAGCTGATGGTGAAGTTATATGGTTGTAATGCTAAACTCCACCGCAGCAGTCTACCATTGTCTCCCGAGACCCGGTTAAGCCAAACAAGGGGATTGTGGTCCGTGATAAGGGAAAATTCCTGTCCATACAAATAGGGGCTCAATTTCTTCAATGCCCAGACCAGGGCCAAACATTCTTTCTCCACTGCCGCATAACTCACTTCCCGGGGTAACAGCTTTCGACTGAGGTATGCGACAGGGTGCTCTCCTCCATCTTCCCCGACCTGGCTTAGCACAGCCCCCAGTCCATACATGGAAGCATCTGTATGGACGAGAAAACGTTTGTTAGGAAGGGGGGCAGCCAGGACAGGGGCATTCACGAGGGCCTGCTTAAGTGCTCGAAACGCAGCTTCACAAGCTGGAGACCACAGGACCTGCTTAGGGAGGTTCTTCTTAGTCAGGTCTGTCAGGGGTTTAGCTATCGAGCTATAGTCGGGGACAAAGCGTCTGTAATATCCTGCAGTCCCTAGGAAGGCCAATACTTGGGTCTTGGTTATGGGTGTGGGCCAGTTTGCTACTGCCTCTATCTTGGCCGGCTCTGGTCTCTGGCTCCCACACCCCACCCTGTGACCCAAGTATTGTACCTCAGCCATGCCTAGATGACACTTCTCTGGCTTCAACGTCAGGCCAGCGGCCCGAATTTTATCCAGCACTACCCCTACGTGCACCAGGTGTTCCTCCCAGGACTCACTGTAGATCGCAATATCATCCAGGTATGCACAAGCAAATTCCTGGAAGCCATCAAGGAGCCTATCCACCATCCGTTGGAAGGTAGCTGGGGCGTTCTTCATCCCAAATGGCATAACCTTAAATTGGTATAAGCCAAAGGGGGTGACGAAGGCCGACTTGGGGATGGCGTCCTTGGCCAGGGGAATCTGCCAGTAGCCCTTACACAGGTCTATGGTGGTCAGGTAGCGTCCCCTGGCAATGCGGTCTAATAGCTCGTCTACCCGTGGCATCGGGTAGGCGTCAGTGGTGGTCCGCTCGTTGAGCCTCCTGTGGTCCACACAGAACCGGGTGGTCCCATCTTTCTTAGGTACCAGGACTACAGGGGAGGCCCAAGGGCTATCGGAGTGCTCGATGACCCCAAGCTGGGTCATCTCCTCTATCTCCTTCCGCATTCCTTCTCGGACTGCTTCAGGGATACGGTAAGGGGGTTGTCGTAAGGGGTTCTGTCCAGGGGTCTCTACCTTATGTACAGCTAGGGTAGTGTAGCCGGGTTCTTGGGAGAACGTCGCCTGCTTCTCCCACAGAAGCTGTTTCGCCTGTTCCTTCTCCGCGGGGCTTAACCTGTCCCCTAGCTGTACGAGCTCGGTCAGATCCGTCTGGGCACCTCTGGCTAATAGGTCGGGTAAGGGTAAGCTTTCGGTATCGTCTGCAGCGGGGGCGCACACTGCGGCTACATCCTCAGGTCGTTCCTGATACTCTTTTAGCATGTTCACATGAAAGGATCGCTGGATCCTGTCATCTGAACAGCTGGCTATAAGGTACGTAGTATCGCACACCTGGGCTAATACTTTATACGGGCCCTGCCAAGATGCCTGCATCTTGTTCGCCTTCACAGGTTTGAGCACCAGTACCTTCTGCCCAACCTGGAATACTCGCTGTCGGGCACCCCGATCGTACCATTCCTTCTGTCTCCCCTGGGCCACCTGGAGATTCTCTCTTACCATCAGAGACAGTTTCTCCATGCGGTCCCGAAGTTCCAGAACATACGGTACTATGGGGGTACCTTCCTGCTCCGTCTCCCCCTCCCAGTGGCCTCTAATGAGATCTAGAGGTCCGCGGACCCTTCTCCCATAAAGCAGCTCAAAGGGGGAGAACCCAGTAGATTCCTGGGGCACCTCTCTGTAGGCAAACAACAGATGAGGCAGGAATCGCTCCCAGTCTCGGCAAGTGTCAGAAAAGGTCCTCAGCATCTGCTTGAGGGTGCCATTAAATCGCTCGCAGAGACCGTTAGTCTGTGGATGGTATGGGGAACCAAGTATCGGTTTAATGCCGCATACCCTCCACAGCTGCTGGGTGAGCACAGCGGTAAATTGGGTTCCCTGGTCGGAGAGAATCTCTTGAGGGAACCCGACCCTGGTAAAAATCCTAACCAGGGCGTCAGCAACTGTCTCTGCCTCTATGTTAGACAGCGCTACTGCCTCTGGATAGCGAGTGGCATAGTCCACCACGGTGAGAATGTATTTCTTACCAGATGGACTAGCCCTGGCCAGTGGACCCACAATATCAACGGCTATGCGGGCAAAGGGCTCCCCAATAATAGGCATCGACATAAGCCTACCTTTTGGGTGGTCCCCCCGCTTCCCTACCCGTTGACAAGTGTCACACGTGCTACAATATATCCGCACAGCCTGGTTAATACCTGGCCAAAAAAAGTTCTGCATAATCCTATGGCCTGTGCGGCGGGACCCTAGATGACCGGCTAGCGGGACATCATGCCCTATCCGCAGAATCTCCCGCCGGTATTTCGCGGGCACTACCAGCTGTCGATTCGGCGGAGGGGCAACACTTTTCTGGGACGGCTTAGGGATCCGATATAACCTGTCCCCCACCCACTCATACCGCTCCCCCTCTGCTCCTTCCTCTCCAGTGTCTGCTCTGCCTCTATACCTCTGGAGAGATGGGTCTGTCTGGGTTTCCCTCCCGAAATCCTCCGGGGAATCCCAACTAGCTAACGTCGGCCCTGGGGTGTCAGTCGGGGAATCGGTTCTTACCTGGGTCTCAGCAGCAGGTGGGCCGGTTCCAGCAGCACGGGTCTGAGCACGGGTAGTCACTGGGTTGGCTTCGCCAGGTCCCATAGTAGCATAGGCGGAAATCAACGGGGCCAAATCATTTCCCAGCAAAACATCGGCAGGCAAGTCCTTCATAACCCCCACATTCACATGTCCAGCTCCCGCTCCCCAGTCCAAATGAACCCGGGCAACAGGCAGACGGAACACGGCGCCTCCTGCCACCCTTACTGCCACAGTATTCCCGGTGTGTTGGTGTTCCGAAACCAGGTTCTTTTGAAGTAAGGTCATAGTAGCTCCGGTGTCTCTTAGACCAGTGACCTCTTTCCCGTTCAACTTAACGGTCTGCCTGTGGTGTTGGCGGTTGTCCTGCTGAGCTGCGTGAACTGGGTCTGCTTCGTGAAGGAAACCCCAAAACTCCTCCTGCTCAAGGCAGTGAGCAGAAGGCTGAGGTGGCTGCTGGGCTCCGCCGGCTGGGTTCCTCCAGGATGGTGCTTGGTTGGCGTTGTTTAAAGGGCATTCCGGTCTTTTATGTCCCATCTGCTTGCACCCAAAGCACTGGACCTGGTTGGAGTAACCCCGTTTGTTGAAGCGGGCTGACTGCCCATGGTTGGTTGCTGGCGGTATAGCGGGGGTACGTTGTGCTGGGGGGTGATATAGGTTGGTGGTTGGAGGTGCTGCCGGTTTGTATTCCACTCGGGCAGGGACCTTGGCTGCTGTCTGATCGAGTTTACGGGCATCAGTGTATTCGTCAGCCAGACGAGCAGCTTCATGGAAGGTAGCGGGTTTACGGTCCCTGACCCACTCTCGAACTCCTGCAGGTAATTTGTCAAAGCAGTGTTCTAGCAGGAACACTTGCAGCACCTCTTCCCCAGTTACCGCTCGACACCCTGTCATCCAGTGGGCTGCCGTGCGGTGTACCCGGCAGGCCCATTCCACATAGGAATCACCAGCCTGTTTATTATTGTCCCGGAATCGCCTCCGGTACGCCTCAGGGGTAACAGCGTACCGGGTCAACAGAGCATCTTTTACTGTCCGGTAGCTAGTGAGTTCCTCCTCTGGGATGGCCCGAAAGGCTTCACTAGCCCGGCCGGATAACTTCCCAGAGAGGATAGGAACCCATTCTTCTGCGGGTACCTGGTGTAAAGCACACTGTCGTTCAAAGTCCGCCAGGAACCCGTCTATCTCTCCTTCAGTCTCAATAAAGTTTTTAAAAGCAGCAAATGGTACCTTTTTCTTCCCATTGTTATTATGGGGTACCTCTGCTGTTGCAGCTCCGCTTCTCTGGAGCGCCTGTTGTGCTGTTACTGCGGCTTGTACTTGCACCACAATATCCGCTGCAGGGTTGGGGCCAAAGTGTGCCAGCCTGATCTGAACTGCCCGGTTAAACGCTATTTCCTCGGGTGTTAGATCCAGCAGGCCAGGCACATTAGCTATCTCCCTTCCCTGTGCTGTATCCATCTCTACCAATATAGCAATAATCTCTCTTTTCTTGAGATTGCTCGCTGATCGTCCTCTGCGCTCCAAAATGTCTTTAAGGGTAGCACGCCTTAACTCCTCATATTGCATTTCCAATCCGGGGTGTGTAGCTGGCCTTCAGGGCGGTGGGATTCATCCCGTCGCTTGCCACCAATTGTTACGACACTCGCCGCCTGGAGAGTGAAGCCGCCGTTTAGCCGATAGTCCCCTTTATCCTGAAATGCAATTCCAGCATAACCGATCGTAAGACTCCCGACCGGAGCATACGAACACGGTCTCTCCCGATCAGCAATCCATCCGAAATCCTTCCACAGCTAGAAATAAACGAAAACGCTGTCCCAATAGTCAATCCCTCCACAAACGAGACAACGCTCCGTTTTGAAGGTCAAGCAGAATGTGTTTAATGGGGGCTACCTGCCCAGTATTTATGCAGGTCTCCACCAGGTAGACACTCCCCTAGGGGACCTGGTGGAAGACTGTAAAATATATTAAGCAGTAGCCAATCGCAGTGGCTATAATACAAGCCCTCCCCATTTTACCCATAATACATCTCTGCCTATCCCGGAGATAATTAGGGAGAAACCTAATTAACTCCGAGGATAGGAACCATCGCCATTTTAAACACAACACACAAAATGCAATAAAATGCAATAAAATACATAAAATCCGAAGTACCGAAGATATAGTGTTCGTGCAACGTATCCCCAGATAGCCTAAATCTGAGGGCATATTCCTGCCGAATAGCGCTCAGATCCGAAGTACACAGTCCAATCGCCATGGAGTCAAAGTCTCTCATAAGTCTTTCGGTGTACGAAGGACTCCATGGGACGGCTATCTGGGTAAGTTCATACGGATGAAGAAAACCCCCGAACGGGACAGTGTTCGTATGCCTCCAAGGGAATAGAAGGGGAGACGGCCGTCTCCAGCGGTGTTCGGTAGATAAAGAGTCCGTTTTAGATCCATGGGTTTTGCACCGAACACCGCTGATTCGCCTCGTGTCCAAAATGGCCGCCGCCTCGTGGTCGGCATACGAACGACGACCACCCGTACGATGGAATGGAGAGGTGTTTGCGGTGAACCACAGCGTTCTAATTTGTGGTCAAGGTGTTAATGAGCCGCACACTCCTCTCCTGGGTGGCCGATGTTCGGTAGTTTTACTCGGTACTTTAGGAAACGAAAAACCAACAGCGTACGGACAGGAAATCCACGAATCCAATGGAAACAGATGAACCCGCAATACAGGTCTAGGTAGCAGGGTTCGTCACTGTGACAGACCCCTTTCTGGTGTAACAGATACCATCTCGGAGAATTGCCGTTGCATATGGATTATTGTGGATTTCGGGTACTTGTGGATCCGTACGGTATACATCGCCACGTGGAGAGAACAATGGGTCGCGGCCATTTTGACCGCGTGGACTAATGACCGAACTTTCCACACGACGAATTCCGACCTTACCAACGACGTACGCCCATGCTAGTCGACGGATCCAAAGTACCGAACTAAAGACACCCGGTCCAACAGAGAGTTTTCGTTTATCTTGTATAGTTTTTGAGTAATTGGTGCAAACGTGTATCTGGCGAACGGCCCAACCGATCTAGGGGATTTTCACGTATATTGTTCCCCTAGATCTCCGTTCCCTAATACACGTAGCACAATGTATTTTCGTTGCATATTGTGTGTGTTATATAAACTTGTAATAATGGTATAATATTCTGCTCGGTACAGTGGGAGTGACTCCCACTGTAAATGTATTATCTCCTCCGGATACGGGGAGGAGTTGTTGTACGGCATAAAAGCCCGAGTTACCGAATAAACATTATTCCTACTTTGACCCTCAACACAGAGTCTCGTCTCGTGCTTGGAGGGGATGACTATTACTTGGATATCGTAATTATGGGGAACCTGTTATGCTGTAGCTAACTTCGTGCTTGGGGGGAAAGGACACCTTCTCAGCGGCGTAAACCCCTACTACACCGGGGTGCCGCTACAATTGGTGGCAGCGGTGGGATCGTTCTTTCACCCCAGAAGGACAGCTACCGAGAGCAATCAGGATGGAGGCCTACTACGGAAGGTTGAAACGATCTACCCTAAAAGACTTGTTGGAGAGCCGTGGTCGTTCGGCTAGCAACAAAAAGAAAAGAGACATTTTGGCAGAGTTGGTCGCATTGGACTTAGCTGAACAGAATGACGGACTGGATGTCGAACCAAACCCAGAACCGGAGATCGCTTTGGTCCGAACGCCAGCAGATGAACAATTCGACCACGAGGTGAGGGTAAGGCTGGCTCACTACGGACCAAACCCCTCACCTAGGATTGTAACCCAAGTCATTGCGGCAGTCGATGCCAACCGGCGCCAGACTTCCACAGGCACCAGTCCAATTGCGGGGACTTTCCAAACTCCCGAGGAAAAGAGGAAAGTACACTTTGCCGCTTTTAAAAATTTTGTGGAAGCAGAGGGGGAGATTGACCAATACCTAGCGGACTTTGAACGTCAATGTGCCCTGCATAAAGTACCCTCCGAGGAGTGGGTCAAAATTTTGTCTGGCAAATTATCCGGACGAGCCAGCGATGCTTTCCGGGCGATCCCGGACCATGAGGTGGGAAGCTACCGATTGGTAAAAGAAGCTCTATTGTCCCGATATGCGGTAACCCCCGAAGCATATCGGAGACGCTTCCGGGAATCCCGAAAGCAAACCGGTGACTCCTACACCGAATGGGCCTGCCGATTACAACGCACGGCTGGCCACTGGATGGATGGGTGCCAAGCTACCACCGCGGAGGAGGTTTTACAGTTGTTTTTGTTGGAACATTTTTTTGAAAAGGTGGACAAGGAGCTCCGAGAGTGGATTCGGGATAGGAGACCACTTACCCTACCCGAAGCCGCCCGGTTGGCCGACGAGTATGCGGACGCCCGCAAACCCGATCTCTCGGTCCAAAAGACAGCTGCCCGAGTAGAAAGCCGCCCTGTCGGCCCTACTCCAACCACCCCCACTATCCAACCTAGCTACAACACTCCCTCCCGCTTCACCCAGTCAAGTGTCCCGGACCGCCGGCGGTGCCATAGGTGTCAGCAAGTGGGTCACCTGAGGGACAAATGCCCACTTGATCCCGCTCGACAAACGTCCTGGAGGAAGCCTGCTGAAGGGAACCCCCGACCTTTTACCTCAGGGGCCCATTGCATTGAAGCCCGACCCCTGGGGGAAGAGCAATGGGAGATTTTACACGAGGCCAATCCCCTATATGCGGCTGCTGTAGACAACCGGCAACATCACCGACAAACAGTCCGAGTGAATGGACAAGTTGTCAGTGGGTTACGAGACACTGGGGCCACCTTAACCTTGATTCAACACGACCTGGTCCCAGAAAAAGAACATACTGGCCAAACGGTGGCCGTTAGAGTGGCCGGGGGTGCAGTACATCGCCTCCCCACGGCCCGAGTGCATTTGGATTGGGGGGTGGGAGCTGGCCAAGTGAATGTGGGCCTGATGAAAGGGCTACCCGCGGAAGTACTTTTGGGAAATGACTTAGCCCCGCTGTTGTCCGCTTTTGCTCCTCAAGGCCCTGCTGGAGCCTGCCCTGTCACCACCCGGGCTCAGGCTCGTGCTATTGGAATCGGCCCGCCAGTCGCGGAGACCCAGGTAAGATCTGACCCTCCGACTGTGACCTTAGGACAGACCCCCTTAGACTGGGATACCCCTGAGACTTTTGGGAGGGAGACGCGGGAAGACGTCACTCTCCGGAAATATAGGGATAAGGCAGAGAAAGGGGAACCGGGGACAGATGGGGAAAGCTACGAGTGGGTGGGGGATAGACTGTATAGGATCCCCCAGGAGCCCGCAGCAGGTAAAAACCCCGTCCCACAGAAGCAACTAGTGCTACCGAAAAAATACAGGCGAGAGATCATGAGGATCGCTCACGATATACCCTTAGCTGGCCATTCAGGAGTACGTCGCACGGCCCATAGGATTACCCAGAATTTCTTCTGGCCAGGGTTTAACCGGGACGTGCGACAATATTGCAGAACCTGTGACACTTGCCAACGGGTGGGTAAGAGGGGAGATCGCCCGAAGGCCAAATTAATGTCGATGCCGATCATTGGGGAACCCTTCTATAGGGTCGCCGTCGACATTGTAGGCCCCCTAGCGCGACATAGCCCGTCCGGTAAGAAGTACATTCTTACCGTGGTGGACTATGGGACCCGGTACCCCGAGGCGGTACCCCTGCCGAATATTGAAGCGGAGACGGTAGCCGATGCCTTGGTTAAGATATTCACTCGGGTGGGGTTCCCTAAAGAAATCCTATCCGACCAGGGAACCCAGTTCACTGCCGTACTCACACAGCAGTTATGGAAAGTGTGCCACATTAAACCCCTGCTCAGTTCCCCGTACCATCCCCAAACTAACGGTCTCTGTGAGCGCTTTAATGGGACTCTCAAACAAATGTTGAGGACCTTTACGGACGGTTGCAGAGACTGGGAGAGATTCTTACCCCACCTGTTATTTGCCTATAGGGAGGTCCCCCAAGAATCTACGGGTTTTTCTCCCTTTGAGTTATTGTATGGGAGGAGGGTGCGAGGACCCCTCGATCTCATTCGGGACCACTGGGAAGGGGAAACCGAACAGGCAGGGACACCTATTGTGCCATATGTCCTGGAGCTCCGGGACCGCATGGAGCAACTCTCCCTATTGGTAAGGGAGAATCTCCAGGCGGCCCAGGGGCGACAGAAACGATGGTACGATAGGGGTGCCCGGCAACGACTGTTCCATATAGGGCAGAAGGTGTTGGTGCTAAAACCGGTGAAGGACAACAAACTGCAGGCTGCGTGGCAGGGTCCTTACAAGGTTTTAGCCCAACTCTGTGATACCACCTACCTTATTGCCAGCTGTGCAGATGAAAGGATCCAACGCTCCTTTCATGTGAACATGTTGAAAGAGTACCAAGAGCGACAGGAAGATGTTAACGCTGTTTGTGCCCCAGCTACTGATGACCCCGAAAATTTACCCCTACCTGACCTGCTGGAAAAGGAGACTCACCCCGACCCAGTTAGCCTAGTGAAGCTGGGAGAACGACTGAACCCTACGGAGCTAGAGCAGGCTAGACAGCTCCTATGGGAGAAGCAGAGTACCTTCTCCCAGGAGCCAGGATACACAACCCTGGCCATACACAAAGTAGAGACCCCAGGGCAGGCCCCCCTCCGACAACCCCCGTACCGTATTCCGGAAGCCGTCCGGGACGGAATGCTGAAGGAAATACGGGAAATGACACAGCTGGGGGTCATTGAGCCATCCGACAGTCCCTGGGCCTCTCCCGTAGTCCTAGTCCCCAAGAAAGACGGAACCACTCGGTTCTGCGTCGACTACAGGCGGCTAAATGAAAAGACTACCACTGACGCTTACCCCATGCCTCGGGTAGACGAATTATTAGATCGCATAGCCAGGGGTAACTACCTCTCTACCATAGACCTCTGCAAGGGTTATTGGCAGATCCCCCTGGCCGAGGATGCCGTCCCCAAGTCGGCCTTTGTCACCCCGTTTGGCTTATACCAATTTAAGGTCATGCCATTCGGGATGAAAAATGCCCCGGCTACGTTCCAGCGAATGGTGGATCGGCTCCTCGATGGCTTCCAGGAGTTTGCGTGTGCATACCTGGATGACATTGCGATCTACAGTGAGTCTTGGGAAGAACATTTAGTCCACGTAGGGGTAGTCCTAGATAAGATTCGGGCCGCGGGCCTGACACTAAAACCCGAGAAATGCCATCTAGGAATGGCCGAGGTCCAATACCTGGGACATCGGGTGGGGTGTGGAAACCAGAGACCGGAGCCTGCCAAGGTTGAGGCAGTAGCAAACTGGCCCACACCGAATACCAAGACCCAGGTATTGGCCTTCTTAGGGACCGCCGGGTACTATAGACGCTTTGTCCCTGATTATAGCACGGTAGCCAAACCTTTGACTGACTTGACCAAAAAGAATTTACCCAGACAGGTCCTGTGGTCTCCCGCTTGCGAAGCCGCATTTCAATCTCTCAAACATGCTCTTGTTAATGCTCCTGTCTTGGCTGCCCCAGTACCTAACAAACGTTTCCTTGTACATACAGACGCTTCCATGTATGGACTGGGGGCTGTGCTGAGCCAAATCGGGGAAGATGGAAAAGAGCATCCGGTCGCATACCTCAGCCGAAAGCTGTTACCGAGGGAAGTGAGTTATGCGGCCGTAGAGAAAGAGTGCCTGGCCCTGGTATGGGCATTGAAAAAACTAACACCTTATTTGTATGGACAGGAATTCTCTTTGGTAACAGATCACAATCCATTGGTATGGCTTAACCGGGTCGCAGGAGACAATGGCAGATTGCTAAGATGGAGCTTGGCCCTGCAAACGTACAATTTCACCATCAGCTATCGACCCGGTAAGCTAAATGGCAACGCCGATGGGTTGTCTCGACAACTGGACAATTCTCCGGACAAATGAATTCCGGTCATCCCTAAGTTAATCCGAAAGGATCAATCCAGGTCTGCCGGAGTGTACCACTAGGAGGGAGCCGTGTGACAGACCCCTTTCTGGTGTAACAGATACCATCTCGGAGAATTGCCGTTGCATATGGATTATTGTGGATTTCGGGTACTTGTGGATCCGTACGGTATACATCGCCACGTGGAGAGAACAATGGGTCGCGGCCATTTTGACCGCGTGGACTAATGACCGAACTTTCCACACGACGAATTCCGACCTTACCAACGACGTACGCCCATGCTAGTCGACGGATCCAAAGTACCGAACTAAAGACACCCGGTCCAACAGAGAGTTTTCGTTTATCTTGTATAGTTTTTGAGTAATTGGTGCAAACGTGTATCTGGCGAACGGCCCAACCGATCTAGGGGATTTTCACGTATATTGTTCCCCTAGATCTCCGTTCCCTAATACACGTAGCACAATGTATTTTCGTTGCATATTGTGTGTGTTATATAAACTTGTAATAATGGTATAATATTCTGCTCGGTACAGTGGGAGTGACTCCCACTGTAAATGTATTATCTCCTCCGGATACGGGGAGGAGTTGTTGTACGGCATAAAAGCCCGAGTTACCGAATAAACATTATTCCTACTTTGACCCTCAACACAGAGTCTCGTCTCGTGCTTGGAGGGGATGACTATTACTTGGATATCGTAATTATGGGGAACCTGTTATGCTGTAGCTAACTTCGTGCTTGGGGGGAAAGGACACCTTCTCAGCGGCGTAAACCCCTACTACACCGGGGTGCCGCTACAGTCACAATTGGTTATTATCCCCTGGGTTATTGGTTATTATCCCCTGGGTTATTGGTTATTATCCCCTGGTTTATTGGTTATTATCTCGTGGTTTCTTGTTTATTATCCCCTGGGTTATTGGTTATTATCCCCTGGTTTATTGGTTATTATCCCCTGGGTTATTATCCGCTGGGTTATTATCCCCTGGATTATTGGTTATTATCCCCTGGGTTATTGGTTATTATCCCCTGGGTTATTGGTTATTATCCCCTGGTTTATTGGTTATTATCTCGTGGTTTCTTGTTTATTATCCCCTGGGTTATTGGTTATTATCCCCTGGTTTATTGGTTATTATCCCCTGGGTTATTGGTTATTATCCCCTGGTTTATTATCCCCTGGTTTATTGGTTATTATCCCCTGGTTTATTATCCCCTGGTTTATTGGTTATTATCCCCTGGGTTATTGGTTATTATCCCCTGGGTTATTGGTTATTATCCCCTGGGTTATTGGTTATTATCCCTTGGGTTATTGGTTATTATCCCCTGGGTTATTGGTTATTTTCCCCTGGGTTATTGGTTATTATCCCCTGGTTTATTGGTTATTATCCCCTGGTTTATTGGTTATTATCCCCTGGGTTATTGGTTATTATCCCCTGGGTTATTGGTTATTATCCCCTGGGTTATTGGTTATTATCCCCTGGGTTATTGGTTATTATCCCCTGGGTTATTGGTTATTATCCCCTGGGTTATTGGTTATTATCCCCTGGGTTATTGGTTATTATCCCCTGGGTTATTGGTTATTATCCCCTGGGTTATTGGTTATTATCCCCTGGTTTATTGGTTATTATCCCCTGCTTTATTATCCCCTGGTTTATTGGTTATTATCCCCTGGGTTATTGGTTATTATCCCCTGGGTTATTGGTTATTATCCCCTGGGTTATTGGTTATTATCCCCTGGGTTATTGGTTATTATCCGCTGGTTTATTGGTTATTATCCCCTGGTTTATTGGTTATTATCCCCTGGGTTATTGGTTATTATCCCCTGGGTTATTGGTTATTATCCCCTGGGTTATTATCCGCTGGTTTATTGGTTATTATCCCCTGGGTTATTGGTTATTATCCCCTGGGTTATTATCCGCTGGTTTATTGGTTATTATCCCCTGGTTTATTGGTTAATAACCCCCTTGTTTATTGGTTATTATCCCCTGGTTTATTATCCCCTGGTTTATTGGTTATTATCCCCTGGTTTATTGGTTATTATCCCCTGGTTTATTATCCCCTGGTTTATTGGTTATTATCCCCTGGTTTATTATCCCCTGGTTTATTGGTTATTATCCCCTGGTTTATTATCCCCTGGTTTATTGGTTATTATCCCCTGGTTTATTATCCCCTGGGTTATTGGTTATTATCCCCTGGGTTATTGGTTATTATCCCCTGGGTTATTGGTTATTTTCCCCTGGGTTATTGGTTATTTTCCCCTGGGTTATTGGTTATTTTCCCCTGGGTTATTGGTTATTTTCCCCTGGGTTATTGGTTATTATCCCCTGGGTTATTGGTTATTTTCCCCTGGGTTATTGGTTATTATCCCCTGGGTTATTGGTTATTATCCCCTGGGTTATTGGTTATTTTCCCCTGGGTTATTGGTTATTTTCCCCTGGTTTATTGGTTATTATCCCCTGGTTTATTGGTTATTATCCCCTGGGTTATTGGTTATTATCCCCTGGGTTATTGGTTATTATCCCCTGGTTTATTGGTTATTATCCCCTGGGTTATTGGTTATTATCCCCTGGTTTATTGGTTATTATCCCCTGGGTTATTGGTTATTTTCCCCTGGGTTATTGGTTATTATCCCCTGGTTTATTGGTTATTTTCCCCTGGGTTATTGGTTATTATCCCCTGGGTTATTGGTTATTATCCCCTGGTTTATTGGTTATTATCCCCTGGTTTATTGGTTATTTTCCCCTGGGTTATTGGTTATTTTCCCCTGGTTTATTATCCCCTGGTTTATTGGTTATTATCCCCTGGTTTATTATCCCCTGGTGTATTGGTTATTATCCCCTGGTTTATTATCCCCTGGTTTATTGGTTATTATCCCCTGGTTTATTGGTTACTTTCCCCTGGTTTATTGGTTATTATCCCCTGGTTTATTGGTTATTATCCCCTGGTGTATTGGTTATTATCCCCTGGTGTATTGGTTATTATCCCCTGGGTTATTGGTTATTTTCCCCTGGGTTATTGGTTATTATCCCCTGGTTTATTGGTTATTATCCCCTGGGTTATTGGTTATTATCCCCTGGTTTATTGGTTATTATCCCCTGGTTTATTGGTTATTTTCCCCTGGGTTATTGGTTATTATCCCCTGGGTTATTGGTTATTATCCCCTGGGTTATTGGTTATTATCCCCTGGGTTATTGGTTATTATCCCCTGGGTTATTGGTTATTATCCCCTGGTTTATTGGTTATTATCTCGTGGTTTCTTGTTTATTATCCCCTGGTTTATTGGTTATTTTCCCCTGGGTTATTGGTTATTATCCCCTGGGTTATTGGTTATTATCCCCTGGGTTATTGGTTATTATCCCCTGGGTTATTGGTTATTATCCCCTGGTTTATTGGTTATTTTCCCCTGGGTTATTGGTTATTATCCCCTGGGTTATTGGTTATTATCCCCTGGTTTATTGGTTATTATCCCCTGGGTTATTATCCGCTGGGTTATTATCCCCTGGGTTATTGGTTATTATCCCCTGGGTTATTGGTTATTATCCCCTGGGTTATTGGTTATTATCCCCTGGTTTATTGGTTATTATCTCGTGGTTTCTTGTTTATTATCCCCTGGGTTATTGGTTATTATCCCCTGGTTTATTGGTTATTATCCCCTGGGTTATTGGTTATTATCCCCTGGTTTATTGGTTATTATCCCCTGGGTTATTGGTTATTATCCCCTGGTTTATTATCCCCTGGTTTATTGGTTATTATCCCCTGGTTTATTATCCCCTGGTTTATTGGTTATTATCCCCTGGGTTATTGGTTATTATCCCCTGGGTTATTGGTTATTATCCCCTGGGTTATTGGTTATTATCCCCTGGGTTATTGGTTATTTTCCCCTGGGTTATTGGTTATTATCCCCTGGTTTATTGGTTATTATCCCCTGGTTTATTGGTTATTATCCCCTGGGTTATTGGTTATTATCCCCTGGGTTATTGGTTATTATCCCCTGGTTTATTGGTTATTATCCCCTGGGTTATTGGTTATTATCCCCTGGGTTATTGGTTATTATCCCCTGGGTTATTGGTTATTATCCCCTGGGTTATTGGTTATTTTCCCCTGGGTTATTGGTTATTATCCCCTGGGTTATTGGTTATTATCCCCTGGGTTATTGGTTATTATCCCCTGGGTTATTGGTTATTATCCCCTGGGTTATTGGTTATTATCCCCTGGGTTATTGGTTATTATCCCCTGGGTTATTGGTTATTATCCCCTGGGTTATTGGTTATTATCCCCTGGGTTATTGGTTATTATCCCCTGGGTTATTGGTTATTATCCCCTGGGTTATTGGTTATTATCCCCTGGGTTATTGGTTATTATCCCCTGGGTTATTGGTTATTATCCGCTGGTTTATTGGTTATTATCCCCTGGTTTATTGGTTATTATCCCCTGGGTTATTGGTTATTATCCCCTGGGTTATTGGTTATTATCCCCTGGGTTATTGGTTATTATCCCCTGGGTTATTGGTTATTATCCCCTGGTTTATTGGTTATTATCCCCTGGGTTATTGGTTATTATCCCCTGGGTTATTGGTTATTATCCGCTGGTTTATTGGTTATTATCCCCTGGTTTATTGGTTATTATCCCCTGGGTTATTGGTTATTATCCCCTGGGTTATTGGTTATTATCCGCTGGTTTATTGGTTATTATCCCCTGGTTTATTGGTTAATAACCCCCTTGTTTATTGGTTATTATCCCCTGGTTTATTATCCCCTGGTTTATTGGTTATTATCCCCTGGTTTATTATCCCCTGGGTTATTGGTTATTATCCCCTGGTTTATTATCCCCTGGGTTATTGGTTATTTTCCCCTGGGTTATTGGTTATTTTCCCCTGGGTTATTGGTTATTATCCCCTGGGTTATTGGTTATTATCCCCTGGGTTATTGGTTATTATCCCCTGGTTTATTGGTTATTTTCCCCTGGTTTATTGGTTATTTTCCCCTGGTTTATTGGTTATTATCCCCTGGGTTATTGGTTATTATCCCCTGGTTTATTGGTTATTATCCCCTGGTTTATTGGTTATTATCCCCTGGGTTATTGGTTATTATCCCCTGGGTTATTGGTTATTATCCCCTGGTTTATTGGTTATTATCCCCTGGTTTATTGGTTATTATCCCCTGGTTTATTGGTTATTATCCCCTGGTTTATTGGTTATTATCCCCTGGTTTATTATCCCCTGGTTTATTGGTTATTATCCCCTGGTTTATTATCCCCTGGTGTATTGGTTATTATCCCCTGGTTTATTATCCCCTGGTTTATTGGTTATTATCCCCTGGTTTATTATCCCCTGGTTTATTGGTTATTATCCCCTGGTTTATTATCCCCTGGGTTATTGGTTATTTTCCCCTGGGTTATTGGTTATTTTCCCCTGGTTTATTGGTTATTATCCCCTGGTTTATTGGTTATTATCCCCTGGGTTATTGGTTATTATCCCCTGGGTTATTGGTTATTATCCCCTGGTTTATTGGTTATTATCCCCTGGTTTATTGGTTATTATCCCCTGGTTTATTGGTTATTATCCCCTGGTTTATTATCCCCTGGTTTATTGGTTATTATCCCCTGGTTTATTATCCCCTGGTGTATTGGTTATTATCCCCTGGTTTATTATCCCCTGGGTTATTGGTTATTATCCCCTGGGTTATTGGTTATTATCCCCTGGGTTATTGGTTATTATCCCCTGGGTTATTGGTTATTATCCCCTGGGTTATTGGTTATTATCCCCTGGGTTATTGGTTATTATCCCCTGGGTTATTGGTTATTATCCCCTGGGTTATTGGTTATTATCCCCTGGGTTATTGGTTATTATCCCCTGGGTTATTGGTTATTATCCCCTGGTTTATTGGTTACTTTCCCCTGGTTTATTGGTTATTATCCCCTGGTGTATTGGTTATTATCCCCTGGTGTATTGGTTATTATCCCCTGGTTTATTGGTTATTATCCCCTGGTGTATTGGTTATTATCCCCTGGTGTATTGGTTATTATCCCCTGGGTTATTGGTTATTATCCCCTGGGTTATTGGTTATTATCCCCTGGGTTATTGGTTATTATCCCCTGGTTTATTGGTTTATTATCCCCTGGGTTATTGGTTATTATCCCCTGGGTTATTGGTTATTATCCCCTGGGTTATTGGTTATTATCCCCTGGGTTATTGGTTATTATCCCCTGGGTTATTGGTTATTATCCCCTGGTTTATTGGTTATTATCCCCTGGTTTATTGGTTATTATCCCCTGGTGTATTGGTTATTATCCCCTGGTGTATTGGTTATTATCCCCTGGGTTATTGGTTATTATCCCCTGGGTTATTGGTTATTATCCCCTGGGTTATTGGTTATTATCCCCTGGTTTATTGGTTTATTATCCCCTGGGTTATTGGTTATTATCCCCTGGGTTATTGGTTATTATCCCCTGGGTTATTGGTTATTATCCCCTGGGTTATTGGTTATTTTCCCCTGGGTTATTGGTTATTATCTCCTGGGTTATTGGTTATTATCCCCTGGGTTATTGGTTATTTTCCCCTGGGTTATTGGTTATTATCCCCTGGGTTATTGGTTATTATCCCCTGGGTTATTGGTTATTATCCCCTGGTTTATTGGTTATTATCCCCTGGGTTATTGGTTATTATCCCCTGGTTTATTGGTTATTATCCCCTGGTTTATTGGTTATTTTCCCCTGGGTTATTGGTTATTATCCCCTGGGTTATTGGTTATTATCCCCTGGGTTATTGGTTATTATCCCCTGGGTTATTGGTTATTATCCGCTGGGTTATTGGTTATTATCCCCTGGTTTATTGGTTATTATCCCCTGGGTTATTGGTTATTATCCCCTGGGTTATTGGTTATTATCCCCTGGGTTATTGGTTATTATCCCCTGGGTTATTGGTTATTATCCCCTGGGTTATTGGTTATTATCCGCTGGGTTATTGGTTATTATCCCCTGGGTTATTGGTTATTATCCCCTGGGTTATTGGTTATTATCCGCTGGGTTATTGGTTATTATCCCCTGGGTTATTGGTTATTATCCCCTGGGTTATTGGTTATTATCCGCTGGGTTATTGGTTATTATCCCCTGGGTTATTGGTTATTATCCCCTGGGTTATTGGTTATTATCCCCTGGGTTATTGGTTATTATCCCCTGGGTTATTGGTTATTATCCCCTGGGTTATTGGTTATTATCCGCTGGGTTATTGGTTATTATCCCCTGGGTTATTATCCGCTGGGTTATTATCCCCTGGGTTATTGGTTATTATCCGCTGGGTTATTATCCCCTGGGTTATTGGTTATTATCTCGTGGTTTCTTGTTTATTATCCCCTGGTTTATTGGTTATTATCTCGTGGTTTCTTGTTTATTATCCCCTGGGTTATTGGTTATTATCCCCTGGTTTATTGGTTATTATCCCCTGGGTTATTATCCGCTGGGTTATTATCCCCTGGGTTATTGGTTATTATCCGCTGGGTTATTATCCCCTGGGTTATTGGTTATTATCTCGTGGTTTCTTGTTTATTATCCCCTGGTTTATTGGTTATTATCTCGTGGTTTCTTGTTTATTATCCCCTGGGTTATTGGTTATTATCCCCTGGTTTATTGGTTATTATCCCCTGGGTTATTGGTTATTATCCCCTGGGTTATTGGTTATTATCCGCTGGGTTATTGGTTATTATCCCCTGGGTTATTATCCGCTGGGTTATTATCCCCTGGGTTATTGGTTATTATCCGCTGGGTTATTATCCCCTGGGTTATTGGTTATTATCTCGTGGTTTCTTGTTTATTATCCCCTGGTTTATTGGTTATTATCTCGTGGTTTCTTGTTTATTATCCCCTGGGTTATTGGTTATTATCCCCTGGTTTATTGGTTATTATCCCCTGGGTTATTATCCGCTGGGTTATTATCCCCTGGGTTATTGGTTATTATCCCCTGGTTTATTATCCCCTGGTTTATTGGTTATTATCCCCTGGTTTATTATCCCCTGGTTTATTGGTTATTATCCCCTGGGTTATTGGTTATTATCCCCTGGGTTATTGGTTATTATCCCCTGGTTTATTGGTTATTATCCCCTGGTTTATTGGTTATTATCCCCTGGTTTATTATCCCCTGGTTTATTGGTTATTATCCCCTGGTTTATTATCCCCTGGTTTATTGGTTATTATCCCCTGGTGTATTGGTTATTATCCCCTGGTTTATTGGTTACTTTCCCCTGGTTTATTGGTTATTATCCCCTGGGTTATTGGTTATTATCCCCTGGTTTATTGGTTATTATCCCCTGGTTTATTATCCCCTGGTTTATTGGTTATTATCCCCTGGGTTATTATCCCCTGGGTTATTGGTTATTATCCCCTGGGTTATTGGTTATTATCCCCTGGGTTATTGGTTATTATCCGCTGGTTTATTGGTTATTATCCCCTGGTTTATTGGTTATTATCCCCTGGGTTATTGGTTATTATCCCCTGGGTTATTGGTTATTATCCCCTGGGTTATTGGTTATTATCCCCTGGGTTATTGGTTATTATCCCCTGGGTTATTGGTTATTATCCCCTGGTTTATTGGTTATTATCCCCTGGGTTATTGGTTATTATCCCCTGGGTTATTGGTTATTATCCGCTGGTTTATTGGTTATTATCCCCTGGTTTATTGGTTATTATCCCCTGGGTTATTGGTTATTATCCCCTGGGTTATTGGTTATTATCCGCTGGTTTATTGGTTATTATCCCCTGGTTTATTGGTTAATAACCCCCTTGTTTATTGGTTATTATCCCCTGGTTTATTATCCCCTGGTTTATTGGTTATTATCCCCTGGTTTATTATCCCCTGGGTTATTGGTTATTATCCCCTGGTTTATTATCCCCTGGGTTATTGGTTATTTTCCCCTGGGTTATTGGTTATTTTCCCCTGGGTTATTGGTTATTATCCCCTGGGTTATTGGTTATTATCCCCTGGGTTATTGGTTATTATCCCCTGGTTTATTGGTTATTTTCCCCTGGTTTATTGGTTATTTTCCCCTGGTTTATTGGTTATTATCCCCTGGGTTATTGGTTATTATCCCCTGGGTTATTGGTTATTATCCCCTGGTTTATTGGTTATTATCCCCTGGTTTATTGGTTATTATCCCCTGGGTTATTGGTTATTATCCCCTGGGTTATTGGTTATTATCCCCTGGTTTATTGGTTATTATCCCCTGGTTTATTGGTTATTATCCCCTGGTTTATTGGTTATTATCCCCTGGTTTATTGGTTATTATCCCCTGGTTTATTATCCCCTGGTTTATTGGTTATTATCCCCTGGTTTATTATCCCCTGGTGTATTGGTTATTATCCCCTGGTTTATTATCCCCTGGTTTATTGGTTATTATCCCCTGGTTTATTATCCCCTGGTTTATTGGTTATTATCCCCTGGTTTATTATCCCCTGGGTTATTGGTTATTTTCCCGTGGGTTATTGGTTATTTTCCCCTGGTTTATTGGTTATTATCCCCTGGTTTATTGGTTATTATCCCCTGGGTTATTGGTTATTATCCCCTGGGTTATTGGTTATTATCCCCTGGTTTATTGGTTATTATCCCCTGGTTTATTGGTTATTATCCCCTGGTTTATTGGTTATTATCCCCTGGTTTATTATCCCCTGGTTTATTGGTTATTATCCCCTGGTTTATTATCCCCTGGTGTATTGGTTATTATCCCCTGGTTTATTATCCCCTGGGTTATTGGTTATTATCCCCTGGGTTATTGGTTATTATCCCCTGGGTTATTGGTTATTATCCCCTGGGTTATTGGTTATTATCCCCTGGGTTATTGGTTATTATCCCCTGGGTTATTGGTTATTATCCCCTGGGTTATTGGTTATTATCCCCTGGGTTATTGGTTATTATCCCCTGGGTTATTGGTTATTATCCCCTGGGTTATTGGTTATTATCCCCTGGGTTATTGGTTATTATCCCCTGGTTTATTGGTTACTTTCCCCTGGTTTATTGGTTATTATCCCCTGGTGTATTGGTTATTATCCCCTGGTGTATTGGTTATTATCCCCTGGTTTATTGGTTATTATCCCCTGGTGTATTGGTTATTATCCCCTGGTGTATTGGTTATTATCCCCTGGGTTATTGGTTATTATCCCCTGGGTTATTGGTTATTATCCCCTGGGTTATTGGTTATTATCCCCTGGTTTATTGGTTTATTATCCCCTGGGTTATTGGTTATTATCCCCTGGGTTATTGGTTATTATCCCCTGGGTTATTGGTTATTATCCCCTGGGTTATTGGTTATTATCCCCTGGGTTATTGGTTATTATCCCCTGGTTTATTGGTTATTATCCCCTGGTTTATTGGTTATTATCCCCTGGTGTATTGGTTATTATCCCCTGGTGTATTGGTTATTATCCCCTGGGTTATTGGTTATTATCCCCTGGGTTATTGGTTATTATCCCCTGGGTTATTGGTTATTATCCCCTGGTTTATTGGTTTATTATCCCCTGGGTTATTGGTTATTATCCCCTGGGTTATTGGTTATTATCCCCTGGGTTATTGGTTATTATCCCCTGGGTTATTGGTTATTTTCCCCTGGGTTATTGGTTATTATCTCCTGGGTTATTGGTTATTATCCCCTGGGTTATTGGTTATTTTCCCCTGGGTTATTGGTTATTATCCCCTGGGTTATTGGTTATTATCCCCTGGGTTATTGGTTATTATCCCCTGGTTTATTGGTTATTATCCCCTGGGTTATTGGTTATTATCCCCTGGTTTATTGGTTATTATCCCCTGGTTTATTGGTTATTTTCCCCTGGGTTATTGGTTATTATCCCCTGGGTTATTGGTTATTATCCCCTGGGTTATTGGTTATTATCCCCTGGGTTATTGGTTATTATCCGCTGGGTTATTGGTTATTATCCCCTGGTTTATTGGTTATTATCCCCTGGGTTATTGGTTATTATCCCCTGGGTTATTGGTTATTATCCGCTGGGTTATTGGTTATTATCCCCTGGGTTATTATCCGCTGGGTTATTATCCCCTGGGTTATTGGTTATTATCCGCTGGGTTATTATCCCCTGGGTTATTGGTTATTATCTCGTGGTTTCTTGTTTATTATCCCCTGGTTTATTGGTTATTATCTCGTGGTTTCTTGTTTATTATCCCCTGGGTTATTGGTTATTATCCCCTGGTTTATTGGTTATTATCCCCTGGGTTATTATCCGCTGGGTTATTATCCCCTGGGTTATTGTTTATTATCCGCTGGGTTATTATCCCCTGGGTTATTGGTTATTATCTCGTGGTTTCTTGTTTATTATCCCCTGGTTTATTGGTTATTATCTTGTGGTTTCTTGTTTATTATCCCCTGGGTTATTGGTTATTATCCCCTGGTTTATTGGTTATTATCCCCTGGGTTATTGGTTATTATCCCCTGGGTTATTGGTTATTATCCGCTGGGTTATTGGTTATTATCCCCTGGGTTATTATCCGCTGGGTTATTATCCCCTGGGTTATTGGTTATTATCCGCTGGGTTATTATCCCCTGGGTTATTGGTTATTATCTCGTGGTTTCTTGTTTATTATCCCCTGGTTTATTGGTTATTATCTCGTGGTTTCTTGTTTATTATCCCCTGGGTTATTGGTTATTATCCCCTGGTTTATTGGTTATTATCCCCTGGGTTATTATCCGCTGGGTTATTATCCCCTGGGTTATTGGTTATTATCCCCTGGTTTATTATCCCCTGGTTTATTGGTTATTATCCCCTGGTTTATTATCCCCTGGTTTATTGGTTATTATCCCCTGGGTTATTGGTTATTATCCCCTGGGTTATTGGTTATTATCCCCTGGTTTATTGGTTATTATCCCCTGGTTTATTGGTTATTATCCCCTGGTTTATTATCCCCTGGTTTATTGGTTATTATCCCCTGGTTTATTATCCCCTGGTTTATTGGTTATTATCCCCTGGTTTATTATCCCCTGGGTTATTGGTTATTATCCCCTGGGTTATTGGTTATTTTCCCCTGGGTTATTGGTTATTATCCCCTGGTTTATTGGTTACTTTCCCCTGGTTTATTGGTTATTATCCCCTGGGTTATTGGTTATTATCCCCTGGTTTATTGGTTATTATCCCCTGGTTTATTATCCCCTGGTTTATTGGTTATTATCCCCTGGGTTATTATCCCCTGGGTTATTGGTTATTATCCCCTGGGTTATTGGTTATTATCCCCTGGGTTATTGGTTATTATCCGCTGGTTTATTGGTTATTATCCCCTGGTTTATTGGTTATTATCCCCTGGGTTATTGGTTATTATCCCCTGGGTTATTGGTTATTATCCCCTGGGTTATTGGTTATTATCCCCTGGGTTATTATCCGCTGGTTTATTGGTTATTATCCCCTGGTTTATTATCCCCTGGTTTATTGGTTATTATCCCCTGCTTTATTATCCCCTGGTTTATTGGTTATTATCCCCTGGGTTATTGGTTATTATCCCCTGGGTTATTGGTTATTATCCCCTGGGTTATTGGTTATTATCCCCTGGGTTATTGGTTATTATCCGCTGGTTTATTGGTTATTATCCCCTGGTTTATTGGTTATTTTCCCCTGGGTTATTGGTTATTATCCCCTGGTTTATTGGTTATTATCCCCTGGGTTATTGGTTATTATCCCCTGGGTTATTGGTTATTATCCCCTGGGTTATTGGTTATTATCCCCTGGGTTATTGGTTATTATCCCCTGGGTTATTATCCGCTGGTTTATTGGTTATTATCCCCTGGGTTATTGGTTATTATCCCCTGGTTTATTGGTTATTATCCCCTGGGTTATTGGTTATTATCCCCTGGGTTATTGGTTATTATCCCCTGGGTTATTGGTTATTATCCCCTGGGTTATTGGTTATTATCCCCTGGGTTATTATCCGCTGGTTTATTGGTTATTATCCCCTGGTTTATTGGTTATTATCCCCTGGGTTATTGGTTATTATCCCCTGGTTTATTGGTTATTATCCCCTGGGTTATTGGTTATTATCCCCTGGGTTATTGGTTATTATCCCCTGGGTTATTGGTTATTATCCCCTGGGTTATTGGTTATTATCCCCTGGGTTATTGGTTATTATCCCCTGGGTTATTGGTTATTATCCCCTGGGTTATTATCCGCTGGTTTATTGGTTATTATCCCCTGGGTTATTGGTTATTTTCCCCTGGGTTATTGGTTATTATCCCCTGGGTTATTGGTTATTATCCCCTGGGTTATTGGTTATTATCCCCTGGGTTATAATCCGCTGGTTTATTGGTTATTATCCCCTGGGTTATTGGTTATTATCCCCTGGTTTATTGGTTATTATCCCCTGGTTTATTGGTTATTTTCCCCTGGGTTATTGGTTATTATCCCCTGGGTTATTGGTTATTATCCCCTGGGTTATTGGTTATTATCCCCTGGGTTATTATCCGCTGGTTTATTGGTTATTATCCCCTGGGTTATTGGTTATTATCCCCTGGTTTATTGGTTATTATCCCCTGGGTTATTGGTTATTATCCCCTGGGTTATTGGTTATTATCCCCTGGGTTATTGGTTATTATCCCCTGGTTTATTGGTTATTATCCCCTGGGTTATTGGTTATTATCCCCTGGGTTATTATCCGCTGGTTTATTGGTTATTATCCCCTGGGTTATTGGTTATTATCCCCTGGTTTATTGGTTATTATCCCCTGGTTTATTGGTTATTATCCCCTGGGTTATTGGTTATTATCCCCTGGGTTATTGGTTATTATCCCCTGGGTTATTGGTTATTATCCCCTGGTTTATTGGTTATTATCCCCTGGTTTATTGGTTATTATCCCCTGGTTTATTATCCCCTGGTTTATTGGTTATTATCCCCTGGTTTATTATCCCCTGGGTTATTGGTTATTATCCCCTGGGTTATTGGTTATTATCCCCTGGGTTATTGGTTATTTTCCCCTGGTTTATTGGTTATTATCCCCTGGTTTATTGGTTATTATCCCCTGGGTTATTGGTTATTATCCCCTGGGTTATTGGTTATTATCCCCTGGTTTATTGGTTATTATCCCCTGGTTTATTGGTTATTATCCCCTGGTTTATTGGTTATTATCCCCTGGTTTATTGGTTATTGTGACGAACCCTACTGCATAGAACTGTATTGCGGGTTCATCTGTTTCCATGGGATTCGTGGATTTCCTGTCCGTACGCTATTGGTTTTTCGTTTCCTAAAGTACCGAATAAAACTACCGAACATCGGCCACCCAGGAGAGGAGTGTGCGGCTCATTAACACCTTGACCACAAATTAGAACGCTGTGGTTAACCGCAAACACCTCTCCATTCCATTTCATACGGGTGGTCGTCGTTCGTATGCCGACCACGAGGCGGCGGCCATTTTGGACACGAGGCGAATCAGCGGTGTTCGGTGCAAAACCCATGGATCTAAAAACGGACTCTTTATCTACCGAACACCGCTGGAGACGGCCGTCCCTCCTTCTATTCCCTTGGAGGCATACGAACCCTGTTCCGTTCGGGGGTTTTCTTCATCCGTATGGACTTACCCAGATAGCCGGCCCATGGAGTCCTTCGTACACCGAAAGACTTATGAGAGACTTTGACTCCATGGCGATTGGACTGTGTACTTCGGATCTGAGCGCTATTCGGCAGGAATATGCCTTCAGATTCAGGCTATCTGGGGATACGTTGCACGAACACTATATCTTCGGTATTTCGGATTTTATGTATTTTATTGCATTTTGTATGTTTGTGTTTAAAATGGCGATGGTTCCTATCCTCGGAGTTAATTAGATTTCTCCCTAATTATCTCCGGGATAGGAAGAAATGTCTTATGGGTAAAATGGGGAGGGCTTGTGTTATGGCCACTGCGATTGGCTACTGTTAAATATATTTTACAGTCTTCCACCAGGTCCCCTAGGGGAGTGTCTACCTGGTGGAGACCTGCATAAATACTGGGCAGGTAGCCCCCATTAAACACATTCTGCTTGACCTTCAAAACGGAGCTTTGTCTCGTTTGTGGAGGGATTGACTATTGGGACAGCGTTTTCGTTTATTTCTAGCTGTGGAAGGATTTCGGATGGATTGCTGATCGGGAGTTACCGCATTCGTATGCTCCGGTCGGGAGTCTTATGATCGGTTATGCTGGAACTGCATTTCTGGAGAAAGGGGATTATCGGCTAAACGGCGGCTTCACTCTCCAGGCGGCGAGTGTCGTAACAACTGGTGGCAAGCGACGGGATGAATCCCACCGCCCTGAAGGCCAGCTACACACCCCGGATTGGAAATGCAATATGAGGAGTTAAGGCGTGCTACCCTTAAAGACATTTTGGAGCGCAGAGGACGATCAGCGAGCAATCTCAAGAAAAGAGAGATTATTGCTATATTGGTAGAGATGGATACAGCACAGGGAAGGGAGATAGCTAATGTGCCTGGCCTACTGGATCTAACACCCGAGGAAATAGCGTTTAACCGGGCAGTTCAGATCAGGCTGGCACACTTTGGCCCCAACCCTGCAGCGGATATTGTGGTTCAAGTACAAGCCGCAGTAACAGCACAACAGGCGCTCCAGAGAAGCGGAGCTGCAGCAGCAGAGGTACCCCATAATAACAATGGGAAGAAAAAGGTACCATTTGCTGCTTTTAAAAACTTTATTGAGACTGAAGGAGAGATAGACGGGTTCCTGGCGGACTTTGAACGACAGTGTGCTTTACACCAGGTACCCGCAGAAGAATGGGTTCCTATCCTCTCTGGGAAACTATCCGGCCGGGCTAGTGAAGCTTTTCGGGCCATCCCAGAGGAGGAACTCACTAGCTACCGGACAGTAAAAGATGCTCTTTTGACCCGGTACGCTGTTACCCCTGAGGCGTACCGGAGGCGATTCCGGGACAATAATAAACAGGCTGGTGATTCCTATGTGGAATGGGCATGCCGGGTACACCGCACGGCAGCCCACTGGATGACAGGATGTCGAGCGGTAACTGGGGAAGAGGTGCTGCAAGTGTTCCTGCTAGAACACTGCTTTGACAAATTACCTGCAGGAGTTCGAGAGTGGGTCAGGGACCGCAAACCCGCTACCTTCCACGAAGCTGCTCGTCTGGCTGACGAATACACTGATGCCCGTAAGCTCGATCAGACAGCAGCCAAGGTCCCTGCCCGAGTGGAATACAAACCGGCAGCACCTCCAACCACCAACCTATATCACCCCCCAGCACAACGTACCCCCGCTATACCGCCAGCAACCAACCATGGGCAGTCAGCCCGATTCAACAAACGGGGTTACTCCAACCAGGTCCAGTGCTTTGGGTGCAAACAGATGGGACATAAAAAACAAGAATGCCCTTTAAACCACGCCAACCAAGCACCATCCTGGAGAAACCCAGCCGGCGGAGCCCAGCAACCACCTCAGCCTTCTGCTCACTGCCTGGAGCAGGAGGAGTTTTGGGGTTTCCTGCACGAAGCAGACCCAGTTCACGCAGCTCAGCAGGACAACCGCCAACACCACAGACAGACCGTTAAGTTGAACGGGAAAGAGGTCACTGGTCTAAGAGACACCGGGGCTACGATGACCTTGCTCCAAAAGAACCTGGTTTCGGAACACCAACACACCGGGAACACTGTGGCAGTAAGGGTGGCAGGAGGCGCCGTGTTCCGTCTGCCTGTTGCCCGGGTTCATTTGGACTGGGGAGCGGGAGCTGGACATGTGAATGTGGGGGTTATGAAGGACTTGCCTGCCGATGTTTTGCTGGGAAATGATTTGGCCCCTTTGATTTCCGCCTATGCTACTATGGGACCTGGCGAAGCCAACCCAGTGACTACCCGTGCTCAGACCCGTGCTGCTGGAACCGGCCCACCTGCTGCTGAGACCCAGGTAAGGACCGATTCCCCGACTGACACCCCAGGGCCGACGTTAGCTAGTTGGGATTCCCCGGAGGAGTTCGGGAGGGAAACCCAGACAGACCCATCTCTCCAGAGGTATAGAGGCAGAGCAGACACTGGAGAGGAGGGAGCAGAGGGGGAGCGGTATGAGTGGGTAGGGGACAGGTTATATCGGATCCCTAAGCCATCCCAGAAAAGTGTTGCCCCTCCGCCGAATCGACAGCTGGTAGTGCCCGCGAAATACCGGCGAGAGATTCTGCGGATAGGGCATGATGTCCCGCTAGCCGGACATCTAGGGTCCCGCCGCACAGGCCATAGGATTATGCAGAATTTCTTTTGGCCAGGAATTAACCAGGCTGTGCGGATCTATTGTAGCACGTGTGACACTTGTCAACGGGTAGGGAAGCGGGGGGACCACCCAAAAGGTAGGCTTATGTCGATGCCTATTATTGGGGAGCCCTTTGCCCGCATAGCCGTTGATATTGTGGGTCCACTGGCCAGGGCTAGTCCATCTGGTAAGAAATACATTCTCACCGTGGTGGACTACGCCACTCGCTATCCAGAGGCAGTGGCGCTGTCTAACATAGAGGCAGAGACAGTTGCCGATGCCCTGGTTAGGATTTTTACCAGGGTCGGGTTCCCTCAAGAGATTCTCTCTGACCAGGGAACCCAATTTACCGCTGTGCTCACCCAGCAGCTGTGGAGGGTATGCGGCATTAAACCGATACTTAGTTCCCCATACCATCCACAGACTAACGGTCTCTGCGAGCGATTTAATGGCACCCTCAAACAGATGCTGAGGACCTTTTCTGACACTTGCCGAGACTGGGAGCGATTCCTGCCTCATCTGTTGTTTGCCTACAGAGAGGTGCCCCAGGAATCTACTGGGTTCTCCCCCTTTGAGCTGCTTTATGGGAGAAGGGTCCGCGGACCTCTAGATCTCATTAGAGGCCACTGGGAGGGGGAGACAGAGCAGGAAGGTACCCCCATAGTACCGTATGTTCTGGAACTTCGGGACCGCATGGAGAAACTGTCTCTGATGGCAAGGGAGAATCTCCGGGTGGCCCAGGGGAGACAGAAGGAATGGTATGATCGGGGTGCCCGACAGCGAGTATTCCAGGTTGGGCAGAAGGTACTAGTGCTCAAACCTGTGAAGGCGAACAAGATGCAGGCATCTTGGCAGGGCCCGTATAAAGTATTAGCCCAGGTGTGCGATACTACGTACCTTATAGCCAGCTGTTCAGATGACAGGATTCAGCGATCCTTTCATGTGAACATGCTAAAGGAATATCAGGAACGACCGGAGGATATAGCCGCAGTGTGTGCCCCCGCTGCAGACGATACCGAAAGCTTACCCCTACCCGACCTATTAGCCAGAGGTGCCCAGACGGATCTGACTGAGCTCGTACAGCTAGGGGACAGGTTAAGCCCCACGGAGAAGGAACAGGCGAAACAGCTTCTGTGGGAGAAGCAGGCGACGTTCTCCCAAGAACCCGGCTACACTACCCTAGCTGTACATAAGGTAGAGACCCCTGGACAGAACCCCTTACGACAGCCCCCTTACCGTATCCCTGAAGCAGTCCGAGAAGGAATGCGGAAGGAGATAGAGGAGATGACCCAGCTTGGGGTCATCGAGCACTCCGATAGCCCTTGGGCCTCCCCTGTAGTCCTGGTGCCTAAGAAAGATGGGACCACCCGGTTCTGTGTGGACTACAGGAGGCTCAACGAGCGGACCACCACTGACGCCTACCCGATGCCACGGGTAGACGAGTTATTAGACCGCATTGCCAGGGGACGCTACCTGACCACCATAGACCTGTGTAAGGGCTACTGGCAGATTCCCCTGGCCAAGGACGCCATCCCCAAGTCGGCCTTCGTCACCCCCTTTGGCTTATACCAATTTAAGGTTATGCCATTTGGGATGAAGAACGCCCCAGCTACCTTCCAACGAATGGTGGATAGGCTCCTTGATGGCTTCCAGGACTTTGCTTGTGCATACCTGGATGATATTGCGATCTACAGTGAGTCCTGGGAGGAACACCTGGTACACATAGGGGTAGTACTGGATAAAATTCGGGCCGCTGGCCTGACGTTAAAGCCAGAGAAGTGTCATCTAGGTATGGCTGAGGTACAATACTTGGGTCACAGGGTAGGGTGTGGGAGCCAGAGACCAGAGCCGGCCAAGATAGAGGCAGTAGCGAACTGGCCCACACCTATAACCAAGACCCAAGTATTGGCCTTCCTAGGGACTGCAGGGTATTACAGACGCTTTGTCCCCGACTATAGCTCGATAGCTAAACCCCTGACAGACCTGACTAAGAAGAACCTCCCTAAGCAGGTCCTGTGGTCTCCAGCTTGTGAAGCTGCGTTTCAAGCACTTAAGCAGGCCCTCATGAATGCCCCTGTCCTGGCTGCCCCACTTCCTAACAAACGTTTTCTCGTCCATACAGATGCTTCCATGTATGGACTGGGGGCTGTGCTAAGCCAGGTCGGGGAAGATGGAGGAGAACACCCTGTCGCATACCTCAGTCGAAAGCTGTTACCCCGGGAAGTGAGTTATGCGGCAGTAGAGAAAGAGTGTTTGGCCCTGGTCTGGGCATTGAAGAAATTGAGCCCCTATTTGTATGGACAGGAATTTTCCCTTATCACGGACCACAATCCCCTTGTTTGGCTTAACCGGGTCTCGGGAGACAATGGTAGACTGCTGCGGTGGAGTTTAGCATTACAGCCATATAACTTCACCATCAGTTACCGACCCGGTAAGCAGAATGGGAATGCAGATGGGTTATCCCGGCAAACCGACGTCCTTACTACTTCCTAGTCCGGTCATCCCCACGTTGACCCGCTAAAGGGCCAAGCCGGGTCTGCCGGAGTGTTCCACAAGGGGGGAGCCGTGTGACGAACCCTACTGCATAGAACTGTATTGCGGGTTCATCTGTTTCCATGGGATTCGTGGATTTCCTGTCCGTACGCTATTGGTTTTTCGTTTCCTAAAGTACCGAATAAAACTACCGAACATCGGCCACCCAGGAGAGGAGTGTGCGGCTCATTAACACCTTGACCACAAATTAGAACGCTGTGGTTAACCGCAAACACCTCTCCATTCCATTTCATACGGGTGGTCGTCGTTCGTATGCCGACCACGAGGCGGCGGCCATTTTGGACACGAGGCGAATCAGCGGTGTTCGGTGCAAAACCCATGGATCTAAAAACGGACTCTTTATCTACCGAACACCGCTGGAGACGGCCGTCCCTCCTTCTATTCCCTTGGAGGCATACGAACCCTGTTCCGTTCGGGGGTTTTCTTCATCCGTATGGACTTACCCAGATAGCCGGCCCATGGAGTCCTTCGTACACCGAAAGACTTATGAGAGACTTTGACTCCATGGCGATTGGACTGTGTACTTCGGATCTGAGCGCTATTCGGCAGGAATATGCCTTCAGATTCAGGCTATCTGGGGATACGTTGCACGAACACTATATCTTCGGTATTTCGGATTTTATGTATTTTATTGCATTTTGTATGTTTGTGTTTAAAATGGCGATGGTTCCTATCCTCGGAGTTAATTAGATTTCTCCCTAATTATCTCCGGGATAGGAAGAAATGTCTTATGGGTAAAATGGGGAGGGCTTGTGTTATGGCCACTGCGATTGGCTACTGTTAAATATATTTTACAGTCTTCCACCAGGTCCCCTAGGGGAGTGTCTACCTGGTGGAGACCTGCATAAATACTGGGCAGGTAGCCCCCATTAAACACATTCTGCTTGACCTTCAAAACGGAGCTTTGTCTCGTTTGTGGAGGGATTGACTATTGGGACAGCGTTTTCGTTTATTTCTAGCTGTGGAAGGATTTCGGATGGATTGCTGATCGGGAGTTACCGCATTCGTATGCTCCGGTCGGGAGTCTTATGATCGGTTATGCTGGAACTGCATTTCTGGAGAAAGGGGATTATCGGCTAAACGGCGGCTTCACTCTCCAGGCGGCGAGTGTCGTAACAGTTATTATCCCCTGGTTTATTATCCCCTGGTTTATTGGTTATTATCCCCTGGTTTATTATCCCCTGGTGTATTGGTTATTATCCCCTGGTTTATTATCCCCTGGTTTATTGGTTATTATCCCCTGGTTTATTGGTTACTTTCCCCTGGTTTATTGGTTATTATCCCCTGGTTTATTGGTTATTATCCCCTGGTGTATTGGTTATTATCCCCTGGTGTATTGGTTATTATCCCCTGGGTTATTGGTTATTATCCCCTGGGTTATTGGTTATTATCCCCTGGGTTATTGGTTATTATCCGCTGGTTTATTGGTTATTATCCCCTGGGTTATTGGTTATTATCCCCTGGGTTATTGGTTATTATCCCCTGGGTTATTGGTTATTATCCCCTGGTGTATTGGTTATTATCCCCTGGTGTATTGGTTATTATCCCCTGGGTTATTGGTTATTATCCCCTGGGTTATTGGTTATTATCCCCTGGGTTATTGGTTATTATCCCCTGGGTTATTGGTTATTATCCCCTGGGTTATTGGTTTATTTTCCCCTGGGTTATTGGTTATTATCCCCTGGGTTATTGGTTATTATCCCCTGGGTTATTGGTTATTATCCGCTGGTTTATTGGTTATTATCCCCTGGTTTATTGGTTATTATCCCCTGGGTTATTGGTTATTATCCGCTGGTTTATTGGTTATTATCCCCTGGGTTATTGGTTATTATCCCCTGGTTTATTATCCCCTGGTTTATTGGTTATTATCCCCTGGGTTATTATCCCCTGGGTTATTGGTTATTATCCCCTGGGTTATTGGTTATTATCCCCTGGTTTATTGGTTATTATCCCCTGGTTTATTATCCCCTGGTGTATTGGTTATTATCCCCTGGTTTATTATCCCCTGGTTTATTGGTTATTATCCCCTGGTTTATTGGTTATTATCCCCTGGTTTATTATCCCCTGGGTTATTGGTTATTATCCCCTGGGTTATTGGTTATTATCCCCTGGGTTATTGGTTATTATCCCCTGGGTTATTGGTTATTATCCCCTGGGTTATTGGTTATTATCCCCTGGGTTATTGGTTATTATCCCCTGGGTTATTGGTTATTATCCCCTGGGTTATTGGTTATTTTCCCCTGGTTTATTGGTTATTATCCCCTGGTTTATTGGTTTATTATCCCCTGGGTTATTGGTTATTATCCCCTGGGTTATTGGTTATTATCCCCTGGGTTATTGGTTATTATCCCCTGGGTTATTGGTTATTATCCGCTGGGTTATTGGTTATTATCCCCTGGTTTATTGGTTATTATCCCCTGGGTTATTGGTTATTATCCCCTGGGTTATTGGTTATTATCCCCTGGTTTATTGGTTATTATCCCCTGGGTTATTGGTTTATTATCCCCTGGGTTATTGGTTATTATCCCCTGGGTTATTGGTTATTATCCCCTGGGTTATTGGTTATTATCCCCTGGGTTATTGGTTATTATCCCCTGGGTTATTGGTTATTATCCCCTGGGTTATTGGTTATTATCCCCTGTGTTATTGGTTATTATCCCCTGGGTTATTGGTTATTATCCCCTGGGTTATTGGTTATTATCCCCTGCTTTATTGGTTATTATCCCCTGGGTTATTGGTTATTATCCCCTGGGTTATTGGTTATTATCCCCTGGGTTATTGGTTATTATCCCCTGGGTTATTGGTTATTATCCCCTGGGTTATTGGTTATTATCCCCTGGGTTATTGGTTATTATCCCCTGGGTTATTGGTTATTATCCCCTGGGTTATTGGTTATTATCCCCTGGGTTATTGGTTATTATCCCCTGGTTTATTGGTTATTATCCCCTGGTTTATTGGTTATTATCCCCTGGGTTATTGGTTATTATCCCCTGGGTTATTGTTTATTTTCCCCTGGGTTATTGGTAATTATCCGCTGGTTTATTGGTTATTATCCCCTGGGTTATTGGTTATTATCCGCTGGTTTATTGGTTATTATCCCCTGGGTTATTGGTTATTATCCCCTGGTTTATTGGTTATTATCCCCTGGGTTATTGGTTATTATCCCCTGGTTTATTGGTTATTATCCCCTGGGTTATTGGTTATTATCCCCTGGGTTATTGGTTATTATCCCCTGGTTTATTGGTTATTATCCCCTGGTTTATTGGTTATTATCCCCTGGGTTATTGGTTATTATCCCCTGGGTTATTGGTTATTATCCCCTGGGTTATTGGTTATTATCCCCTGGTTTATTGGTTATTATCCCCTGGTTTATTGGTTATTATCCCCTGGGTTATTGGTTATTATCCCCTGGTTTATTATCCCCTGGGTTATTGGTTATTATCCCCTGGGTTATTATCCCCTGGTTTATTATCCCCTGGGTTATTGGTTATTATCCCCTGGGTTATTGGTTATTATCCCCTGGTTTATTGGTTATTATCCCCTGGTTTATTGGTTATTATCCCCTGGTTTATTGGTTATTTTCCCCTGGTTTATTGGTTATTATCCCCTGGGTTATTGGTTATTATCCCCTGGTTTATTGGTTATTTCCCCCTGGTTTATTGGTTATTATCCCCTGGGTTATTGGTTATTATCCCCTGGTTTATTGGTTATTATCCCCTGGTTTATTGGTTATTATCCCCTGGTTTATTGGTTATTATCCCCTGGTTTATTGGTTATTATCCCCTGGGTTATTGGTTATTATCCCCTGGTTTATTGGTTATTATCCCCTGGTTTATTGGTTATTATCCCCTGGGTTATTGGTTATTATCCCCTGGGTTATTGGTTATTTTCCCCTGGTTTATTGGTTATTATCCCCTGGGTTATTGGTTATTATCCCCTGGTTTATTGGTTATTATCCCCTGGTTTATTGGTTATTATCCCCTGGTTTATTGGTTATTATCCCCTGGTTTATTGGTTATTATCCCCTGGGTTATTGGTTATTGTAGCGGAATGCAGTAAGCCTGTCCTGCAAAATGCCTGTGTGACTGTGTTCGTATAATTTTTCCCTATGTTGAAATTGCTGTTCGTCTGTTTATTATGTGAATTATATGTTATTCGGTAGTTTCCATCCGTACTATATACTTATGGAAACTACCGAACGGAGGGGCCACCCCGGAGAGAAGTGTGCCAGCAATTAAGGTTCACATTCTTCCCCAAACCGCAAGTTAACCGGCATTAACATTGTATCTGGGTGGCCGCCATTCGGCATGCGTACACGTGGCGGCGGCCATCTTACGCATGAAAATCCCAGCGGTGTTTGGTCGTCGAGTGCCTGGAACTCAAATCGGACACTCAGACAACCAAACCCCGCTGAGACCTCCAGAGCTCCGTAACTGCCGAACGGAGAGACATAACGAATCCCCATTCGGTAGTAATAAAGTACCGAATGAGGGAATCACTATCTAGGTGAATGTAAATGTGGATGGCAATTGTAAATGTCTATTTTAACTACCGAACGGAGACCGACCGCAGGGCCCATTCTCATGGAACCCTTTTCGGATACCAACTCGTGTGCGGTCGGTCAAACTTCACTTGCCGGTAACTGCCGAACCCCTGGTCCGATCTGGGTGAATTTTGGATATTATATTCACCCAGATCAGGGCTACCCAGCGGTACCCTGATATTAAAGATATATGATATTTTAGAGGTACATCCAAGTTTGGGGTAAACTACTGTACAACTTAAGGGGATTATGACTCACTCTGAGGGGAGGAGATGTGTGGGAGGTAACAAGAATGTTATTGGTTACTGTCATAATTGCTGTAGTTCCCTCCCTTGCATGGGAGCAGGCTTTATAAGAAACCCTGGAATAAACGATTGTCAGTTCTACTCCTGAAACTGTGTGTCGTCCAGTTATTGGGAGTGCTGTGGGGATATTGCTGTACCGTTTTACCTGCTGGAAACTCTGCTGTGGATTTACTAATGACTTGTTCCTGAGCCTTCCTTGGATCTAAAGGGGAGAATAGCTGCGAGAAATCAGCTCTCCGCTACATTGGTTGGCAGCGCTGGGATCCAGACTCACAGAGGAACAAGGATTAATGGAGATTGACCTTTCTACGCTAAAAAGAACCACCTTGAAAGATCTTCTGGAAGCAAAAGGTGTTTCTGCCAGCAGCAAATCCAAAGCAACGCTCATCACCGAAGTAATGGCAGAATACAGAGCAGAGGAGGTCCAGGCCACGGAACAAAGACCTGAAACAGAACAGGAGGAGTTCCAAAGGCAATTACAATACAGACTGGCCTTCTATGGGGAAAACCCACCCACAGAGATCATCTCTAAAACCATGACAGAGGTGCAGGAATTTGTAAAGAGAAACAGGAGACCACAAACACCAGAAAGAGGTACCGCAGGAGCTATAGCACAAGAGGGTAAGCCCAAAATTCCCTACCAAGCGTTTAAAACGTATGTGGAAGCAGAGGAGGATATAGATGCCTTCCTACAGGACTTTGAGAGACTATGTACACTGCATAACATACCAAGGGAAGAGTGGGTACCCATATTAGCGGGACGGCTGTCAGGAAGGGCAGCGGAAGCCTACCGCACTGTACCAGATGTGGAAATTAGGAACTATAACCGGGTGAAAGAGATTATCTTGGCCCGGTATGCAATAACAGCAGAGGCATACCGGAGACGTTTCAGGGAACTGAAAAAGGTGGACAAAGATTCACATGCGGAGTGGGCTTGCCGACTAGAAAGGGCAGCCCTTGGGTGGATGCAGTCGAGTAAAGCGAGGTCCATGGAGGACTTATTACAAATGCTGCTGTTGGAGCAGTTTTATGAGGGGATATCCTCAGAACTGCAGGAATGGGTGAGGGACCGTAACCCCACCACCCTCACCGAGGCTGCCAAAAAGGCAGATGACTTTATGGATGCTCGCAGACAAACCAAGACAGTGGGTAACAAACCGGCCATGCGGCCACTGGGGGTAAATTCATTTTCTCCTAACCCTCAACCCCCACCAAGATCCCTTCCTCCACCAGCACCAGCCGCAGCGCAGCCGAGATACCGCACACCTGCTTCTGTGCAATGCCACCGATGCCAGAGGTGGGGACATTACCAACGAGATTGTCCGCAGTCCAGGGAACGCAACACCTGGATCCGACCAGGGCCCCCACCACCACCACCGAGAGCAGCAGCCCATCATTACCAGGACGAGGTACCACTTCCCTACAGCTCTGCCGTTCCAGTCACGACTGTGGAACAGTGGGAAGTGCTGCATGAGGCCAACCCCTTGCAGGCACAGGCGGATAACCGCCAGCACCATAGGCAAACCGTATATCTGGAAGGGAAGCCTATGCAGGGGCTCAGAGACTCAGGAGCCACCATCACCCTGGTGCAAAGCCATTTGGTTCCAGATAAGGCTAAACTGAATAAGACTGTGGCTGTCAGGGTTGCAGGGGGAGCCGTGTATCGGCTAGACACAGCCAGGGTACATTTGCATTGGGGTGCGGGGTACGGGAATGTGGAAGTGGGACTAATGCCGCAATTACCTGCTGAGGTGGTCCTGGGGAATGACCTGGGCAAACTCACCTCCGCATTTGAACCACAACCTACTGAAGAAGCACACCCAGTAGTCACCAGGCAACAGGCCCGCACCCAACAAAACAACGCACTGCCGGAGGTCCAGGTAAGAGATTCCTCCCCTTCCCTAGACTGTATCCCTTGGGCCCCTCCTGACGAGTTTGTAGCCGAGGTAGTCACTGACCCCACCTTACAGGTATACCGAGACAAGGTCACCTCTATCCAACCGGGGGCGGAGGGGGAAAGATTTGTATGGGACCGACAGTTATTATACCGGGAATCAAGTAAACAAATAGACGGGTCAGACCCCATTACCACAAGACAGCTGGTGGTACCTCAGAGGTACCGAACCGAATTACTCCGGATAGCGCACGATATTCCGCTATCCGGACATTTGGGGGTCAGCCGTACCAGATATCGATTGACCCAGAGTTTCTTTTGGCCAGGGATTAGCCAGGAGGTACGCAGGTACTGTAATACCTGCGACACGTGCCAGAGGGTGGGAAAGAGGGGGGATAAGCATAAGGCGAAGCTGCACCCCCTACCCATAATTGAGGAACCCTTTCATAGGGTTGCCGTAGATATTGTAGGTCCCTTCCGGAAACCCAGCCCCTCGGGCAAACGATACATCCTGACTGTAGTAGACTATGCCACGCGCTACCCCGAGGCGGTAGCTTTAACTAATATACATGCAGAGACGGTGGCTGAGGCGCTGATGCAGGTTTTCTCCCGGATGGGGCTACCCAGGGAGATCATCTCGGATCAGGGCACTCAGTTCACGGCAGAGGTTACCCAACAACTCTGGAAGTTCTGTAAAATTAAGCCTATAATTAGTGCTCCGTACCACCCCCAGACTAATGGGCTCTGCGAACGGTTCAATGGCACCTTAAAACAGATGCTCCGAACCTTCGCAGAGACTCACCGAGACTGGGAAAAATTCCTGCCGCACTTACTGTTTGCTTACAGGGAAGTGCCGCAGGAATCTACAGGATTTTCCCCTTTTGAGCTGCTATTCGGGAGGAGAGTAAGGGGACCCCTAGACTTGATTAGAGAGCACTGGGAGGGAGACCGTAGCGTGGACGGTACCCCTATTGTACCATATGTGTTGGCCCTCCGAGATCGCCTGGAAGCACTCACCAAGACGGTAAAGGAAAACCTACAGGCAGCTCAGACGCGGCAGCGCACCTGGTACGATAGAGGCGCCAGGGACCGCAGCTTTCAGGTCGGACAGAAAGTTTTAATTTTAAAACCTGTTCGACACGATAAGCTACAGGCCGCCTGGCAAGGTCCTTATAGAGTGGTAGAACAACGATGTGACACCACGTATATAATTGGCCACTGCGCAGGGAATGGGGGGCGACGCATGATCCATGTGAACATGCTGAAACCTTACCAGGAACGTTCAGAGGAGGTGACAGCGATCTGCGCCCCCACCTCTGAAGAGAGCGACAGCCTACCCCTCCCCGATCTGTTAGAAGACGGACAGCTGGCTGGGGATTTAGGAGCAGTTGTATTGGGGGATCGGTTGAGCCCACAGGAGCGTATCGAGGTACAACAGCTGCTGCAGGAAAAGCAGGAAACCTTTTCTAATGTACCTGGATACACCCCTCTGGCTACCCACCGAGTAGACACCCCAGGTCAACTCCCCATGCGCCAGACCCCGTACCGCATCCCTGAAGCGGTCCGGGAGAATATGCGCAAAGAAATTGAGGAGATGATACAGTTAGGAGTGATTGAGCCCTCAGATAGTCCCTGGGCATCTCCAGTGGTCCTCGTACCAAAGCGGGACGGCACGACCCGCTTTTGCGTGGACTACAGGAGACTGAATGAGAAGACCGTATCCGACGCATACCCGATGCCTAGGATCGATGAGTTACTAGACCGGATGGCCAGGGGACAATACCTTACCACGATTGATCTGTGCAAAGGGTATTGGCAGATTCCCCTGGCCCCGGACGCCATCCCCAAGTCCGCCTTTGTCACCCCATTCGGCCTGTACCAATTTAAGGTCATGCCGTTTGGGATGAAAAACGCGCCAGCTACCTTCCAGCGGATGGTGGACCATCTCCTAGATGGGTTCCAAGACTATACCTGCGCATATCTCGATGATATTGCCATATTTAGCGATACCTGGCAGGAACACTTGGCCCATATAGGAGCGGTCCTAGACAGGATCAGGGAGGCTGGTTTGACCCTAAAGCCAGCTAAATGTAGTATCGGGATGGCCGAGGTACAGTACCTGGGCCACCGAGTGGGCTGTGGTAAGCAGAAGCCGGAACCCGCCAAAGTAGAGGCGGTATCCCAGTGGCCTACCCCGACGACCAAAACCCAGGTGTTAGCCTTCTTAGGGACAGCAGGGTATTATCGGAAGTTTGTCCCCAATTATAGTGCCCTGGCCAAACCCCTCACTGACCTGACCCGTAAAAACCTTCCCCGCCAAGTAACCTGGACCCCGGAGTGTGAGCAGGCATTCCAAAACTTGAAAGATGCACTTGTTAATGCCCCTGTCTTGGCCGCTCCCAATCCAACTAAACGTTTTCTTGTCCACACAGACGCTTCTATGTTTGGATTGGGGGCAGTATTAAGCCAAGTCGGGGCCGATGGCGGAGAACATCCCGTGGCTTACATCAGTCGCAAACTTTTACCCCGGGAAGTAAGCTACGCCGCCATCGAGAAGGAATGCCTGGCTGTGGTGTGGGCCTTGAAGAAATTGCAACCCTATTTGTATGGACAGGCTTTTTCGCTGCTCACGGATCACAACCCGTTAGTCTGGCTGAACCGGGTGGCTGGGGACAATGCCAGGCTGCTGCGCTGGAGTTTGGCGCTACAGCCTTTTGACTTTAACATTCAATACCGCCCGGGTAAGCAAAATGGAAACGCCGACGGGTTGTCGCGACAAACTGATCTGGAGAAATGATCCGTGAGCACCCCGGTCATCCCCAAGCCGATCCGTGTGGGATCAGACTGTGTATGCCGGCTTGTGGGCAAGGGGGAGCAGTGTAGCGGAATGCAGTAAGCCTGTCCTGCAAAATGCCTGTGTGACTGTGTTCGTATAATTTTTCCCTATGTTGAAATTGCTGTTCGTCTGTTTATTATGTGAATTATATGTTATTCGGTAGTTTCCATCCGTACTATATACTTATGGAAACTACCGAACGGAGGGGCCACCCCGGAGAGAAGTGTGCCAGCAATTAAGGTTCACATTCTTCCCCAAACCGCAAGTTAACCGGCATTAACATTGTATCTGGGTGGCCGCCATTCGGCATGCGTACACGTGGCGGCGGCCATCTTACGCATGAAAATCCCAGCGGTGTTTGGTCGTCGAGTGCCTGGAACTCAAATCGGACACTCAGACAACCAAACCCCGCTGAGACCTCCAGAGCTCCGTAACTGCCGAACGGAGAGACATAACGAATCCCCATTCGGTAGTAATAAAGTACCGAATGAGGGAATCACTATCTAGGTGAATGTAAATGTGGATGGCAATTGTAAATGTCTATTTTAACTACCGAACGGAGACCGACCGCAGGGCCCATTCTCATGGAACCCTTTTCGGATACCAACTCGTGTGCGGTCGGTCAAACTTCACTTGCCGGTAACTGCCGAACCCCTGGTCCGATCTGGGTGAATTTTGGATATTATATTCACCCAGATCAGGGCTACCCAGCGGTACCCTGATATTAAAGATATATGATATTTTAGAGGTACATCCAAGTTTGGGGTAAACTACTGTACAACTTAAGGGGATTATGACTCACTCTGAGGGGAGGAGATGTGTGGGAGGTAACAAGAATGTTATTGGTTACTGTCATAATTGCTGTAGTTCCCTCCCTTGCATGGGAGCAGGCTTTATAAGAAACCCTGGAATAAACGATTGTCAGTTCTACTCCTGAAACTGTGTGTCGTCCAGTTATTGGGAGTGCTGTGGGGATATTGCTGTACCGTTTTACCTGCTGGAAACTCTGCTGTGGATTTACTAATGACTTGTTCCTGAGCCTTCCTTGGATCTAAAGGGGAGAATAGCTGCGAGAAATCAGCTCTCCGCTACAGTTATTATCCCCTGGGTTATTGGTTATTTTCCCCTGGTTTATTGGTTATTTTCCCCTGGGTTATTGGTTATTATCCCCTGGGTTATTGGTTATTTTCCCCTGGGTTATTGGTTATTATCCCCTGGTTTATTGGTTATTATCCCCTGGTTTATTGGTTATTATCCCCTGGTTTATTGGTTATTATCCCCTGGTTTATTGGTTATTATCCCCTGGGTTATTGGTTATTATCCCCTGGTTTATTGGTTATTATCCCCTGGGTTATTGGTTATTATCCCCTGGGTTATTGGTTATTTTCCCCTGGTTTATTGGTTATTATCCCCTGGGTTATTGGTTATTATCCCCTGGTTTATTGGTTATTTTCCCCTGGTTTATTGGTTATTTTCCCCTGGTTTATTGGTTATTTTCCCCTGGGTTATTGGTTATTATCCCCTGGGTTATTGGTTATTTTCCCCTGGGTTATTGGTTATTTTCCCCTGGGTTATTGGTTATTATCCCCTGGTTTATTGGTTTATTATCCCCTGGGTTATTGGTTATTATCCCCTGGGTTATTGGTTATTATCCCCTGGGTTATTGGTTATTATCCCCTGGTTTATTGGTTATTATCCCCTGGGTTATTATCCCCTGGGTTATTGGTTATTATCCCCTGGGTTATTGGTTATTATCCCCTGGGTTATTGGTTATTATCCCCTGGTTTATTGGTTATTATCCCCTGGGTTATTGGTTATTATCCCCTGGGTTATTGGTTATTATCCCCTGGTTTATTGGTTACTATCCCCTGGTTTATTGGTTATTTTCCCCTGGGTTATTGGTTATTATCCTCTGGGTTATTGGTTATTATCCCCTGGGTTATTGGTTATTATCCCCTGGATTATTGGTTATTATCCCCTGGTTTATTGGTTATTATCCCCTGGGTTATTATCCCCTGGGTTATTATCCCCTGGTTTATTGGTTATTATCCCCTGGTTTATTGGTTATTATCCCCTGGTTTATTGGTTATTTTCCCCTGGGTTATTGGTTATTATCCCCTGGGTTATTGGTTATTATCCCCTGGTTTATTGGTTATTATCCTCTGGTTTATTGGTTATTATCCCCTGGGTTATTGGTTATTATCCCCTGGGTTATTGGTTATTATCCCCTGGGTTATTGGTTATTATCCCCTGGTTTATTGGTTATTTTCCCCTGGTTTATTGGTTATTATCCCCTGGGTTATTGGTTATTATCCCCTGGGTTATTGGTTATTATCCCCTGGGTTATTGGTTATTATCCCCTGGGTTATTGGTTATTATCCCCTGGGTTATTGGTTATTATCCCCTGGGTTATTGGTTATTATCCCCTGGGTTATTGGTTATTATCCCCTGGGTTATTGGTTATTATCCCCTGGGTTATTGGTTATTATCCCCTGGGTTATTGGTTATTATCCCCTGGGTTATTGGTTATTATCCCCTGGTTTATTGGTTATTATCCCCTGGTTTATTGGTTATTATCCCCTGGGTTATTGGTTATTATCCCCTGGGTTATTGGTTATTATCCCCTGGTTTATTGGTTATTATCCCCTGGGTTATTGGTTATTATCCCCTGGGTTATTGGTTTATTATCCCCTGGGTTATTGGTTATTATCCCCTGGGTTATTGGTTATTATCAACTGGGTTATTGGTTTATTATCCCCTGGTTTATTGGTTATTATCCCCTGGGTTATTGGTTATTTTCCCCTGGGTTATTGGTTATTATCCCCTGGGTTATTGGTTATTATCCCCTGGTTTATTGGTTATTATCCCCTGGGTTATTGGTTATTATCCCCTGGTTTATTGGTTATTATCCCCTGGTTTATTGGTTATTATCCCCTGGGTTATTGGTTATTATCCCCTGGGTTATTGGTTATTATCCCCTGGGTTATTGGTTATTATCCCCTGGTTTATTGGTTATTATCCCCTGGGTTATTGGTTATTATCCCCTGGGTTATTGGTTATTATCCCCTGGGTTATTGGTTATTATCCCCTGGGTTATTGGTTATTATCCCCTGTGTTATTGGTTATTATCCCCTGGGTTATTGGTTATTATCCCCTGGGTTATTGGTTATTATCCCCTGGTTTATTGGTTATTATCCCCTGGGTTATTGGTTATTATCCCCTGGGTTATTGGTTATTATCCCCTGGGTTATTGGTTATTATCCCCTGGTTTATTGGTTATTTTCCCCTGGTTTATTATCCCCTGGCTTATTGGTTATTATCCCCTGGGTTATTGGTTATTATCCCCTGGTTTATTGGTTATTATCCCCTGGTTTATTGGTTATTTTCCCCTGGTTTATTATCCCCTGGCTTATTGGTTATTATCCCCTGGGTTATTGGTTATTATCCCCTGGTTTATTGGTTATTATCCCCTGGGTTATTGGTTATTATCCCCTGGGTTATTGGTTATTATCCCCTGGGTTATTGGTTATTATCCCCTGGTTTATTGGTTATTTTCCCCTGGTTTATTATCCCCTGGTTTATTGGTTATTATCCCCTGGGTTATTGGTTATTATCCCCTGGGTTATTGGTTATTATCCCCTGGTTTATTGGTTATTATCCCCTGGGTTATTGGTTATTATCCCCTGGGTTATTGGTTATTATCCCTTGGTTTATTGGTTATTATCCCCTGGTTTATTGGTTATTATCCCCTGGGTTATTGGTTATTATCCCCTGGGTTATTGGTTATTATCCCCTGGGTTATTGGTTATTATCCCCTGGTTTATTGGTTATTATCCCCTGGGTTATTGGTTATAATCCCCTGGGTTATTGGTTATTATCCCCTGGTTTATTGGTTATTATCCCCTTGGTTATTGGTTATTATCCCCTGGGTTATTGGTTATTTTCCCCTGGGTTATTGGTTATTATCCCCTGGGTTATTGGTTATTATCCCCTGGTTTATTGGTTATTATCCCCTGGGTTATTGGTTATTATCCCCTGGGTTATTGGTTATTATCCCCTGGGTTATTGGTTATTATCCCCTGGTTTATTGGTTATTTTCCCCTGGTTTATTATCCCCTGGTTTATTGGTTATTATCCCCTGGGTTATTGGTTATTATCCCCTGGGTTATTGGTTATTATCCCCTGGTTTATTGGTTATTATCCCCTGGGTTATTGGTTATTATCCCCTGGGTTATTGGTTATTATCCCTTGGTTTATTGGTTATTATCCCCTGGTTTATTGGTTATTATCCCCTGGGTTATTGGTTATTATCCCCTGGGTTATTGGTTATTATCCCCTGGGTTATTGGTTATTATCCCCTGGTTTATTGGTTATTATCCCCTGGGTTATTGGTTATAATCCCCTGGGTTATTGGTTATTATCCCCTGGTTTATTGGTTATTATCCCCTTGGTTATTGGTTATTATCCCCTGGGTTATTGGTTATTTTCCCCTGGTTTATTGGTTATTATCTCCTGGTTTATTGGTTATTATCCCCTGGGTTATTGGTTATTATCTCCTGGTTTATTGGTTATTATCCCCTGGTTTATTGGTTATTATCCCCTGGTTTATTGGTTATTTTCCCCTGGGTTATTGGTTATTATCCCCTGGGTTATTGGTTATTATCCCCTGGGTTATTGGTTATTATCCCCTGGTTTATTGGTTATTATCCCCTGGGTTATTATCCCCTGGGTTATTGGTTATTATCCCCTGGGTTATTGGTTATTATCCCCTGGGTTATTGGTTATTATCCCCTGGGTTATTGGTTATTATCCCCTGGTTTATTGGTTATTTTCCCCTGGGTTATTGGTTATTATCCCCTGGTTTATTGGTTTATTATCCCCTGGGTTATTGGTTATTATCCTCTGGGTTATTGGTTATTATCCCCTGGGTTATTGGTTATTATCCCCTGGATTATTGGTTATTATCCCCTGGTTTATTGGTTATTATCCCCTGGGTTATTATCCCCTGGGTTATTATCCCCTGGTTTATTGGTTATTATCCCCTGGTTTATTGGTTATTATCCCCTGGTTTATTGGTTATTATCCCCTGGTTTATTGGTTATTATCCCCTGGTTTATTGGTTATTTTCCCCTGGGTTATTGGTTATTATCACCTGGGTTATTGGTTATTATCCCCTGGTTTATTGGTTATTATCCTCTGGTTTATTGGTTATTATCCCCTGGGTTATTGGTTATTATCCCCTGGGTTATTGGTTATTATCCCCTGGGTTATTGGTTATTATCCCCTGGGTTATTGGTTATTATCCCCTGGTTTATTGGTTATTATCCCCTGGGTTATTGGTTTATTATCCCCTGGGTTATTGGTTATTATCCCCTGGGTTATTGGTTATTATCCCCTGGGTTATTGGTTATTATCCCCTGGGTTATTGGTTATTATCCCCTGGGTTATTGGTTATTATCCCCTGGTTTATTGGTTATTATCCCCTGGGTTATTGGTTATTATCCCCTGGGTTATTGGTTTATTATCCCCTGGGTTATTGGTTATTATCCCCTGGGTTATTGGTTATTATCCCCTGGGTTATTGGTTTATTATCCCCTGGTTTATTGGTTATTATCCCCTGGGTTATTGGTTATTATCCCCTGGGTTATTATCCCCTGGGTTATTGGTTATTATCCCCTGGTTTATTGGTTATTATCCCCTGGGTTATTGGTTATTATCCCCTGGGTTATTGGTTATTATCCCCTGGGTTATTGGTTATTATCCCCTGGGTTATTGGTTATTATCCCCTGGGTTATTGGTTATTATCCCCTGGGTTATTGGTTATTATCCCCTGGGTTATTATCCCCTGGGTTATTGGTTATTATCCCCTGGGTTATTGGTTATTATCCCCTGGGTTATTGGTTATTATCCCCTGGGTTATTGGTTATTATTCCCTGGGTTATTGGTTATTATCCCCTGGGTTATTGGTTATTATCCCCTGGGTTATTGGTTATTATCCCCTGGTTTATTGGTTATTATCCCCTGGGTTATTGGTTATTATCCCCTGGGTTATTGGTTTATTATCCCCTGGGTTATTGGTTATTATCCCCTGGGTTATTGGTTATTATCCCCTGGGTTATTGGTTATTATCCCCTGGGTTATTGGTTATTATCCCCTGGGTTATTGGTTATTATCCCCTGGGTTATTGGTTATTATCCCCTGGGTTATTGGTTATTATCCCCTGGGTTATTGGTTATTATCCCCTGGGTTATTGGTTATTATCCCCTGGGTTATTGGTTATTATCCCCTGGGTTATTGGTTATTATCCCCAGGTTTATTGGTTATTATCCCCTGGGTTATTGGTTATTATCCCCTGGGTTATTGGTTATTATCCCCTGGGTTATTGGTTATTATCCCCTGGGTTATTGGTTATTATCCCCTGGGTTATTGGTTATTATCCCCTGGGTTATTGGTTATTATCCCCTGGGTTATTGGTTATTATCCCCTGGGTTATTGGTTATTATCCCCTGTGTTATTGGTTATTATCCCCTGGTTTATTGGTTATTATCCCCTGGGTTATTGGTTATTATCCCCTGGGTTATTGGTTATTATCCCCTGGTTTATTGGTTATTATCCCCTGGTTTATTGGTTATTATCCCCTGGGTTATTGGTTATTATCCCCTGGGTTATTGGTTATTATCCCCTGGGTTATTGGTTATTATCCCCTGGGTTATTGGTTATTATCCCCTGGGTTATTGGTTATTATCCCCTGGGTTATTGGTTATTATCCCCTGGGTTATTGGTTATTATTATTATTATAGTGTGGGGGCAATTATACCGGACAGGGGGCAGTTATACCGGGGGGAGGGGCAATTATACCGGGGGGAGGGGCAATGATACCGGGGGGAGGGGCAATGATACCGGGTGAGGGGCAATTATACCGGACGGAGGGGCAATTATACCGGACAGGGGGCAATTATACCGGGGGAGGGGTAATTATACCGGGCTGGGAGTACCTGGCTGTATACCGGGGGGAGGGTACCTTTATACCGGCGGGGGGTAACTGTGGTGGGGGGGGGTACCTGTATACGGGGTGTGGGGGAGGGTACCTTTATACCGGGATGGGGGGGAGGGGTGTGGGGGAGGGTACCTTTATACCGGGATGGGGGGAGGGGTGTGGGGGAGGGTACCTTTATACCGGGATGGGGGGAGGGGTGTGGGGGAGGGTACCTTTATACCGGGATGGGGGGAGGGGTGTGGGGGAGGGTACCTTTATACCGGGATGGGGGAGGGTACCTTTATACCGGCGGGGGGTAACTGTGGTGGGGGGGGGTACCTGTATACGGGGTGTGGGGGAGGGTACCTTTATACCGGGATGGGGGGGAGGGGTGTGGGGGAGGGTACCTTTATACCGGGATGGGGGGAGGGGTGTGGGGGAGGGTACCTTTATACCGGGATGGGGGGAGGGGTGTGGGGGAGGGTACCTTTATACCGGGATGGGGGAGGGTACCTTTATACCGGCGGGGGGTAACTGTGGTGGGGGGGGGGTACCTGTATACGGGGTGTGGGGGAGGGTACCTTTATACCGGGATGGGGGGGAGGGGTGTGGGGGAGGGTACCTTTATACCGGGATGGGGGGGAGGGGTGTGGGGGAGGGTACCTTTATACCGGGATGGGGGGGAGGGGTGTGGGGGAGGGTACCTTTATACCGGGATGGGGGGGAGGGGTGTGGGGGAGGGTACCTTTATACCGGGATGGGGGGGAGGGTACCTTTATACCGGGATGGGGGGGGTGGGGGAGGGTACCTTTATACCGGGATGGGGGGGAGGGTACCTTTATACCGGGATGGGGGGGGTGGGGGAGGGTACCTTTATACCGGGAGGGTGGGCCCGAGCTGATGCCCCCTGGAGCGCTCTCTCTGATGAGATCGGTCAGTCCTCTTATCCCCATTGTTGGAGCTCTGTGTGTCCCGGTTGGAGCTCTGTGTGTCCCGGTTGGAGCTCTGTGTGCCCGGAGGTTGAGGCTGTAGGCCCCGGGGTGGAGGAAGCCGACGCTCCCTTTGTCTGGCGGTAAATTTAAACTCAATAATAAGTCACCGAGGATTGGGACTGGGAATGGGGGTGACATGGCTGGGGGTACTGGGAATGGGAGAGGGACATGGCTGGGGGTACTGGGAATGGGAGAGGGACATGGCTGGGAGTACTGGGAATGGGAGAGGGGACATGGCTGGGAGTACTGGGAATGGGAGAGGGGACATGGCTGGGGGTACTGGGAATGGGAGAGGGACATGGCTGGGGGTACTGGGAATGGGAGAGGGACATGGCTGGGAGTACTGGGAATGGGAGAGGGGACATGGCTGGGGGTACTGGGAATGGGAGAGGGGACATGGCTGGGGGTACTGGGAATGGGAGAGGGACATGGCTGGGAGTACTGGGAATGGGAGAGGGACATGGCTGGGAGTACTGGGAATGGGAGAGGGACATGGCTGGGGGGAATGGGAATGGGAGAGGGGACATGGCTGGGGGGACTGAGAATGGGGGTGACATGGCTGGGAGTACTGGGAATGGGAGAGGGGACATGGCTGGGGATACTGGGAATGGGAGAGGGGACATGGCTGGGGATACTGGGAATGGGAGAGGGACATGGCTGGGGGTACTGGGAATGGGAGAGGGACATGGCTGGGGGGAATGGGAATGGGAGAGGGGACATGGCTGGGGGGACTGGGAATGGGGGTGACATGGCTGGGAGTACTGGGAATGGGAGAGGGGACATGGCTGGGGATACTGGGAATGGGAGAGGGGACATGGCTGGGGATACTGGGAATGGGAGAGGGACATGGCTGGGGGTACTGGGAATGGGAGAGGGGACATGGCTGGGGATACTGGGAATGGGAGAGGGGACATGGCTGGGGATACTGGGAATGGGAGAGGGACATGGCTGGGGGTACTGGGAATGGGAGAGGGACATGGCTGGGGGGAATGGGAATGGGAGAGGGGACATGGCTGGGGGGACTGGGAATGGGGGTGACATGGCTGGGAGTACTGGGAATGGGAGAGGGGACATGGCTGGGGATACTGGGAATGGGAGAGGGGACATGGCTGGGGATACTGGGAATGGGAGAGGGACATGGCTGGGGGTACTGGGAATGGGAGAGGGACATGGCTGGGGGTACTGGGAATGGGAGAGGGACATGGCTGATGGGAATGGGAGAGGGGACATGGCTGGGGGGACTGGGAATGGGGGTGACATGGCTGGGAGTACTGGGAATGGGAGAGGGGACATGGCTGGGGATACTGGGAATGGGAGAGGGGACATGGCTGGGGATACTGGGAATGGGAGAGGGACATGGCTGGGGGTACTGGGAATGGGAGAGGGACATGGCTGGGGGTACTGGGAATGGGAGAGGGGACATGGCTGGGGGGAATGGGAGAGGGGACATGGCTGGGGGGAATGGGAGAGGGGACATGGCTGGGAGTACTGGGAATGGGGGGACATGGCTGGGTATAAGGGATATGGCTGGAGTTACTGGGAATGGGGGAAATGGGTGGTATAATGGGACATGGCTGGGAGTACTGGGAATGGGGGAACATGGCTGGGAGTAAGGAAATATGGTTGGTGGTACTGGGAGGACATGGGGGGGCATGGCTCAGAGTACTGGGAATGGGGGGCATGGCTCAGAGTACTGGGAATGGGGGGGGACATGGCTCAGAGTACTGGGAATGGGGGGGGACATGGCTGGGTATAAGGGGATATGGCTGGAGTTACTGGGTATAAGGGGACATGGCTGGGGGAATGGGGGGGGACATGGCTGGGGGTACTGGGAATGGAGGGGACTTGAATGGGGGGGACATGGCTGGGAGTACTGGGAATGGGGGGGACATGGCTGGGTATAAGGGGACATGGTTGGGGGTACTGGCAATGGGGGGACATGGCTGGGAGTACTGGGAATGGGGGGGACGTGGCTGGTAGTAAGGGGATATGGCTGGGAGTACTGGGAATGGGGGGACGTGGCTGGTAGTAAGGGGATATGGCTGGGGTTACTGTGAATGTGGGGACATGGCTGGCGGTACTGGCAATGGGGGGACATGGCTGGGAGTACTGGGAATGGGGGGTACATGGCTCGGAGTACTGGGAATGGGGGGTACATGGCTCGGAGTACTGGGAATGGGGGGTACATGGCTCGGAGTACTGGGAATGGGGGGGACATGGCTCGGAATACTGGGAATGGGGGGACATGGCTCGGAATACTGGGAATGGGGAGGACATGGCAGGGGGCACTGGGAATGGAATGGAATGGAGGGGACAGGGAATCGGGCCACTGAGATAAAGGGTTCGTGGTTGGGCTGACAGGGAGGGGCATTGGAAATTGAAGGTATATGGCTGGAGTTGGAGTGAAGGATGGTATTTTAGGGGGGCACACTGTTATGTTGAGGTAGATTTCAGGTTTGTAAGTCCCATGTATGGGTTGAGGACATTGTATGGATGTTTTTACTGCGTTATTTTTGTCATGTAGTGTGTAATTATTTTTTTATGTTTTCACTCCATTTTTTTTAAGCATTCTTACCGGTTTTCTAAATCTTTTCAGGGACCTGATCTGATCCCCGTCCTATATTGGACGTGTTAGAAATGGATTTAAATCTTATCGTATCCCGTGTGTTGCTGTGTGCTGTGTGTCTCTTTTCCACTGTACGCACTTATCAGGTAATTGCCAATAATCCATAGTTACTGATCACCAGTTATTGATCCACTGACCAATTAGTGAACCTGTTACTTCACCACATCTTCGTGAATCCAGAGTTAGCAGGATTTCATAGGCCGATACTGGCTCTATCAGGACAAGGGGTCAAGCATTTCCTATAAACCATGGTAGGAAGCGGGATCCGTGCGCAGACCTGCAAGCTCAGCAGAGAGCTGGAACCTGGATACTTATCACAACCAGTCCTGTCAGAGGAGGAAAGCTAGCTATCACTATCTGTGTACACATAACCTGTCAGAGGAGGAAAGCTAGCTATCACTATCTGTGTACACATAACCTGTCAGAGGAGGAAAGCTAGCTATCACTATCTGTGTACACATAACCTGTCAGAGGAGGAAAGCTAGCTATCACTATCTGTGTACACATAACCTGTCAGAGGAGGAAAGCTAGCTATCACTATCTGTGTACACATAACCTGTCAGAGGAGGAAAGCTAGCTATCACTATCTGTGTACACATAACCTGTCAGAGGAGGAAAGCTAGCTATCTCTATCTGTGTACACATAACCTGTCAGAGGAGGAAAGCTAGCTATCACTATCTGTGTACACATAACCTGTCAGAGGAGGAAAGCTAGCTGTCTCTATCTGTGTACACATAACCTGTCAGAGGAGGAAAGCTAGCTATCACTATCTGTGTACACATAACCTGTCAGAGGAGGAAAGCTAGCTATCACTATCTGTGTACACATAACCTGTCAGAGGAGGAAAGCTAGCTATCACTATCTGTGTACACATAACCTGTCAGAGGAGGAAAGCTAGCTATCACTATCTGTGTACACATAACCTGTCAGAGGAGGAAAGCTAGCTGTCACTATCTGTGTACACATAACCTGTCAGAGGAGGAAAGCTAGCTGTCACTATCTGTGTACACATAACCCGTCAGAGGAGGAAAGCTAGCTATCACTATCTGTGTACACATAACCTGTCAGAGGAGGAAAGCTAGCTATCACTATCTGTGTACACATAACCTGTCAGAGGAGGAAAGCTAGCTATCTCTATCTGTGTACACATAACCTGTCAGAGGAGGAAAGCTAGCTATCACTATCTGTGTACACATAACCTGTCAGAGGAGGAAAGCTAGCTGTCACTATCTGTGTACACATAACCTGTCAGAGGAGGAAAGCTAGCTGTCACTATCTGTGTACACATAACCCGTCAGAGGAGGAAAGCTAGCTATCACTATCTGTGTACACATAACCTGTCAGAGGAGGAAAGCTAGCTATCACTATCTGTGTACACATAACCTGTCAGAGGAGGAAAGCTAGCTATCACTATCTGTGTACACATAACCTGTCAGAGGAGGAAAGCTAGCTGTCACTATCTGTGTACACATAACCTGTCAGAGGAGGAAAGCTAGCTGTCTCTATCTGTGTACACATAACCTGTCAGAGGAGGAAAGCTAGCTATCACTATCTGTGTACACATAACCTGTCAGAGGAGGAAAGCTAGCTATCACTATCTGTGTACACATAACCTGTCAGAGGAGGAAAGCTAGCTGTCACTATCCGTGTACACATAACCTGTCAGAGGAGGAAAGCTAGCTATCACTATCTGTGTACACATAACCTGTCAGAGGAGGAAAGCTAGCTGTCTCTATCTGTGTACACATAACCTGTCAGAGGAGGAAAGCTAGCTATCACTATCTGTGTACACATAACCTGTCAGAGGAGGAAAGCTAGCTATCACTATCTGTGTACACATAACCTGTCAGAGGAGGAAAGCTAGCTGTCACTATCTGTGTACACATAACCTGTCAGAGGAGGAAAGCTAGCTATCACTATCTGTGTACACATAACCTGTCAGAGGAGGAAAGCTAGCTGTCACTATCTGTGTACACATAACCTGTCAGAGGAGGAAAGCTAGCTGTCACTATCTGTGTACACATAACCCGTCAGAGGAGGAAAGCTAGCTGTCACTATCCGTGTACACATAACCTGTCAGAGGAGGAAAGCTAGCTATCACTATCTGTGTACACATAACCTGTCAGAGGAGGAAAGCTAGCTATCACTATCTGTGTACACATAACCTGTCAGAGGAGGAAAGCTAGCTATCACTATCTGTGTACACATAACCTGTCAGAGGAGGAAAGCTAGCTGTCACTATCTGTGTACACATAACCTGTCAGAGGAGGAAAGCTAGCTATCACTATCTGTGTACACATAACCTGTCAGAGGAGGAAAGCTAGCTGTCACTATCTGTGTACACATAACCTGTCAGAGGAGGAAAGCTAGCTGTCACTATCTGTGTACACATAACCTGTCAGAGGAGGAAAGCTAGCTATCACTATCTGTGTACACATAACCTGTCAGAGGAGGAAAGCTAGCTATCACTATCTGTGTACACATAACCTGTCAGAGGAGGAAAGCTAGCTATCACTATCTGTGTACACATAACCTGTCAGAGGAGGAAAGCTAGCTGTCACTATCTGTGTACACAACCTGTCAGAGGAGGAAAGCTAGCTGTCACTATCTGTGTACACATAACCTGTCAGTGGAGGAAAGCTAGCTGTCACTATCTGTGTACACATAACCTGTCAGAGGAGGAAAGCTAGCTGTCACTATCTGTGTACACATAACCTGTCAGAGGAGGAAAGCTAGCTGTCTCTATCTGTGTACACATAACCTGTCAGAGGAGGAAAGCTAGCTGTCACTATCTGTGTACACATAACCTGTCAGAGGAGGAAAGCTAGCTATCACTATCTGTGTACACATAACCTGTCAGAGGAGGAAAGCTAGCTGTCTCTATCTGTGTACACATAACCTGTCAGAGGAGGAAAGCTAGCTGTCACTATCTGTGTACACATAACCTGTCAGAGGAGGAAAGCTAGCTGTCACTATCTGTGTACACATAACCTGTCAGAGGAGGAAAGCTAGCTATCACTATCTGTGTACACATAACCTGTCAGAGGAGGAAAGCTAGCTGTCACTATCTGTGTACACATAACCTGTCAGAGGAGGAAAGCTAGCTGTCACTATCTGTGTACACATAACCTGTCAGAGGAGGAAAGCTAGCTGTCACTATCTGTGTACACATAACCTGTCAGAGGAGGAAAGCTAGCTGTCTCTATCTGTGTACACATAACCTGTCAGAGGAGGAAAGCTAGCTGTCACTATCTGTGTACACATAACCTGTCAGAGGAGGAAAGCTAGCTGTCACTATCTGTGTACACAACCTGTCAGAGGAGGAAAGCTATAAAAACGAATAAAAGTACCGAATGGATTCCCCTGACTCCTAGCAGCGATTGTTCCCCTCATTCGTGTGCACATTTGTACCGAATAGCGCTCTTCTAGCTAATCGGTATCTATATAGTTCCAGCGTTCGTATGATTTGAGATCGGTGTTCGGGAAGTCGAGTGTCCGATTTTAGTTCCAGACACTCGACGACCAAGTCCCGCTGTCTTTGTTTGACGAAAAAAAAAAGATGGCCGCGGTTTTCTCTGCCACGTGGCGTTCGGCAGTACGAACGCTGACCGCACACGTAGAGGGTGAAAGTGATGCCGACTTTGAAGTTAAGTGAGCCAGGGGTGGTCTTTGTTCGGCAGTCCCATCTGCCGATTGAAAATAAACAGAAAAAGCAAGAAATATGCAGAAATACCGGATAATAGTCATTTCTTCACACTGACCCTTTAAGGAACTGCATTTGGACATATTGTACTTTATTGTACTGTGCTGGCCTTTTAACAACAGTGATGGGAAATACTGAAACTTTTTGGACACTTTCTCTTCCCCTCCCCCGGATCCATTGTTCTCCAGCAGGATGTGGTCCCAGGGACACTGCCAGACCAGTGGGAACTGGTTTGAAAAGGAAAAGTCATGCTGACAGGGGTTTTTAAAAGATACTTTACTAACTTTTGAACCCCTGGTCTGATCCATGCCATTTTTTAATATGTTGTTCCCCTGAATGGATTGATTGTGGATATGTATTTTTATGTGAATGTGATGTATGGTTTTGAAGTTATAAATACTGTGTAAAAAGTATATTTTAAACTGTATGAATAATGGGATTATGTGTCACACTAAGGGGAGGGGATGTGTGGGTTGCACCCGTGATGCTATTGGATATTTTACACCTCCCCTGTGGGCGGTCTTATATGTGTAAGATGGAAATAAAAGCCAGGCTGGATGTGCCAGTCCAGAGTTCCTGTTTAACCCTCAAAGTGAAGTGTCGTCTCATTATTGGGGGAGGATTTATTGCATGCTGTTCCAGTTTGACTGCTAGGAGTGCAAACCTATTCATATGGTTCCTATTCAACTGTCTACATCATTCAGAGGCTTGAGAGGATTCATATGCTTCTCCAATACGGTGGTGTCTGCCAGAGTGCTTGGAGTCCTCAGGAAACGCTAGGAGCATCCTTTAACAGAGGTACCCAGTCGGGGTGCCAGGTGATCCGTTACATTGGTGGCAAGCGTTGGGATGGTGTCCTAGTGCGAGGTAAAGCAGCTCGGAGACACAGTTCGTTTGGAGTTACAAAGTGAGGGCGACGCTAGTGTTCATACAGCGTCCCTGTCTACATAAAGATTTGGGAAAATGGGGTTTGTGGACCCCTGGGCACACACACCTGAGGAAGAGAGTGAATTGGAATGGAGAGATAATGCCCGGAAAGAATTATGGTACGATGCCCTAGAGGAAGTCCAGTATCAACGGCAGCAGCGCCTCACTGGTGTTGCATACCAGTTGGAGGAACAAATGGCCTGGCGGATGCCGCTTCTGGTAGACCAACCCGGAGGGCAGCGGCTAAGACAACTTGAGTACCTTGTGGAAAGGGAACTGAGCCTGGACGCCTCATACCGGGCACTGTGGTGGTGCACCGTCCAGCCAGAGACGTAGAGGGCATCCAGCCGGAGGGGGAGAACTACACTAGTCCTGGAAAGCCTTAGCGGAAGACGTCGACTTCGGCAGTCCAGCAGAGTCACGGTACTGGGCTATCTTTCATTACCGAGGTGAGATGTTACAGGGCCCGAGATCTATGGGACTCCGAGAAGATCTCCGCCGTTTCGCTGCCATGGAACGAGAGCTGGAGATGGACTATGTGGATGTGACGAGAGCAATCTCGCCACATTGCATTGGAGAAGCCTGGCTGCCCGCCTGCTGTCTTTGGACTATGGCCCTGGGAGATTGGGCTCTTTAAAAACAGTATGCGGCCATACCAGAGTGTATGTCACTCATTCTGGCCCTTTAAATACAGTGGGGTCATTTGGTACTTGCCCTGTGTGAGCTGTGGTAACCCAGATAGCTATGCCATGGAGCCTATTCGTGTGATTAAAGACTTTGGCTCTATGGCGATTAAACTGTATTCGGTTGGTCTGAGTGCCGTTCACCTAATAATGTGCACTCAGACCTGAGCTATCTGGGGATATGTAAAATGTCTGTGTGTTATGTGTAAAATGTGACTTTATGTATTTTAAAGTGTTTTATGTCGTTTTGCAACCATGTGGTTAATGTAGTCTGCCTCTAGTCCTGGATAATTGGATTACTTCTCCAATTATCTCCAGGGCAGAAGGGAGGAAACCGGGATGCATTGTGGGGATGTTTTTCTTCTGTTTGAGCCAGATTTTGCCATGCTGCAAGCCAGGGCCCAAAATATACTTTTACTAACTTTTGAACCCCTGGTCTGATTCATGCAATTTTTGAGTATGTTGTTCCCCCGAATGGATTGATTGTGAATATGTATTTTTATGTGAATGTGATGTATGGTTTTAAAGTTATGAAAGTTGTGTAAAAGTATATTTTGAACTGTATGCATAATGGGATTATGTTGTCACACTAAGGGGAGGGGATGTGTGGGATGTAACATCTATGTCATTGGTTATTTTATGCCTCCCCCTGGGTGTGGCCTGTATGTGTACTCATGTAATAAAAACCAGGCTGGGTGCCCAGCACCTCAGACCACTGCTTGACCTTCAACACGGAGCCTTGTCTCGTTCTTGGGGGGATTCACTGTATGCTGTTGGAGACTGATTGCCAGGAGTGTAAGCTGATGTCTGCTTTTCCTATTCATCTGCTAGCAGCTATTCGTGAGGTTCCAGCTTGGAGTGCTATCTTATTCCCGGGTATGCAGTTCGGGAGTTTAATGCATTCACCTATATCCAATTCGTGAGTTTTGATGTTCTGCAGTAGCTGTGCCTATCTGAGAAAAGGGGATTATCGCCTAAACGGATTTTAACCCCTCATATGCTGAAACGGTCCGTTACAGTGGAACTACTAAACTCATGTCAGTCACAGAGCATGGACGCAGAACGGGAAAACTGGGTGACAGACCCAGACCTGCTAGCCTACAGCTGGGAAAACGTAGCCGAAGTACCCCCTGCTTCACTACCAGCTGCAGAAGTGGGGGACCTCATAGACTGGTCCTGGAGAGACCCACAGATGGCAGGTGGAGATGGCACCGAGATCTCTCTACCGGCCCTGCAGGGATGCTGGGCAGTCGGCCCAGATCCCCAGCGGCAGTGTGCGTTACAGGGAGCTGAAGGTGCCGTCCTTGCTCCCCAGCGGCAGTCTACGGTTCAGGGAGAGGAGCCTGTTACCCCCTCTCCCCAGCGGCTGAAGGTGTGTAAGGGAGGGGAGTTTGTCACAGTCGTTCTTCCCCTACCACAAGAGAGGGTGTCGCAGGGAGAGGAGCCTATTACCCCCTCTCCCCAGCGGCAGTTTACGGTCCAGGGAGAGGAGCCTGTTACCCCCTCTCCCCAGCGGCTGAAAGTGTGTAAGGGATAGGAGTTTGTCACCCCCTCCCCCCAGCGGCAGCTTAGCACACCAAGGGGAGACAGTAAGCCCCACAACCGTGCAGATGGGACCGTAGTCTCTGCACCTACACCACTGGGGATATGGACAGTCTGTCCTAGTCCACAACAACAGGACAATATATTGGCAGGAGAGGCAGTCTGTGGTCCCCTGCAACAAGAGAAGGTGTCGCAGAGAGAGGAGCCTGTTACCCTTTTTTCCCAGCAACAGTTTTGTTCAACCAGGGGAGAAGACACCCTGGTTACTTTTTCCCCAAGCCATGGACCTACAACTGGGCACAAGTGGCAGGGGGCCATATGGACAACTACACCCTGTGAGAAAGGCCGGCCGACTATCAGAGCCCCAGACCGACTGGAGGTCTGGAGTCTGGATAGTCTTAATGGGAAAGGGGAGAAATGTAGCGGACTGGACCCTGCACCAGAGTCTGCCCCAGTTTCCTGGAGGGGACTGCTTGCTCGCCTCCTGCCCTGTGATTATGGTCCCTGGGAGATATGGCCCTTCAAGTACAATATTTGGGCATAATGGATTATGTATGACCTTACTGACCCTTTAAAGAACTGCATTTGAACATATTGTACTTTATTGTACTGTGCTGGCCTTTTAACAGGGTATGAGAAATACTGAAACTTTTTGGACACTTCCTCTTCCCCTCCCCCGGATCCATTGTTCTCCAGCAGGATGTGGTCCCAGGGACACTGCCAAACCAGTGAATTCGAGAGAGACTCCATAAGGTGCATCCTCCACCTTCATTAGACGAAGATTTCAGCCATTCGCAAGGAAATAAGGCGAATCCTCTGCAAAGACGCCATACCTCCTGAGGCTTCTCGCACGAGTAGTGGGACTCCTCTCCTTGTCCACTCCTCTCCTTGTCCTTTCCCAGGGCCTCTTTATTACCGGGATTTGCAATGACTGAAGCCACGCTATTTGCTGCAGGGCCAATCATATGATCACTGGGTACCAGTATTACCGGAGATTCATACCGTACTACGCTGGTGGCTGCTCCACATGCAGGCCTGGAATTGCAGAGCAATTTTTGGCCACACGCCAGACTTCTTTGCAGAGTCAAACGCCAGCCTGTGGGGCTAGGGAGCACACTGCGTCCACACTTCCACGGGAGGTCCCCGGGCAGGAGAGGAAAATAATCTACACATAAATTGCCTAGAGTTGATAGTAGGATCCTTTGTCTATCCAACTGCTGCCTCCTGCTTCGCATGGACCATATCTCTGCTGTGCAATACATGAACCATCTGGGAGGTGCACGATCGCGGCTTGCAACGGAAGTGGCAAAGGACATCTACCGATTCTGACTTCTCCGCAACTGCCTTCCCCACAACATTATGCTCCTGTGGTGGAATCTCAGTAAAAATAAATTTACTAGGACAAGATTGCCATGTGGCATATGTATAAATGTTGGTGTATCAGTTAGTCAGTTACACGTAGCTAATATACAATCAACACTGTATTGAGCAAGTGCAGGAATGTAGAAACTGAAAACACTTCCCCTCCTCCATTGTTCTGGGTGAGCCATGTGGTCTAACAGGTAAGGGAAGTTAGGCTTTGTTCAGCTGATTGGGTAAAGAGTATATGTGGGTAGAGTTAACTATAGGAGGAGCTATATGTCTATATCATGCATTTACACAGTCAGTTCTGGGCTCAGATCTTGTTGTATTTTGGTGACATTAGTCCCTCTGAGCCCCGGTCGGTGAATCGAATAAAGAATCTCTTCCTTCCTGAAGAAACCTGTGTCCACTTCTCTGTGCTTGGCTTCCGTCAGTTTCTCCGGTATCACTCCGAGCAGAATACATTCCCGGGATCAATAATCTCACTGTGAACTTGTTCTCAAAACATTGGAAAGACGACAGCAACTGGGAACTGGACACTTCGGTCTTAAGGACGGTCAGAGGCCCTCTTTGGATGGATCTCTTAGCCTTCCAGACCAACTGCCAAATTTAGAGGTGCTTCAGTTGGCTTCCAGAGCCAGACTGCGAAGGATATGAATTCCCACCTTTTTCGATGCTGGCGAGGGACCTCCACTGAATCTGCATATAGAAGATCTCCCTACTTCTCATCACTCCCATGTGGATGAACCAAGCGTGATTCTCGGATCTGCTGGAACTGCCCAGCGAGTACCTTTTTCTACTACCATCATTTCCTCATCCCTCATTTGCTCTAGACGGCGTGTCTTTCTTTAGCACACATCGGACCAAGACAGATTCCTCGTCGGTATTTTACTCCTTTTTTCCAGAGATCCCTCATCTCTGCGTTGAAGCTTTAATGAGTTACATTGAACGTACCGCTCCTCTCCTAGCTTTGCTATCAGGACAGCTTCTTATTTCATACGCTATAACACTTCGCCCGATCGCATTAAACCACGTTGGCGAGATGGATCGCATCCACCACCTTGGCTACTGCCTCTGACGACCCTTGTTTTGGCGCCCACTCCGTTCGTGGTGCAGTAACTTCTTGTGCCTTCTTAGTGGGTGCTTCCCTTGTTTGGTTATTGTGTCCATTATTACAGGATAATGGACATACAGTTATACATGGTAATGGACATGTTGTAATACAGGGTGTGACGAAAGTAACCTCGCCACTTGTACTTGGAGAAGCCTGCTTGCCAGCCTCTTGCCCTGTGACTATGGCCCCTGGGATGTATTGCCGTTTAAAAGCATTATTTGGGCATATTGGATTTTAAAACGTGCCTCTTCCCCTCCCCCTTTTTCCTGTCCTATTGTTTCTCCAGCACGGCGTTGTCCCAGGGACACTGCCAGACCAGTTGAAACTGGCTGCTTTGTCACTCCTCAATCTCCCATCAGAGCTTGCTATTTTCTGACCACACCCTTATTTGTACTATAGGGCACTGTGGCGAAATTAACATCGCCACTTGTGCCTGGAGAGGACTACTTGCCAGCCTCTTGCCATGTGATTATGGTCCCTGGGAGGGTTGGCCCTTTAAATACAGTATTTGGGCATAATGGATTTTTATTGTGCTGCTGCTGGCCCTTTAAGAACCATCTGGGGACATTCTGTGACTTTTGGGAACAATGCCCCTTTAAGACTGTGTCCCCTGTCCCCTAAAATACTTTGTTTGTGCCCTTTTTCCACTTGGTTCAGTAAATGGGGCTTACTGAACCAAGTACCACACAGGCGGACCAACCAGAAGTGGAAGCGTGCAGGCAATTTACCTCCCAGGCTGGGAGCCTGCTGTAGGTCAATTGCCGACCGTTGCCATCTTTTTTTCAGCCGAACACGGTCAGCGGTGTGTGTAGCCAAATTCATGGAACTGAAATCGGCTACACATTTGAGCGAACACCGCTGACCTGTACCTTCCCCATCCACTTCGACACTGCGGCTGGAGACTAAGTCCCGTTCGAAGATTCGAACGCACGTTCGAATGGGACTTAGTAATTTTTTTCAGTTATTTGACCGACCACACAGACCAAATCCATAGAACTGTTTTGGGCATGAAAATGTCCTATTTTTGAGTATGTTTATATTGCAAGTATGCTGATTCTTAAAATGTATGTTTTATGTGAATGGCATGTATATTTTGGAAGTTATTCATATTTTGTAAAAACTGTATTTCTCTGCATGTGATAATTACTTTAACCCATTGTGTTCAGTAATTACGTCACAGGCAGAGGGGAGGATTTTGTGTGTAATTGCTGGGAGTGTCTGAGTGTATTGTACGTATTGATTGGTTGTTCTGCAAAACCCTGTGGGCAGTACTATGTGTGTAAAATGTGCATAAAAGCAGAGTGTTTGATTAAAAGCTGCAGTTCTTCTTCACCCTCAATCTGAGTCCTGTTGGGGGAATCTGCTACAAAAGATTGCTATGCTCGTCATACTCTCTTGCTATAATCTTTGAGCTCTTGTAAGAGCTGTTCTGTTCCTGTTACGCTCTCTGGGGAAAGAGAGGTTCACCCACTGGAAGCTGAATCCTGGCCTTGGGCAGGGTGGGTGGAGTCGGCGAGACCCCGGCGCAGCTGCATCGCTGGAAGGGGGGGGACTGCAGTGCTGATGGTGTCGGTTAGTGTGCTTGGAGCCCTCAGCGAGCACTAGGAGCATCAATTGGAGGAGGTACTCAGTCGGAATGCTTTTAACTTTTAACATTGGACATATTGAGCGCTCAGATCCAAGCTATCTGGGGACATGTTGGACATATAGGTTAAACATTGTATTATAAGAGTTATGTATTTTTATGTGGTTTTTGTAACAGTTTTTGACTTAGAGATATTTCCTGTTACTGGAGATAATTAAGTTACCACAGCCACTTAAGCCAATAATCTCCAGGATAGAGGAGGAGATAGACCGGCCGCACAGCCTAGATCTGTGGAACTGTTTTGGGCATGAAAGCCATGCTTGCGGTCGGTCAAATGTGACTTCCATAAAACTTTTTGATTTATGGGGATATGTTATGTTTTGGGGTGTTTACTAGACTTTAGGGGGAAATGTGTGTTTTTCTGCCTGTGGATAATTAGGTTATTGTATTAGCTGCTTTAATTATATCTCAGGCAGAGGGGAGTACTTGTGTGCCGTATGTGGGAGTGTCGTACATTGCTGTATTGTTTTGATTGGTTTATGTCCCTTGTGTGCCTGTGTACCATCAGGTCCAAGGGGGTGTGCCTCTGGCCTGAGGAATTGTATAAATTGTGAGTGCTGGCTTCCATTAAACAGACCTGCTTGACTCCTTCTTGAAGCCTTGGCTCATGTTTGGGGGATGGGATAACTACACTCTTGGGGATTGCTATAATCACAATACTCCGCTGAGTATAAGCTCTTGTAAGAGCTTGTTCCTGCTATGCTTTCTGGAGTAGGAGAGGTCTACCCACTGGAAGCTGGATCCTGGTCTTGGGTCCAGTGTGGGTGGAGGACGGCTAGACCCCGGCGCAGCTGCATCGCTGGAAGGTGTCTGGTGGAGTGTTTGGAGTCCTCGGCAAGCACAAGGAGCATCGATTGGCTGAGGTTCTCGGTCACACAGGGTAATGGACGTGCAGTTATGCAGGGAAATGGACGTGCAGTTATGCAGGGAAATGGACGTGCAGTTATGCAGGGAAATGGACGTGCAGTTATGCAGGGAAATGGACGTGCAGTTATGCAGGGAAATGGACGTGCAGTTATGCAGGGAAATGGACGTGCAGTTATGCAGGGAAATGGACGTGCAGTTATGCAGGGAAATGGACGTGCAGTTATGCAGGGAAATGGACGTGCAGTTATGCAGGGAAATGGACGTGCAGTTATGCAGGGAAATGGACGTGCAGTTATGCAGGGAAATGGACGTGCAGTTATGCAGGGAAATGGACGTGCAGTTATGCAGGGAAATGGACGTGCAGTTATGCAGGGAAATGGACGTGCAGTTATACATGGTGTGGCGGGCCGCCTGGTACCCTCACTGGGCACCTCCGCCAAATACGCTTCTTAGCTATCGTCGGAACACCATCAACACTTCAGCCCTTAGCCACCGCAGCTTGGCTAGGGTCTCTGCTTTGCTTCCCGTCCTGGATCCAGCTTCCAGTGGTCAAAGCTCTCCTACAGAGATTAGCCGTGACTTAATGCTGGGAGTAGATCTGTTTAATGCAGGCAAGCACTCACCATTTATACACACAGTAAACTCCTCCCCTGTGTCTGAGAGATAATTGAGTCAGGAACCCACTCAAGAGTCACATCCCCGGATAGCCTTGATCTGTGTGACCATCATAATCCAAAAATCACTCATATTGGTTTGGTGGTATGGATTTTCCATTGAAATAAACTTTTGACCGACCGCTTCTGCCCAAAATAGTTCCATAAGAAAAGTGGTAGGGATTGGTCAATTTTGGTAGTCCAAAACCGAATGATATTCCGAATTCATCCTCTGGCTCCTAGGTAGCGATTGTTCGCCTAGTTCATGCATATTGTTATATATGGTAATCGACTTGGTGTTATACAGGGTAATGGACATGTAGTTATACTGGGTAATGGACATGTAGTTATACAGGGTAATGGACATGCTGTTATACAGGCATAGGCGTGCGCACGGGGTGTGCCTCGGCACACCCTAATCCCCGCGGCACGCGCTATCTGCCTCCCTCCGTGGGCCGGTGAGGTAGGAGAGGACCCGGGGAGCTCTTGCCAGCAGCTCTGCCGGGTTCCTCTCGCGAGGTTAGAGCGTTGCCGTGGTTACCCTGCGGGGCTAGAGTTCACTTCACTCACCACTGGACCACCAGGGATGTCAGCAGCATGGTCCTCCTCCCTACATAAGGTAACAAGGGAGGGGGGATATTAACTAAGCAGCCCCCCCACCCCCTCACAATACACACAAACAGCACACACACACATACATCACCCTCACACACTAGAAGCACACACACACACACACAGCACCCTTACATATATATAAACACACACACACACACTAACATCACCCACACACAAACAGCACCCTTACACACACAGCGCCTGCGCGCACACACACACCGTGCCCTCACACACACACACCAGTATATATGTGTGTGTATATGTATGTGTATATATATTATATACGCGGCGTGTGTGTTTGTGCTTTAGGGTGCACACCCTTATACAATAGGCTGCGCACGCCTATGTATACAGGGTAATGGACATGCAGTTATACAGGGTAATGGACATGTTATACATTGTTATGGACATGTAGTTATACAGGGTAATGGACATGCTGTTATACAGGGTAACATTGTTCTGTTGGATTACTTTCCAGGTGCACCGAGCGGCTGCGGCCGGGTTCCTGATCCATGGTGTGGGCTCTGCTTACTTGCTGTGTGTCTCCTCGCTCACAGCAGAAGATGGTTTTCGAAACTTGAGTACATGGTCCGCGATTGTCACTAGTGTCCCCCTGCTGGCCTTTGCCTTCTTCTGGCTGAGTGGGGACCAGTCCACTGCCAACATGCTCCTGAGTGCCGGGATTCTGGGTGCAGCTGCGTTGGACAGCTTGAATCAGGAAGGCAGATTTATGGTATCCATTTGCATCATGGCCGCAGCCTCACTCAGCATCTTGGTTCTGTCCATCTTTACAGGGAACTGGCATGGAGTATTGGGCAGCATAGCCCTGGGCACTGTGGCTCTATTTAAAGCAGAGAGAATCACTATTTTCCATAAGGAAGTGGCATCAAACTATGGGCTAACTGCTGCCTTCCTGGCATTTGACCTTGCACTCAGAAGCCAGCAGTGGGACTACGTGTGAACTGCAAACCCAAAGTCTGTATTCAGAGGCTGAACGTTCTGTATCGTCACCCCGGCTTTTCGAGTTATAACTGTGATAATGGGATGGTCATGAATTACTACAGAGAGTTCAAGTAATTTTCTAATTGCATGTACATGTAATCTCGGTTTAAAAAAGACTCCAGTCCATCGAGTTCAAGCATTAAACACATCTTTTCCAAATGACGGCAAAAAAAATCCAATTTGAAGCTGTGGAGGGGTCACTCCCGTCATGGCACCCAGCCGCAGCTAACGCTGAATCGCGATCCTAAAGATGACAGTCTGTCTTGTTTCATTCTCTTTTATTCTCCATAGAGCCTCAGCAGCAGACGGTTTGACAGACAGATGCTCAGCTTGCAATAGGTTACACAAAGTGTGTATATAGGCAGGAGCACATGGAAAAGCATCAGACAAAACAGGCTATGGTCCATTACCTTTGTTTTATAGCAATACGGATGTCCCCTATCTGTACCTGTTACATATTCATGTCATTGCCAATAAATTCCTATCATTCCTGCTGTAGAAAAAGCAAGTGTGACAGTCTTACAGTCTAAATCGGAATTGGGGGCACACCCTGAACATGCATTTATCAATAGTGGGCTACTATAAAGCCCAAAATCGATACAGAAAGGAAAAGTGCACACACAAGAACAAAATACAGTTTACATTTTACAAGGCTACTTAAAATCACTCATTCAGTTCCACCATACAGCCATATTGTGTTAATCCCACCACTACGTCACAGTACCTCAATATCGGTGGGTCCTACACTAACTACGTCACAGTACCCCAATATTGGTGGGTCCTACACTAACTACGTCACAGTACCTCAGTATCGGTTGGTCCTACACTAACTACGTCACAGTACCTCAATATCGGTGGGTCCTACACTAATTACGTCACAGTACACCAATATCAGTGGGTCCCGCACTAACTACGTCACAGTACCCCAATGTAGCGGAGAGCTGATTTCCCACAGCTGAACTCCACCAATATATCCAGAGGATGCAGGAACAAATACAAATCCAATAGGGTAAATAGCACGATCAGCAATATAATCCACAGATATCCCATCACCTTTCCCAATAACTGGACGACGCACAGTATCAGGAGCAGAACTGAAACCTTTAATTACACAGCTTGCTTATAAAGGGTTCTCCCTTGCAAGGGAGGGATTTACAGTAATTAGTACATTAGCCAATAGTACAGTAGTTACCTCCCACACCTCTCCTCCCCTCAGTGTGACACATAATCCACTTATAACTTATACACTTTTACCCCGATTCTGGATGTACCCCAAAACAGCCTGGTACAGTTATCTAAGTGGTACCCCCTGGTAGCCCTGATCTGGGTGACCAACATATCCAAAATTCACCCAGATCGGACCAGGGGTTCGGGAGTTAGGTGGAGGGTGTAATTTGACCGACCGCACACGAGGTGGTATCCGAAAAGGGTTCCATGCATTTTGGCCCTGCGGTTGGTCTTCGTTCGGGAGGTAAAATACATAGAAAATACTGCCATCCACGATTAACTTTCCCTTCATACGAATCCCCTCGTTCGGTACTTTAAAACTACCGAACGGGGGTTTGATTAACCTTCCCGTTCGGGAGTTATGGAGCTCTGGAGGTCTCAGCGGTGTTCGGGTAATCGAGTGTCCGATTTGAGTTCCAGACACTCGACGACCAAACGCCGCTGAGATTTTAGTGCGTAAGATGGCCGCCGCCACGTGTTCGTATACCGAACGGCGGCCACCCAGATACCTCCACAAAGTACCTATTAACTTGCGGTTAGAGAAGTGTGAGCGCTTAATAGGCGACACACTTCTCTCTGGGGTGGTCCATTAGTTCGGTAGTTTCTATTCGTATAGAGTACGGATGGAAAATACCGATTAACATACGAATAATACATATAAGTTAACCATAGCAATGGGAAAAAGAACACACAAATCACAATTTCACCACAGTCTTTCAGGACAGCCCTAATGCCGTCTGCTACACCCAATATCGGTGGATCTTACACTAACTACGTCACAGTACCCCAATATCGGTGGGTCCCGCACTAATTACGTCACAGTACCCCAGTATCGGTGGGTCCCGCACTAATTACATCACAGTACCCCAACATCGGTGGGTCCCGCACTATTTACGTCACAGTACCCCAATATCGGTGGGTCCCGCACTAATTACGTCACAGTACCCCAATATCGCTGGTGTGACGGACTGAGTAACTCTGTCAATCGCTGCTTCCTATAACCAACGTAAACCCCACAAACAAAAGTCTAACCAACTATATACAATCAGAGCAAATATTACAAATGTATTAAGAATATACAATAGATATGTCGTTCGTATGGCGGGTAATATATCCAACAGTATATATATATATATATTTCCTGGCCATATCCATGGCAGCACAACAATGGGTAGCTCCTCCCCATCCCTAGTTAGACAGGAACTAATTAAAACAAGGGTATAAGTACCCCTCCTGCCCTCAGTCTTTTTGTTCCTGTCCTATCTCTAGGACTTTTCAGACTGAGAACAATTTTTTTTTTTTTTTTTATGGCTTACTTTAAGGGTCTTTACCCTTGGCCCCAGGGGAGTTAAGCCTCTCTTCCTTGGGCAGCTCCAGTATACGGCCCTGTGCAAAGGTGTCTCCCTGGAGAACCCCCCCCCCCAGTGACCGGGGGAAGCTTGCAGTGACCCTAGGGGTAGCAAGCATAAGGAGCCACTACCGTACTGACTGCAGTGACCCTAGGGGTAGCAGGTATGGGCAAGGCATATTTCCTGGTTAATCCTTCCTCTCTGATTTGGAGGCATTCCACCTCTTGTTTCAGCAGTTCTCTGAAATGTGTTTGTCTCCCTTCTGGGGGAGTACAGGGCTTCCCTGATGATCTAGGGTTCCCCCTGTCCCTATTCGCAGCATTTTCGCCACATTTCTGGCAGTCTGCTGAGGTTGGGAGACCTGGGGTCTCATTGCTGGCTTGGCGTCCGGGTTTCGCCATTGCGCATGCGCGAACAGTACGTTCACGGCATGCCGTTTTCGCGCATGCGCGGAAGTGCCGGGTGCGCATGCGCGGTACGTCGCGGTTCCGATGACGTCATTCAGTAGTTTGGGCGCCCTTTTTGAAGGGCCAATACAGAAAAATGTATTTGATCATTTGAAGCGGTACAGTGCGGTCTTCACCCAGTTTTTTGGTGCAGAGTGAAGGTAAGTCTTTTAACGGCACAGTTGGTCTGGTTTTTTTTTTTTATTCAGTTGATGTTTTTTGAACCTTAAATTTAAGCCTTATAGTATTTTATGGGCTTAATTTTTATAGATGAATTCATCTGAAATCATGGATTCATACTCATCGGTTCAAAGTAAAAGGTCACTATCTAAATCTCAGGGGTAAGCCATTTCCTATACATTTTTTCTTTAATTTTTTCTAAACAAGAGAGTGCTGGCTAATATTTTTCCCTTATTGTAGTAGTACTAAGGGGAAAAAGACAACTGGAACATCCAAAGGAAAGTCTCCCGCAAGGTCCCTATGCGAGGCATGTGACAAGAGGGCCCTGGAGAGGAAGCGCCTATGCTCAGATTGCCTACAGGCCGCAGGATGTCCTGCATCATCCACCCCGGATTTGATGCAAATTATTCAGAATGCTGTATCCCAAGACATTAGAGAGGCTGGCAGAGCCCACAAAAGACCTAGATATCCAGACCCTCCAGACTACTCCCAATATGACTCTTCGGATGTGTCTATGGAGGAGACATACAGGGAGAGGTCATCTTCCTCGGATGAGGAAAAACAGCACGCTCCTGACACTTTGGACCCAACCGAAGTGGATCACTTAATTTCCAGGGTCCGCAAGTCTCTGAGCATGAAGGAACCTTCAAGAGAAGAGCCTTCTACATCCAGTCGATACTTTTCTGACCTCAGAAAAAAGAGGGTTACTTTCCCGGTTCATGAGGCGATTAAGGGCATCATTATGGAAGAATGGTCCAAGACAGAAAGGAAACTTCCCAATCAGGGGAGAATTTCTCGCATTTACCCTTTTGACAAAAAGGACGCAGGTCACTGGGAGTCAGCCCCTAAAGTGGATGCAGCGGTGGTAAGACTGGCCAAGCGCAACCCATTGCCAGTGGATAATGCAGGTTCTCTAAGAGACTCCATGGATATGAAGATGGACTCTAACCTGTCCAGGGCCTATGTGGCCTCAGGCCACAGGCCTCCACCCCGCGGTAGCTCTCACCTCGGTCTCCAGAGCTTTGAAGATCTGGCTGGAAGGCTTGGAGGAGGATATCAAAGAGGGCAGAAGCAGATCTAACCTCATGGGAAGTCTACAAGACATTAAGCTGGCCATAGATTTCACTACTGAAGCCTCAGTGGATATGGTCAAAGCAGTAGCCAGAAACATGGCGTTTTCCATCTCAGCCAGAAGGGCTTTGTGGCTTTTTAGATCCTGGTCAGCAGATGCTTCATCTAAGAATAGCCTCTGCTCTTTACCGTTCTATGGAGACATGCTCTTTGGTAAGAACCTGGATGATTGCAATAAGAAAGATCAAGATCGTAAACCTTTAGACCCAAAAGACCTTCAGATCACTCTTCCTCTCGGGACTTCAAATCCTACAGACCAGGTAGAGAATACGGAAGATCCCAGCCTTGGAGAGGGGGACAGTCTTCAGTTAGGGGAGGAAGATCCAGAGGCTCTGCATTCAGCAGGAACACGAGACCTTTGACGGGTTGATCTCCCAGCCTGGAGGGGTAGGAGCACGCCTCCTCCTATTCCAAAAGAGATGGGAGTCTTCTACCAAAGACAAGTGGGTGCTGGACATCATCAAAAGAGGATATCTTCTGGAATTCAGAGATGCCCCACCTCATCGCAGTTTTCAAATTACAAAATGGCCGGGAGACAGAGACAAGAGATTGGCTCTTCTGGAGTTTATTTCTTCCCTACAGCAAGAAGGCGTCATTATGGAGGTTCCAAAGGAGGAAAGAACACACAGGTTTTATTCTCACCTATTCCTCACAAGGAAGTCGTCAGGAGCATGGAGACCCATTCTAGATCTTCACACTCTCAACAAGCGATTAAACGTAAGAAGATTCAAAATGGAGTCGCCTCAGTCCATCATCAAAGCAGTCTTCCCAGGACAATGGCTGATGTCTGTAGATCTGCAAGATGCCTACTTCCATGTTCCGATCGCTCAACTGCATCAAAGATATCTGAGATTCGCAGTAGAAGGAGGGCACTTCCAGTTCCGAGCCCTTCCCTTTGGCCTCAGTACGGCTCCTCGTACTTTCTCAAAGATCCTGGTGATCCTGGTCGCAGAATTAAGAAAGAGGGGCATTGCCATTTTTCATTATCTGGACGACATCCTAGTGCTGTCAGAGGACAGGTACACTCTCAAGGAACAGGGACAGATCTGCATTCAGTTCCTGCAGGAACACGGCTGGAAGATAAATGTGGAAAAGAGTCACCTTATTCCTTCACAGTCCATGCTTTATCTAGGAGCCCTGTTCAACACTGCACTGGGGACAGTTCAGCTCTCAAGAGAAAGAGGAGTAAAGCTGATCAGGAAGGTGAAGGAATTACGACAAGTCAAGGTCGCCACGGCAGAGAAAGTCATGAGCCTACTAGGATCCATGTCATCAACCATAGATGGGCGCAATGGAGAATGAGAGCACTCCAGAGGAACTTTCTTTCCCAATACAGAGGGAAGAATCTACTCCAGCCCATCAGGATTTCCACCCCGGTCCATCTAAGCCTGACATGGTGGATGAACAAGAAGGCTCTGTTCTCAGGGTTCCCCCTGGGGAACATTCCCTGGATTACTATAACGACAGACGCCAGTCACTGGGGTTTGGGAACCTACCTTCAGAACGAAGTCACCCAGGGGAAGTGGGAGTTTCATGCACACGAGACCCACTCAAACCTTCTGGAACTTCTGGCAGTTTTCAGAGCTCTGAAACACTTTCAGCATTTACTACAGCACAAGTGGGTGAAGGTGAGAACGGACAATGCTACAGTAGTAGCACATATCAATCATCAAGGAGGTACCCGAAGTCGCAGTATGGTAAGGTTGATGATTCCCCTGATGTCTTGGGCACAGAAGAACCTTGCGGGGCTATTGGCGATTCATCTGCCAGGAGTGCAGAATACGGTAGCAGACTTCCTCAGCAGGGTAAGAATAGACCCAGGAGAGTGGAGCCTCTCAGACGAAGTCTTCAAGGATATTGTGAAGAAATGGGGTCTTCCTCAGATAGACATCATGGCCACCAACAACAACAACAAGCTCCAGGGATTCTTCTCAAGGGGTCACGAACCGCAGGCCCGGGAGAGGGATGCCCTATCATGCAGATGGGAGTTCACAAAGGGGTATGCATTTCCTCCGACTCCCCTCATATTTCCTCTACTAACAAGGATTCGGCAGGAACCAGTTTTCATGATCCTGATTGCCCCATACTGGCCTCGCCGGCCTTGGTTCCCTCTGCTTCTGAGCCTCTGTCAGGAACCTCCGTGGGACCTTCCAGCAGTTCCTTCTCTTCTGCACCAGGGTCCTATCCTACACCCAGACCCAGCATCACTCAACCTGAAGGCCTGGAGGTTGAAAGGGAAAGGCTTCTAGAAAAGGGTTTCTCAGGTGCAGTCACAGATACCCTGTTACAGGCTCGGAAGCGGTCCACTTCCTCTACCTACTATAGAATTTGGGACGCTTTTTCTTCCTGGGCCTCTTCTAAGCAGGTTAACACACAGCATCCTGCTATTAAAGACATCTTGGTGTTTCTACAAACAGGTCTGGATAAGGGTTTGAGCTACAATACCTTAAAGGTACATGTTTCCGCTCTTTCAGCTCTCCCTGACCACAAATGGGCCTTTAATCCAGAGGTATCCAGGTTTCTTGCTGCAGTCCTCAAGCTCAAACCTCCGATCAAGCCATTTGCTCCCCCATGGGATCTACCCCTGTTATTACAAGCCATGAAGTCAGCTCCCTTCGAATCCTTGGAGTCCATCTCTCCTCATCTTCTTACCATCAAGACTGTTTTGCTGGTGGCGTTGGCATCTGGGAGAAGGGTTTCGGAGTTCAGTGCCTTATCAGTCAAAGAGCCTTTTACGGTGTTTCACAGAGACAGGGTGATTCTAAAAACCATTCCCGAATTTCGCCCTAAGGTAACCACGGCCTTTCATGTGAATGAAGACATAGTGCTTCCAGCCCTGACTCAAGAAGAACATTCCCAAGAAGGAGGTTCTGCTCCACTGGATTTGGTAAGATGTTTAAGAATCTATATTGACAGATCTCTTGGCTGGCGTTCGTCGGATCAGCTATTCATCATTCCGAATGGGGCTAGGAAAGGTTGCCAAGCTTCTAAAGAGGCCATGAGCAGATGGATTGTCTCCGCTATCATTCAGGCTTACTGGGCCAGTGGGGTTCCAGTACCTAGCGGTCTAAAGGCTCACTCAACCAGGTCCCTTTCCTCCTCTTGGGCAGACACAGCAAGAGTATCTCCAGAGCTTATCTGCAGAGCAGCTGCATGGTCTTCGGTGAACACCTTTATTCGACATTATCAAATAGATGTCAGAGCTGGTCAATGGGACAAGTTTGGTAAAAGTGTCCTTTCAGCATCCAACTAATGTCTTTCTTTTTGTATGATTTCACTTATAGATGTGCTAATACACTTGCATTACGAAATAATTTGAGTCCGTGTATTCTTTTCCCTCCCTTGGTTTTGCTTGGGTATTACCCATTGTTGTGCTGCCATGGATATGGCCAAGAAAGAGGAAAATGTATTCATGCTTACCGTAATTTTCTTTTCCTGGTCATAGGCCATGGCAGCACAAAGATCCCTCCCAGGGATTTTTTTGCTGGAATACAAGACTGAGGGTAGGAGGGGTAGGAGGGGGTACTTATACTGTAACGGACCGTTTCAGCATACAAGAGGATAAAACCCAGTTTAGGCGATAATCCCCTTTCCTCAGAAAGGCACAGCTACTGCAGAACATCAGAACTCACGAACTGGATATAGGTGAATAAGGTAGCACTCCAGCTGGAACCTCACAAATAGCTGCTAGCAGATGAATAGGAAAAGCAGACATCAGCTTACACTCCTAGCAGTCAAATCTCCAACAGCATACAGTGAATCCCCCCAAGAACGAGACAAGGCTCCGTGTTGAAGGTCAAGCAGTGGTCTGAGGTGCTGGGCACCCAGCCTGGTTTTTAGTACATGAGTACACATACAGGCCACACCCAGGGGGAGGCATAAAATAACCAATAACATAGATGTTACCTCCCACACATCCCCTCCCCTTAGTGTGACACTTAATCCCATTATGTGTACAGTTCAAAATATACTTTTACACAACTTTCATAACTTTAAAACCATACATCACATTCACATAAAAATACATATCCACAATCAATCCATTCAGGGGAACAACATATTAAAAAATGGCATGAATCCGACCAGGGGTTAAAAAGTTACTAAAAGTATCTTTTGTTCCTTCTGGCTCAAACAGTAAAAGTAAAACATCCCCACAATGCATCCTGGCTTCCTCCCTTCTGCCCTGGAGATAATTGGAGAGGAAATCTAATTATCCAGGACTAGAGGCAGTCTCCATTAACCACATGGTTGCAAAACAACATAAAACTCTTTAAAATACATAAAGTCACTTTTTATACATTAAACACAGACATTTAACATATCCCCAGATAGCTCAGGTCTGCGTGCACATTATTAGGTGAATGGCACGCAGACCACACACATACAGTTCAATTGCCATGGAGCCAAAGTCTTTCCCATAGTCTTTCATTATATGAATAGGCTCCATGGCATAGCTATCTGGGGGGTATCACTGCCCACACAGGGCAAGTACCGAATGGCCCCACTGTATTTAAAGGGCCAGAATGAGTGACATGCACTCTGTTAGGGCCGAATACTGTTTGTAAAGGGCCCAATCTCCCAGGGCCATAGTCCAAAGGCAGCAGGCGGGCAACCAGGCTTCTCCAGTTCTCAGTGGCGAGGTTGGTTTCGTCACATATACCCTTGTTTTAATTAGTTCCTGTCTAACTAGGGATGGGGAGGAGCTACCCATTGTTGTGCTGCCATGGCCTATGACCAGGAAAAGAAAATTACGGTAAGTATGAATAAATTTTCCACACATATCCATATATACTAACTATAATTATGTTTAATCATATACAAATAGTACCTATGTTAATACTATTAAATATTTATAGATAGAACCCCAATAAAGACATTTCATTATTATTAACCTCTTAAGACTGCAGGGCGTTCTATGCCGTCCCTATTTTGGTGGCTCTAAACGCCGCAGGGCGGCATAGAACGCCCTGCGATCTTTTGTACTTACCCGGTCGCCGGCGATCCCGGTATGGGGGACTTACCTGGGAGCCCAGGGAATTCCCCTCCGTCCTCTTCGGCCCCCTGGGCCATGTGATCAGGAGGTCCTTGCGAGGACCCCGCAATCACATGGACAGCATAGCCGTCCAAGGCAGTGCCAGCAGGGGGAGAGCCTGTAATGACAGGTACTCCCCCTGCTGCCTGAAAGTAAAATAAGTTAAATCAGTGTAAAAATAAATAATATAGGGGGCGGAGCCTAGCATCCAGGCTGAGTGGATGTGCCAAGACCAAACTCCTGCGCAAAATACGGTCCGGGGGGGGGGGGGGGAGAGGGAAGGTGAGATTTGAGGTTTGAGGTGAGTATCAGTCATCCCGGTCCTCGCTGGGAGCCCGGAGCGACAAATCTGCATCGATAGCCATCGATGAGCTCCAGGGCCGGCGACACACGAGGCATATACAAAATGGCGACTGAGTACTCACTACGACCACAGCTCCAGCCCGCAACCCTAAAGCAGCTCCCTGACGGCAGCACCAACCTCACGAAACGCCTCAACAAACTGTTCACCAAATTCTGGGAGAAGCTGCGGCTCCGTGCACAGATGGCACAGGCGAAACGGCAAACCCCCAAGAGAGCCGGTGCGAGAGGCCACGTGCTGCCGATGAAGAGGGAGAAACCCCTAGGCGCAGCACCCGAGCGCCCATCAACACGCACCATCCATAATCCACTACAGCAATCCGATGACCCCTCTCAGCAGCCTTACAGGCATCCAGAGCCCAGCAAGAGCCGCTCCTCGGAGAAACAAGGCCTGACACTGAGCCGCAACTGTCCAAGACCGTCTGCTGCCGACTCTCCCACGGGCCGTCATAACGGACAGAGGAAGCAAAAAAGCCACTCCTCGACAAGGCATCACCGGCAACTCCGGGCCCAAACTGAAGCTCCAACCACCTGGAAGGTACGCTCCCGACGGCGCAGACCGCAACAGCAAAACACCGGAGCAGCTGCACAGGGGCCTATGCTGACATGAGGTGGGCACAGGCTCATATCCTCTAACTAGTAAGGCTAGTAATGGAGGTGGACACAGGCTCATATCCTCTAACTATTAAGGCTAGTAATGGAGGTGGACACAGGCTCATATCCTCTAACTAGTAAGGCTAGTAATGGAGGTGGACACAGGCTCATATCCTCTAACTAGTAAGGCTAGTAATGGAGGTGGACACAGGCTCATATCCTCTAACTATTAAGGCTAGTAATAGAGGTGGACACAGGCTCATGTCCTCTAACTATTAAGGCTAGTAATGGAGGTGGGCACAGGCTCATATCCTCTAACTATTAAGGCTAGTAATGGAGGTGGGCACAGGCTCATATCCTCTAACTATTAAGGCTAGTAATGGAGGTGGGCACAGGCTCATATCCTCTAACTAGTAAGGGTCCCGTGCAAACAGAGAAGTCTGGTGAGAGGGACCCCTGCAGGATTCCTGAGGAGAGAACAAAGAGATCCAGAAAGTGTCTCACCATCTACAATAAAGCAGGAAGAGGCTGTGGAAGTAGAGCAGAAAGTCTGAAGAAGAAGAAGAAAATGAAGGCTGAGGGGAGACCTAGGTTGACTGAGGTGATTGAAGCTGCCCAGGATGTCATGGGTCACAGTCATGAGCTGGGTGAGTCACAACAGCTGTGAATAATGCTGTTTTAGGTGATATGGTATTTCCACTTTAAAATGATCAAATTATTATAAAAACCTAGGTTAGTGAGAGTATAGGAACAAGGGACAGACGTGGTCATAGTTGACCTTAAAGTGACAGTCTGTGAGAGAAGAGATTAGAGTTAAGAGATATGCATGAAGGAAGCGTGATATGCAAGTTCACCTTTAGGTTTTTTCATTTGAGCAAATACGATAAAAGATAGATTATGGAAGAAATTCAACAATGCACTGCAAAGGCTTTTGTATCTATGCTAGTGTTATTTCAACATACAAAGAAGCATAGATGCATTTTGGTGGTTTTTAAGATTAACAATTTTGTTTAAAAAGTATTATTAGCGGTTCAGAGTAACCTAAAAATGGAATGAAAAAGAAAGCTATGCTACCTTAGAGACAGCTAGTTTATGCTAACAGGCAGGTTACTACAAATATAACAACAAAAAAACACGGGTTTGCTTTTGATGAATTTCAGTGTTTAAATAAATGGAGATTCCGGCAGGAATGTGCTACCTGTTCAGGTGTACACAGTAATTTTCGTTGTTTTAGAAGAGGCCAACAAAGCAGTACATTTTAAAGCATGGACCTCAGTGAGGCTGCGAAGATTACGGCATTTTATAGATCGTATTAAATTAGAGAAGACAAAGTTTGAAGATTTTTGGTTTCCGGTTACCTGTATATAATTTAAAGTTAAAATCAATTTAGAGTAGCCAAATATATAGCGTAGGTAAAGATTGGTAAAGAGTTAAAGTCCTTTCTCTGTTCATCCTTGCAAGTTTTAGTATCTCCAAAGAAGGAGCCAGGGTCACTCAGATTGATACACCACTTATCATATTTTAAGTGAGAATCTTTAAATGACGTGATTCTAAAGGCGGATAGTTCAGTGTCATATTCAACTTTTGATAAGTTTTAAATTTGGTAATAGAATGTGGGGGGAGGCAATATTATAGCTGCTTTTAACTCTGACCACTTTATCCCGAGTCATTTAATTCGTAAATTTTCAATTTGAAGGACGTATTTTCGGCAGGTGCTTACCAGTTTTTCGTGTGATTGCATGCTCTTACTTTGAGTTATTTGCGATGTTATTGAATGGATAGTTCGATGCAAGCCTGGTCAGAGAAAAATAGTGCCCTATTTGAAGATTTTATTGTGGGCTCCAAAGAGAGTGGCAACTGTAAGAGCCTGTTAGAAATTTTTCAAAAGGTGACTTATAATTTACGCATTCTTTTAGCAGCAGATAAGATGATTTTATCCAATTATTTACTTGTCTACAATTCCTGATTATAAAAAAAAAAAGAGAGAGAGAGAGAAAAGAAATCTGGAATTTAGGTTGCCGGAGGAAAGGATTAAGAAGATAAGGATGCTGATTCAACAGGTAACGGGCTGCGGAAAAGTAACTTTAAGGTGCTGCAATCACTCTTAGGTTTGTTGTATTTGCATCAAGGGTTATCCTAATGGGGAGAGCATTTTCCAAGAAAATCGGTATAACAAAGGCAAACATTAACCTCCCCCCCAGCCATACTTGTGGGAGAGTATGGAAAGGTAGACGATTGATTGCTATATATGTGATACTTTGAGTGTAGTGATGGTACTCAATTCCTTACAGTCTTTAGTGTAAAGGGTAGTTAATTTGCTGAGGCATTTGGTTTTTAAGGTATCTGCAATTCAATACCTAAAAAAAAAATAATGCAAAGTCGGGCATATACCAAGAAAATGAAAAGGCTGGTTGATGCTCTCTCAAGTTTAAAATTACAGAAGTTTCGGGAAACGAAAGGAATCCAATTTTCCATCAGACCTTTGGGTATAGTTTGGGACAGTTAAGTGTTCTTATAATTAATTTAGTGTCAGCTTCAGTTTTGCTGTCTTAAGTTAAGGGCATGGAATGAGCGGTGAATTTTAAAAGTAAGTGGTAAAATTCCATTAGAAGAGGATAAGGAGAGTGCAGTGCAATTTATGGTTCATGTGATGCAGAAAGGGCTTTCTAAATCAAAGTTACAAGGGATTTAGCAAAGGTGGATTTCTTCTGAAGCTCTGTGATGGTAAACCAATCAAACAGTATTTCATAGCTCAGCTGGTTAAAGGTGATAGGAGAGTTTGTCAGGTTAGGGATAATAGAAAACCTGATACATTTTCGGTTTTGGCACAGTTATTCGTCATTGAGTTAGTTATTTAGATGCCCGTTTATATCAGTTTTCAGTTGTAGGATTGGTGAATTGGTTACGAGGAGTAAATTTTGTTTATCGGGTGTGCTGTTGGAGGATGTTATGGTCCACAATAAGAGTATTGATATCTATTAGAAAACCTAGACGGTTCAAGAGGGAAACGACATATGGCCGACATTGTTTAATATTAAAGTTTCTTTTGTGCCCTTGTAAAGTGACGGAAGAACAGTTATCAGTAAGGCCAAGAGTAAAGGGCCCATTTTATGCAGGCTGATTTAATTCTTTAACTTAATTTCAATTCATAAAGGTTTATCATTTGGTTGGGCAAGGAGTGTTACTCATCTTCTTATTTTAGAATTGGAGCTGCAAACAAAGCGGCAACGTGAGGTTGAAGTGATGGAATCAGTCAAACGTTGGGAAGCCGGGACTCTAACAATTTCAAGTATATGTCAGGCTTCATTCGATAAATAAATGAAATATTCTATTGGTATATAAATGGTTACTTGGTATTTATGAAAGTTATGGGTTTTATGTTAATTAGTACATATACTAATAATGTTTTCTTTTGTTAGGTCTTAAGAAGCCGGCTTTTGTCTGGGTCATTAGTTATTAGTTTATGGTATGGGCCCAGAAGAGGGCGCAAGAGCGAACATATGGTGAAAATCTTGGTTTGGAAGCACAATGGTTAAAATATTTTGGCAATGGTATTCGTGGTGTGAAATGGTCACATTTATTTGAGTTATTGCAACAATTTACCTCGGTTTTTACATTGAATGTTTAATGTGTGTATTGTCTAGTGTTTTGACATATAGTTGTGCCAGCGTTCGACCTGTATGTGTTTAAACAGTATTAGGTTAGCATATTGGATTTACTGCACAACACATGAGACGTTTAACAGTAGTCTTAGTTGGTTATAGATTGAGTATATGTCCAGCATAAGTAAAAGAGAGCGGTGGCTAGAGCAAAGCGTATGATTTACCCTGTGTGCCATGGAGACTCCGTAAGTCTCTTATGGGTAAGTGGGGTAGACACAAGAGACTGGTGCCTAGCCGAGAGTTCGCATGAAACAGTCACCCTACCCCTTGCATGGAGAATGCATAGTCCTGCACGGCATCCAGAGTCCCATCCGCCTTGCTGGGGTTGTCGTGGGAAATGCAGGATTTACGTTGTGGAGGTAAGGTGGGACGCAGGGTACATGGTAGGTGGCTCCCGTTGGAGAGTACATGATGGGTGGCTACCTGCAGGTGGGCTCGCTGTTTCTTCGGTTTCGCCGGTGTAGGTGCCGCTTTAGGAGCTGTTGGCGGTCCCCGTTGTTTGGTAGGCATGACTTGTGGGGGGTATGCATATGAGTGCTCCTGCCTGTCAGAGCTGTATCGGGACGCTTTATGTGACTTCCTCCTCCGATCCCCCGCTTGTGTAGCGCCATCTGTCTGCCTTGGCTGTGTCGGTTTGTCCCCGTTCAGTGGAGGGCTTGCCTCAGCTGTGGGTCTTGTCAGGCTTCACTTGGTGTGTTCCCAGTACTGCTCCCAAAAGTGCTCAAATGCTTGGTCTATAGGATCCCTGGAGTCTGGGATCGATGCGGCCGCGTGTCGGCGGCCATCTTGGCCCGTTCCGGGCTGCGCTCCTGCTTTGCTTGTCCCCTCGGATCCAGCTAACTTCCACCCACCCCAGCTAGCTAAATATATCATTTTAAAATATTTAAATTAATGAATAAAATAAATTTAACCCCTGAGGGTTAATTCTTTTTTTTTTTTCTTTTTTTTAACCCTCAGGGCTTAAATTTATTTTATTAATTAATTTAAATATTTTAAAATGATATATTTAGCTAGCTGGGGTGGGTGGAAGTTAGTGGGGAATTTGGGGATTTGGTGTTAGGCTAACTAGGGGTTAACGTTAAAAAAAGTTTTAAAATAAGCTTTAAAAAGTTAAAAATTAAGTTAAAAAAAGTTTTAATAACGTTTAAGTAAAAAACACCCCCTTTTACCCAGTCCAAATAAAATTAACCCCTTCCCTGCCAGTCGATCACTGCCTACAGTGATCAAAATACAGATCACAGTATTATACTGTGATCTAATTTTTTTTAACCCCTGACGATTAACTTTTATTTATTTTTTAACCCTCAGGGGTTCAATTTATTTAATTAACTAATTTAAATATTGTATAATTAAATATTTTGCTATCTGGGGTGGGTGGGAGTTATGGGAAAATGGGGAATTTACTGTTAGTGCTGCTTACTGCTTGTTAGGGGTTAACGGTAAAAAAAAAAAACACTTAGAAAAATGTTAAATCTGTAAAAAAAAAAGTTTTAAGGAAGTTTAGGAAAGTTTAAAAAATTTATAAGCAAATATTAAAAAGTAAAAAAAGTTTTAAAAAGTTAAAAAATACATTTAAAAAACGCTCATTACCACTACACCTGGAACAAACTAGAGAAAAATGATCCCACGCTAAGGTTCAAAATATGCCTTTTGAATTACCCCAGGGTGTATTCTTTAATATACCAACCATCTAAACTACTCCAAATTGGAACATGGACACAGCGTAAAACTTCAAAGTTAGAAAAAAACTGGATGTCTGCGTCTCAAATGTGCCCCTTCAACATCCACATATACCTGGCAAAGGTACATACGGGGGTATTTTTGTACTCAGCTGACATAGCTGAGCAACATATGAAGTATTATACAGTGGTAGCACACAAGTGGTACAGTGGTAGCACACATAAGGTTTGCAAAATATACTGTGCAAACTCACTTTGTGTGTCAAAAAGGCAGAAAAAACGCTTATTACCACTACACCTGGTACAAGCTAGCGGAAAAATTATCCCACGCTAAGGTTCAAAATATGCCTTTTGAGAGGGGCGGGGCCGGGCCGCCAAGCTGATTGGTCGCAGAACAGATCAGCTCCTGCAAACCACGATCTAATAAGCTTGTAAATCGTGATTTTGAACACAATAAATGACCAACAACTGCGACCCTCAATGTGTACGGGCCACCGGTGCTGAGGAGAGGCTTGCTCCCGGAGTTCTAGTCTCTCAGAGGGGAGATTCCTGCCGTAACAAGCGGGACCTTACCTGGCGGTGAGTGGAGTGGATGGCCGCCGCTCCCCTATCCTGCCCGGCGGAGCCCGACAGACACGCTGACCACTGGCGGACCCGGTCCTGACCCCCCCTCTGGACCGTGGGGGTGACCCCGGTCCTCACCCCAAAGCCACATGCGGATGCACCACAGGGGCCTAAGGCCCAACTCTAAGATGGCGGAGGCCACGTGCAAAAGATCCGGCGAGCAGAGCCCTCAGCGTACCACTGACTCACCATCTCCACTCGCTGATCCCACCGAGCAGCAGAACAAAAGAGACACTGTAACCCCTACCAGCAGCTCAGGCACCAGCCTGACGCCAAAAGCAGCAGAGGAAATACCATCACACAGGCTCGCACACCTACATGCCCACACGGAGAGTATGACCCGCAGACAATGGGAGTCAGCTTCCACCGCCGAAATGAGCCATGTAGACAAACTGGAGGAGCCACGCTGCCCAGCAAACGGGACCCTTACTCCACCTGACTCCACATGGTTACTAGTCTACTGTGAAAACACCGGAGGGGGATGAAGCCTAAAGCTGTGAGCCAAGAGACTGCAAGCCATGACCCCCACAGATATAGTATCATTTTGGGACTGGACTTTTCCATAACACTAGCACAACATAAGGCCCACTATTAATTAGGCGACACTCTCACACCCTCAGAGAGAACCATAACGCACATACCCACATATTTGCTACCAACCGATCCACAAACGACATATAACCCAGCACAACACAACACCATGACAACATAACCCACTATCCAACATGTCTACTATCAAGATGTATGTGCCTGTAGTGTATTGCCTATGTGTCACTCCTCTGATCTCCTCTAACACAGTGCTATACACCTTTTCATGTGCACGATCTTAAGCGAAACAACCTTTATCGTATACATACCTAGTGATTGATACTTACTATTGAGTACTGCGATTGCCTAACCTAAACACTTCATGTTATAGCATGTTTACTATTTACCACAAATCGATGATGCCTCGGAGCTTGACAATCCCATATTTGTAAAAAATGTGCTGTCTAAAACTCCCACTCAAGCACGTTGTATTTTACTTTAATTTTCAATTTGTTATAATCTACTGCCTGTCTAGATGGCACACCCATGAGTAAATATGTACGACCTGCATAATCTAGACCGGTACCTATAGCTTGTCAAATAATCCTTTACTATAACAAATGTACACTGTATATGAAACCTTATTGCCTGATTATCGTTTAAAAAAAAAAATGTGCAGTATTATCATATGCCACAAACATCTCATGCCTCTTGAAATGCCTGTTTTTTACTGTCGTGGCATGACAAAACCTGTATGTTTAACTTTTGCACACAAAAATAAAGAATTAAAAAAAAATATATATGCCTTTTGAAATACACTGGGGTGTCTACTTTAAGAAATGGTAGGCCTTTGTGGGGTAGTTTGAATTTAAAACCTGCGAAGATGCTTGGAAATTGCACATAGGCCCAGCGTCAAAATTCAAAGTTCTGTAAAAACTGATATGGCTTGGTCTCCTATATGGCACTGTAGCTTCACGAAATAGTGCCAAAGACATTCATTGGGGGTGTCTTTTTACTCAGAAGACTTAGCTGAGCATAATTTGGGGGTTTTGAACTTAGTGGCACATATGAAATATACAAAATGCCCAGCAAAAATGTAATCCGTATGTAAAAAAAAATGCCCAAAATTATTTTTTACCACATACTTTGGCATATATTGGTGAAAAAATGGGGGCATGTTAAAGCACAATATGCACCTTATGAGATACCCTGGAGTGTCTACTTTTACAAATGGTAGGCCTTTGTGGGGTTTTTTTGAACAGTCAAACTGTTATAATACCCCAAATGGAAGCAGAGGCTCATTAATTCCGCCTCTCAAAATTCGACTGTAAATACTGAAAAGGACAGGTCTCCTATATGGCACTGTAGCTTCACGAAATAGTGCCAAAGACATACAATGGGGGTGTCCTTTTACTCAGAAGACTTAGCTGAGCATTAGGCATGTGCATGGGGAAAATGTTCGGTTCGGCATTCCAAAATTCAGGATTTTCGCAATTCGGGACTTCGGCAATTCAGCACTTCAGCAGCGGCGGGTGGGGGCCCTAAATACTAATAAGGGGGGGACCTAACGTCCTCCCCCTGGCCCCTATCCCTGAGCGGTGGGGGCCCTAAATACTAAAAAGGGGGGACCTAAGGTCCTCCCCCCTGGCCCCCACACCTGAGCGGTGGGTGGGGGCCCTAAATACTAATAAGGGGGGAGACCTAATGTCCTCCCCCCTGGCCCCCATCCCTGAGCGGCAGGTGGGGGCCCTAAATACCAATAGGGGGGGACCTATTGTCCTCCCCTCCCCCCCCCCCCCAAAAAAATTATCCCCCTACCTATCCCCCTCACCCTAAAAATAATGTGGGGGGGGACCTTTAACTAAGAACCTGTAAAAAAACTTACTGTGACGAGACCAATCTCGCCACATTGCATTGGATGAGCCTGGTTGCCCGCCTGTTGCCTCTGGACTATGGCCCTGGGAGATTGGGCCCTTTAAAAACAGTATTCGGCCATACCAGAGTGTATGTCACTCATTCTGTTGGGGAAGGTTTGGCACTTTTTATATGGCACTTCGGATGGTGCCGAAGTCGTCGAAGTGGCCGCCATTCGAAAGGAACACGTGGCGGCGGCCATTTTAATTTAGTCGAAGGCAGTCAACGGTATATGCTAAAGAATCTGTGGAACTAAAATCGGCTACGCAAATACACGAACACCGCTGACCCTTACCGTCGCCTCCACTTCGACACTTCGGTTAAAGTCGAAGTACTTCGACAATTCGAACAGCCTGTTGCAATGTTCCAATCACACGAACGGACCTGTTCGTGCCTTCGAAGGTGACTTAGTCGTTTTTCTGCAGGAAATTGACCGACCGCACAGCCCAAATCTATGGAACTGTTTTGGGCAGGAAAATGTGCTTGCGGTCGGTCATAAAGGACTTCCATCTATCTTTTTATCGACTGGAGGGATTGGTATAATTTTTGAGAGTGTTTATGTTTAAAGTATGCTGAGTTCAAATATGTAATTATTTATGGAGATTGGATGTATGGTTTACAAGTTACAGGGTATGTGTAAAAACTGTATTTTAACTGTCTGTGATAATTATGTTAAACCATTGTGTAACAATTATATCACAGGCAGAGGGGAGGATTTTGTGTGTAATTGCTGGGAGTGTCTTCTGTAATGTACGTGTATGATTGGTTATTTTGTAACACCCTGTGGGTGGTCCTACCTAAGGGAAACTGTCATAAAAGAAGGTTCTTTTGGTGCCAATAAACAGACCACTGCTTGACCCTCAACACTGAGCTCTGTCTCATCTTTGGGGGGATTTACTGTATGCTGTTAGAGACTGATTGCCAGGAATGTAAGCTGATTGTCTGCTTTTCCTGTGTCAGGATCATCAGTGGGTTTTACACAATATTGTGTATTTGGGTCTGGCTGGGATCGAACCTGAGTTGCCTGCATCCCAGTCAGGATTCTTACATTGGGCTCCACGCATCTTTGACTGTTTCTACATGTTCTTGGTATCCTGTAGCCTGAGCCTGTTTGCCTGGGATTTGCACACCTGTTCCTGGTTCCATGATTATTGGCTGAGTCTTCCTATTTAAACCCCGCAAGTCTGGTCCTCGTTGTCAGATCGTGTTTCCTGTTCCGTTTGGTTTCACTGCTGTTTATCTGACTCCTGGTTTTGATCTCCTGTTTTCGCCTGATTGCCGCCAGCCCTGACTTCTGATTCTGTTACCGACTACTCTTCTGGATTTCCCTTGTCTGTACTGCGTTCCAGGAAGCACTGGTTATTTCAGCCCCAGTGCACTGTGTCACAGCCTTGGGGATTTCTGTCCTGAGTCCCCTCGGTCTTTGCCGAATTGCAAAGGGTGCCTTAACTCTGCCTGCCGGACTCCCACTCCAGGTAAGATCCCTGACATCCTGTTCGTCTGCTAGCAGCTATTCTTGAGGTTCCAGTTCGGGAGTTGGAGTGCTATTTTGTATCCAGTTCGGGAGTTTGGTGTTCTGCAGTAGCTGTGCCTGTATCTCTGGAAGGGGAAGATCTTCTAAACTGATGTGACATGTAAATGTAGAGACTTACCTGTTAGTCTCTTCATTTACCTGTCAGAGCACTCTGATTGGATGGCTCAGGGGTGGGGGCCAGGGGGGAGGATATTAGGTCCCCCCCTATTAGTATTTAAGGCCCCCACCCACCCACCGCTCAGGGGTGGGGGCCAGGGGGGAGGACATTAGGTCCCCCCCTTATTTTACTGTAGGGCCCCCACCCACCGCTCAGGGGTGGGGGCCAGGGGGAGGACATTAGGTCCCCCCCTTACTAGTATTTAGGGCCCCCACCCACCGCTCAGGGGGGAGGACATTAGATCCCCCCCTTATTATAATTTAGGGCCCCCACTCACCGCTCAGGGGTGGGGGCAAGGGGGGAGGACATTAGGTCCCCCCTATTCTGATTTAGGGCCCCCACCCGCCGCTCACGGGTGGGGGCCCAGGGGGAGGACAATAGGTCCCCCCCCTTTTTAGTATTTAGGGCCCCCACCCACCGCTCAGGGGGGAGGACATTAGGTCCCCCCCCTTATTTTACTGTAGGGCCCCCACCCACCGCTCAGGGGTGGGGGCCAGGGTGGAGGACTGTGGCGAAACCAACCTCGCTACTGTACACTGGAGAAGCCTGGTTGCTCGCCTGCTCCCTTTAGACTATGGCCCTGCAGTTCAAACCTTTATTTTCCCTGCAGAAAGGCTTATTTGTGCCTTTCTGCCGGGGTATTCGGTAGATTCAATCTACCGAACAAAGTACCGATCTAAGGACCACCTGGGAACTATAGTGTGCCATCAATTGACCACCCAGCAGCTGCGGTTAACCGCAGCTTAATTGACGAACGCTGGGTGGCCTTTGTTCGTCGAACGAACACGCGGCGGCCATCTTAAACTCCTGAACAGCGGTGTTTTGCCGTCGAGTGTCTGGAACTAAAATCTGGAGTCTAACGAACACAAGGAAACCCACGGATGGCAAGCCATTCGGGACTTTTTAATACGTTAACAGATACCGACAGCAAGGCCAAACCTCATGGAACTATTTTCGGTCACTTTGCCTGTGCGGTCGGTCAAACCTTTAAACCTCCATAACTCCCGAACCCCTAGTCTGATCTGGGTGATTTTTGAGTATGTTGCTCACCCAGATCAGGGCTATCAGGGGATCCCCTATTTAGGAGTGTGCTCTAGGTATTTGGGGTACATCCAGAAAGTGGGGAAGTAATGTACATGATTATGTGTCATGCTGAGGGGAGGAGATGTGTGGGAGGTAATTCATGTGTGATTGGTGCATCGGGTAATGACTGTAAATCCCTCCCTTGCATGGGAGAATCCTTTATAAGCCAGTTGTGTTAATAAACGTGAGTTCCTGCTTAACCCTCAAAGTGAAGTGTCGTCTCATTCTTGGGGGGAATTTGACTGTATGCCGATTGGCAGGAGTGTAAGCTTTTCGTATTGCTTTTCCTGTTCGGCTGCTTCCAGGGTTCGTGTGCCTCTTGTTCGGGAGTTGGTGAATTCGTGTAGTTTGCAGTTCGGGGGATTGGTGATTGCAGTAGCTGCTGGTCTATCTGGGAAGGGGATTATTGCCTAAGCGTTTTTTATCCCCTTGTGAGCGACACGGTCCGTTACAAGGACATTAGGTCCCCCCCTATTAGTATTTAGGGCCCCCACCCACTGCTCATGGGTGGGGGCCAGGGGGAAGGACATTAGGTCCCCCCTTTAGTTTAAAAGCGCGGGTGGGGGCTCGGGAAGGGGGACTTTTTTTTTTTTTTTTTACAGTAAGCAGCCACAGGCATGATTTTTCAGTATGTTCATATTTCAAGTATGCTGATTAATAATATGTGTTTTTTATGAAGATTGGATGTGTGGTTTTAAAGTTACAGTACATGTATTAAAACTGTATTTTTCCTGCTTGTGATAATTATGTTAAACCATTGTGTAACATAATTGTATCACAGGCAGAGGGGGGGATTTTGTGTATAATTGCTGGGAGTGTTTCTGTAATGTACATGTGTTATTGGTTGTTCTGTAAAACCCTGTGTGTGGTCCTATGTAGGGAAAACCTGCATAAAAGAAGGCCCTTTGGTGCCAAGTAAATGAGATCCTGTTTGACCCTCAATACGTAGCCGTGTCTCGTTATTGGATGGAGCTGCTATAATCACACTGGGGATTGTTATGCTCTGCATACTCCCCTGAGCTTGAATCACTTAGCTCTTTTAAGAGCTTGTTCCTGATACGCTCTCCTGGAGGAGAGGTCTTCCCCACACGGTCCTGGAGGACAGAAGCTGATCCAGGGTGGACGGAAGAAGGCGAGGCTCCAGTTAAGCTACGGTGGTTGTGGAGTCTGTGGTGGTTGTGGTGTCCAGTGCTCGATGCAAGCTAGAAAGCGTCCATTAACGGAAGGTATCCGGTACAAACATCACCCAGATCAGACCAGGGGTTCGGGAGTTATGGGGTTTAAAGTTTTGTGGAGGTCCCTTTAGGACCACTGAAGCATGGCTTTCCAGCCCAAACTTTCCAGCCCAAACCAGTTCCAACTAGTCTGGCAGTGTGCCTGGGACAGCGCCCTGCTGGAGAACAATGGGACAGGAAACGGGAGGGGTACACCTTCCTATACACAATCTATACACCGTCTAATAGAAGTCCATACACTGTGCTTAAAGGGCCAGTAGCCGCATAATTAAAATCCCTTATGCCCAAATATGTTCTTAAAAGGCAATGCATCCCAGGGGCCGTAGCCACCGGGCAGGAGGCGGGCAAGCAGCCCCCTCCAAAAAATCATGGCAAACTCCTTTAAAGGTGTGCGTTTGCTACACTTTTCTTTAAAAATTAAAGGATAGCCAGAGATAAGATGATTGATCATTAACCAAAAGTTTGACACATAACTCTCTATCTTTTCCAACTAAATACTGGGACTTTGAAAACTTACTCTAACACTGTCTTTTCCAACTGAATCTGGGTCTCAGTTAAAATTCTTTACTAATCAGATCTTTCAAAAATACTCAATCTCCATTTAAACAAACTCAAACTGCATCCACCATTCATGGTAGTCATGTGCATGGGGAAAATTTTCGGTTCGGTTCGGCATTTCGAAATTCGGAATTTTCGCAATTCGGCACTTCGGAAATTCGGCAACTTCGGCAACTTCGGAATTTCGGAACTTCGGGACTTCGGGACTTCTATTGCAGCCGCTTAGTAGATAACTCCCTAATTCCCACAGTATTAGGGAGTTATCTACCAAAAGGCTGAAAGACCTAAATTGGTCTTTCAGACAAATTTACTAAGTAAAAATTATTTAGTATTAGTACATTTTGCCCCTACTCGCTTTACCGCGAGTAGGGGTATATCTAGTAAACAGTGAGCAGCCTGTGGCCCTAAATACTAATAAGGGTGGGGGACCTAATGTCCTCCCCCCTGACCCCACCCCTTAGTGGTGGGAGGGGGCCCTACAGTAAATAAGGGGGGGGCCCTAAATACCAATAGTGGGGACCTATTGTCCTCCCCCCTGGCCCCCACCCCTGAGCGGTGTGTGGGGGCCCTAAATACTAATAAGGGGGGGGACCTAATGTCCTCCCCCCTGGCCCCCAACCCTGAGCGGCGGGTGGGGGCCCTAAATACCAATAGGGGGGACCTATTGTCCTACCCCCGACCCCCACCCCTGAGCGGCGGGTGGGGGCCCTAAAAAAATGTGTCCCCCCCTAGGTGACTAGGGGTCCCCAAACCCCTAGTCACCCCCTCCCCCCCAAAAAAACAAATGATCCCCCTACCCTGCCCCCTCACCCTAAAAATAATGAGGGGGGGACCTTTAACTAAGAACCTGTAAAAAAAAAAATTCTTACCATTCGATGTTTTCTTTTTTCTAAAATCTTTTTTTTTCAGCCCCAAAAAAGGCCAAATAAAAAAACATAATAACCGACGCAATAAAAAAAAAAAAAATACTTCTTCACCCATGGAGGGCTCCGCGCAGACTGAGCTCTGCAGGGCGGGGGAAGGCTTATAAAGCCTTGCCCCGCCCTGCAATTAGGCTCAGAGCACTCTGATTGGTGGGTTTAAGCCATCCAATCAGAGTGCTCTGACAGGTAAATAAGAGACTGACAGGTAAGTCTCTACATTTACCTGTCACAGCACTTTGATGGTTGGTTTGAAATCCACTAATCAGAGTGCTCTGTGTCATTTTACACAGCGTGGGAAAGTTCTTTGGAATTTTCCCACTGTGTAATTTGACTCATAACTCTCTGATTGGTGGATTAAGTAACCAATCAGAGAGTTATGAGTCAAATTACACAGCGTGGGAAAATTAGGTCCCCCCCCTTATTAGTATTTAGGGCCCCCACCCACCACTCAGGGGTGGGGGCCAGGGGAGGACATTAGGCCCCCCCTTATTTACTGTAGGGCCCAAACCCACCGCTCAGGGGTGGGGGCCAGGGGGGAGGACATTAGGTCCCCCCTTTATTAGTAGTTAGGGCCCCCACCCGCCGCTCAGGGGTAGGGGCCAGGGGGAGGACATTAGGTTCCCCCCCTTATTATAATTTAGGGCCCCACCCACCGCTCAGGGGTGGGGGCCAGGGGGGAGGACATTAGGTCCCCCCCTTATTATAATTTAGGGCCGCCACCCGCCGCTCAGGGTTGGGGGCGAGGGGGGGGCAATTGGTCCCCCCTTTAGTTTAAAAGCGCGGGTGGTGGCTCGGGAAGGGGACCTTTTTTTTTTTCAGGCTGCTCACTGTTTAATAGACATGCCCCTACTCGCAGTATAGCGAGTAGGGGCATAATTTACTAATACTAAGTAATCTTTACTTAGTATTAGTACAGGTCTTAGTATTAGTACAGTATTAGTATTAGGTCTTTCAGCCTTTTAGTAGATAGCTCCCTAATACCGTGGGAATTAGGGAGTTATCTACTTATTCATTCCTGTCATTACACTGACTGGCCAAGTAACTTACATTTTATATGAATGTATGTTACTTGATTGTTGTAAGTGTTGCAAATGCTTACAGGTGAATCCTGGCTATGTTTGTATACTTTTTATTTAAAATTGTATACAATGTAACATTCTTCTTCTTTCACTGGGTAAGTATATTAGTACTTAGGCAATACTGTGCTTCGGCACTTTGACACTTTGACACTTCGGAACTTTGACACTTCGGAACTTTGACACTTCGGAACTTTGACACTTCGGAACTTTGACACTTCGGAACTTTGACACTTCGGCACTTTGGATATTCGGTAATTTCGGAACTTCGGGACCTCGGCAATTCGGCACTTCGGACATTCGGAAGTACTCAAATGTCCGAATTGCCCGAAATTCGTCGGAATTCATATTCGGACCGAAACGAATTGCACATGTCTAATTCATGGAATATATCTCCAAGCCTAAAGAATTTCTACCAAGAAAGCTAGTAAATATGCTGGTTTAATTTAATTTAAATGCATTATTTTTAACTAAAAGCAGAAATATACCTGGATAAGGCAGGCCAGATTTCAAACCTTTGAAATCATAATTAGCTGAGGAAATATATGGTTCCTCATTCCATTCCTACAGTTGGAATCAATGATCAATATATTTACCGGTAATTTGCCAAGTATAGTATATCAAGCTATTATCCAGAGATATTGACCTATCTGAATTTAGGGATCGATAATCTTTAATCAGAAAAGTTAATCATCTGCCATGTAAAATTTGGGTTGGATTATTCTTATTGGTTTACTAGAGGGAAAAGACACATACACTTACAGACACACAAATTATTAATATTAAATGTCCACCCAGCCTCCCTACCTGGAGAGCTGGCGTGGATTTGTCCCTGGGGTCCAGTGGGGCTTTAGTGTGGCGGGCGGCAGAGTTCATGTCAGACGCGGCGAGGGAGCTGTGTTCTCTCTGATCTGCTCCCTCGCAGGCTGTCTGCTAATTCCGGGAGCCGGAATATGACGTCATATTCCGGCTCCCGGCGTCAGTAAACGACACGCGAGGGAGCAGAGCAGATAGAAAAGAACACAGCTCCCTCGCCCCGTCTGACAGGAACTCTGCCGCCCACTGGGGGGGTCCATTAGGTGGTCATCGGGCCATCTCTTGGACCCCCCCCATGACAGGGGGAACACAGAGAGGCTGGTTGCCTCCTCTCCCTGCAATGTATACTGCTGCTGGGCAGAGAGACCGGTTGTCTCCTCTCCCTGAAACTCACTCTGCCACTGGAGAGGAAGGACGACACCTTCTGCTCCCTGTACTGCACACTGCTGCTGGGAAGGGAGACAGATTGTCTCCATTCACTGTAGGATACGCTGCCGCTGGGGAGAGAAACCGGTTGCCTCATCTCCCTGCAAGGTACACTGCCGCTGGGGAGTAGGACCGCCCGTCCCTACTCCCGGTAACTCTCGGTGCTGCTGGGAAGGAAGGACGATACCTTCTGTTCCCTGCGTAGGTCTTTTGTTCTTGTGCATCCACAGGACCCTGTATAACCTGAGCTCGCAGTGCCGTGCCGCTCGGTTCTCATCGTCCAACTCTTGCATGGTTGCCGCGCTAATCTCTTCCTGAGGATCTGGGCCATAGTTGACTAGCCGCCTCTTTACCTCCTCAATGTAGAAGTCGGCCTCATAGCAATAAGTATATGTTTGCTTTGCACCCACTCTGGGCCTCTAGCTTTCCGGTGTCTCCAGGATGCTGTTCCTCGCACTAGGAAGCCATCCTACGGCTGCCACCACTGTGACGGACCGCCTGGCACCCCGTCTGGGTACCTCCACCAATTGATGCTTCGTAGCTCACGCTGAGGACCATAAGCACCACACCGGACACCATAAGCACCGTAGACCTCACGAACCGCCTCAGCTTGGTTGCAGTCTCACCTCGCCGTCCCTTCCTGTCCTGGACCAAACTCCTGGATCCAGAGATTCAGTGGGAAGGACTCTCCTCCCGAGAGTATAGCTGTAAAGCTCTTACGAGAGTGTGGCGAAACCGACCTCACCACGTGTCCTTGGAGGGGGCTGCTTGCCCGCTTCTTGCCTGCTGACTATGGCCCCTGGGAGATTTAGCCCTTTAAATACAGTATTTGGGCATATTGTATTTTATTATATGTTGCTACCATGTGGCTAATGGAGTTTTGCCTCTGTCCTTGGAGATAATTGGATTACTTCCCAATTATCTCCAGGATAGAAGACTCTGTGGAACTGGTTTTGGGCAGAAAAGCCATGCTTCATTTGGTCAAATAGGACTTTTCCTTAACTTTTTGCCCTGATTTTTGAGTATGCGTATATTTTAAGCATGTTGATTCTGAAAATGTATGTTTTATGTTTGTGGCATGTATAGTTTAGAAGTTATAAATATTGTGTAAAAACTGTATTCCTCTGCCTGTGATAATGAGGTTACCCATTGTGTTCAGTAATCATATCTCAGGCAGAGGGGAGGATTTTGTGTGGGAGTGTCTGTGTGTATTGTACGGATTGATTGGTTGTTCTGTAAAACCCTGTGGGCTGTACAATGTTTGTGTATTGGGAATAAAAGAGACTGTATGTGCCAGTACAGTCAGATTCTGCTTGACCCTCAAACCGAAGTGTCGCCTCGTATTTGGGGGAATTGGATTGTATGCTGATTGCCAGGAGTGTAAGTGGATTGTATGCTTTTCCTGTTCCGCTATTCCAGTGTTCGTGTGTTTCCAGTTCGGGAGATTGGGGAATTCAAGTGTGTGCAGTTGGAAGATTTGTGTAGTTTGCAGTTCGGGAGATTCGTGCTTGCAGTAGCTGCTGGTCTATCTGGAAGGGGATTATTGCCTAAACGGTTTTTAACCTCTGGTGAGCAAAACGGTCCGTTACAATTGGTGGCAAGCGGCGGGATCATTCCCACAGCCCAGAAGGACAGCTACAAGGTAACACCATTCCCTGGATTTACAAATTAAGGGTAACGCTAGTATCCGTACAGCGCCATTATCTACAAAGGAACTCAGAAAATGGAGAAGTTGCAAGATAGATTGAACTGTTACGTATCCCTAAGGTCGGGAGCAGTGTCAGAGGAGGACATGTTGAGGTACAGAGAGATGGCCAGAGCCGGGTTGTTGGACGAAGCCCTAGAGAAAGTACAGTATTCGCGAGGGGATCGGCGCCGCAGCAGAAGGCAGCGAATCCTGGTTCGAATGGCAGAGCGGATGCCCCTCCTGAGAAAAAAGAATGAAGAAGCGTGGGTGACTAGACTCGAGATTCTAGTATATGCAGAACTGACGCTCGACGACGCATACCAGGCGATACAGTGGTACGCAGCTCAGTGTGTCCCTGAGATGGCAGAGTATGAGTTCCCAGAGAGCGGAGATTACGCTGGCCCTGGCCTAGTTTGGGATAATATTGACGAGGACTTTGGAAAAGCTACCGACTCTCGTTTTTGGGACCTGTGTTACGACCGAGAAGACATGCTGGGTCTCCCTAGCGCTGTTGATCTCGAGGCAGACCTACAGTATCTGGTCGCCCAGGAATGTGACCTGGAATGGGATTACCTGCGGCTCATCAATGAGGCCCAGGAAGAGGCAACCGGTCCTCTTTCCCAACAGCAACCAGCGGTACCCGAGGTAGCGGACCTCCTAGACTGGTCCTGCGAGGATCCCCAGCGGCAGTATGTATCCCAGGGAGATGAAGGTGCAGTTCTTCCTCCCCAGCGGTAGTGTGTGTTACAGGGAGCCAAAGGTGTCGTCCTTCCTCCCCAGCGGCAGAGTGAGTTACAGGGAGCCAAAGGTGTCGTCCTTCCTCCCCAGCGGCAGTGTGAGTTACAGGGAGCGGACGGTGTCGTTCTTCCTCCCCAGCGGCAGTGTGTGGTACAGGGAGCCAAAGGTATCGTCCTTCCTCCCCAGCAGCAGAGTGCGTTACAGAGAGCCAAAGGTGCCATCCTTCCTCCCCAGCGGCAGTGTGTGTTACAGGGAGCTGAAGGTGTTGTCCTTCCTCCCCAGCGGCCGTGTGAGTTACAGAGAGCTGAAGGTGCCGTCCTTCCTCCCCAGCGGCAGTGTGTGTTACAGGGAGCTGAAGGTGTCGTCCTTCCTCCCCAGCGGCCGTGTGTGTTAAAGGGAGCTGAAGGTACCATCCTTCCTCCCCAGTCGGTCTCGCACCTCGGCAGCCGGACGAAATATTGAAAGGGGAGACAGTTGGTCCCCCCCTCCACCAGCAGAGAGAGTGTCAGGGAGAGGAACCTGCTACCCCCTCTCCCCAGTGGCTGAAAGTGTTCCAGGAAGAGGAGTCGGTGACTACCTCTCCCCAGCGGCAGCTTAATTCACAAAGGGGAGATCCTATTCTCCCAGATGGGGCAGATGAGGCAGTTGGTCTCGCCCCACAGCAGCAGGACAATATATTGGAAGGGGAGACAGTCGGTCCCCCCCTCCACCAGCGGAGAGAGAGTCAGGGAGAGGAACTTGGTACCCCCTCTCCTTCTGCTTGACCCTCAAACCGAAGTGTCGTCTCGTATTCTCGGGGGAATTGGATTGTATGCTGATTGCCAGGAGTGTAAGCGGATTGTATGCTTTTCCTGTTCAGCTATTCCAGTTTTCTTGTTTTTCCAGTTCGGGAGATTTGGGAATTCAAGTGTGTGCAGTTCGGGAGTTGCAAGATTCGTGTAGTTTGCAGTTCGGGAGATTGGTGCTTGCAGTAGCTGCTGGTCTATCTGGAAGGGGATTATAGCCTAAAAGGTTTTTAACCTCTGGTGAGCAAAACGGTCCGTTACAAAGAGCTAGTGATATAGCTGTGAAGCAGGTTCTCTACAAGCATGAGACAAGGCTACGTGTTGAGGGTTAAGCAGGAATTGGCCTTTTTTGACAATCCTCAAGCAAGGTGTACGCCCACATGGACCTTCTTGGGGACAGGGACACAAACTTACAAACCAACGATAGCACGTTTACAAATCAATAAGCCGTCCCCTTTACTAAGGAGATAATGGAGTCAAGCACTACACTAAACTCAATTATCTACAAACACAAACACACATTTTTACAAATCCCCCAAAATACTTTAAAACACATAAAATCCCCACAAATGTTACATCCCCCGATAGCCCTGATCTGGGTGACCAACATATCCAAAAATCACCCAAGTCAGTTCAGGGGTTCAGAAATTCAATGGAAGTTCTATGGAAGTTCCCAAAACAGTTCCCGAGAATCAGGGCTTGTGGTCAGTCTAGTTTGGCAGTTTGAAAACGAACAAACTACAGAACAGAGTCAATAGTCTTACCCTGCTAGCCTCTCTGTGTGGCCAGGTAAGTAGCCACTACATGCAAATGTGTACCTGCATTCAAACGCAAACATTATATAGAAGTACACCGCTACATTAATTTGTAAAGTATTCTCCATGCATTGGACACATATGCTTCTGGAGGGTGGGGCACAGACAGATTGTCCCCATGTGGCAATAGTTGGACAGCTGATGGGATGTCATGCTTAATAGGAAGTACCATGCAGAAAGGGCAGTCATGTCTATGATTCAAACCATTGGGATGGCAAAAAAAAACATCCACGTGGATGCACTGAACATGTATTGCAGCAGATATAAGGTTTGCAGGGATTGTCCGGATCTCATAGCTGGATATCAATATAATGGCAGTAGGCTGTGTATCGATATAATGGCTGGATATCGATATAATGGCGGTAGGCTGTACTAGCTGGATATCGATATAATGGCGATAGGCGGTACTAGCTGGATATCGATATAATGGCGGCAGGCTGTACTAGCTGGATATCGATATAATGGCGGTAGGCTGTACTAGCTGGATATCGATATAATGGCGGTAGGCTGTACTAGCTGGATATCAATATAATGGCGGTAGGCTGTGTACAAGCTGGATATCGATATAATGGCGGTAGGTTGTACTAGCTGGATATCGATATAATGGCGGTAGACTGTACTAGCTGGATATCGATATAATGGTGGTAGGCTGTACTAGCTGGATATCGATATAATGGGGGTAGGCTGTGTACTAGCTGGATATCGATATAATGGGGGTAGGCTGTACTAGCTGGATATCGATATAATGGGGGTAGGCTGTACTAGCTGGATATCGATATAATGGGGGTAGGCTGTACTAGCTGGATATCGATATAATGGGGGTAGGCTGTACTAGCTGGATATCGATATAATGGGGGTAGGGGTAGGCTGTACTAGCTGGATATCGATATAATGGGGGTAGGCTGTACTAGCTGGATATCGATATAATGGGGGTAGGCTGTACTAGCTGGATATCGATATAATGGGAGTAGGCTGTACTAGCTGGATATCGATATAATGGGGGTAGGCTGTGTACTACCTGGATATCGATATAATGGGGGTAGGCTGTACTAGCTGGATATCGATATAATGGCGGTAGGCTGTACTAGCTGGATATCGATATAATGGGGGTAGGCTGTGTTCTAGCTGGATATCGATATAATGGCGGTAGGTTGTACTAGCTGGATATCGATATAATGGCGGTAGGCTGTGTACTAGCTGGATATCGATATAATGGCGGTAGGCTGTGTACTAGCTGGATATCGATATAATGGCGGTAGGCTGTGTACTAGCTGGATATCGATATAATGGCGGTAGGCTGTGTACTAGCTGGATATCGATATAATGGCGGTAGGCTGTGTACTAGCTGGATATCGATATAATGACGGTAGGCTGTGTACTAGCTGGATATCGATATAATGGCGGTAGGCTGTGTACTAGCTGGATATCGATATAATGGCGGTAGGCTGTACTAGCTGGATATCGATATAATGACGATGGGTTGTACTAGCTGGATATCGATATAATGGGGGAAGGCTGTACTAGCTGGATATCGATATAATGGCGGTAGGCTGTACTAGCTGGATATCGATATAATGGGAGTAGGCTGTACTAGCTGGATATCAATATAATGGCGGTAGGCTGTACTAGCTGGATATCGATATAATGGTGGTAGGCTGTGTACTAGCTGGATATCGATATAATGGGGGTAGGCTGTGCTAGCTGGATATCGATATAATGGGGGTAGGCTGTACTAGCTGGATATCGATATAATCGCGGTAGGCTGTACTAGCTGGATATCGATATAATGGCGGTAGGCTGTGTACTAGCTGGATATTGATATAATGGTGGTAGGCTGTGTACTAGCTGGATATCGATATAATGGCGGTAGGCTGTGTACTAGCTGGATATCGATATAATGGCGGTAGGCTGTGTACTAGCTGGATATCGATATAATGGCGGTAGGCTGTGTACTAGCTGGATATCGATATAATGACGGTAGGCTGTACTAGCTGGATATCGATATAATGGCGGTAGGCTGTACTAGCTGGATATCGATATAATGGCGGTAGGCTGTACTAGCTGGATATCAATATAATGGCGGTAGGCTGTGTACTAGCTGGATATCGATATAATGGTGGTAGGCTGTGTACTAGCTGGATATCAATATAATGGCGGTAGGCTGTACTAGCTGGATATCGATATAATGGCGGTAGGCTGTACTAGCTGGATATCGATATAATGGCGGTAGGCTGTACTAGCTGGATATCAATATAATGGTGGTAGGCTGTGTACTAGCTGGATATCGATATAATGGTGGTAGGCTGTGTACTAGCTGGATATCGATATAATGGCGGTAGGCTGTACTAGCTGGATATCAATATAATGGTGGTAGGCTGTGTACTAGCTGGATATCGATATAATGGCAGTAGGCTGTGTAGTAGCTGGATATCAATATAATGGGGGTAGGCTGTACTAGCTGGATATCAATATAATGGCGGTAGGCTGTGTACTAGCTGGATATCGATATAATGGCGGTAGGCTGTACTAGCTGGATATCGATATAATGGCGGTAGGCTGTGTACTTGCTGGATATCGATATAATGGCGGTAGGCTGTACTAGCTGGATATCGATATAATGGCAGTAGGCTGTGTACTAGCTGGATATCAATATAATGGCGGTAGGCTGTGTACTAGCTGGATATCGATATAATGGCGGTAGGCTGTACTAGCTGGATATCGATATAATGGCGGTAGGCTGTACTAGCTGGATATCGATATAATGGCGGTAGGCTGTACTAGCTGGATATCGATATAATGGCGGTAGGCTGTGTACTAGCTGGATATCGATATAATGGCGGTAGGCTGTACTAGCTGGATATCGATATAATGGCGGTAGGCTGTGTACTAGCTGGATATCGATATAATGGGGGTAGGCTGTGTACTAGCTGGATATCGATATAATCGCGGTAGGCTGTACTAGCTGGATATCGATATAATGGCGGTAGGCTGTGTACAAGCTGGATATCGATATAATGGGAGTAGGCTGTGTACTAGCTGGATATCGATATAATGGCGGTAGGCTGTGTACTAGCTGGATATCGATATAATGGCGGTAGGCTGTACTAGCTGGATATCGATATAATGGGGGTAGGCTGTGTACTAGCTGGATATCGATATAATGGGGGTAGGCTGTGTACTAGCTGGATATCGATATAATCGCGGTAGGCTGTACTAGCTGGATATCGATATAATGGCGGTAGGCTGTGTACAAGCTGGATATCGATATAATGGGAGTAGGCTGTGTACTAGCTGGATATCGATATAATGGCGGTAGGCTGTACTAGCTGGATATCGATATAATGGCGGTAGGCTGTGTACTAGCTGGATATCGATATAATGGGGGTAGGCTGTGTACTAGCTGGATATCGATATAATCGCGGTAGGCTGTACTAGCTGGATATCGATATAATGGCGGTAGGCTGTGTACAAGCTGGATATCGATATAATGGGAGTAGGCTGTGTACTAGCTGGATATCGATATAATGGCGGTAGGCTGTGTACTAGCTGGATATCGATATAATGGGGGTAGGCTGTGTACTAGCTGGATATCGATATAATGGCGGTAGGCTGTGTACTAGCTAGATATCGATATAATGGTGGTAGGCTGTGTACTAGCTGGATATCAATATAATGGCGGTAGGCTGTGTACTAGCTAGATATCGATATAATGGTGGTAGGCTGTGTACTAGCTGGATATCGATATAATGGCGGTAGGCTGTGTACTAGCTGGATATCAATATAATGGCGGTAGGCTGTGTACTAGCTGGATATCGATATAATGGTGGTAGGCTGTGTACTAGCTGGATATCAATATAATGGCGGTAGGCTGTACTAGCTGGATATCGATATAATGGCGGTAGGCTGTACTAGCTGGATATCAATATAATGGTGGTAGGCTGTGTACTAGCTGGATATCGATATAATGGTGGTAGGCTGTGTACTAGCTGGATATCGATATAATGGCGGTAGGCTGTACTAGCTGGATATCAATATAATGGTGGTAGGCTGTGTACTAGCTGGATATCGATATAATGGCGGTAGGCTGTACTAGCTGGATATCGATATAATGGCAGTAGGCTGTGTAGTAGCTGGATATCAATATAATGGGGGTAGGCTGTACTAGCTGGATATCAATATAATGGCGGTAGGCTGTGTACTAGCTGGATATCGATATAATGGCGGTAGGCTGTACTAGCTGGATATCGATATAATGGCGGTAGGCTGTGTACTTGCTGGATATCGATATAATGGCGGTAGGCTGTACTAGCTGGATATCGATATAATGGCAGTAGGCTGTGTACTAGCTGGATATCAATATAATGGCGGTAGGCTGTGTACTAGCTGGATATCGATATAATGGCGGTAGGCTGTACTAGCTGGATATCGATATAATGGCGGTAGGCTGTACTAGCTGGATATCGATATAATGGCGGTAGGCTGTACTAGCTGGATATCGATATAATGGCGGTAGGCTGTACTAGCTGGATATCGATATAATGGGGGTAGGCTGTGTACTAGCTGGATATCGATATAATGGCGGTAGGCTGTACTAGCTGGGTATCGATATAATGGGGGTAGGCTGTACTAGCTGGATATCGATATAATGGCGGTAGGCTGTACTAGCTGGATATCAATATAATGGGGGTAGGCTGTACTAGCTGGATATCAATATAATGGCGGTAGGCTGTGTACTAGCTGGATATCGATATAATGGCGGTAGGCTGTACTAGCTGGATATCGATATAATGGCGGTAGGCTGTGTAGTAGCTGGATATCAATATAATGGGGGTAGGCTGTACTAGCTGGATATCAATATAATGGCGGTAGGCTGTGTACTAGCTGGATATCGATATAATGGCGGTAGGCTGTACTAGCTGGATATCGATATAATGGCGGTAGGCTGTGTACTAGCTGGATATCGATATAATGGCGGTAGGCTGTGTACTAGCTGGATATCGATATAATGGCGGTAGGCTGTAGTAGCTGGATATCGATATAATCGCGGTAGGCTGTGTACTAGCTGGATATCGATATAATGGCGGTAGGCTGTGTACTAGCTGGATATCGATATAATGGGGGTAGGCTGTACTAGCTGGATATCGATATAATGGTGGTAGGCTGTACTAGCTGGATATCGATATAATCGCGGTAGGCTGTGTACTAGCTGGATATCAATATAATGGCAGTAGGCTGTGTACTAGCTGGATATCGATATAATGGCGGTAGGCTGTGTACTAGCTGGATATCAATATAATGGCGGTAGGCTGTGTACTAGCTAGATATCGATATAATGGTGGTAGGCTGTGTACTAGCTGGATATCAATATAATGGCGGTAGGCTGTGTACTAGCTAGATATCGATATAATGGTGGTAGGCTGTGTACTAGCTGGATATCGATATAATGGCGGTAGGCTGTGTACTAGCTGGATATCAATATAATGGCGGTAGGCTGTGTACTAGCTGGATATCGATATAATGGTGGTAGGCTGTGTACTAGCTGGATATCAATATAATGGCGGTAGGCTGTACTAGCTGGATATCGATATAATGGCGGTAGGCTGTACTAGCTGGATATCGATATAATGGCGGTAGGCTGTACTAGCTGGATATCAATATAATGGTGGTAGGCTGTGTACTAGCTGGATATCGATATAATGGTGGTAGGCTGTGTACTAGCTGGATATCGATATAATGGCGGTAGGCTGTACTAGCTGGATATCAATATAATGGTGGTAGGCTGTGTACTAGCTGGATATCGATATAATGGCAGTAGGCTGTGTAGTAGCTGGATATCAATATAATGGGGGTAGGCTGTACTAGCTGGATATCAATATAATGGCGGTAGGCTGTGTACTAGCTGGATATCGATATAATGGCGGTAGGCTGTACTAGCTGGATATCGATATAATGGCGGTAGGCTGTGTACTTGCTGGATATCGATATAATGGCGGTAGGCTGTACTAGCTGGATATCGATATAATGGCAGTAGGCTGTGTACTAGCTGGATATCAATATAATGGCGGTAGGCTGTGTACTAGCTGGATATCGATATAATGGCGGTAGGCTGTACTAGCTGGATATCGATATAATGGCGGTAGGCTGTACTAGCTGGATATCGATATAATGGCGGTAGGCTGTACTAGCTGGATATCGATATAATGGCGGTAGGCTGTGTACTAGCTGGATATCGATATAATGGCGGTAGGCTGTACTAGCTGGATATCGATATAATGGCGGTAGGCTGTGTACTAGCTGGATATCGATATAATGGGGGTAGGCTGTGTACTAGCTGGATATCGATATAATCGCGGTAGGCTGTACTAGCTGGATATCGATATAATGGCGGTAGGCTGTGTACAAGCTGGATATCGATATAATGGGAGTAGGCTGTGTACTAGCTGGATATCGATATAATGGCGGTAGGCTGTGTACTAGCTGGATATCGATATAATGGCGGTAGGCTGTACTAGCTGGATATCGATATAATGGTGGTAGGCTGTACTAGCTGGATATCTGTCACGTTTACAGTAAATGATGTGGAACACAACTGCAGATTTCTTAGGACTTTGATATTTTATTAAGACACTTAGATGGAACTGAGACTTCAGTTCCAGAATTACAGCTACTGTTTCTTTAAATAATAAACGGTTTGCTTCAGTTAGCAATGACAAGGTTCAGAATTTATTAGAGTCCGTTATTCTTGTTAACAGTTCAAATTATAAGAGATTGTATACATTGGAATTATCAGTAGCAAGACAGGTGCAGCAGAACTTAAATAGTACTTGTTTTGAGGGATGCTGTAGCAGGCTTGCTGGACAACTTGATAGCAGACTTTAGTAAGAAGAAATAAGACTATCTGTAGCAAGACAGGTACAGCTGAACTTGAATAATACTTGATTTGCGGAAAGCTGTAGCAGGATTGCTGAACAACTTGATAGCAGACTTTAGTTAGTTGAAATAAAGACTTTAGCATTGTTAGCTCTTATCTCAGAGACTTTAAGATACTTAGCTTCCAGAAGTAGAGAGATTGTTTCCCCAGTTCTCCTCAGAGGCGGTTGCTTCAGTGAATGGTTGAAGAGAGAGCAGGCACTAGTCGATGATGAAGAGAGATGTTGGGGACTTGAATAATCCTCCAGTCCGGTCCGGTAGCATGTGGTCGTCTCAGCGAGGTATGTGAGCCGTTGAGTTAGGCGCGGTACGCGGTTCAATAATCCAGCGTCTATCAGCTGGTGCGGTCGCATTAAATAGCAGACCGCGTCATGAATACTCCATTTGCACCGGAATCGATGACAGCCTTGGTCATAATTCTTTCATTGTCCCACTGTAATATGAGAATGATAGGGGACATTTGAGTATTTGCTGTAGAGGGGAGTACACTTAGGATGGAAGAGGCATGAGTCTGCCTACTGCCCTTTATCCGTTTCAATAAGGGGCAATCAGATACCAAATGAACTTGAGAGGCACAATACATGCAGAGGTTTAATATACGTCGTCGATTTTTCTCTTCAGGAGTGAGGGGACTTCTTATTACCCCTATTTCCATAGGTTCGGTTGGTAAGGATGAGTTGTCAGAGGGCTTTGGAGGATGAAATGATTTTTTCCCAATTGAAGTTGAGAGAGCCTTTTCTGCCTTTCTTTCTCTAAGCCTTCTGTCAATGCTGATCGATAGATGAATCAGAGCGTTCAAAGTAGTAGGGAGTTGTATTCTGGATAGTTCATCCTTTACAGCTTCAGATAAACCGATTCGAAATTGGTTGCGCTATGCGATGTCATTCCATTGCGTTTCTACTGCCCATCTTTTAAATTCAGCGATATAATCTTCAACGGGTCTATGTTTTTGCAGCAAGGTTCTAATTGTTAATTCAGCAGTATTTTGTTTGTATGGTTCTTCATAGAGAAGAGACATGGCTTTAAAGAATTCCTCCAGTGAATCTAAGATGGGGTCATCATTGTCCAAAAAGGAATGGGCCCAGGACATAGGTTCACCTCTCAGAAATGAGATAACTGAAAAAACCTTAGATCTTTCTGTGGGATAAGATCTAGGTTTTAAAGCAATCAATAATTTGCAGGAATAAAAAAACTCCTTATATTTGGAACGATCACCATAGAATTTTTCAGGGTTACATACAGCAGGATCGCTAATTGAGTGCAGAACAGTATCAGGAGTATGTGTTTGTAAGTCTTTGACATAAGTGAGAATTCTTTCATTTGTAACCTGCAGGTCTTGCACACCTTGGTTAAGTGAATCGACTCGTTGATTCAGCAACAATACTTTAGAATCGAAATCTGCTGGTTCCATTACAATGGCTGGATTATTCTGTCACGTTTACAGTAAATGATGTGGAACACAACTGCAGATTTCTTAGGACTTTGATATTTTATTAAGACACTTAGATGGAACTGAGACTTCAGTTCCAGAATTACAGGTACTGTTTCTTTAAATAATAAACGGTTTGCTTCAGTTAGCAATGACAAGGTTCAGAATTCATTAGAGTCCGTTATTCTTGTTAACAGTTCAAATTATAAGAGATTGTATACATTGGAATTATCTGTAGCAAGACAGGTACAGCTGAACTCGAATAATACTTGATTTGAGGAAAGCTGTAGCAGGCTTGCTGGACAACTTGATAGCAGACTTTAGTATGAAGAAATAAGATTACCTGTAGCAAGACAGGTACAGCTGAACTTGAACAATACTTGATTTGCGGAAAGCTGTAGCAGGATTGCTGAACAACTTGATAGCAGACTTTAGTAAGTTGCAATAAAGACTTTCTGTAGCAAGACAGGTACAGCTGAACTTGAATAATACTTGATTTGAGGAAAGCTGTAGCAGGATTGCTGGACAACTTGATAGCAGACTTTAATAAGTTGAAATAAAGACTTTAGCATTGTTAGCTCTTATCTCAGAGACTTTAAGATACTTAGCTTCCAGAAGTAGAGAGATTGTTTCCCCAGCTCTCCTCAGAGGCGGTTGCTTCAGTGAATGGTTGAAGAGAGAGCAGGCACTAGTCGATGATGAGGAGAGATGTTGGGGACTTGAATAATCCTCCAGTCTGGTCCGGTAGCATGTGGTCGTCTCAGCGAGGTATGTGAGCCGTTGAGTTAGGCGCGGTACGCGGCTCAATAATCCAGCGTCTATCAGCTGGTGCGGTCGCATTAAATAGCAGACCGCGTCAAAGGGGGTGTGGCTAAGCTCCGTCAAACCCGGAAGCATGAGGAGACATCGGGAGGCTTAAGGCATGACAATATCGATATAATGGGAGTAGGCTGTATTAGCTGGATATCGATATAACGGCGGTAGGCTGTACTAGCTGGATATCGATATAATGGTGGTAGGCTGTGTACTAGCTGGATATCGATATAATGGCGGTAGGCTGTACTAGCTGGATATCGATATAATGGTGGTAGGCTGTGTACTAGCTGGATATCGATATAATGGTGGTAGGCTGTGTACTAGCTGGATATCGATATAATGGCGGTAGGCTGTGTACTAGCTGGATATCGATATAATGGCGGTAGGCTGTGTACTAGCTGGATATCGATATAATGGTGGTAGGCTGTGTACTAGCTGGATATCGATATAATGGCGGTAGGCTGTACTAGCTGGATATCGATATAATGGCGGTAGGCTGTACTAGCTGGATATCGATATAATGGCGGTAGGCTGTACTAGCTGGATATCGATATAATGGCGGTAGGCTGTACTAGCTGGATATCGATATAATGGCGGTAGGCTGTGTACTAGCTGGATATCAATATAATGGCGGTAGGCTGTTCTTGCTGGATATCGATATAATGGCGATAGGCTGTGTACTAGCTGGTACTAGCATGTTTAAACCATGTTACCCCAGATAGCTATGCCATGGAGCCCAGCCGTATACTGAAAGACTGTATGAAAGACTTTGGCTCCATGGCGATTGAACTGTATGTATGTGATCTGAGCGCCATCCGGTAATAATGTGCGCTCAGATCTAAGCTATCTGGGGATAGGTAGAATGTGTATGTTCTATGTGATAAATGTAACAGTATGTAATTTTATGTCTTTTATTGTCCTTTGTCTGCCATGTGGTTAATGGAGTTTTGCCTCTGTCCTTGGAGATAATTGGATTACTTCCCAATTATCTCCAGGACAGAGAGGAGGGATTGTGATGCATTGTGGGATTGTAAGCTTGTGATTAGTCAATGTCCAATATGTTTCCCAGTGTTCCCTCTGGTCCCCTAGGGGAGTGCCCACCAGGTGGGAGACCTGCATAAAAACCGGGCAGGTAGTCCCAGTAAATCAGTTCTGCTTGATCCTCAAACGAAGTATCGTCTCGTTCTTGGGGGGAATTGGATTGTATGCAGTTACAGTCCGACTGCCAGCATTCGTGTGTTCGGGGAGTTGGTGAATTCGTGTGTTTCCTGTTCGGGAGTTTGAGTAGTCATGTGTTTGCAATTCGGGAGATTGGTGCTTGCAGCATCTGTATGTGTATTTGGAAGGGGAATATCGCCTAAACGTATTGTGTGCCCCTTGTGTGCTGAAACGGTCCGTTACAATTGGTGGCAAGTGGCGGGATCATTCCCACAGCCCAGGAGGACAGCTAGAGGGCAACACCATTCCTTGGAGTTACAAATTGAGGGCAACGCTAGCACTTGTGCAGCACCCCTGGGAGCAGAGGTATCCAGCGACTTGGAGCAGACCGGTATGGAAGGCTCTGGCTCTAAAGATGATTGGCTGACCGAGGTGAGGCAGCGAGTGGCCCAGTATGGGGATGATGTACTCATGGAGATACGCCGGGCGATCTGTAACCAGGTCACGGCCGAGCGAAACACAAGGCTGGACAGAGAATTCTGACTGGCGAAAGAGAGAGACTATGCTCAGCGAAAGGAGTGTTACAGCAGCCGAGTAGAGGCTGCATCCGAGGAGGTTAGCCATCTTCCCCTGAGGCGGCCGGAGGAACCCCAAGTAGGGCTCCTCATAGACTGGTCCTGTGAGGAACCACAACAGGTAGGTGGAGATGGGACTGAGGTCTCTCCACCGGGCCCACCGGGATGCTGGGCACCCAGCCCTGATCCCCAGCAGCAGCCGGAGTTGCCAGGTGTGGAAGCAGGTGGTCTTTACTCGCAAATATTGAGAGACTTCACAGACTGGTCCTGGGAAGACCCACAGATGGCAGGTGGAGATGGGACGGCGGTCTCTCTACCGGCCCTACAGGGATTCTGGGCTGTCGGCCCTGATCCCCAGCGGCAATATGTATCACAGGGAAAGACAAAAGAAAGGTGATGAGGGGAGCTCCTCGTAGATACGGGGTACTTCACCTCACAACCACTACCCCCAGATTGAGTATCAAGTAATTGTAGCTAAAAATAACAAAACTTTAATGGAACAAAAATATACTTGACATCTCCCACACGTACATACACAAAACATACACTGTCACCCTAGATAGTGAGGGTTAAAAGAGAAAAAAAAAAGACTGTAGATCTAACTGGCAAAACAATAAGGCATACTCCTTGTATAGAGGAATATAGAACAATGTATCACACAAATACAACTATTAAATGGTTTGAATGAAACATCTGATCATGGTTGCAAATGTTAAGAAAGTGGTTACAAAGAAAAAAATTCCCCAAGGAGATCCAGCCTATCCGTAATTAGTTAAAGCCAAAGGACAGCAACATGCCTTCCCCTAATAAGCAAACTAGGGATAATAAGACCTAAGTTACCCCTAAAAAGTCCAAAAGTTCCTATGGTACGTTCTATTATCAGTATAAGCTTCCAGTTGTGAAAAAGCTAATATGTCTAATATTTCCACAAGGAGATAAATCGAAAGGACAGGAAGATAAAGGGTAGAGGAAACAAAACACTGTGGAAAAACTAAATCTAGACAGAGTTTGAGAGAGAGCTCTGTCACCACACAGGCTCCTATATCCTAATCGTTAATTCCAGGATCTCTAAACACGGGGTATCCAGCAAGCTGTCAATACAGTCAGTTGAAAAAGTAATTAATGAAAAAAACGTCAAATCATTACTAAGTGTATCAAAAAAGTTGACCAAGGCGCGTTTCGGCGGTCTAACCGCCTTTCTCAAGGGCAAGTAGTGCAAATGCACCTCTCTCTCTTTACGCCTTAAATACTGCGAAAATCCTAGCACCCCCTACAGCCATGGCGGAGCCTCTGGACATGGACAAGCTACCCACTACCCCAGGTGCAGTAAACAATTCTTGTGGGTGGGTCACTCTGTTGATTATGTGTTGTGGGTGGGTTGCTGGACTAACCAGATACCCTGTTAGTCTGATTGGTAAAGGGGAGAAATGTGGCGGAACCAACCTCGCAACTGGCCACTGGATAAGCCTGGTTGCTCGCCTGCTCCCCATGTCCCCATGTTTAACACTGTTCTTTTTCCCTGCAGAAAGGCTGGTTTGTACCTTTCTGCGGACTGTTAAAGTCACGAACACCGCTGAGCCGCCGACCTCCCTTCTCCTACCTGAAGTCAATTATCCGAACACCAGTCCATTTGGTACTTTACTGTTTAAACCATGCTACCCCAGGTATCTATGCCATGGAGCCCAGCCGTATACTGAAAGATTGTATGAAAGACTTTGGCTCCATGGCGATTGAACTGTATGTATGTGATCTGAGCGCCATCCGGTAATAATGTGCGCTCAGATCTAAGCTATCTGGGGATAGGTAGAATGGGTATGTTCTATGTGATAAATGTAACAGTATGTAATTTGATGTCTTTTATTGTCCTTTGTCTGCCATGTGGTCAATGGAGCTTTGCCTCTGTCCTTGGAGATAATTGGATTACTTCCCAATTATCTCCAGGACAGAGAGGAGGGATTGTGATGCATTGTGGGATTGTAAGCTTGTGATTGGTCAATGTCCAATATGTTTGACAGTCTTCCATCTGGTCCCCTAGGGGAGTGTCCACCAGGTGGGAGACCTGCATAAAAGCCGGGCAGGTAGCCCCAGTAAATCAGTTCTACTTCACCCTCAATTTGGAGTCCTGTCTCTTATTGGGGGAATCTGCTACAAGGGATTGCTATGCTCTGCATATTCCCTTGTTATAATCACTACTAAGTTCTTTTAAGAGCTTGTTCCTGTTTTGCTCGCTGAAGGAGTCTACGGTGGTTATGGTGTCTGCTGGAGTGCTTGGAGCCCTCGGGAAGAGCTAGGTGCATCCATCAATGGAGGTACCCAGTCGGGTTGCCAGGTGATCCGTTACAGAATATTATCTCTCTTTACGCCTGGAATGGATTATATGAACTTTACGTTATAAATTTACGTTATAAATGGCGATATCCCGGGGGTAATGGTAAGATGGAATATTATCTCTCTTTACGTCTGGAATGGATTATATGAACTTTACGTTATAAATTTACGTTATAAATGGCGATATCCCGGGGGTAATGGTAAGATGGAATATTATCTCTCTTTACGGCTGGAATGGATTATATGAACTTTACGTTATAAATTTACGTTATAAATGGCGACAGCCCGGGGGTAATGGTAAGATGGAATATTAACTCTCTTTACGGCTGGAATGGATTATATGAACTTTACGTTATAAATTTACGTTATAAATGGCGATATCTCGGGGGTAATGGTAAGATGGAATATTAACTCTCTTTACGGCTGGAATGGATTATATGAACTTTACGTTATAAATTTACGTTATAAATGGCGATATCCCGGAGGTAATGGTAAGATGGAATATTAACTCTCTTTACGGCTGGAATGGATTATATGAACTTTACGTTATAAATTTACGTTATAAATGGCGATATCCCAGGGGTAATGGTAAGATGGAATATTATCTCTCTTTACGGCTGGAATGGATTATATGAACTTTACGTTATAAATTTACGTTATAAATGGCGATATCCCGGGGTAATGGTAAGATGGAATATTAACTCTCTTTACGGCTGGAATGGATTATATGAACTTTACGTTATAAATTTACGTTATACATGGCGATATCCCGGGGGTAATGGTAAGATGGAATATTAACTCTCTTTACGGCTGGAATGGATTATATGAACTTTACGTTATAAATTTACGTTATACATGGCGATATCCCGGGGGTAATGGTAAGATGGAATATTAACTCTCTTTACGGCTGGAATGGATTATATGAACCTTACGTTATAAATTTACGTTATAAATGGCGATATCCCGGGGGTAATGGTAAAATGGAATATTAACTCTCTTTACGGCTGGAATGGATTATATGAACTTTACGTTATAAATTTACGTTATAAATGGCGATATCCCGGAGGTAATGGTAAGATGGAATATTAACTCTCTTTACGCCTGGAATGGATTATATGAACTTTACGTTATAAATTTACATTATACATGGCGATATCCCGGGGATAAGTGTAAGATGGAATATTAACTCTCTTTACGGCTGGAATGGATTATATGAACTTTACGTTATAAATTTACGTTATAAATGGCGATATCCCGGGGGTAATGGTAAGATGGAATATTATCTCTCTTTACGCCTGGAATGGATTATATGAACTTTACGTTATAAATTTACGTTATAAATGGCGATATCCCGGGGGTAATGGTAAGATGGAATATTATCTCTCTTTACGGCTGGAATGGATTATATGAACTTTACGCTATAAATTTACGTTATAAATGGCGATATCCCGGGGGTAATGGTAAGATGGAATATTATCTCTCTTTACGGCTGGAATGGATTATATGAACTTTACGCTATAAATTTACGTTATAAATGGCGATATCCCGGGGGTAATGGTAAGATGGAATATTATCTCTCTTTACGCCTGGAATGGATTATATGAACTTTACGTTATAAATTTACGTTATAAATGGCGATATCCCGGGGGTAATGGTAAGATGGAATATTATCTCTCTTTACGGCTGGAATGGATTATATGAACTTTACGCTATAAATTTACGTTATAAATGGCGATATCCCGGGGGTAATGGTAAGATGGAATATTATCTCTCTTTACGCCTGGAATGGATTATATGAACTTTACGCTATAAATTTACGTTATAAATGGCGATATCCCGGGGGTAATGGTAAGATGGAATATTATCTCTCTTTACGGCTGGAATGGATTATATGAACTTTACGCTATAAATTTACGTTATAAATGGCGATATCCCAGGGGTAATGGTAAGATGGAATATTATCTCTCTTTACGGCTGGAATGGATTATATGAACTTTACGTTATAAATGGCGGTATTAGATATTAATTTATTTATTAATGGAGGGGTTGGATGATATAAAGTTTATCACAGTCAGGGCAGCTGCCCACATCAAACATGGCGGCGGTCACGCTGTGCGTGTGACGTAATATGACGCTCAGTCTCTGCGCGTTTCCGGTCTCGCGTCTCCACAGAGATCGTGTGTGTATTGTAAACAGCGCTCGGCTGGGGGGCGGGGCCTGGGAGTCATAGCAACGCGCGGGGAGGAAGAGGCGTCACTCCGGCAACAGTGGCCTAGTGAGAGACCATAGCAACGGCTCCCAGAGAGCAGCGCGAGCCCCAGCCTGGACCCTGACCCAGAGACAGCGCTACAGCCACTGTCAGCGATACATCACCTCCCCACCCCGAGACACAGAGCCAGGTAAACACTACTCCTGCTGGGACCCCCATACTGACTGACTGCCTCCCAGATACAGAGCCAGGTAAACACTACTCCTGCTGGGACCCCCATACTGACTGACTGCACCCCAGATACAGAGCCAGGTAAACACTACTCCTGCTGGGACCCCCATACTGACTGACTGCCTCCCAGATACAGAGCCAGGTAAACACTACTCCTGCTGGGACCCCCATACTGACTGACTGCCTCCCAGATACAGAGCCAGGTAAACACTACTCCTGCTGGGACCCCCCATACTGACTGACTGACCCCCAGATACAGAGCCAGATAAACACTACTCCTGCTGGGACCCCCATACTGACTGACTGCCTCCCAGATACAGAGCCAGGTAAACACTACTCCTGCTGGGACCCCCCATACTGACTGACTGACCCCCAGATACAGAGCCAGGTAAACACTACTCCTGCTGGGACCCCCATACTGACTGACTGCACCCAGATACAGAGCCAGGTAAACACTACTCCTGCTGGGACCCCCATACTGACTGACCCCCAGATACAGAGCCAGGTAAACACTACTCCTGCTGGGACCCCCCATACTGACTGACTGCCTCCCAGATACAGAGCCAGGTAAACACTACTCCTGCTGGGACCCCCCATACTGACTGACTGACCCCCAGATACAGAGCCAGATAAACACTACTCCTGCTGGGACCCCCATACTGACTGACTGCCTCCCAGATACAGAGCCAGGTAAACACTACTCCTGCTGGGACCCCCCATACTGACTGACTGACCCCCAGATACAGAGCCAGGTAAACACTACTCCTGCTGGGACCCCCATACTGACTGACTGCACCCAGATACAGAGCCAGGTAAACACTACTCCTGCTGGGACCCCCATACTGACTGACCCCCAGATACAGAGCCAGGTAAACACTACTCCTGCTGGGACCCCCCATACTGACTGACTGCACCCCAGATACAGAGCCAGGTAAACACTACTCCTGCTAGGACCCCCATACTGACTGACTGCCTCCCAGATACAGAGCCAGGTAAACACTACTCCTGCTGGGACCCCCATACTGACTGACTGACTGCCTCCCAGATACAGAGCCAGGTAAACACTACTCCTGCTGGGACCCCCCATACTGACTGACTGCCTCCCAGATACAGAGCCAGGTAAACACTACTCCTGCTGGGACCCCCATACTGACTGACTGCACCCAGATACAGAGCCAGGTAAACACTACTCCTGCTGGGACCCCCATACTGACTGACCCCCAGATACAGAGCCAGGTAAACACTACTCCTGCTGGGACCCCCATACTGACTGACTGCACCCCAGATACAGAGCCAGGTAAACACTACTCCTGCTGGGACCCCCCCATACTGACTGACTGCCCCCCAGATACAGAGCCAGGTAAACACTACTCCTGCTGGGACCCCCATACTGACTGACTGACCCCCAGATACAGCGCCAGGTAAACACTACTCCTGCTGGGACCCTCATACTGACTGACTGCACCCCCAGATACAGAGCCAGGTAAACACTACTCCTGCTGGGACCCCCATACTGACTGACTGCACCCCAGATACAGAGCCAGGTAAACACTACTCCTGCTGGGACCCTCATACTGACTGACTGCACCCCCAGATACAGAGCCAGGTAAACACTACTCCTACTGGGACCCCCATACTGACTGACTGCACCCCAGATACAGAGCCAGGTAAACACTACTCCTGCTGGGACCCCCATACTGACTGACTGACCCCCAGATACAGCGCCAGGTAAACACTACTCCTGCTGGGACCCCCCCATACTGACTGACTGCCCCCCAGATACAGAGCCAGGTAAACACTACTCCTGCTGGGACCCCCATACTGACTGACTGACCCCCAGATACAGCGCCAGGTAAACACTACTCCTGCTGGGACCCCCATACTGACTGACTGCACCCCAGATACAGAGCCAGGTAAACACTACTCCTGCTGGGACCCCCATACTGACTGACTGCACCCCAGATACAGAGCCAGGTAAACACTACTCCTGCTGGGACCCCCATACTGACTGACTGCACCCCAGATACAGAGCCAGGTAAACACTACTCCTGCTGGGACCCCCATACTGACTGACTGCACCCAGATACAGAGCCAGGTAAACACTACTCCTGCTGGGACCCCCATACTGACTGACCCCCAGATACAGAGCCAGGTAAACACTACTCCTGCTGGGACCCCCATACTGACTGACTGCACCCAGATACAGAGCCAGGTAAACACTACTCCTGCTGGGACCCCCATACTGACTGACTGCCCCCCAGATACAGAGCCAGGTAAACACTACTCCTGCTGGGACCCCCATACTGACTGACTGCCCCCCAGATACAGAGCCAGGTAAACACTACTCCTGCTGGGACCCCCATACTGACTGACTGCCCCCCAGATACAGAGCCAGGTAAACACTACTCCTGCTGGGACCCCCATACTGACTGACTGCACCCCAGATACAGAGCCAGGTAAACACTACTCCAGCTGGGACCCCCATACTGACTGACCCCCAGATACAGAGCCAGGTAAACACTACTCCTGCTGGGACCCCCATACTGACTGACTGCACCCCCAGATACAGAGCCAGGTAAACACTACTCCTGCTGGGACCCCCCATACTGACTGACTGCACCCCAGATACAGAGCCAGGTAAACACTACTCCTGCTGGGACCCCCCATACTGACTGACTGCACCCCAGATACAGAGCCAGGTAAACACTACTCCTGCTGGGACCCCCCATACTGACTGACTGCCCCCCAGATACAGAGCCAGGTAAACACTACTCCTGCTGGGACCCCCCCATACTGACTGACTGCACCCCAGATACAGAGCCAGGTAAACACTACTCCTGCTGGGACCCCCCATACTGACTGACTGCCCCCCAGATACAGAGCCAGGTAAACACTACTCCTGCTGGGACCCCCATACTGACTGACTGCCCCCCAGATACAGAGCCAGGTAAACACTACTCCTGCTGGGACCCCCATACTGACTGACTGCCCCCCAGATACAGAGCCAGGTAAACACTACTCCTGCTGGGACCCCCCATACTGACTGACTGACCCCCCAGATACAGAGCCAGGTAAACACTACTCCTGCTGGGACCCCCATACTGACTGACTGCACCCCAGATACAGAGCCAGGTAAACACTACTCCTGCTGGGACCCCCCATACTGACTGACTGCCCCCCAGATACAGAGCCAGGTAAACACTACTCCTGCTGGGACCCCCCATACTGACTGACTGACTCCCAGATACAGAGCCAGGTAAACACTACTCCTGCTGGGACCCCCCATACTGACTGACTGACTCCCAGATACAGAGCCAGGTAAACACTACTCCTGCTGGGACCCTCATACTGACTGACTGCACCCCAGATACAGAGCCAGGTAAACACTACTCCTGCTGGGACCCCCATACTGACTGACTGCCCCCCAGATACAGAGCCAGGTAAACACTACTCCTGCTGGGACCCCCATACTGACTGACTGCCCCCCCAGATACAGAGCCAGGTAAACACTACTCCTGCTGGGACCCCCCATACTGACTGACTGCCCCCCCAGATACAGAGCCAGGTAAACACTACTCCTGCTGGGACCCCCATACTGACTGACCCCCAGATACAGAGCCAGGTAAACACTACTCCTGCTGGGACCCCCATACTGACTGACTGACTGCACCCCAGATACAGAGCCAGGTAAACACTACTCCTGCTGGGACCCCCATACTGACTGACTGCCTCCCAGATACAGAGCCAGGTAAACACTACTCCTGCTGGGACCCCCATACTGACTGACTGCACCCCAGATACAGAGCCAGGTAAACACTACTCCTGCTGGGACCCCCCATACTGACTGACTGCACCCCAGATACAGAGCCAGGTAAACACTACTCCTGCTGGGACCCCCCCATACTGACTGACTGCCTCCCAGATACAGAGCCAGGTAAACACTACTCCTGCTGGGACCCCCATACTGACTGACTGCACCCCAGATACAGAGCCAGGTAAACACTACTCCTGCTGGGACCCTCATACTGACTGACTGCACCCCAGATACAGAGCCAGGTAAACACTACTCCTGCTGGGACCCCCATACTGACTGACTGCACCCCAGATACAGAGCCAGGTAAACACTACTCCTGCTGGGACCCCCATACTGACTGACTGCCTCCCAGATACAGAGCCAGGTAAACACTACTCCTGCTGGGACCCCCATACTGACTGACTGCCTCCCAGATACAGAGCCAGGTAAACACTACTCCTGCTGGGACCCCCCATACTGACTGACTGCACCCCGAGACACAGAGCCAGGTAAACACTACTCCTGCTGGGACCCCCATACTGACTGACTGCACCCCGAATACAGAGCCAGGTAAACACTACTCCTGCTGAGACCCCCATACTGACTGACTGCACCCCAGATACAGAGCCAGGTAAACACTACTCCTGCTGGGACCCCCCATACTGACTGACTGCCTCCCAGATACAGAGCCAGGTTATCACTACTCCTGCTGGGACCCCCATACTGACTGACTGACCCCCAGTTACAGAGCCAGGTAAACACTACTCCTGCTGGGACCCCCATACTGACTGACTGCACCCCAGATACAGAGCCAGGTAAACACTACTCCTGCTGGGACCCCCATACTGACTGACTGCCTCCCAGATACAGAGCCAGGTAAACACTACTCCTGCTGGGACCCCCCATACTGACTGACTGCCCCCAGATACAGAGCCAGGTAAACACTACTCCTGCTGGGACCCCCATACTGACTGACTGCACCCCAGATACAGAGCCAGGTAAACACTACTCCTGCTGGGACCCTCATACTGACTGACTGCACCCCAGATACAGAGCCAGGTAAACACTACTCCTGCTGGGACCCCCATACTGACTGACTGCACCCCAGATACAGAGCCAGGTAAACACTACTCCTGCTGGGACCCCCATACTGACTGACTGCCTCCCAGATACAGAGCCAGGTAAACACTACTCCTGCTGGGACCCCCATACTGACTGACTGCCTCCCAGATACAGAGCCAGGTAAACACTACTCCTGCTGGGACCCCCCATACTGACTGACTGCACCCCGAGACACAGAGCCAGGTAAACACTACTCCTGCTGGGACCCCCATACTGACTGACTGCACCCCGAATACAGAGCCAGGTAAACACTACTCCTGCTGAGACCCCCATACTGACTGACTGCACCCCAGATACAGAGCCAGGTAAACACTACTCCTGCTGGGACCCCCCATACTGACTGACTGCCTCCCAGATACAGAGCCAGGTTATCACTACTCCTGCTGGGACCCCCATACTGACTGACTGACCCCCAGTTACAGAGCCAGGTAAACACTACTCCTGCTGGGACCCCCATACTGACTGACTGCCCCCCAGATACAGAGCCAGGTAAACACTACTCCTGCTGGGACCCCCATACTGACTGACTGCACCCCCAGATACAGAGCCAGGTAAACACTACTCCTGCTGGGACCCCCCATACTGACTGACTGCCCCCCCAGATACAGAGCCAGGTAAACACTACTCCTGCTGGGACCCCCCATACTGACTGACTGCACCCCAGATACAGAGCCAGGTAAACACTACTCCTGCTGGGACCCCCATACTGACTGACTGCCTCCCAGATACAGAGCCAGGTAAACACTACTCCTGCTGGGACCCCCCATACTGACTGACTGCACCCCAGATACAGAGCCAGGTAAACACTACTCCTGCTGGGACCCCCATACTGACTGACTGACCCCCAGATACAGCGCCAGGTAAACACTACTCCTGCTGGGACCCCCCATACTGACTGACTGCACCCCAGATACAGAGCCAGGTAAACACTACTCCTGCTGGGACCCCCATACTGACTGACTGACCCCCAGATACAGAGCCAGGTAAACACTACTCCTGCTGGGACCCCCCATACTGACTGACTGCACCCCAGATACAGAGCCAGGTAAACACTACTCCTGCTGGGACCCCCATACTGACTGACTGCCCCCCCAGATACAGAGCCAGGTAAACACTACTCCTGCTGGGACCCCCATACTGACTGACTGCCTCCCAGATACAGAGCCAGGTAAACACTCCTCCTGCTGGGACCCCCCATACTGACTGACCCCCAGATACAGAGCCAGGTAAACACTACTCCTGCTGGGACCCCCATACTGACTGACTGCACCCCAGATACAGAGCCAGGTAAACACTACTCCTGCTGGGACCCCCATACTGACTGACTGCACCCCCAGATACAGAGCCAGGTAAACACTACTCCTGCTGGGACCCCCCATACTGACTGACTGCACCCCAGATACAGAGCCAGGTAAACACTACTCCTGCTGGGACCTCCATACTGACTGACTGCCTCCCAGATACAGAGCCAGGTAAACACTACTCCTGCTGGGACCCCCCATACTGACTGACCCCCAGATACAGAGCCAGTTAAACACTACTCCTGCTGGGACCCCCCATACTGACTGACTGCACCCCAGATACAGAGCCAGGTAAACACTACTCCTGCTGGGACCCCCATACTGACTGACTGCACCCCAGATACAGAGCCAGGTAAACACTACTCCTGCTGGGACCCCCATACTGACTGACTGCCTCCCAGATACAGAGCCAGGTAAACACTACTCCTGCTGGGACCCCCCATACTGACTGACTGCACCCCAGATACAGAGCCAGGTAAACACTACTCCTGCTAGGACCCCCATACTGACTGACTGCACCCCAGATACAGAGCCAGGTAAACACTACTCCTGCTGGGACCCCCATACTGACTGACTGCCTCCCAGATACAGAGCCAGGTAAACACTACTCCTGCTGGGACCCCCCATACTGACTGACTGCACCCCAGATACAGAGCCAGGTAAACACTACTCCTGCTGGGACCCCCCATACTGACTGACCCCCAGATACAGAGCCAGGTAAACACTACTCCTGCTGGGACCCCCATACTGACTGACTGCACCCCAGATACAGAGCCAGGTAAACACTACTCCTGCTGGGACCCCCATACTGACTGACTGCACCCCCAGATACAGAGCCAGGTAAACACTACTCCTGCTGGGACCCCCCATACTGACTGACTGCACCCCAGATACAGAGCCAGGTAAACACTACTCCTGCTGGGACCCCCATACTGACTGACTGCCTCCCAGATACAGAGCCAGGTAAACACTACTCCTGCTGGGACCCCCCATACTGACTGACCCCCAGATACAGAGCCAGGTAAACACTACTCCTGCTGGGACCCCCCATACTGACTGACTGCACCCCAGATACAGAGCCAGGTAAACACTACTCCTGCTGGGACCCCCATACTGACTGACTGCCTCCCAGATACAGAGCCAGGTAAACACTACTCCTGCTGGGACCCCCCATACTGACTGACTGCACCCCAGATACAGAGCCAGGTAAACACTACTCCTGCTGGGACCCCCATACTGACTGACTGACTGCCTCCCAGATACAGAGCCAGGTAAACACTACTCCTGCTGGGACCCCCCATACTGACTGACTGCACCCCAGATACAGAGCCAGGTAAACACTACTCCTGCTGGGACCCCCATACTGACTGACTGCACCCCAGATACAGAGCCAGGTAAACACTACTCCTGCTGGGACCCCCATACTGACTGACTGCACCCCAGATACAGAGCCAGGTAAACACTACTCCTGCTGGGACCCCCATACTGACTGACTGCCCCCCAGATACAGAGCCAGGTAAACACTACTCCTGCTGGGACCCCCCATACTGACTGACTGCCCCCCAGATACAGAGCCAGGTAAACACTACTCCTGCTGGGACCCCCATACTGACTGACTGCACCCAGTTACAGAGCCAGGTAAACACTACTCCTGCTGGGACCCCCCATACTGACTGACTGCACCCCAGATAAAGAGCCAGGTAAACACTACTCCTGCTGGGACCCCCATACTGACTGACTGCCCCCCAGATACAGAGCCAGGTAAACACTACTCCTGCTGGGACCCCCCATACTGACTGACTGCCCCCAGATACAGAGCCAGGTAAACAATACTCCTGCTGGGACCCCCATACTGACTGACTGCCCCCCAGATACAGAGCCAGGTAAACACTACTCCTGCTGGGACCCCCATACTGACTGACTGCCCCCAGATACAGAGCCAGGTAAACACTACTCCTCCTGGGACCCCCATACTGACTGACTGCACCCCAGATACAGAGCCAGGTAAACACTACTCCTGCTGGGTCCCCCCATACTGACTGACTGCCCCCCAGATACAGAGCCAGGTAAACACTACTCCTGCTGGGACCCCCCATACTGACTGACTGCCTCCCAGATACAGAGCCAGGTAAACACTACTCCTGCTGGGACCCCCCATACTGACTGACTGCCCCCTGATACAGAGCCAGGTAAACACTACTCCTGCTGGGACCCCCATACTGACTGACTGCCCCCCAGATACAGAGCCAGGTAAACACTACTCCTGCTGGGACCCCCCATACTGACTGACTGCACCCCAGATACAGAGCCAGGTAAACACTACTCCTGCTGGGACCCCCATACTGACTGACTGCCCCCCAGATACAGAGCCAGGTAAACACTACTCCTGCTGGGACCCCCATACTGTCTGACTGCACCCCCAGATACAGAGCCAGGTAAACACTACTCCTGCTGGGACCCCCCATACTGACTGACTGCCCCCCCAGATACAGAGCCAGGTAAACACTACTCCTGCTGGGACCCCCCATACTGACTGACTGCACCCCAGATACAGAGCCAGGTAAACACTACTCCTGCTGGGACCCCCATACTGACTGACTGCCTCCCAGATACAGAGCCAGGTAAACACTACTCCTGCTGGGACCCCCCATACTGACTGACTGCACCCCAGATACAGAGCCAGGTAAACACTACTCCTGCTGGGACCCCCATACTGACTGACTGCCCCCCAGATACAGAGCCAGGTAAACACTACTCCTGCTGGGACCCCCATACTGACTGACTGCACCCCCAGATACAGAGCCAGGTAAACACTACTCCTGCTGGGACCCCCATACTGACTGACTGCCCCCCAGATACAGAGCCAGGTAAACACTACTCCTGCTGGGACCCCCATACTGACTGACTGCACCCCAGATACAGAGCCAGGTAAACACTACTCCTGCTGGGACCCCCATACTGACTGACTGACTGCCTCCCAGATACAGAGCCAGGTAAACACTACTCCTGCTGGGACCCCCCATACTGACTGACTGCACCCCAGATACAGAGCCAGGTAAACACTACTCCTGCTGGGACCCCCATACTGACTGACTGCACCCCAGATACAGAGCCAGGTAAACACTACTCCTGCTGGGACCCCCATACTGACTGACTGCACCCCAGATACAGAGCCAGGTAAACACTACTCCTGCTGGGACCCCCATACTGACTGACTGCCCCCCAGATACAGAGCCAGGTAAACACTACTCCTGCTGGGACCCCCCATACTGACTGACTGCCCCCCAGATACAGAGCCAGGTAAACACTACTCCTGCTGGGACCCCCATACTGACTGACTGCACCCAGTTACAGAGCCAGGTAAACACTACTCCTGCTGGGACCCCCCATACTGACTGACTGCACCCCAGATAAAGAGCCAGGTAAACACTACTCCTGCTGGGACCCCCATACTGACTGACTGCCCCCCAGATACAGAGCCAGGTAAACACTACTCCTGCTGGGACCCCCCATACTGACTGACTGCCCCCAGATACAGAGCCAGGTAAACAATACTCCTGCTGGGACCCCCATACTGACTGACTGCCCCCCAGATACAGAGCCAGGTAAACACTACTCCTGCTGGGACCCCCATACTGACTGACTGCCCCCAGATACAGAGCCAGGTAAACACTACTCCTCCTGGGACCCCCATACTGACTGACTGCACCCCAGATACAGAGCCAGGTAAACACTACTCCTGCTGGGTCCCCCCATACTGACTGACTGCCCCCCAGATACAGAGCCAGGTAAACACTACTCCTGCTGGGACCCCCCCATACTGACTGACTGCCTCCCAGATACAGAGCCAGGTAAACACTACTCCTGCTGGGACCCCCCATACTGACTGACTGCCCCCTGATACAGAGCCAGGTAAACACTACTCCTGCTGGGACCCCCATACTGACTGACTGCCCCCCAGATACAGAGCCAGGTAAACACTACTCCTGCTGGGACCCCCCATACTGACTGACTGCACCCCAGATACAGAGCCAGGTAAACACTACTCCTGCTGGGACCCCCATACTGACTGACTGCCCCCCAGATACAGAGCCAGGTAAACACTACTCCTGCTGGGACCCCCATACTGTCTGACTGCACCCCCAGATACAGAGCCAGGTAAACACTACTCCTGCTGGGACCCCCCATACTGACTGACTGCCCCCCCAGATACAGAGCCAGGTAAACACTACTCCTGCTGGGACCCCCCATACTGACTGACTGCACCCCAGATACAGAGCCAGGTAAACACTACTCCTGCTGGGACCCCCATACTGACTGACTGCCTCCCAGATACAGAGCCAGGTAAACACTACTCCTGCTGGGACCCCCCATACTGACTGACTGCACCCCAGATACAGAGCCAGGTAAACACTACTCCTGCTGGGACCCCCATACTGACTGACTGACCCCCAGATACAGCGCCAGGTAAACACTACTCCTGCTGGGACCCCCCATACTGACTGACTGCACCCCAGATACAGAGCCAGGTAAACACTACTCCTGCTGGGACCCCCATACTGACTGACTGACTGACCCCCAGATACAGAGCCAGGTAAACACTACTCCTGCTGGGACCCCCCATACTGACTGACTGCACCCCAGATACAGAGCCAGGTAAACACTACTCCTGCTGGGACCCCCATACTGACTGACTGCCCCCCAGATACAGAGCCAGGTAAACACTACTCCTGCTGGGACCCCCATACTGACTGACTGCACCCCCAGATACAGAGCCAGGTAAACACTACTCCTGCTGGGACCCCCCATACTGACTGACTGCCCCCCCAGATACAGAGCCAGGTAAACACTACTCCTGCTGGGACCCCCATACTGTCTGACTGCACCCCCAGATACAGAGCCAGGTAAACACTACTCCTGCTGGGACCCCCCATACTGACTGACTGCCCCCCCAGATACAGAGCCAGGTAAACACTACTCCTGCTGGGACCCCCCATACTGACTGACTGCACCCCAGATACAGAGCCAGGTAAACACTACTCCTGCTGGGACCCCCATACTGACTGACTGCCTCCCAGATACAGAGCCAGGTAAACACTACTCCTGCTGGGACCCCCCATACTGACTGACTGCACCCCAGATACAGAGCCAGGTAAACACTACTCCTGCTGGGACCCCCATACTGACTGACTGACCCCCAGATACAGCGCCAGGTAAACACTACTCCTGCTGGGACCCCCCATACTGACTGACTGCCCCCCAGATACAGAGCCAGGTAAACACTACTCCTGCTGGGACCCCCATACTGACTGACTGACTGACCCCCAGATACAGAGCCAGGTAAACACTACTCCTGCTGGGACCCCCCATACTGACTGACTGCACCCCAGATACAGAGCCAGGTAAACACTACTCCTGCTGGGACCCCCATACTGACTGACTGCCCCCCAGATACAGAGCCAGGTAAACACTACTCCTGCTGGGACCCCCATACTGACTGACTGCACCCCCAGATACAGAGCCAGGTAAACACTACTCCTGCTGGGACCCCCCATACTGACTGACTGCCCCCCCAGATACAGAGCCAGGTAAACACTACTCCTGCTGGGACCCCCCATACTGACTGACTGCACCCCAGATACAGAGCCAGGTAAACACTACTCCTGCTGGGACCCCCATACTGACTGACTGCCTCCCAGATACAGAGCCAGGTAAACACTACTCCTGCTGGGACCCCCCATACTGACTGACTGCACCCCAGATACAGAGCCAGGTAAACACTACTCCTGCTGGGACCCCCATACTGACTGACTGACCCCCAGATACAGCGCCAGGTAAACACTACTCCTGCTGGGACCCCCCATACTGACTGACTGCACCCCAGATACAGAGCCAGGTAAACACTACTCCTGCTGGGACCCCCATACTGACTGACTGACCCCCAGATACAGAGCCAGGTAAACACTACTCCTGCTGGGACCCCCCATACTGACTGACTGCACCCCAGATACAGAGCCAGGTAAACACTACTCCTGCTGGGACCCCCATACTGACTGACTGCCCCCCCAGATACAGAGCCAGGTAAACACTACTCCTGCTGGGACCCCCCATACTGACTGACTGACCCCCAGATACAGAGCCAGGTAAACACTACTCCTGCTGGGACCCCCCATACTGACTGACCCCCAGATACAGAGCCAGGTAAACACTACTCCTGCTGGGACCCCCATACTGACTGACTGCACCCCAGATACAGAGCCAGGTAAACACTACTCCTGCTGGGACCCCCCATACTGACTGACTGACCCCCAGATACAGAGCCAGGTAAACACTACTCCTGCTGGGACCCCCCATACTGACTGACTGCACCCCCAGATACAGAGCCAGGTAAACACTACTCCTGCTGGGACCCCCCATACTGACTGACTGCCTCCCAGATACAGAGCCAGGTAAACACTACTCCTGCTGGGACCCCCCATACTGACTGACTGCACCCCAGATACAGAGCCAGGTAAACACTACTCCTGCTGGGACCCCCATACTGACTGACTGACCCCCAGATACAGCGCCAGGTAAACACTACTCCTGCTGGGACCCCCCATACTGACTGACTGCACCCCAGATACAGAGCCAGGTAAACACTACTCCTGCTGGGACCCCCATACTGACTGACTGACCCCCAGATACAGAGCCAGGTAAACACTACTCCTGCTGGGACCCCCCATACTGACTGACTGCACCCCAGATACAGAGCCAGGTAAACACTACTCCTGCTGGGACCCCCATACTGACTGACTGCCCCCCCAGATACAGAGCCAGGTAAACACTACTCCTGCTGGGACCCCCCATACTGACTGACTGCACCCCAGATACAGAGCCAGGTAAACACTACTCCTGCTGGGACCCCCATACTGACTGACTGCCTCCCAGATACAGAGCCAGGTAAACACTACTCCTGCTGGGACCCCCCATACTGACTGACCCCCAGATACAGAGCCAGGTAAACACTACTCCTGCTGGGACCCCCCATACTGACTGACTGCACCCCAGATACAGAGCCAGGTAAACACTACTCCTGCTGGGACCCCCATACTGACTGACTGCACCCCAGATACAGAGCCAGGTAAACACTACTCCTGCTGGGACCCCCATACTGACTGACTGCACCCCAGATACAGAGCCAGGTAAACACGACTCCTGCTGGGACCCCCATACTGACTGACTGCACCCCAGATACAGAGCCAGGTAAACACTACTCCTGCTGGGACCCCCCATACTGACTGACTGCACCCCAGATACAGAGCCAGGTAAACACTACTCCTGCTGGGACCCCCCATACTGACTGACTGCACCCCAGATACAGAGCCAGGTAAACACTACTCCTGCTGGGACCCCCATACTGACTGACTGCACCCCAGATACAGAGCCAGGTAAACACTACTCCTGCTGGGACCCCCATACTGACTGACTGCACCCAGATACAGAGCCAGGTAAACACTACTCCTGCTGGGACCCCCATACTGACTGACTGCACCCCAGATACAGAGCCAGGTAAACACTACTCCTGCTGGGACCCCCATACTGACTGACTGCACCCAGATACAGAGCCAGGTAAACACTACTCCTGCTGGGACCCCCATACTGACTGACTGCACCCCAGATACAGAGCCAGGTAAACACTACTCCTGCTGGGACCCCCATACTGACTGACTGCCCCCCAGATACAGAGCCAGGTAAACACTACTCCTGCTGGGACCCCCCATACTGACTGACTGCCCCCCAGATACAGAGCCAGGTAAACACTACTCCTGCTGGGACCCCCATACTGACTGACTGCACCCAGTTACAGAGCCAGGTAAACACTACTCCTGCTGGGACCCCCCATACTGACTGACTGCACCCCAGATAAAGAGCCAGGTAAACACTACTCCTGCTGGGACCCCCATACTGACTGACTGCCCCCCAGATACAGAGCCAGGTAAACACTACTCCTGCTGGGACCCCCCATACTGACTGACTGCCCCCCAGATACAGAGCCAGGTAAACACTACTCCTGCTGGGACCCCATACTGACTGACTGCCCCCCAGATACAGAGCCAGGTAAACACTACTCCTGCTGGGACCCCCATACTGACTGACTGCCCCCAGATACAGAGCCAGGTAAACACTACTCCTGCTGGGACCCCCATACTGACTGACTGCCCCCCAGATACAGAGCCAGGTAAACACTACTCCTGCTGGGACCCCCATACTGACTGACTGCCCCCAGATACAGAGCCAGGTAAACACTACTCCTCCTGGGACCCCCATACTGACTGACTGCACCCCAGATACAGAGCCAGGTAAACACTACTCCTGCTGGGACCCCCATACTGACTGACTGCACCCCAGATACAGAGCCAGGTAAACACTACTCCTGCTGGGACCCCCCATACTGACTGACTGCACCCCAGATAAAGAGCCAGGTAAACACTACTCCTGCTGGGACCCCCATACTGACTGACTGCCCCCAGATACAGAGCCAGGTAAACACTACTCCTGCTGGGACCCCCATACTGACTGACTGCACCCGAGATACAGAGCCAGGTAAACACTACTCCTGCTGGGACCCCCATACTGACTGACTGCCCCCAGATACAGAGCCAGGTAAACACTACTCCTGCTGGGACCCCCATACTGACTGACTGCCCCCCAGATACAGAGCCAGGTAAACACTACTCCTGCTGGGACCCCCATACTGACTGACTGCCCCCAGATACAGAGCCAGGTAAACACTACTCCTGCTGGGACCCCCATACTGACTGACTGCACCCCAGATACAGAGCCAGGTAAACACTACTCCTGCTGGGACTCCCCATACTGACTGACTGCCCCCCAGATACAGAGCCAGGTAAACACTACTCCTGCTGGGACCCCCATACTGACTGACTGCCCCCCAGATACAGAGCCAGGTAAACACTACTCCTGCTGGGACCCCCATACTGACTGACTGCACCCCCAGATACAGAGCCAGGTAAACACTACTCCTGCTGGGACCTCCCATACTGACTGACTGCACCCCAGATACAGAGCCAGGTAAACACTACTCCTGCTGGGACCCCCCATACTGACTGACTGCACCCCAGATACAGAGCCAGGTAAACACTACTCCTGCTGGGACCCCCATACTGACTGACTGCCCCCCAGATACAGAGCCAGGTAAACACTACTCCTGCTGGGACCCCCCATACTGACTGACTGACCCCCAGATACAGAGCCAGGTAAACACTACTCCTGCTGGGACCCCCATACTGACTGACTGCCCCCCAGATACAGAGCCAGGTAAACACTACTCCTGCTGGGACCCCCCATACTGACTGACTGCCCCCAGATACAGAGCCAGGTAAACACTACTCCTGCTGGGACCCCCATACTGACTGACTGACCCCCAGTTACAGAGCCAGGTAAACACTACTCCTGCTGGGACCCCCATACTGACTGACTGCCTCCAGATACAGAGCCAGGTAAACACTACTCCTGCTGGGACCCCCCATACTGACTGACTGACCCCCAGTTACAGAGCCAGGTAAACACTACTCCTGCTGGGACCCCCATACTGACTGACTGCCTCCCAGATACAGAGCCAGGTAAACATTACTCCTGCTGGGACCCCCATACTGACTGACTGCCTCCCAGATACAGAGCCAGGTAAACACTACTCCTGCTGGGACCCCCATACTGACTGACTGCCTCCCAGATACAGAGCCAGGTAAACACTACTCCTGCTGGGACCCCCCATACTGACTGACTGCCTCCCAGATACAGAGCCAGGTAAACACTACTCCTGCTGGGACCCCCCATGCTGACTGACTGCCCCCCAGATACAGAGCCAGGTAAACACTACTCCTGCTGGGACCCCCATACTGACTGACTGCCTCCCAGATACAGAGCCAGGTAAACACTACTCTTGCTGGGACCCCCATACTGACTGACTGCCCCCCAGATACAGAGCCAGGTTATCACTACTCCTGCTGGGACCCCCATACTGACTGACTGCACCCCAGATACAGAGCCAGGTAAACACTACTCCTGCTGGGACCCCCATACTGACTGACTGCCTCCCAGATACAGAGCCAGGTAAACACTACTCCTGCTGGGACCCCCCATACTGACTGACTGCACCCCAGATACAGAGCCAGGTAAACACTACTCCTGCTGGGACCCCCCATACTGACTGACTGCCTCCCAGATACAGAGCCAGGTAAACACTACTCCTGCTGGGACCCCCCATACTGACTGACTGCACCCCCAGATACAGAGCCAGGTAAACACTACTCCTGCTGGGACCCCCATACTGACTGACTGCACCCCAGATACAGAGCCAGGTAAACACTACTCCTGCTAGGACCCCCATACTGACTGACTGCCTCCCAGATACAGAGCCAGGTAAACACTACTCCTGCTGGGACCCCCATACTGACTGACTGACTGCCCCCCAGATACAGAGCCAGGTAAACACTACTCCTGCTGGGACCCCCATACTGACTGACTGCCTCCCAGATACAGAGCCAGGTAAACACTACTCCTGCTGGGACCCCCATACTGACTGACTGCCCCCCAGATACAGAGCCAGGTAAACACTACTCCTGCTGGGACCCCCATACTGACTGACTGCCCCCCTGATACAGAGCCAGGTAAACACTACTCCTGCTGGGACCCCCCATGTAGCGGAGTAGAGGTACGATCCAAGGTAGCTCCGCTGGTAGACAGGAACAGCAATCCAATATAGGTATCAAACGGGTAGCGTGGTTACAATCCCTTCCCTCCAAGAACTAGACGACACATAGCTTGGAGGTCAACTGTCAGCTTTATTCACACAATTTCTTTTATGGCTTTTTCCCATGCAAGGGAGGCAACTCAAAACAACCAATCACCTCACAATCCCCTCCCCTCCCTCTCCTCCCCTTAGATTAGCAGGTAAATTAATTAGAGGGAACCGAGTTTTCCCCAGTTTCTGAAGTACCCCTAAATACGGGGGGTACAAGGATAAACGAGTCCCCTGGTAGGTCTGCTCTGGGTGAGTAACATATTCAAATTTCACCCAGATCAGACCAGGGGTTCGGGAGTTACAGGTATTTAAAGATTTGACCGACTGCAGGGACACAGTAGCCGAAAACGGCTCCATAGATTCTGGCCCTGTAGTCGGTCTACTTCACTGCATGGAAAGTGCCGAACTGCTCAGCCATCCGACCCCAATCTTTGGTTCGGATGAATCCCCTAGACTGGGGAATGCAAACTACCGAACGGCGGGCCGTTCGGCAGTTTGGATCATACACTTTGGGGATCCTGGAGGTCTGAGCGGTGTCTGGGTAGTCGAGCGTCCGATTTTAGTTCCAGACGCTCGACGACCAAACACCGCTGTTCGGCAGTTAAGATGGCCGCCGCCACGTGGAGATTAGGCGAACGGCGGCCACCCACGGACCCAATAACGGTATGTGCACATTTTCTTCCTTAACACGCTGGTACAGTATACAGGATGCATGGACATATAGGGTAGGGACAAATAACAAGGTAAGTACGAGTTTCTGGTGGCTGCTTCTGCCACAATGCTCCCCCAGAACCAAGCCAGCATACACAGTCTGATCCCAACGGATCGGCTTGGGGATGTCTGGAGGAGTACCCACAGATCACTTGTCTAGTTCCGTTTGTCGGGATAACCCGTCAGCATTTCCGTTGAGCTTCCCCGGGCGATATTGGATATTGAAATCAAAGGGCTGAAGCGCTAAGCTCCAGCGCAGCAGTCTGGCATTGTCTCCTGACACCCGGTTCAGCCAGACCAACGGGTTGTGATCTGTGAGCAGGGAAAATGTTTGTCCATACAAATAGGGCTGTAGTTTCTTGAGGGCCCACACCACGGCAAGGCATTCCTTTTCGATGGCGGCGTAGCTTACTTCTCTGGGTAAAAGTTTTCGGCTGAGGTAAGCTACTGGGTGTTCACCGCCATCGGCTCCGATCTGGCTCAGTACTGCTCCCAATCCGAACATTGAAGCGTCTGTATGGACGAGAAAGCGTTTAGTCGGATCGGGAGCAGCCAACACAGGGGCATTAACAAGGCCATTTTTTAGGAGTTGGAAGGCCTGTTCACACTCTGGGGCCCATACTACTAATTTGGGAAGGTTCTTTCGGGTCAAGTCGGTAAGGGGCTTGGCTAGGGCGCTGTAGTTAGGTACAAACTTTCGGTAATATCCTGCCGTCCCCAAAAAGGCTAGTACCTGGGTTTTAGTGCGGGGGGTTGGCCATTTAGCTACGGCCTCTATTTTGGCTGGTTCGGGTTTTTGGTGGCCGCTGCCTACTCGGTGTCCGAGGTATTGGACCTCGGCCATCCCTATATGACATTTACTGGGCTTGAGGGTCAGTCCGGCTTCCCGGATGCGGTCTAGTACTGCTCCGATATGGTCTAGATGATCGGCCCAGGAGTAACTAAAGATGGCTATGTCGTCTAGATAGGCGCAAGCATACTCCTGAAACCCGTCCAATAGTCGGTCCACCATCCTCTGGAAGGTGGCCGGGGCGTTCTTCATCCCAAATGGCATGACCCGGAATTGGTACAGGCCAAATGGGGTGACGAAGGCCGACTTGGGGATGGCGTCCTCGGCTAGGGGAATTTGCCAATACCCTTTACACAGATCAATGGTGGTTAAGTATTTCCCCCTAGCCATTTTGTCTAATAGCTCGTCTATCCGGGGCATGGGATAGGCATCGGATATGGTTTTATCATTGAGCCTCCGGTAATCTACACAGAAGCGGGTAGTTCCATCCCGCTTCGGCACGAGTACTACGGGGGATGCCCAGGGGCTATCTGAATGCTCAATTACCCCTAACTGCAACATTTCCTTCAATTCCTTGTACATGTTCCCCCTCACTGCTTCGGGAATGCGGTAGGGCGGTTGACGGAGTGGGACCGGATCTAGGGTTTCTACCCGATGGGTAGCTAACGGGGTATATCCTGGGAGGTTGGAAAAAGTGGCTCCTTTTTCCCTAATTAAACTTTGGGCCTGAGCTTTTTCCTGGGGATTCAAGCGGTCTCCTAGCTGTACGGCTGCGAGATCCTCTTGTAGTGTTTCTCGGGCCAGCATGTCAGGGAGGGGTAGGTTATCTGTGTCCTCTGCAGCCGAGGCGCAGATGGCGGATACTTCCTCTGTGCGCTCGTGGTAGGGCTTCAGCATGTTCACATGGAACATGCGTCGGTCCCCGGTCCCGGCGCAGGGGCCGATTTATATAGGTGGTATCGCAGACCTGCTCTACCACCTTGAATGGGCCCCGCCAGGAAGCCTGCAGCTTGTCAGTAGGGACGGGGCGTAAGACTAGTACTTTCTGGCCGACCTGAAAGCTGCGGTCCCTAGCTCCCTTATCATACCAGTGGCGCTGTCGTGTCTGGGCCGCCTGGAGGTTGTTGCGCACAGCTCGGGTCAATTCCTCCAGGCGGTTCCGAAACTCCAACACATAGGGTACGATAGGGGTGCCGTCAATGGTCGTCCCCCCCTCCCAGTGTTCCCTTATTAGGTCTAGGGGTCCCCTTACCCTCCTTCCGAACAACAGTTCGAAGGGAGAGAACCCAGTGGACTCTTGGGGCACCTCTCGGTAGGCGAACAGGAGATGGGGTAAGAACCGCTCCCAGTTCTTCTGAGTGGCTACGAACGTGCGGATCATTTGTTTTAAGGTCCCATTAAACCGTTCGCAGAGGCCATTGGACTGGGGGTGGTATGGGGAATTAAGGATAGGTCGGACCCCGCATACTTTCCAAAGCTGTTGCGTGACCTCGGCCGTGAATTGGGTACCCTGATCTGAAATGATCTCCCGGGGGATCCCCATACGGGTAAAGATACGCATGAGGGCGTCTACTATGGTCTCTGCGTGTACATTCGTTAGGGCTACTGCTTCGGGGTATCTAGTGGCATAATCTACCACGGTCAATATGTATTTCTTACCAGACGGGCTTTTTTGTTTCAGTGGTCCGATAATGTCTACCGCTACTCGGCTAAAGGGTTCTTCAATAATGGGCAGGGTGTGTAGTTTGGCCTTGTATCGGTCCCCCCGCTTTCCCACTCTCTGACAGGTATCGCAAGTATTACAGTATTGCTTAATATCCTGTGATATCCCTGGCCAGAAGAAGTTCTGTAGCAGCCGATGTTTGGTTCGGCTGATCCCTAGGTGTCCAGACAGGGGAATGTCGTGGGCGATTCGCATTAACTCTTGTCGATACTTTCGAGGCACAATTAACTGTTTAATGGGTACAGGAATTGACCCGGCTACTACTTTTTCTGCATACCGGTACAATAACCCCTTATCCCAAGCATATCTCTCCCCCTCTCTGCCAGTCTGGTCTTTATCTATCCTGTCCTTGTAAACCTGTAGGGACGGGTCCAGGGCGACCTCGCTACCAAATTCTAATGGGGCAGCCCAGGGTAATACAGTGTGATCAGGGGGGTTTGTGCTTACCTGAGCCTCAGAGTCAAGGTGGGGTGCCGTGGTGCGAGCCTGTTGGCGGGTGACGACCGGGTAAGCTTCCTGTGGAGGAGGCCGGGTAACAAACGCGGAAGTTAGCTCCCCCAAATCGTTCCCCAAAATCACATCGGCAGGTAGGTCCTGCATCATCCCCACTTCAATTTGTCCTGCCCCCGCTCCCCAGTCCAAATGTAGTTTAGCAGTGGGTACCTTGTATATAGCTCCCCCTGCCACTCGAACTGCAATGCACTCCCCAGTGAGATGGTTCGGGGCCACTAAATGGTTCCGTACCAGAGTGATGGTGGCCCCGGAATCTCTTAACCCCTCCAGCCGCTTGCCCTCCACATGGACCACTTGTCGGTGGCCCTGGCGGTTGTCTGAGGCCGCCTGGACCGGGTTTACCTCATGGAGGGTGCCCAAGGGTTCTGCTATTTGGGTAGAGGTGAAAGGTTGAGCCCAGGGCCTGCCCTGATAGCAGTGTACCGCGGCTCGGGGGGTGGTTGGTGGTCGTTGAGGGGTCCAGGCTGGTCTGGCCCGGTTTTGGGGACAGTCTCGTTGCATGTGACCCAGCTGGTTACATGCATGGCACCGGACAGATGCCCGGTTGTTGTACCGGGGGGTTTGAGACTGGTAGGTCCCCCCTGGTCGGGGCGGATTTACTGGGGTAAGCTGGGGAACAGCTGGCGTAGATTGCACTCTACTGGAGACATGCTGTTCCCGTCGGGAGTCCTGATGCTCATCTGCTAGTTGAGCGGCCTCATGCAGAGTACGGGGCTTACGTTCTCTTACCCAGATCTGTAACTGTGGAGACAAACGTCGGTAGAACTGCTCCAGCATCATCAATTGCTTGATCTCTTGGGCCGTGACGGCTTTGGCTGCCTCAAGCCACCCGTCAGCTGCCCGTTGTAGGCGGTGTGCAAATTCTGCATGTGAGTCTTTTTCTGATTTGGGTAATTCACGGAACTGTGTTCGGTATGCTTCAGGTGTAAGGGCATACCGTGCGAGCAAGGTTTGTTTTACCTTTTGATAGTCCCTGATATCCTCTGCCGGCATAGCTCGGTAGGCATCTGCTGCGCGGCCGGATAGGTTACCCGCTAGCACTCGTACTTGTTCTTCAGTGCTAATGGCATGTAGCTGGCACAAAAGTTCAAAGTTCTGTAAATAGCCATCAATGTCCCCCTCGGTATCATTAAATGCTTTGAATACCTGGTACGGTATTTTAGCTTTCGCTGGCGGGGTGGGGGCCGCTGTTGCGCTTCCCTGCGCTGATCGCTGCATAAAGAGAGCCTGTACATCGTTGTACACCTGGTCTGCTTTCTGTGCTGCCATGGCTGGTGAGAATAGAGCCATCCTGGCCCTATATTCTCTGGTAAACTCAGTTTCTTCCCCCTCCCTTGGAGGTGCTGCAGCAGCTGCGACTCTGTCTCCTTCCATGAGTTCTGCGATTAGGATAGCCTTTGTTTTGTTGCTTGCTATCCTCCCTCTCGCTTCCAGTAACTCTTTTAGCGTGTCCCGTTTCAAGAGGGTATAATCTGTTTCCATTCAGTCCTTTTTAATTCCTGCTGAATGCCTCTTGCTGTGTAGTACGATCCCGTCGCTTGCCACCAATTGTAGCGGAGTAGAGGTACGATCCAAGGTAGCTCCGCTGGTAGACAGGAACAGCAATCCAATATAGGTATCAAACGGGTAGCGTGGTTACAATCCCTTCCCTCCAAGAACTAGACGACACATAGCTTGGAGGTCAACTGTCAGCTTTATTCACACAATTTCTTTTATGGCTTTTTCCCATGCAAGGGAGGCAACTCAAAACAACCAATCACCTCACAATCACCTCCCCTCCCTCTCCTCCCCTTAGATTAGCAGGTAAATTAATTAGAGGGAACCGAGTTTTCCCCAGTTTCTGAAGTACCCCTAAATACGGGGGGTACAAGGATAAACGAGGGGTCCCCTGGTAGGTCTGCTCTGGGTGAGTAACATATTCAAATTTCACCCAGATCAGACCAGGGGTTCGGGAGTTACAGGTATTTAAAGATTTGACCGACTGCAGGGACACAGTAGCCGAAAACGGCTCCATAGATTCTGGCCCTGTAGTCGGTCTACTTCACTGCATGGAAAGTGCCGAACTGCTCAGCCATCCGACCCCAATCTTTGGTTCGGATGAATCCCCTAGACTGGGGAATGCAAACTACCGAACGGCGGGCCGTTCGGCAGTTTGGATCATACACTTTGGGGATCCTGGAGGTCTGAGCGGTGTCTGGGTAGTCGAGCGTCCGATTTTAGTTCCAGACGCTCGACGACCAAACACCGCTGTTCGGCAGTTAAGATGGCCGCCGCCACGTGGAGATTAGGCGAACGGCGGCCACCCACGGACCCAATAACGGTATGTGCACATTTTCTTCCTTAACACGCTGGTACAGTATACAGGATGCATGGACATATAGGGTAGGGACAAATAACAAGGTAAGTACGAGTTTCTGGTGGCTGCTTCTGCCACACCCCATACTGACTGACTGCCCCCAGATACAGAGCCAGGTAAACACTACTCCTGCTGGGACCCCCATACTGACTGACTGCCCCCCTGATACAGAGCCAGGTAAACACTACTCCTGCTGGGACCCCCATACTGACTGACTGCCCCCCAGATACAGAGCCAGGTAAACACTACTCCTGCTGGGACCCCCCATACTGACTGACTGCACCCCAGATACAGAGCCAGGTAAACACTACTCCTGCTGGGACCCCCATACTGACTGACTGCCTCCCAGATACAGAGCCAGGTAAACACTACTCCTGCTGGGACCCCCCATACTGACTGACTGCACCCCAGATACAGAGCCAGGTAAACACTACTCCTGCTGGGACCCCCATACTGACTGACTGCCCCCCAGATACAGAGCCAGGTAAACACTACTCCTGCTGGGACCCCCATACTGACTGACTGCACCCCCAGATACAGAGCCAGGTAAACACTACTCCTGCTGGGACCCCCCATACTGACTGACTGCCCCCCCAGATACAGAGCCAGGTAAACACTACTCCTGCTGGGACCCCCCATACTGACTGACTGCACCCCAGATACAGAGCCAGGTAAACACTACTCCTGCTGGGACCCCCATACTGACTGACTGCCTCCCAGATACAGAGCCAGGTAAACACTACTCCTGCTGGGACCCCCCATACTGACTGACTGCACCCCAGATACAGAGCCAGGTAAACACTACTCCTGCTGGGACCCCCATACTGACTGACTGACCCCCAGATACAGCGCCAGGTAAACACTACTCCTGCTGGGACCCCCCATACTGACTGACTGCACCCCAGATACAGAGCCAGGTAAACACTACTCCTGCTGGGACCCCCATACTGACTGACTGACCCCCAGATACAGAGCCAGGTAAACACTACTCCTGCTGGGACCCCCCATACTGACTGACTGCACCCCAGATACAGAGCCAGGTAAACACTACTCCTGCTGGGACCCCCATACTGACTGACTGCCCCCCCAGATACAGAGCCAGGTAAACACTACTCCTGCTGGGACCCCCATACTGACTGACTGCCTCCCTGTTACAGAGCCAGGTAAACACTACTCCTGCTGGGACCCCCCATACTGACTGACCCCCAGATACAGAGCCAGGTAAACACTACTCCTGCTGGGACCCCCATACTGACTGACTGCACCCCAGATACAGAGCCAGGTAAACACTACTCCTGCTGGGACCCCCATACTGACTGACTGCACCCCCAGATACAGAGCCAGGTAAACACTACTCCTGCTGGGACCCCCCATACTGACTGACTGCACCCCAGATACAGAGCCAGGTAAACACTACTCCTGCTGGGACCCCCATACTGACTGACTGCCTCCCAGATACAGAGCCAGGTAAACACTACTCCTGCTGGGACCCCCCATACTGACTGACCCCCAGATACAGAGCCAGGTAAACACTACTCCTGCTGGGACCCCCCATACTGACTGACTGCACCCCAGATACAGAGCCAGGTAAACACTACTCCTGCTGGGACCCCCATACTGACTGACTGCACCCCAGATACAGAGCCAGGTAAACACTACTCCTGCTGGGACCCCCATACTGACTGACTGCCTCCCAGATACAGAGCCAGGTAAACACTACTCCTGCTGGGACCCCCCATACTGACTGACTGCACCCCAGATACAGAGCCAGGTAAACACTACTCCTGCTGGGACCCCCATACTGACTGACTGCCTCCCAGATACAGAGCCAGGTAAACACTACTCCTGCTGGGACCCCCCATACTGACTGACTGCACCCCAGATACAGAGCCAGGTAAACACTACTCCTGCTGGGACCCCCCATACTGACTGACCCCCAGATACAGAGCCAGGTAAACACTACTCCTGCTGGGACCCCCATACTGACTGACTGCACCCCAGATACAGAGCCAGGTAAACACTACTCCTGCTGGGACCCCCATACTGACTGACTGCACCCCCAGATACAGAGCCAGGTAAACACTACTCCTGCTGGGACCCCCCATACTGACTGACTGCACCCCAGATACAGAGCCAGGTAAACACTACTCCTGCTGGGACCCCCATACTGACTGACTGCCTCCCAGATACAGAGCCAGGTAAACACTACTCCTGCTGGGACCCCCCATACTGACTGACCCCCAGATACAGAGCCAGGTAAACACTACTCCTGCTGGGACCCCCCATACTGACTGACCCCCAGATACAGAGCCAGGTAAACACTACTCCTGCTGGGACCCCCCATACTGACTGACTGCACCCCAGATACAGAGCCAGGTAAACACTACTCCTGCTGGGACCCCCATACTGACTGACTGCCTCCCAGATACAGAGCCAGGTAAACACTACTCCTGCTGGGACCCCCCATACTGACTGACTGCACCCCAGATACAGAGCCAGGTAAACACTACTCCTGCTGGGACCCCCATACTGACTGACTGACTGCCTCCCAGATACAGAGCCAGGTAAACACTACTCCTGCTGGGACCCCCCATACTGACTGACTGCACCCAGATACAGAGCCAGGTAAACACTACTCCTGCTGGGACCCCCATACTGACTGACTGCACCCCAGATACAGAGCCAGGTAAACACTACTCCTGCTGGGACCCCCATACTGACTGACTGCACCCAGATACAGAGCCAGGTAAACACTACTCCTGCTGGGACCCCCATACTGACTGACTGCCCCCCAGATACAGAGCCAGGTAAACACTACTCCTGCTGGGACCCCCCATACTGACTGACTGCCCCCCAGATACAGAGCCTGGTAAACACTACTCCTGCTGGGACCCCCATACTGACTGACTGCACCCAGTTACAGAGCCAGGTAAACACTACTCCTGCTGGGACCCCCCATACTGACTGACTGCACCCCAGATAAAGAGCCAGGTAAACACTACTCCTGCTGGGACCCCCATACTGACTGACTACCCCCCAGATACAGAGCCAGGTAAACACTACTCCTGCTGGGACCCCCCATACTGACTGACTGCCCCCCAGATACAGAGCCAGGTAAACACTACTCCTGCTGGGACCCCCATACTGACTGACTGCACCCCCAGATACAGAGCCAGGTAAACACTACTCCTGCTGGGACCCCCATACTGACTGACTGCACCCCCAGATACAGAGCCAGGTAAACACTACTCCTGCTGGGACCCCCCATACTGACTGACTGCACCCCAGATACAGAGCCAGGTAAACACTACTCCTGCTGGGACCCCCATACTGACTGACTGCCTCCCAGATACAGAGCCAGGTAAACACTACTCCTGCTGGGACCCCCCATACTGACTGACTGCACCCCAGATACAGAGCCAGGTAAACACTACTCCTGCTGGGACCCCCATACTGACTGACTGACCCCCAGATACAGCGCCAGGTAAACACTACTCCTGCTGGGACCCCCATACTGACTGACTGCCCCCAGATACAGAGCCAGGTAAACACTACTCCTGCTGGGACCCCCATACTGACTGACTGACCCCCAGATACAGAGCCAGGTAAACACTACTCCTGCTGGGACCCCCCATACTGACTGGCTGCACCCCAGATACAGAGCCAGGTAAACACTACTCCTGCTGGGACCCCCATACTGACTGACTGCCCCCCCAGATACAGAGCCAGGTAAACACTACTCCTGCTGGGACCCCCCATACTGACTGACTGCACCCCAGATACAGAGCCAGATAAACACTACTCCTGCTGGGACCCCCATACTGACTGACTGCCTCCCAGATACAGAGCCAGGTAAACACTACTCCTGCTGGGACCCCCCATACTGACTGACTGCACCCCAGATACAGAGCCAGGTAAACACTACTCCTGCTGGGACCCCCCATACTGACTGACTGCACCCCAGATACAGAGCCAGGTAAACACTACTCCTGCTGGGACCCCCATACTGACTGACTGCACCCCAGATACAGAGCCAGGTAAACACTACTCCTGCTGGGACCCCCATACTGACTGACTGCACCCCAGATACAGAGCCAGGTAAACACTACTCCTGCTGGGACCCCCATACTGACTGACTGCACCCAGATACAGAGCCAGGTAAACACTACTCCTGCTGGGACCCCCCATACTGACTGACTGCACCCCAGATACAGAGCCAGGTAAACACTACTCCTGCTGGGACCCCCATACTGACTGACTGCCTCCCAGATACAGAGCCAGGTAAACACTACTCCTGCTGGGACCCCCATACTGACTGACTGCACCCCAGATACAGAGCCAGGTAAACACTACTCCTGCTGGGACCCCCATACTGACTGACTGCACCCAGATACAGAGCCAGGTAAACACTACTCCTGCTGGGACCCCCATACTGACTGACTGCACCCCAGATACAGAGCCAGGTAAACACTACTCCTGCTGGGACCCCCATACTGACTGACTGCCCCCCAGATACAGAGCCAGGTAAACACTACTCCTGCTGGGACCCCCCATACTGACTGACTGCACCCCAGATACAGAGCCAGGTAAACACTACTCCTGCTGGGACCCCCATACTGACTGACTGCACCCAGTTACAGAGCCAGGTAAACACTACTCCTGCTGGGACCCCCCATACTGACTGACTGCACCCCAGATAAAGAGCCAGGTAAACACTACTCCTGCTGGGACCCCCATACTGACTGACTGCCCCCCAGATACAGAGCCAGGTAAACAGTACTCCTGCTGGGACCCCCCATACTGACTGACTGCCCCCCAGATACAGAGCCAGGTAAACACTACTCCTGCTGGGACCCCATACTGACTGACTGCCCCCCAGATACAGAGCCAGGTAAACACTACTCCTGCTGGGACCCCCATACTGACTGACTGCCCCCCAGATACAGAGCCAGGTAAACACTACTCCTGCTGGGACCCCCATACTGACTGACTGCACCCCAGATACAGAGCCAGGTAAACACTACTCCTGCTGGGACCCCCCATACTGACTGACTGCACCCCAGATAAAGAGCCAGGTAAACACTACTCCTGCTGGGACCCCCATACTGACTGACTGCCCCCAGATACAGAGCCAGGTAAACACTACTCCTGCTGGGACCCCCATACTGACTGACTGCACCCGAGATACAGAGCCAGGTAAACACTACTCCTGCTGGGACCCCCATACTGACTGACTGCCTCCCAGATACAGAGCCAGGTAAACACTACTCCTGCTGGGACCCCCCATACTGACTGACTGCACCCCAGATACAGAGCCAGGTAAACACTACTCCTGCTGGGACCCCCATACTGACTGACTGACCCCCAGATACAGCGCCAGGTAAACACTACTCCTGCTGGGACCCCCCATACTGACTGCACCCCAGATACAGAGCCAGGTAAACACTACTCCTGCTGGGACCCCCATACTGACTGACTGACCCCCAGATACAGAGCCAGGTAAACACTACTCCTGCTGGGACCCCCCATACTGACTGACTGCACCCCAGATACAGAGCCAGGTAAACACTACTCCTGCTGGGACCCCCATACTGACTGACTGCCCCCCCAGATACAGAGCCAGGTAAACACTACTCCTGCTGGGACCCCCATACTGACTGACTGCCTCCCTGTTACAGAGCCAGGTAAACACTACTCCTGCTGGGACCCCCCATACTGACTGACCCCCAGATACAGAGCCAGGTAAACACTACTCCTGCTGGGACCCCCATACTGACTGACTGCACCCCAGATACAGAGCCAGGTAAACACTACTCCTGCTGGGACCCCCATACTGACTGACTGCACCCCCAGATACAGAGCCAGGTAAACACTACTCCTGCTGGGACCCCCCATACTGACTGACTGCACCCCAGATACAGAGCCAGGTAAACACTACTCCTGCTGGGACCCCCATACTGACTGACTGCCTCCCAGATACAGAGCCAGGTAAACACTACTCCTGCTGGGACCCCCCATACTGACTGACCCCCAGATACAGAGCCAGGTAAACACTACTCCTGCTGGGACCCCCCATACTGACTGACTGCACCCCAGATACAGAGCCAGGTAAACACTACTCCTGCTGGGACCCCCATACTGACTGACTGCACCCCAGATACAGAGCCAGGTAAACACTACTCCTGCTGGGACCCCCATACTGACTGACTGCCTCCCAGATACAGAGCCAGGTAAACACTACTCCTGCTGGGACCCCCCATACTGACTGACTGCACCCCAGATACAGAGCCAGGTAAACACTACTCCTGCTAGGACCCCCATACTGACTGACTGCACCCCAGATACAGAGCCAGGTAAACACTACTCCTGCTGGGACCCCCATACTGACTGACTGCCTCCCAGATACAGAGCCAGGTAAACACTACTCCTGCTGGGACCCCCCATACTGACTGACTGCACCCCAGATACAGAGCCAGGTAAACACTACTCCTGCTGGGACCCCCATACTGACTGACTGCACCCCAGATACAGAGCCAGGTAAACACTACTCCTGCTGGGACCCCCATACTGACTGACTGCACCCCCAGATACAGAGCCAGGTAAACACTACTCCTGCTGGGACCCCCCATACTGACTGACTGCACCCCAGATACAGAGCCAGGTAAACACTACTCCTGCTGGGACCCCCCATACTGACTGACCCCCAGATACAGAGCCAGGTAAACACTACTCCTGCTGGGACCCCCATACTGACTGACTGCACCCCAGATACAGAGCCAGGTAAACACTACTCCTGCTGGGACCCCCATACTGACTGACTGCACCCCCAGATACAGAGCCAGGTAAACACTACTCCTGCTGGGACCCCCCATACTGACTGACTGCACCCCAGATACAGAGCCAGGTAAACACTACTCCTGCTGGGACCCCCATACTGACTGACTGCCTCCCAGATACAGAGCCAGGTAAACACTACTCCTGCTGGGACCCCCCATACTGACTGACCCCCAGATACAGAGCCAGGTAAACACTACTCCTGCTGGGACCCCCCATACTGACTGACCCCCAGATACAGAGCCAGGTAAACACTACTCCTGCTGGGACCCCCCATACTGACTGACTGCACCCCAGATACAGAGCCAGGTAAACACTACTCCTGCTGGGACCCCCATACTGACTGACTGCCTCCCAGATACAGAGCCAGGTAAACACTACTCCTGCTGGGACCCCCCATACTGACTGACTGCACCCCAGATACAGAGCCAGGTAAACACTACTCCTGCTGGGACCCCCATACTGACTGACTGACTGCCTCCCAGATACAGAGCCAGGTAAACACTACTCCTGCTGGGACCCCCCATACTGACTGACTGCACCCAGATACAGAGCCAGGTAAACACTACTCCTGCTGGGACCCCCATACTGACTGACTGCACCCCAGATACAGAGCCAGGTAAACACTACTCCTGCTGGGACCCCCATACTGACTGACTGCACCCAGATACAGAGCCAGGTAAACACTACTCCTGCTGGGACCCCCATACTGACTGACTGCCCCCCAGATACAGAGCCAGGTAAACACTACTCCTGCTGGGACCCCCCATACTGACTGACTGCCCCCCAGATACAGAGCCTGGTAAACACTACTCCTGCTGGGACCCCCATACTGACTGACTGCACCCAGTTACAGAGCCAGGTAAACACTACTCCTGCTGGGACCCCCCATACTGACTGACTGCACCCCAGATAAAGAGCCAGGTAAACACTACTCCTGCTGGGACCCCCATACTGACTGACTGCCCCCCAGATACAGAGCCAGGTAAACACTACTCCTGCTGGGACCCCCCATACTGACTGACTGCCCCCCAGATACAGAGCCAGGTAAACACTACTCCTGCTGGGACCCCATACTGACTGACTGCCCCCCAGATACAGAGCCAGGTAAACACTACTCCTGCTGGGACCCCCATACTGACTGACTGCACCCCCAGATACAGAGCCAGGTAAACACTACTCCTGCTGGGACCCCCATACTGACTGACTGCACCCCCAGATACAGAGCCAGGTAAACACTACTCCTGCTGGGACCCCCCATACTGACTGACTGCACCCCAGATACAGAGCCAGGTAAACACTACTCCTGCTGGGACCCCCATACTGACTGACTGCCTCCCAGATACAGAGCCAGGTAAACACTACTCCTGCTGGGACCCCCCATACTGACTGACTGACCCCCAGATACAGAGCCAGGTAAACACTACTCCTGCTGGGACCCCCCATACTGACTGACTGCCCCCCCAGATACAGAGCCAGGTAAACACTACTCCTGCTGGGACCCCCCATACTGACTGACTGCACCCCAGATACAGAGCCAGGTAAACACTACTCCTGCTGGGACCCCCATACTGACTGACTGCCTCCCAGATACAGAGCCAGGTAAACACTACTCCTGCTGGGACCCCCCATACTGACTGACTGCACCCCAGATACAGAGCCAGGTAAACACTACTCCTGCTGGGACCCCCATACTGACTGACTGACCCCCAGATACAGCGCCAGGTAAACACTACTCCTGCTGGGACCCCCCATACTGACTGACTGCACCCCAGATACAGAGCCAGGTAAACACTACTCCTGCTGGGACCCCCATACTGACTGACTGACCCCCAGATACAGAGCCAGGTAAACACTACTCCTGCTGGGACCCCCCATACTGACTGACTGCACCCCAGATACAGAGCCAGGTAAACACTACTCCTGCTGGGACCCCCATACTGACTGACTGCCCCCCCAGATACAGAGCCAGGTAAACACTACTCCTGCTGGGACCCCCCATACTGACTGACTGCACCCCAGATACAGAGCCAGATAAACACTACTCCTGCTGGGACCCCCATACTGACTGACTGCCTCCCAGATACAGAGCCAGGTAAACACTACTCCTGCTGGGACCCCCCATACTGACTGACCCCCAGATACAGAGCCAGGTAAACACTACTCCTGCTGGGACCCCCCATACTGACTGACTGCACCCCAGATACAGAGCCAGGTAAACACTACTCCTGCTGGGACCCCCATACTGACTGACTGCACCCCAGATACAGAGCCAGGTAAACACTACTCCTGCTGGGACCCCCATACTGACTGACTGCACCCCAGATACAGAGCCAGGTAAACACTACTCCTGCTGGGACCCCCATACTGACTGACTGCACCCAGATACAGAGCCAGGTAAACACTACTCCTGCTGGGACCCCCATACTGACTGACTGCACCCCAGATACAGAGCCAGGTAAACACTACTCCTGCTGGGACCCCCATACTGACTGACTGCCCCCCAGATACAGAGCCAGGTAAACACTACTCCTGCTGGGACCCCCCATACTGACTGACTGCCCCCCAGATACAGAGCCAGGTAAACACTACTCCTGCTGGGACCCCCATACTGACTGACTGCACCCAGTTACAGAGCCAGGTAAACACTACTCCTGCTGGGACCCCCCATACTGACTGACTGCACCCCAGATAAAGAGCCAGGTAAACACTACTCCTGCTGGGACCCCCATACTGACTGACTGCCCCCCAGATACAGAGCCAGGTAAACACTACTCCTGCTGGGACCCCCATACTGACTGACTGCACCCCCAGATACAGAGCCAGGTAAACACTACTCCTGCTGGGACTCCCCATACTGACTGACTGCCCCCCAGTTACAGAGCCAGGTAAACACTACTCCTGCTGGGACCCCCATACTGACTGACTGCCTCCCAGATACAGAGCCAGGTAAACATTACTCCTGCTGGGACCCCCATACTGACTGACTGCCTCCCAGATACAGAGCCAGGTAAACACTACTCCTGCTGGGACCCCCATACTGACTGACTGCCTCCCAGATACAGAGCCAGGTAAACACTACTCTTGCTGGGACCCCCATACTGACTGACTGCCCCCCAGATACAGAGCCAGGTTATCACTACTCCTGCTGGGACCCCCATACTGACTGACTGCACCCCAGATACAGAGCCAGGTAAACACTACTCCTGCTGGGACCCCCATACTGACTGCCTCCCAGATACAGAGCCAGGTAAACACTACTCCTGCTGGGACCCCCCATACTGACTGACTGCACCCCAGATACAGAGCCAGGTAAACACTACTCCTGCTGGGACCCCCCATACTGACTGACTGCCTCCCAGATACAGAGCCAGGTAAACACTACTCCTGCTGGGACCCCCCATACTGACTGACTGCACCCCCAGATACAGAGCCAGGTAAACACTACTCCTGCTGGGACCCCCATACTGACTGACTGCACCCCAGATACAGAGCCAGGTAAACACTACTCCTGCTAGGACCCCCATACTGACTGACTGACTGCCCCCCAGATACAGAGCCAGGTAAACACTACTCCTGCTGGGACCCCCATACTGACTGACTGACTGCCCCCCAGATACAGAGCCAGGTAAACACTACTCCTGCTGGGACCCCCATACTGACTGACTGCCTCCCAGATACAGAGCCAGGTAAACACTACTCCTGCTGGGACCCCCATACTGACTGACTGCCCCCCAGATACAGAGCCAGGTTATCACTACTCCTGCTGGGACCCCCATACTGACTGACTGCACCCCAGATACAGAGCCAGGTAAACACTACTCCTGCTGGGACCCCCATACTGACTGACTCACTGCCTCCCAGATACAGAGCCAGGTAAACACTACTCCTGCTGGGACCCCCCATACTGACTGACTGCCTCCCAGATACAGAGCCAGGTAAACACTACTCCTGCTGGGACCCCCATACTGACTGACTGCACCCGAGATACAGATCCAGGTAAACACTACTCCTGCTGGGACCCCCATACTGACTGACTGCCTCCCAGATACAGAGCCAGGTAAACACTACTCCTGCTGGGACCCCCCATACTGACTGACTGCACCCCAGATACAGAGCCAGGTAAACACTACTCCTGCTGGGACCCCCATACTGACTGACTGCACCCCAGATACAGAGCCAGGTAAACACTACTCCTGCTGGGACCCCCATACTGACTGACTGCACCCCAGATACAGAGCCAGGTAAACACTACTCCTGCTGGGACCCCCATACTGACTGACTGCACCCCAGATACAGAGCCAGGTAAACACTACTCCTGCTGGGACCCCCATACTGACTGACTGACCCCCAGATACAGAGCCAGGTAAACACTACTCCTGCTGGGACCCCCATACTGACTGACTGCCCCCTAGATACAGAGCCAGGTAAACACTACTCCTGCTGGGACCCCCATACTGACTGACTGAACCCCAGATACAGAGCCAGGTAAACACTACTCCTGCTGGGACCCCCATACTGACTGACTGCCTCCCAGATACAGAGCCAGGTAAACACTACTCCTGCTGGGACCCCCATACTGACTGACTGCACCCCAGATACAGAGCCAGGTAAACACTACTCCTGCTGGGACCCCCATACTGACTGACTGCCTCCCAGACACAGAGCCAGGTAAACACTACTCCTGCTGGGACCCCCCATACTGACTGACTGCACCCCAGATACAGAGCCAGGTAAACACTACTCCTGCAGGGACCCCCCATACTGACTGACTGCACCCCAGATACAGAGCCAGGTAAACACTACTCCTGCTGGGACCCCCCATACTGACTACCTGGCTCTGTATCTGGGGTGCAGTCAGTCAGTATGGGGGGTCCCAGCAGGAGTAGTGTTTACCTGGCTCTGTATCTGGGGTGCAGTCAGTCAGTATGGGGGGTCCCAGCAGGAGTAGTGTTTACCTGGCTCTGTATCTGGGGTGCAGTCAGTCAGTATGGGGGGTCCCAGCAGGAGTAGTGTTTACCTGGCTCTGTGTCTGGGAGGCAGTCAGTCAGTATGGGGGGTCCCAGCAGGAGTAGTGTTTACCTGGCTCTGTATCTGGGAGGCAGTCAGTCAGTCAGTATGGGGGTCCCAGCAGGAGTAGTGTTTACCTGGCTCTGTATCTGGGGTGCAGTCAAACACTACTCCTGCTGGGACCCCCATACTGACTGACTGCCTCCCAGATACAGAGCCAGGTAAACACTACTCCTGCTGGGACCCCCCATACTGACTGACTGCCTCCCAGATACAGAGCCAGGTAAACACTACTCCTGCTGGGACCCCCATACTGACTGACTGCCCCCCAGATACAGAGCCAGGTTATCACTACTCCTGCTGGGACCCCCCATACTGACTGACTGCACCCGAGATACAGATCCAGGTAAACACTACTCCTGCTGGGACCCCCATACTGACTGACTGCACCCCAGATACAGAGCCAGGTAAACACTACTCCTGCTGGGACCCCCATACTGACTGACTGCACCCCAGATACAGAGCCAGGTAAACACTACTCCTGCTGTCTCTGAGTGCTTGGCAGTACTAGGTCCTTAGGACAGATTGATGGCTGTTACTATTTTTACTTCCCAAATGTGACACTGTATTATCTTTTCTTAGCAGCTACCCAGATATTCGCTACCATGTTCAAAAACACTTTTCAGTCCGGGTTTCTCTCCATCCTCTACAGTATCGGCAGCAAGCCCCTCCAAATCTGGGATAAAAAGGTAAGCCCCCCAGGCCTGGCACACTCTGTATGTGCAGTAAGCCCCCCAGCCCTGGCACACTGTGTATGTAGAGTACGGGCAGTAAGCCCCCCAGTCCTGGCACACTGTGTATATAGTCCTGTTTGTATGTCCATGTGTGTGTAACAGATGGAGAGAGAGTGTGTATGTGTCTCTGTTTGTCTCAATATTCTGGGGATATTTACGGGATAATAATAGTAAACGGTTGAGAATTGCCCACTATTTCAATTCTCAGATCCCAAAGATCGTTATCGTGTAAGTGAAATGTATTCCATACAAATAAAAATCACAATTTGTTATAAAAATAGATACAATTTATTGTGAGAATTTAAATAATAATATGTAACATGCGTGGTAATAATCAATGAAAATTCAGTATAACATGAGTATGCAATACAAATGGTAATACATTTCAATGGCTAACATAGCAATTGTCAAGACGAGATTTATGAGGGCTTCACAGAGAACGAAAGTGAAAGTTTACACACACACAAAAGCTTTCTTTCACACAGCTTGCAGCGTAAGGCCATAAAACTTTAGCTGACAGTTAGAATAACCCTTTCAATGCTGGCTAGACCTCCTAGGTAATTAAGATCTATTCTCATGTAATTTTAATTAAAATAACCCCTAAACCAACTCATTAGTCATTTCCTGGAACCATCCAATAAGAGTAATCTACCATGTTCTATAAGCAGAATTTTAACTTGCCTAAACAGATATTTTATCTTATTTTAGAGCAAATCAATACACCTGGATAAATATCACGATATGCTAACATGTGAGAAATCACATAAATACATAATTATTCTAATTCCATCTGCAGAATGGAATGGTTATAACTATATATTTCTTAGTTAACTAAGATTTCTAAATATCGAAATCTGATCGTGATTTATCCAGTCATATATCATGCTATTAGAATTCTTTTTTTATTAATTTAGATTAATTAAATGAAACCAGTATAATTACCAGTTGAGTAGACATTCTCATCAGATGAGTAGGTAGTCTCAGGAACTGAATGGATGTGTGATTGGTGTGTAAGAAATTCTGAGTGGCCTGGAGTGGATATCTGTCATGGATTTCTCTGCATGGCCGAATCTGAAACTCCAACTCACTTCAACTCTGACTCTTTGACTTTGCCCCTCTCTTCCCTTTGTCTTAACTTTTTAAAGGGAAAAATTGTTTGTTTGTCACTAGGTGATAGACCAATAGAAACACTGGGGGTGTGGTTACCTTCCAGATAGCAATTTAAGTATTTGGTCTATAGAGGGCAGTCTCGTCCCTCTAAAGATTCCTATCCAGGAGGCTATTTTGATGTCATTTAGCTTATCTTTATGGTTGCCATAATTTTAAGTTACTTGTCAGTTCAAAAAGTTTCTTTGGATTTTGCCCAGACAGTGTGTCTCCAATTCCTGCTGTAATTTCTAAAATGACAGTTAGAAACTTAGTCTCACCTTTCACTTACCATGGGAATCTTGTAAAATTAATTACTAATCTTCTCTGTCACTAATGTCTGGGTTTAGAATGATTTCTATTCCATTAACATTTAGACAGTCTTCCATCCCCCGTTCTCATTTCTTATCACTTGGTTTGTATATACAATGCATTCTTTAGCTCCGGCTAGGTTAGTCACAGAAAGGATAGAAATTAGTGTCTTTGTTAGCTTGAAATCCAAAATGGAGTCTGCTCTGTTCTAAGTGATTCAGGCAGTATACACTTTTAATTTCTATCATAGCACAAAATGTCTGCCGATATAAATATCCTGACCATATCTGTGTTTCCATTTGCACTGGTCACTGTGTCCCTGCGTTTGTGTCGATCAGAATCCGTGTCATGCTGTCTTACATGTTTCATTCCCGTGTTCTGGAGGAAGATTGATTGCTACACATTGCGTCACTCACACTCGTCCTTTTCTTTAGGTCCGAAATGGGCATATAAAACGGATAACAGATAATGACATCCAGTCTTTAGTCCTGGAAGTGGAAGGAACTAACGTAAGGTAAGAACGAGGATCTGACCTGCTTTGAGGTCTGTACGGAGTGGACGTTTTTTTTTTTTTTCTTTTTCTTTTTTTCTATTTGACCATTTTAATTGACTTTTCAAGTGTTTTGGGTACAAAAAAGAAAGGGGATGTTTAGAGAAAATATAATTATACGTCAATGACCCTTGCAATCTGGAACTAACAACATGTACTATGTCCGTACTTGATTGTTATTGCTTGTAAAGAAATACAGATAGCATTTTTAGACATGGACACCATAGGTGTGCACATCTATACATGGTTGCACAGGTCGTTACAGTGTATTGGTAAGTGTACAGAAAGATTCCAATAACCGCTGATAATGTCTTGTAACTTCACTCAAGTTGTCTATTCCTCCTGTTCGTTTGACTTGCATGTTTGGATTGTCAGTAGACGTTTAGTTACATGTTTTTTGGTAAAGGTTGTGTTTTCTATGACTGGTTGTTCAGAACACCCTTTGTCCGGCCTGCTAACTCACTAATTTGTCTCCTTTCGGATACTGTGTGATAGCCCCTGTGCCCCACCTACAATGATGTCGTCAATTGTTCCGTTATCTTATTTGTTACAGGGTGTATAACCATGGGAAGGTAGGGTGTGGGAGGTAGTGGAAGGGGTTGAACCAGGAATGGGTTTTAGGGGGAAAGTGTTCATGGGGGATAGAGAGAATACTGTCCTGGCCTGTTCCAGACCTACAATTGTTCACTTAGCGTTTTCTGAATTGTAATGCCGCCACAGTTCTGCCATTTCTTTTGTTGCTACACCTTTTTGCATTTGGGTGAAGGCCATTAATTGATAGGATACAGTTGTAGAGATTTGTTGTTTAGGCTCTGTCATCGTTGGTATGGTGACTGTTTTCCATTTCCTAGCCAGTAGTGGTGCAGCAGCGGTGAGTAATAAGATACATGGTCTTAGCTGCAACTTTTGACAGACCCTAGGGGAAGATATACAGAAGGAATGTGCGGGGGTCTGGTGGAATATGATGCTGTGTGCATTGGGTAATGATGTCACCTACGTCCTGCCAATAGTTTTGTAATGTGGGGCAGGTCCGCCATATATGTAGCATAGTGCCTATGTCTGAATTGCACCTCCAACCTACATTACTCACATTGGGATATAAGGTTGCCAACCTATGTGGGACAAGGTACCACCGATATAACGGCTTCCTCGTTATTTCTAGATTTGTTGCACAGAAGGAAAGTCCCTTATGTGTTGTATATGCTGACTGCCATTGCTCTGGTGTCCCAATTGCACGAACAGAGCCTGTTTAAAGTATATTTACCAGTTCTGTTGCAGGGGCCATAGTCACAGGGTAAAAGGCTGGCAAGTAGTCCCCTCCAAAAAACCGTGGCGAAGTTGCTTTCGTCACAGTATGTTAGTATCGTTAAACCATGACTGTAGAGTTTGTATCTGTGTTGCGAATTCTGGGGAGGGGTTCAATCGGTCTTGTCTATGGAGGACCTGCAGGTCAATATAGTATTTCCTACTGCTGGTATCGTGCTTTTTCTTCAGGAAGGAGGCTCGTTTTATAAGAGCGCCCCGATTGAAGGTCTTGTGTGTCCGCTTGTACGTCTGCAGTGTCATTTGTATTGAAGAATTTTATCAATTTCTCTTTAAGGGTATCTAGGTAAGGTTTGTCTAGGCACCATGGGCTTTTATGCTTATATTTGTATTGGTCAAATAATGTCATTGTGACAGGATTGTGGTCGGACCATGTCGTGGGCAGAATTTTGCATTTCTGGACCTGATGTATATGTGAGGAGTTAACTAGGTACCCGTCAATCCTTGAATATGAGTTGTGGACTGCGAAGTGGTGGGTGTATTCACTCTCAGTGGGGTGTAGGGTGCGCCATACATCATATAACTGGTTACATGTGATCAGTTTAGTGAGTGCCTTACACTGAGTTAGCAGTTGTTTGTATCTGGGAGTGGAGTCTAACTTTGGATCGTATATGTGGTTAAGTTGCCACAGATTATAGTGGTACCCATTTTAAACCGGTCAAATTTTGTCAATACACTGTGTAAGAAATTTCAATGATTTTGTGTTTGGGGGATATATATTGGCTATTGTGTAGATCAAGTTATTAATGGAACACTTCAGTAGCAGAAATCTGTGGGTCCGCGATTTGGGTTATATGATCAACCGCCAGATGGCCGCTGAGGAGTATAGAGACTCTAATGGACCGTTTTGCACACAAGAGGTTAAACCGTTTAGGCGATATTCCCCTTTTCAGATGCACAGGCAGCTACTGCAATTGCCAATCTCACGAACTGCAAACACACAAATTCACCAATCTCCCGAACTGCAAACACATGAAAACTCCAACTCCGAACAGGAAACACACAAATGCTGTAAACAGCCGAACAGGAAAAACGATACGAACAGTTTACACTCCTGGCAGTCGCACTGTAACGGCATACAATTCAGTTCCCCTCCCCCCCCCCCCCCCCCCCCCCCAAGAACGAGATGGAGGTGACACTTCGTTTGAGGGTCAAGCGGAACTGATTTACTGGGGCTACCTGCCTGGCTTTTATGCATGTCTCCCACCTGGTGGACCCCCCCCCAGGGGACCAGATGGAAGACTGGGAAACATATTGGACATTGACTAATCAGAAGCTTACAATCCCTCCTCTCTGTCCTGGAGATAATTGGGAAGTAATCCAATTATCTCCAAGGACAGAGGCAAAACTCCATTAACCACATGGCAGACAAAGGACAATAAAAGGCATGAAAATACATACTGTTAAATTTATCACATAGAACATACACATTCTACCTATCCCCAGATAGCTTCGATCTGAGCGCACATTATTACCGGATGGCGCTCAGATCACATACATGCAGTTCAATCGCCATGGAGCCAAAGTCTTTCATACAGTCTTTCAGTATACGGCTGGGCTCCATGGCATAGCTATCTGGGGTAGCATGGTTTAAACAGTAAAGTACCGAATGGACCGGTGTTCAGATAATTGACTGCAGGTAGGAGAAGGGAGGTCGGCGGCTCAGCGGTGTTCGTGACTTTAACAGTCCGCAGAAAGGCACGAACCAGCCTTTCTGCAGGGAAAAAGAACAGTGTTAAACATGGGGCCATAGTCTAAAGGGAGCAGGTGAGCAACCAGGCTTATCCAGTGGCGAGGTTGGTTCCGACACATTTCTCCCCTTTACCAATCAGACTAACAGGGTATCTGACCTCCTGTCAGTAAGTGCCCTGGTTAGTCCAGCAACCCACCCACAACACATAATCAACAGAGTGGCCCACCCACAAAATTTGGTTACTGCACCTGGGGTAGTGGGTAGCTTGTCCATGTCCAGGGGCTCCACCACGGCTCTGGGGTTTACTAGCCCTCCGGATCGAAGGGTTACTGAGTGGGCAGAGACCAGCGGTACATGTCCCAGCAAACCATGCGGTTTATATGCCGGTCACATGACCGCATTAGAAAGTTATTTTCTATATAAAATAACCATCGTTTACAATGTTTTAAAGTCTAACAAGGTTCATAAAGCCTATTATATTGTATGTCCATTATGAAGATTCTGGTTTTATATGTTTAAACTTGATTATTACAAAAATTTTGATTGGCTGTTCCTAATTTTGGCGCCAATTTCAAAGATTTGAATTGCTATTTAAACTCTCTCTCTTGCCAGGTATCAGGTCCTTATTCCATATTGATAAAGCCGTATTGGCGAAACGCGTTTGTGGATATTTTATTGTGTATTTGAATATATTAAAGATTATTTGGTCACTTTGTATTTGTGCCATTTATCTCTTTTTTTTATTATTCTTTTATTTTTCTCGTGCAGTTGGTTACAGCAAGCAGGTAGAGCCACAACCGCTTCTACCGGCATATTTTAAAAAACATTTCACATTGTGGCAGTAAAGTCGGCACATTTTTATATTTATAAAAGTAAAATTAACAGGCTAAAACAACGTTTAGATAACATGTGACATTAAGTACGGGTTTAGCAAGGCTAGGCACGCTTAAGGTTAAGTCATTGTGGCTTGTATGTAGTGCGGCATGAGTGTCTGAAAAACATAGTGAGGAGATTGATGGGTCATCGAGCTAGAGGTCTCAGCTTCATATTACGTTTAACAGTGGATTAGGGTCCCACTCCGTCTCGGGCATGATGTACACAGTGCAGGTGTCGAGTGAGAAAACATTAACTGTGCCGTGTCCCTTCCATAGTTATTGTCTTAACTGCAATGCACGATGAGAGATAGTCGTGTGAAACTCCCTGCCTTAGTGTCCACTACCATGTACTGTTAGGCAGTGTTCCTGTATAATAAGAAATGTCAACGTAAGCGTGTGTATCGTGCGCTTATCATAGGGTGACGGTCCGCACTATCTGGGAGAAGGCAACCCTGACATCAAACCTTTAAGAAATTATAAACCAACAAACTTTGTTAAGCTAAAGGTCGAAAACCAAGGGAGGGTGTATTGTCGCGTGAGTCCCGTGCTAAGTAACAGGCTGTGGGCTTGCACTTTGGTGGGTTATATGATGCAATCTTACACCTAGAGGAGCATGTTGGCATGAGAATAGTCGAGCATAATACTATCTGCTTTTCTGGCGTTTGGGCCAGCATGGGTAGCGATTACGAAGACTGAATCATAATGAGGCAGACATAGTATGCTACGGCAGTGGGAAGTGAGATTGTAAGAGGGCATATGAATAGATTGTGTACCCAGGATACGAGGTAGGCATGAGTGTTAGAACGGGCTTACTTTTGGGCTAGCCAATACTAAGCTATATCATGGTAAGAATTCTACTGTCAGTCTAGTCAGTGCCTCGTTGGTTAACGGTATGATATGCTCGGGGTATCTGGGCCAGTGTATGGTGCTGTCGGGATGCCCATCTGTCGGTGCAACTAAATGAATGGGTTAGACAATGCTGAAGCCAATAACAAATCACATGAAAAAGGGCGTAAGTGTCTCAGGGCGTTCAACCAGTCAAAGTTTTCAAAAGAGCGTCAGGTAACCTGCTCTGCGAGTAGGCTGGTATCCGGAATGCGTTCAGCTGTTGTCTTTCACTTGGTGCCCCCGGTGTGTTACAGGGGGTAGTCTATTCCATGGGCAGTGCGTTCAACAGTCCGTATAGTCCAAGGAACAGTGACAAGCGAGAGGCAAAGAGCCGCAAATCCTCATGTGGTTTCATGTTTGGCTCGGTGTCGGTACCGCTTGGGCGGATCTTCTCAGGACAAATGTTTCGGAGGTGGCCAGATTCCATGCATGGATGTTGGCGGGTTTGTTGGGCTGCTGCAGGGCGTCTTATGGGAGGCCCCAGGCCGCCAGGTGCCTTCTTGCCTCTGGTAGGTCAGCTATTAGGTAAGTTTCGTCACCATGAAGCACCTGTAGCTTGTGGGGTGGGCGCCACTGATATTTTATGCTGTGTGCGCGGAGTAAGGTGGTGAGTGGTATGAGGGCTGCGCGCCCTGCCATTGTTCCCCGGGACAGGTCCGTATAGAACGTGAGGGACATGTCCTCAAAGGCATATGGTGTGTTTCCCCTGGTGGCTGCCAGAATTGCCATTTTGTCTTGGCGTTTTTGGAACCTAACTATTATATCCCTGGGAGCCGACACTGGGGCTGTTGTGGGTTTGGGTAATCGAAATGTACAGTCTATGCATATTCCTTCGGCCTGCTTCGCGGGGAGAATCGTGCTTACCAAGCGTCGTATGAGGTGGGGCACCTCTGCGTCTGATATGTAGTCCGTTATTCCCCTGATCTTAAGGTTTTGGGCGCGCCGTGCATCTTCCATCGCCGCCATTTTTTGTTCCACCTGCAGGTGCTGTTGTTGTAGGGAGACCACGTCATGCTGCAGCGTGGTAAGTTGTTGTGTGTGGCTCTTGGAATCCCGCTGCACAGCACCCGTGCCATTTATCTTTTTGATACACTTTATATTGTTTTTTACCTGGCATTTTTATCACCCTGGACTCCAAGTAATCCTAGGTGGGGATCATACAACCAGCGCTATCTTCAAGGAGCAGTTGGTCTGCTCCTTCCTTGTGAGTACCATTTTATATATTTTATTTCCAGTATTTTATCCAGTGAGCACTATTGGTTGTCTCTCTTTTATTTTTGAGTGTTGAACATACCATTGACGGAGGAAGTTTATCCCATAAGCGGGGATTGTACCGCTGTACGCCTTTTACACTAGAGCGAGTTATAGCTCTTGCAAATGTGAGTTTTATACCAGCTTTTAATATTTTATTTACTCCATAATTAGACTTATTGCACTGTTTGGTTCTCTATTTGTTTTATCTCTTGCATATGAGCGAATCTACACGGAGGAGAACAGCGAGGACATTTGTTCCTGACCAAGCACCTATAGACTCTGTGTCTCCAATAAGAGCATTTTAGATAAGACTCTTTTTTTTTTTTTTTGGACTATTTATTATTAATATATTAAGTCTCTCTGGCGCAGCCCTTACTCTCTATTCTTTCTTCAGTAATACCTGACGTTTAAATGGGGTATTCAAGCCCCCGTACGTTATGGAAATACATTTTCATAATGTGTTAATGCTGATATGCTGTCGTGCATATTCTGGTATTGTAATGGGAAAGGGCATTCAAGATTATCTGGCTTGTGATACGAGCTCGGTGCAGTTCTGACAATATAGTGTGGTCTGGCGGGTGTATTGTGGATTCTAAGTCGTAGAATACCGGGTATATACAATGATAGAACATAATAAACAAATAAAATCTATGAACATACTTTTGCTGAAAATAAACAACGGTACCCGACCGAATTTGGGGTACACAGGATTTAGGTACTGTTAAGTTTCGTATCACCACTAATACAGCTCACAATATGCTGAACCTGGCATAGAGCTACAGTGGTATAGTCGGGGAATCACAGTACAACACCATGTACTATTTGCGTAAGATGACAGTGCACCATCCTCCCTGGGGCCCATATGGTCCACCCTCCATCACACTGCTTTCGTTGCGGTCGAAGTCAGGTAATTACTTGGGGACAGCCATATATATCTGGGGAGGTAATTCCCCTACCCTACCTCTAATCATTCCCCCGATACGTTACTTAGGGTGGAGAACGATAGGACCTATTAGATATGTTTCTCACCCGTACTCACATAGGCATGCACTAGGGACTATGGACCATCGTCCTGTATGAATTCCCCCCCCCCCTTCAGTTAGCACCTTCATAAACCGTAGTATTAAGCATTAAAACTGAAAATTAAACACATCAAACTTTGCAGTGTAGCTTGGGGTTTCCCCCATCTATAACTCGTGGTCTGTCTGCCACTAGCATGAGGCTAATACTCAAGTGTCCGCTGGCGTGTTGGCGCGGTATGGAGCTTCACTGCTATCCATCCGACTCGAGTTCCGGCCACACCCCCCAACGGAGTGGACATTTAGAATGGCTGCCAGGATCACATGAAATGAATCTCTTACTGACTGAGACATGCATTAATCTTTTCAAATGTTTTTTTTATTATTTTAAAATAATAATAAGAAGAAATAGTACTGTTTTTTTTTTACTTTTTTCAACATTTCGACCATCAATAATGTATGTGTGTATATATATATATATATATATATATATATATATATATATATTGTGTGTGTGTGTATATATATATTTTTTTTTATTCTTTTTTTTTTTCATACGATAGGCATAGCAAGTACAATATAACTTACAGGCTTGCACAGAAGCCAATATCAAATATAACATTCTTGGACATACAATATGCAACATGAGTTCACATGACAAAACATTTTTGTGACCTTTTGTGCCTTGCTTCCCATCGAGGATTTTAAAAATCTTTATGGTTCCACTCAACATGTGAGACAACTGCACAGTAACGTTCGGGCTTACGCAGAAGCCAACAGAAATATAGCAATTGGCTAAATAATACATATCAAGTAGGCTATGCGAGTCCTTCCTGCGTCCCCGTACAATCGATGCCCCATCAAGGGAACTGTCACCTTTCCTTCAGGCATATTGGCTACAGTTGGGGCCCCATCTGCAACCCTACGTTTTATAGCTACCCCTGCTCATGGGCTTCCCAGCACCTCCGGCAGCTTGATTATGCCTGGCGTAGAAAAATACTTGTAGCTTGAAAGTCAAGGGATACAAAGGAGAAAAAAAAAAAATATATAGCAGGAAATGGAATAATCAGTAAGGATACAGCATAGTAATAAAGTGAGAAGAAAAAGTTAAGGCAAGAGAAAGAGAAGAGAGGGGGGGGGAGAGGGGAGTACCTCCATATCTGCGGCAGCACATCCAAAGTGCCCGAATGGGGGGGTACAGTAAGCGGACCTACTGCACCCTGTCAGTCACCGCCCGAGCCTACCGGGCTATTGTCCCATGGCTCCCAAAGTTTTTGGAAAGGTACAGTCGTACCCCTCACCCTGGCAGTCAGGTCATCCATAATCCTACATTCACGTACCCTAGAGATCACCCCTGAGAACTCCGGACCTTCCGGTTTGGGCCACTTAGTCGCTATTTCCCTGCGCGCACTGAGAGTTATTTTATAAGCCAGTTTCTGTTCTCTCTTAGTCCACCCATCAACCGTTCTGTTAAGCAAATACGGCCAGGGGTCCATCTTCAGGGGTCTATCAAAAGTTTGTTCCAGCAGATCTTCCACCGCTTTACAGAAGCTACGTAACTTCGAGCAATCCCACCACATGTGGATCTACGTTCCGCGGGATCCACAGCCCCTCCAGCAAGAGTCCGTATCCAGTTTATGCATTTTGTATAGTTTCACTGGCGTGGTATACCACCTGAACATAGTCTTCCATGTCTGTTCCTGGAGCGTAACACATATGGAAGCATTTTTTATTCGATTCCCATATCTCCTGCCATTCAGTTCCTTCCAAGAACCCTCAGAGGTCTGCCTCCCATTGCTCAGTGTACGTCAAGCTCCCCCACTCCTTGTTCTCCGTACTAAGGTGTGCATACAGAAGTGTGATCATATCTTTAGGTGCACTTTCCTCCGAACACAATTTCTCAAACGTCAGCTTTTTCTGGGCCGCGGCTCTAATATGTGGCCTACGAGCAAAATCCCATATCTGGATATATCTAAAAAAATCTGCCGGTGTTAAATGGTGGCCTTGTCGTATCTCCTCAAACTGGACTATCTCTCCGTTGCGGTATAATTGATGGATCCGTTGTAGACCGGTACTTTCTATGTTTTGGAAGTCCCTTGGCGCCATGCCAGGTTGGAACTCTCTTTTTCGAAGTAGAGGGGTAAGAGGGGAGGGAGTCGACGCTAACCCGTACTTGGCATTAGTCGCATCCCAAATACGTAGTGAGTTGAGTATAGCCGGACAAGTCACTCTTATCATAGGCCGATGTTCCTTAGGGACCCACATCGTGAATTGGGGTATATCCGATCCCACCAGCATAGACTCAACCTCTACCCACCTTCTTTCCTCCGGTGGGGAGTGCCACATGGCTACCTGCGTCAATTGAGCTGCAAGATAGTAGAAATATAAATTAGGCAGGCCAAGCCCCCCTCTATCCTTGCGTCTATACAGGATCTTTCGGGATATCCTGTGCCTTTTATTCTGCCATATGAAATCCCCTATTGATTTTTGTAATGGTGACAATTGCGTTTTCGCAAGTCGAACAGGTAGTGCTTGAAACAGGAATAAGAGGCGCGGGAGGATGTTCATCTTAACAGAGTTTATCCGTCCGATCCAGGAGATGGTTTTATCCATCCAGTTTTCCAGATCCCTTATTAATGCCCTGAGCATAGGAGTATAGTTTGCAAAGTATAGACGTTCCGGATCTTCCGTTAGGTGAATACCTAAGTACGTCAAGGAGTCTTTTTCCATCCATATATTGTAGACCTCCTGTATTTCCCTTGTTTCTGTCTCCGAAAGGCCCACTGACATTGCGCTGGATTTGTGTATGTTCGCCTTATATCCGGACACTACTCCGTATGCTGTTATTACTTCTTGCAGAGCTGACATGGACGCGGCCGGGTCTGTTATGGTCAGGAGAGAATGTAAACATTTTAAATGGGAAAAAAGTACCGTCGATCAATTAATTTTAAACGGGTTTCCATATGACTTGTACAATGCGTGATACACTTTAATATACCAGTCTTCCACTGTGAGTACCTCACCCAGATCACTCTCCCAATTCATGTATGGCAACTTCAAGCCTACTTTACCTGCCAAAAAACCTTGAGATGGTTTGTTTCCGGCCAGGATCTGACATGTAAACCCTTTGTAAATTTTCTAGAACTCAGATCCTGGTCTGAAATCCCCAAATAATCACTAATCCTTTTTGAACCAAAGTCGCATGTGCAGGGGCGTCAAAAGTGCTACCGTATATATAAGCCGACCCGAATATAAGCAGAGGTCCCTAATTTTACCCCAAAAAACTGGGAAAACTTATTGACTCGCGTATAAGACTAGGGTGGGAAATGCAGCAGCTACTGGAATATTTATTTACAGTGTGTGTATAATGAATGCAGTGTGTGTGTGTGTATGAATGGTGTGTGTGTGTGTGTGTGTGTATGAATGGTGTGTGTGTGTGTGTGTGTGTATGAATGGTGTGTGTGTATGAATGTATGAATGCTGTGTGTGTGTGTGTGTGTGTGTGTATGTGTTGCAGAGCCTTGGTGGGGGGTGGGCATTTTTTTTAATTATTTTAATTATTATTTTAATAATTGTTTTTTTGTTATATTAATTATTTTTTAAATAATATATATATATATATAATTTTTTTTTTTTTTTTTTTCGTCCCCCCTCCCTGCTTGATACATGGCAGGGAGGGGGGCTCTCACTCCCTGGTGGTCCAGTGGCATTGGCAATTCAGTGGAGGTGGGCTTGCAGGAAGCTCTTACTTACCTCTCTTGCAGCTCCTGTCAGCTCCCTCCTCCTCCGGTCCGGTCAGCTCCCTCTGCAAGTCCCAGTGTAAGGCTTGCGGCCGCGCTCTGACCCCGCGGCTCTCACGAGACTTACAGTGGGAGCTGACAGGGGAGCTGACCGGACCGGAGGTGAGAAAAGGGAGCTGACAGGAGCTGCAGGAGAGGTAAGCAAGAGCTTCCTGCCAGCCCCTCTCCTACACAGCCCCCAGTCTGTATTATGGCAATGTAAATTGCCATAATACAGACACTGACTCGAGTATAAGTCGAGTTGGGGTTTTTCAGCACAAAAAATGTGCTGAAAAACTCTGCTTATACTCTAGTATATACGGTAAGTTTAAATTTACTTTGGAGTTGTTAAAATGTTAAGAGTAGAGGATAAAAATAAATCTTTAATAGACTTGCATTGATCTGCCTACAATCAGAAGATCCTGAACTGCTCTACTATTAGGATTATTTATATACATAGAAACATAGAATGTGACGGCAGATAAGAACCATTCGGCCCATCTAGTCTGCCCAGTTTTCTAAATACTTTCATTAGTCCCTGGCCTTATCTTATAGCTAGGATAGCCTTATGCCTATCCCACGCATGCTTAAACTCCTTTACTTTGTTAACCTCTACCACATTGGCTGGAAGGCTATTCCATGCATCCACTACCCTCTCAGTAAAGTAATACTTCCTGATATTATTTTTAAACCTTTGCCCCTCTTATGTAAGACGATGTCCTCTTGTTGTGGTAGTTTTTCTTCTTTTAAATATAGTCTACTCCTTTACTGTGTTGATTCCCTTTATGTATTTAAATGTTTCTATCATATCCCCCTGTCTCGTCTTTCCTCCAAGCTATACATGTTAAGATCCTATAACCTTTCCTGGTAAGTTTTATCCTGCAATCCATGAACCAGTTTAGTAGCCCTTCTCTGAACTCTCTCTAAGGTATCAATATCCTTCTGAAGATATGGTCTCCAGTACTGCGTACAATACTCCAAGTGAGGTCTCACCAGTGTTCTGTACAATGGCATGAGCACTTCCCTCTTTCTACTGCTAATACCTCTCCCTATACAACCAAGCATTCTGATAGCATTTCCTGCTGCTCTATTACATTGTCTGCCTACCTTTAAGTCATCAGAAATAATCACCCCTAAATCCCTTTCCTCAGATGTTGAGGTTAGGACTCTATCAAATATTCTGTACTCTGCCCTTGGGTTTTTGCGTCCAAGATGCATTATCTTGCACTTATCCACATTAAAATGTCAGTTGCCACAACTCTGACCATTTTTCTAGTTTACCTAAATCATTTTCCATTTGGCTTATCCCTCCTGGAACATCAACCCTGTTACATATCTTGGTATCATCCGCAAAAAGACACACCTTACCATCAAGACCTTCTGCAATATCACTAATAAAAATATTAAAGAGAATGGGTCCAAGTACAGATCCCTGAGGTACCCCACTGGTGACAAGCCCAAGCTTCGAATATACTCCATTGACTACAACCCTCTGTTGCCTGTCACTCAGCCACTGCCTTACCCATTCAACAATATTGGAATCCAAACTCAAAGATTGCAGTTTATTGATAAGCCTTCTATGTGCAACAGTGTCAAAAGCCTTACTGAAATCTAGGTAAGCAATGTCTACTGCACCACCCTGATCTATAATTTTAGTTACCCAATCAAAAAAATCAATAAGATTAGTTTGGCATGATCTCCCTGAAGTAAACCCATGTTGTCTCTGATCTTGAAATCCATGTGTTTTTTTTTTTTTTTCTTTTTTTCATTTTTAATATGTTTATTATGTTGAGATTAACTCAAAGGTTATATCGCTTAATGTCAAAGTAGTAAGTTATGTAGTGGTATGTTAACCTTTGTAGCCTGTTGCTGTTCGCTAGGGTGTCTATAGTATTTGGTTATGGGTAAATAAACATTAACATAGGTTATACTAAGCTTGTCACGCATCAGGCTTGGTCTAAACAGGCTACTCTTACGCATATAAGTTCCTTTAGTCTGGAGCTGCAGTGTGTTAGCAATAGTACATCATTATTAACTAAACAATGCTAAAACATTGTGATAACGTGGTAAAATAGTGCCTAAACATTCTGCTCTTGAGTCCGATTAATGCTAGACCGCTAGGCTGGCTAGCTGCAGTGGCTGCATGTTACTGGACTGATGAGCGCTTGTGGGCCTGTGGTAGTGCCTCTGTTAGCCAATGCCCTCTGTTGTGATATGGTCGGTGCCCGCCCAAGATCCTCTAGGAGCCGCTGGTGTGAGGGTGCTTGTGAGGTTGACCTTCTTGCCCCAGGTCTGTGTGAGGTCTTGCATCCGTTGACCACAAACTCGGTGCTTGCTGCAGTCAGAGTTTCCTCCACGTGTGGGAGTAATGGAGGGCCTGGTGATTCGCTTGTGCTTGCGCTGCTTGGTCCTCCATTTGTGTGGTTGATGCGGTCGGGTGTTCCCCGGTCTGACCTTCAACCCGGGTGGGCTCTGTGGCTTGGGGTGAAGTGGGGATACTGTCGCTGTGCCCAAGGACTTTCCCCTCACCTCCCTCTGCCCGTGGCTCTGCTCACCCTTGATCTGTGAAGTGTTCTGTGCGGGCTGGGCTGCTTGATGTCGCTCCCAGAACTGTTCCCAAAAGCGGTTAAAGCTGTCTTCTATGCGTTTCATGGTGTCTTGGTGCAGCCTTTTGTGTGAGAGCAGGCCCTGTTAGAGTGCCACTGTTTCAGCCGCCATCTTAGGTGTGCTGAGCATAGGTGCGTTGCGGCTTTGCGGTGTACCTTTTGGCAGGCTGATTGCTCCAGACTCCCAGCTTGGACTGTGATATAACCCATTGGTCCAAAGGGGGGGGGGGGTAGGAGGTGAGTGTACAGAGGGGTTGGGATGCGGAGGTGCCGGTGCGGAGAGCGGCCGCCTCTCCCCGGCTTCATGGCATGTAGGCCCCATGCTGTGTGTGTGGGTTCCCGGTGGTTTTTTGTTTTGGGTTTGGTCTTGTTCTATTCCTCCGGCTGTTCCCTTCTTCGCTGTCACTTTCCAGGCAGTGTGTGCCACTTTTCTGGGGTTTTACCCCTTGATTCGGTGGTTTGTGCCAGGAGCTGAGGGATAGCACGTCCATTCAGCCTGAAAGTTAGCTCCGCCCCCCATCCATGTGTTTTTAGATGTTCAACAATCCTATCCTTTAACATGGTTTCCATCACTTTTCCCCACTGGCCTATAGTTGCCCGACTCCTCCCTATTACCTTTCTTGTGAATGGGCACAACATTCGCTAACTTCCAATCTTCTGGGACTACTCCTGTTAACAATGATTGGTTAAATAAATCTGTTAATAGTTTTGCTAGTACACCAATAAGCTCTTTTAATAACTTTGGGTGTATTCCATCAGGTCCCATTGACTTATTTGTCTTTACTTTTGACAGTTGAAATAGAACCTCTTCCTCTGTAAACTCACGTGTAATAAATGACTAATTTATCCTTTTTCTTAACTGAGGTCCCTTTCCTTCATTTTCATCTGTAAATACCGAACAAAAATATTCATTGAGGCAGTCAGCTAGACCTTTATCCTCTTCTACATACCTTCCTTCTTTTGTTTTTAATCTAACTAATCCTTGTTTTACTTTTCTTTTCTCATTTATGTATCTAAAAAAAGCTTTGTCCCCCTTTTTTACTGACTGTGCTATTTTCTCTTCTGTGTGTGATTTGGAAGCTCTTATAACTTGCTTAGCCTCTTTCTGCCTAATCTTATAGGTCATTCTGTCTTCCTCACTCTGGTTTTTTTTATAATTACTAAATGCAAACTTTTAGGTTTTACTATTTTGGCCACATCTGCGGAGTACCACAGTGGTTTCTTGAATTTTTTTGCTTTTACTGACAAGCCTAATGCAATTTTCTGTTGCCTTCAGTAGTGCAGCTTTTAAATAATCCCATTTCTTTTGGACTCCATTTAAGTTGCTCCAGTCTGATAATGACTCCTTTACACATTCTAATTTTAGAAAAGTCTGTTTTTCTAAAGGCTGAAACTTTAGTTTTTGTGTGGTGTGACTCTGTCACTGTTCTTATATTAAAGCACACTGACTGATGATCACTGGATCCTAAACTTTCACCTACAGTAATATCTGATACCAAATCTCCATTTGTTGACACTAAATCTAGTATGGCCTCTTTACGAGTTGGTTCCTCAACGACTTGTTTTAGAGACAATCCCAGTAGGGAGTTTAGAATATGTGTGCTCCTGGCACAAGTAGCTATTTTTGTTTTCCAATTCACATCAGGAAGATTAAAGTCACCCATGATGATAACTTCCCCCTTCATTGTCATTTTAGCTATTTCTTCAACTAGTAGATTATCTAACTCTTCAATTTGTCCTGGGGGCCTATAAATCACACCTACACGAATTACTGTGTGATTACCAAATTCTAACGTAGCCCAAACGGACTTTATGTTCACCTCACTAACCTTTTATTAGGCTAGATTTTGTGCTATCCTTCACATACAGGGCCACCCCTCCCCTTTCTTGCCTTCCCTGTCTTTTCTATATAAAGAGTACCCTGGTATTGCTATGTCCCAGTCATTTTTCTCATTATACCATGTCTCCATAACAGCGACTAAATCTACACTATCAGTTGCCATTATTGACACAAGTTCATGGATCTTATTCCCTAAACTGCGAGCATTTGTAGACATGACTCTAAGCTTATCATTTTTTAACACACTTGCTACAGGCACCTTATGTCCTTGTTTTGGGGGACAATTGGATTGATGTTTTATCACCCTTTTGCCCCCCCCTCCTAGTTTAAATACATCCTAGCAAAACCTCCGAACTGCTCACTGAGAACATTTGTTCCCTTTTGAGAAAGATGCAAACCATCTTTTTTGTACAGTTTATTTCCATTCCAAACAGAGCTACCATGAGCAATAAAGCCAAATCCTTGCTCCCGACACCATTCACCAAGCCACAAGTTAAAGTCCCTAATACGCATCAACCTGTCATTCTGAGTGTTATGCACAGGCAGAACTTCAGAGAATGACAGTGTGGAAGCAACCTGCCGTATATATTTGGCAAAAACACTAAAAACTTCCTTAACCTCTGAAACCTCATTGCAAGCCAAGTCATTTGTCCCTAGATGGACAAGTACATCCAATTCCCCTTCCTGCTTTGCTTGCTTAACAATATTACAGATACGTCTCCTGTCTCTGTGAGCAGTAGCTCCGGGAAGACACCTCACAAGACCACCATTGTCCATCTCCACACCTCTTATGATGGAATCCCCCAACAACAACTGCTTTCTATTAGGCCTCACCATAGTCTTCAAACCTCTCTGCACGACACCACTAGCCTCAGTGCCTCTCTGCGCGACACCACTAGCCTCAGTGCCTCTCTGCGCGACACCACTAGCCTCAGTGCCTCTCTGCGCGACACCACTAGCCTCAGTGCCTCTCTGCGCGACACCACTAGCCTCAGTGCCTCTCTGCGCGACACCACTAGCCTCAGTGCCTCTCTGCGCGACACCACTAGCCTCAGTGCCTCTCTGCGCGACACCACTAGCCTCAGTGCCTCTCTGCGCGACACCACTAGCCTCAGTGCCTCTCTGCGCGACACCACTAGCCTCAGTGCCTCTCTGCGCGACACCACTAGCCTCAGTGCCTCTCTGCGCGACACCACTAGCCTCAGTGCCTCTCTGCGCGACACCACTAGCCTCAGTGCCTCTCTGCACGACACCACTACACTCTGAAAGTGCAGAAAATGAATTATGTAGAGCAACAGACTGTGCAATATGCCTTTTATCCACAACTCCAAGTCTACCAGATCCTACAGTAATCCATCTGCCATTCCTAGTATGTCTCTGCGGCAGTGGCTTTGCAGCAGTTCCAGCCTGAGTTTGTTTACCAGATAATTTACAAATCTCAGACTTCAAAAATACAATCTCCTGCCGCAAGATAGAGAACTGTCTACAGATTAGACAACAACCAAACCTCCAAAAAGTGGAATGTGAAACAAATGCATAGCAACTATTACACTGAACTAAGTCTGCCATTCCAATGAGGTGAATAATTTAAATCAAACGAATCTTAACTTTTTATTTATCCTCCTGAAGTCCTCAGATTACCTCCAGTTTATCTCCAGAATATCTCCAACCACACACTTAGAAGCAACACTCTCCAGAATATCTCCAACCACACACACTTAGAAGCAGCACTCTCCAGAATATCTCCAACCACACACACTTAGAAGCAGCACTCTCCAGAATATCTCCAACCACACACTTAGAAGCAACACTCTCCAGAATATCCCCAACCACACACACTTAGAAGCAACACTCTCCAGAATATATCCAACCACACACACTTAAAAGCAGCACTCTCCAGAATATATCCAACCACACACACTTAAAAGCAGCACTCTCCAGAATATCTCCAACCACACACACTTAGAAGCAACACTCTCCAGAATATCTCCAACCACACACACTTAGAAGCAACACTCTCCAGAATATCTCCAACCACACACACTTAGAAGCAACACTCTCCAGAATATATCCAACCACACACACTTAGAAGCAACACTCTCCAGAATATCTCCAACCACACACACTTAAAAGCAGCACTCTCCAGAATATCTCCAACCACACACACTTAGAAGCAACACTCTCCAGAATATCTCCAACCACAGACACTTAGAAGCAGCACTTAGATGAAGCAACCAAGCTATATTAGCCAAGCTAATGACAACAACTCTTATATACTCCTAAAATCACCTCCCACTAGGAATGTTTAACACCTGGGTAGGCCTCTGCTTATTAGCAAACAATAGCTAATTTAAACAGCAATCAATAGCAAGTAGCTACCTAATCCAATCAAATGCCTTATAATTACCAACAGGAAATCAAACCTTGTGCAATCAGTAACCTTTTCCTACAGATGAATCTTACCTGTAACAGTAAAAAAGATATATAGCGCAAATGTATTCTGCAGCGCTGTACATAAGGTAAATAAGACAAATTATTCCAACATGTTTTGACATTGATTCAGTATGTGAGGAGGGCCCTGCCCAATAGAGCTCACAATCTAAAGGGATGACGGACAAATCCAGAGGGAAGTAAAGGAAGGGATCTGTATGAACCTGAAGGAAGGGACGGGTGTTTGGGAGGAGGGAGCACCGTAGGTGGAGACAGCAAAATACCTGACAGCTTGTAGAGGATGAGATTTTAAGGCTTCACTAAAGCATTTGTAGGACTTGGTCATCCCAACATGCTTTATCTCCTCTCCTCTTTGTGTCTGTTAGCACTACATACATAACATGTCCGGCAGATCCCAAGAAGACTCTAGGAATCAAGCTGCCTTTCCTGGTCATGATAATTAAGAACCTGAAGAAATATTTCACCTTTGAAGTACAGGTGAGAATTCCGTTCTTCCATTGTTTGCTGTTTGAGTTTTATCTCCGTGTCAGAGAGCAGTCGAGGAGCATTCCTTATTCCTGGGTTCTAATTGATTATATTGCTCCCATATTAGGTCCTGGATGATAAGAATGTGCGACGACGTTTCCGAGCCAGTAATTATCAGAGTACAACTCGTGTGAAGCCATTTATTTGTACCATGCCAATGCGTTTGGATGATGGTTGGAATCAGATCCAGTTCAACCTCTCTGACTTTACACGCAGAGCGTACGGAACAAACTACATTGAGACCTTACGTGTCCAGGTGGGAGTGCTTTCTTTACTGTAGTCGACAGACTGTCTCCTCATTTATCTGGTTTTCTAGGAAATGCTCTCAATATTTCTAATACTGCGCTACAAGGCAGCACATATAGAGAGGGTGCAAACCCAGGGAGATACGGATCCGATCACCAGTTAAATCGGATCACCAATAAAATATTTCCATGGGATTCATACCAGACATAAAACGTAATAATCCATCTCTGTGTATTATAACTGCAGCTATAAGGTTATGGTGTAAGGAGGTCCCCCGTCTCCCTGCACACAGTGTATTATAACTGCAGCTATAAGGTTATGGTGTAAGGAGGTCCCCTGTCTCCCCGCACACAGTGTATTATAACTGCAGCTATAAGGTTATGGTGTAAGGAGGTCCCCTGTCTCCCTGCACACAGTGTATTATAACTGCAGCTATAAGGTTATGGTGTAAGGAGGTCCCCTGTCTCCCCGCACACAGTGTATTATAACTGCAGCTATAAGGTTATGGTGTAAGGAGGTCCCCTGTCTCCCCGCACACAGTGTATTATAACTGCAGCTATAAGGTTATGGTGTAAGGAGGTCCCCTGTCTCCCCACACACAGTGTATTATAACTGCAGCTATAAGGTTATGGTGTAAGGAGGTCCCCTGTCTCCCCGCACACAGTGTATTATAACTGCAGCTATAAGGTTATGGTGTAAGGAGGTCCCCTGTCTCCCCACACACAGTGTATTATAACTGCAGCTATAAGGTTATGGTGTAAGGAGGTCCCCTGTCTCCCCGCACACAGTGTATTATAACTGCAGCTATAAGGTTATGGTGTAAGGAGGTCCCCTGTCTCCCCGCACACAGTGTATTATAACTGCAGCTATAAGGTTATGGTGTAAGGAGTTTCCCTGTCTCCCCGCACACAGTGTATTATAACTGCAGCTATAAGGTTATGGTGTAAGGAGGTCCCCTGTCTCCCCGCACACAGTGTATTATAACTGCAGCTATAAGGTTATGGTGTAAGGAGGTCCCCTGTCTCCCCGCACAGTGTATTATAACTGCAGCTATAAGGTTATGGTGTAAGGAGGTCCCTGTCTCCCTGCACACAGTGTATTATAACTGCAGCTATAAGGTTATGGTGTAAGGAGGTCCCCTGTCTCCCAGCACACAGTGTATTATAACTGCAGCTATAAGGTTATGGTGTAAGGAGGTCCCCTGTCTCCCCGCACACAGTGTATTCTAACTGCAGCTATAAGGTTATGGTGTAAGGAGGTCCCCTGTCTCCCTGCACACAATGTATTATAACTGCAGCTATAAGGTTATGGTGTAAGGAGGTCCCCTGTCTCCCTGCACACAGTGTATTATAACTGCAGCTATAAGGTTATGGTGTAAGGAGGTTCCCTGTCTCCCCGCACACAGTGTATTATAACTGCAGCTATAAGGTTATGGTGTAAGGAGGTCCCCCGTCTCCCTGCACACAGTGTATTATAACTGCAGCTATAAGGTTATGGTGTAAGGAGGTCCCCTGTCTCCCCGCACACAGTGTATTATAACTGCAGCTATAAGGTTATGGTGTCAGGAGGCCCCCTGTCTCCCTGCACACAGTGTATTATAACTGCAGCTATAAGGTTATGGTGTAAGGAGGTTCCCTGTCTCCCTGCACACAGTGTATTATAACTGCAGCTATAAGGTTATGGTGTAAGGAGGTCCCCTGTCTCCCCGCACACAGTGTATTATAACTGCAGCTATAAGGTTATGGTGTCAGGAGGCCCCCTGTCTCCCTGCACACAGTGTATTATAACTGCAGCTATAAGGTTATGGTGTAAGGAGGTCCCCTGTCTCCCTGCATACAGTGTATTATAACTGCAGCTATAAGGTTATGGTGTAAGGAGGTTCCCTGTCTCCCCGCACACAGTGTATTATAACTGCAGCTATAAGGTTATGGTGTAAGGAGGTCCCCCGTCTCCCTGCACACAGTGTATTATAACTGCAGCTATAAGGTTATGGTGTAAGGAGGTCCCCTGTCTCCCCGCACACAGTGTATTATAACTGCAGCTATAAGGTTATGGTGTAAGGAGGTTCCCTGTCTCCCCGCACACAGTGTATTATAACTGCAGCTATAAGGTTATGGTATAAGGAGGTCCCCTGTCTCCCTGCACACAGTGTATTATAACTGCAGCCATAAGGTTATGGTGTGAGGAGGTCCCCTGTCTCCCCGCACACAGTGTATTATAACTGCAGCTATAAGGTTATGGTGTAAGGAGGTCCCCTGTCTCCCCGCACACAGTGTATTATAACTGCAGCTATAAGGTTATGGTGTAAGGAGGTTCCCTGTCTCCCCGCACACAGTGTATTATAACTGCAGCTATAAGGTTATGGTGTAAGGAGGTCCCCCGTCTCCCTGCACACAGTGTATTATAACTGCAGCTATAAGGTTATGGTGTAAGGAGGTCCCCTGTCTCCCCGCACACAGTGTATTATAACTGCAGCTATAAGGTTATGGTGTAAGGAGGTCCCCTGTCTCCTCGCACACAGTGTATTATAACTGCAGCTATAAGGTTATGGTGTAAGGAGGTCCCCTGTCTCCCCGCACACAGTGTATTATAACTGCAGCTATAAGGTTATGGTGTAAGGAGGTCCCCCGTCTCCCCGCACACAGTGTATTATAACTGCAGCTATAAGGTTATGGTGTAAGGAGGTCCCCTGTCTCCCTGCACACAGTGTATTATAACTGCAGCTATAAGGTTATGGTGTAAGGAGGTCCCCTGTCTCCCTGCACACAGTGTATTATAACTGCAGCTATAAGGTTATGGTGTAAGGAGGTCCCCTGTCTCCCCGCACACAGTGTATTATAACTGCAGCTATAAGGTTATGGTGTAAGGAGGTCCCCTGTCTCCCCGCACACAGTGTATTATAACTGCAGCTATAAGGTTATGGTGTAAGGAGGTCCCCTGTCTCCCCGCACACAGTGTATTATAACTGCAGCTATAAGGTTATGGTGTAAGGAGGTCCCTGTCTCCCCGCACACAGTGTATTATAACTGCAGCTATAAGGTTATGGTGTAAGGAGGTCCTCTGTCATTAAAGAAGATTGTGCACATCCCGTTTTCTAGTCTGGAATATTGATTGATTGCTTTGATGGTTTCCTGTTTGGTGTAGGACTGTTCTTGATCACACTTTTCTATAATCGATGGGTTTTGATAATGGAAACACAATTTCCTCGTTTCCTTCTATTCCAGATTCATGCAAACTGTCGGATTCGGAGGGTTTATTTCTCAGATCGCCTTTATTCAGAGGATGAGCTTCCTGCCGAGTTCAAACTGTACCTCCCTGTACAGAACAAGGCAAAGGTGAGTGCCGAATATTCCCCCACCTGCCTCTCTGAGACACTTAACCAGGAATACTGACAATAACTTTCAGATTTCATGGATCTCCTCTGCAGCCATGTTTACCATTTTCCTGTTCTTACTTTTCTATTTGTTTGTTTTACAGCAATGAAAATCGTAGTCCAGCACTGGAGTCCTCCCTGCCGCCTGGGATAGTGTTTTATAATATATATATATATTGGAAGAGCTCCCCCTCCTGTTTATAAATTATGGAGAATTCAATCTTCAGACACTCTGGTACTCTCTGTTTTTGTAATAAATAATCTTCCACCTGTTTGATGTGTTTTGGCTCATTATTGACCTAAGAGCTAACTATTTCATAGAAAAGAAGGTAGTGACTTGTCCTTTGTTAGTACAATGCCACATCTTAGCGTTATGTACAAGTGGTTTCTTTTCCTCAAACCACTGAATGTAAAGCAAAATGGAACGCTCAGTGAATCCAGTGAGAAGGATCTGGCTAATGAACCTTGCTGAGTGAATGGCACCCACTTTTATGTACAGAGGGAGACTTCCATTTCCGTTCTAGAACTAGCGCTAAGGTCAAAGCTGTACTGTTTGGGATTTGTGTTTGATTACTGGTCTATACTTAAGCTTTAATAAAAACCGCTGCAGGTATAGGCAATTGTGACGGTACAATCCTTTACTCCGTCAAGCATTCCCTTCTTCCCATAAAATAAAATCGCCAAGTAATCCACAGAGTGATAAATCGCTGGTATCGCCAAATAATCCACTGCTTAATGCTGGAACAAGTCTGATTTACTGAGAAACAGGGCACACAATTTATACAGTACTCCTCCTCTGGGCCAGGCTAGATAATTGGGCTTGAGCACTTATCAAACTCAATTATCTAGTGACCGTAAAAGTAAAAAATTTTCACAATTATTAGAAACATACTTGTAACGGAACCTTCCGTTAATGGACGCTTCCTAGCTTGCGCCGAGGACCACAAGCACCGCACCGGACACCACAACCACCGCAGACTCCGCAACCGCCGTAGCTTGACTAGAGTCTTGCCGTCTTCCTTCCACCCTGGATCAGCTTTTGTCCTCCAGGACCGTGTGGGAAAGACCTCTTCCTTCCACCCTGTATGAACCTCCAGCATCCAGGACTGGGTGGGGAAGACCTCTCCTCCAAGGAGAGCGTAACAGAAACCGCTCTTAAAAGAGCTAAGTGATTCAAGCTCCTGGGAGTATGCGGAGCATAGCAATCCCCAGTGTGATTATAACCGCTCCCTCCAATAATGAGACAAGGCTACGTTTTGAGTGATCAAGAAGAACTGCCTAAAACTTTTTTATTTTTTACTTGGGACTAGCTCATATGGTCATTACATTAACATTGCTGTGAAAACTCAATAAAATTACAAACAGTCAAATCATAGCAGGCAACATACAGTGACTTATTATAACACAATGGCATATTTTTAAAGGGGTGGGGGAGAATATATTTAACAGAAAATATCTCACGTGCCTGCAGAATTAGCAATATGCAAATCTACCCGAATATGCAAATGAACCAGTCTTGCTATTCAGGTAGTGCATTTTGCTGTTGCTACCAACAGAGGGCACTAGACAAGCCCCATAGCCAAATCCACCTAGTTGGTAGCAAACCTCAGCAGTACAGGAGAGCAGGCAATACATTTCACAGCGCGCGCACACACACACACACACACACACACACACACACACACACACACACACACACACACACACACACTCACTCACTATAAACAATTACATTACACACACCCTGCACCTATAATGGGTACAGGGTGACTGAAACATAAGAGAAATAAAGCAACCTACATAAATAGTCTGTCTGAAGGTAGAATATGGGCTTTAAAGCCAAATACATCAAAGAGTCATAGTCACAGGGGAGGAGGCTGGCAAGCAAGCAGGCCTCTCCAGGACCAATACTTTATACATAACATATCAACATAAAAATGATCCCCGGGTAGCCGAGGGTGATGTGAGCAACATATCCAAATTTCATGAGAATCCGTTTGGTAGTTTTGGAGTTACACCGTGTGGAAGTTTGACCGGCTCGCCACGAGGTTGTAGCCGACTCAGAGTTCCATGAAATCAGTGGTGCGAGCTGGTCCCCGTTCGGATGAAAATTTCACGAAAACCCCCATAGATATAAGCTAGCTGGTTACATGAGAGTGCTCCCCTCGTTCGGTAGATTGAAACTCCTGAACACCATTCGTGTAAATGGGTCAGACGGGACTTCCATGGGGACCAGGTATTGCTGGAGAGCCATGCTGAAATTAGTTCTAGGCGCTCGACGCCTAAGTCCCGCTGGCCGGCCGTTCCAGAATATAAGATGGCCACCATCCATTGTTCTCGCCACGTGTTCGTGTCCCGAAATGGCGGCCACCCAGGAGCACTCAATTAGCTTGTGGTTTCGTGCAATAACACAGGATTCTACATTCTAAATAGCTATTTTACCGAAAAGGGATTTTGACAAATAGAAAGTAACGAATGAACTAGTAATAAATCCAACAAACAAAGTAGCAGGGAGGGAAAGTACCGAATGCATAGAGGGTGATTCTTCTCAGCAATGTTCAGCACTCCAGATGTTGTGGACTACATGTCCCTTGATGCTTTACCAGCAATATGGAGTGTGACGGGCCACCTGGCACCCCTACCGGCTACCTCTGTCAATCGCTGCTTCCAAGTACTTGCGAGCACCATAAGCACTGTACTGGAATACCATAACCACAGTCAACCTCACAAACCGACGCAGGTTGGTTGGGGATCTCGCTGTCCTCCACCCACTTTGGACCCAAGACCAGGATCTAACTTCCAGAGGGTAGACCTTGCCGACAAACACAGCTTATTGTACTCGCGGCTTACGATGGCCGCTGCCGCGTGTTCGAATGCCACTTCGCCCGTTTTGGGGTTCGAAGTGTGGCCATACAAGTCCAAAAAGGCACACAGTGATTTTAACTAGGATTTAACACAGGGGCCATAATCACAGGGTAGGAGGCTGGCAAACTGGCCCCTCCAAAAGCCAGTGGCGAGGTTACTTTCGTCACATGTAGGTAAAAGCATTATGGGAGATGTAGACCAAAACTTATGTCCAGTCTGAGAATTTTGCTGTGAGAGCTGCAAGGTCAAAGGTCCCCAAATAGCGAAACTACACTGCTTCCCTATTGCGTGTCTAGACCCGATGATCTAAAAATTGGTATTTCTTTGCCTCTTTATTCCATATGTATTAAAGAAGCATTATGGGGTTAGGAACACATACATGTATTGGTGACCCTATAGTGTTATACACTATCAGCCCCTCACCCCCCAACCTTAACCCCTAAATATGGTACAATCTTACCTTCATTCCAGTATGCTGGCTCTGCCACTGATCTCAGCCAAGGGTGCAGGGCCAAACACAGCTCTGGCCAATCAGCATCTCCTCATAGAGATACAGTGATTCAATGTTTCTCTATAAGGAAAGTTCAGTGTCTCCATGGAGAGGGTGGAGACACTAAAGGTCAGTCACACTGTGCAACACTGACCCAGGAAGCACCTCTAGCAGCCATCTGAGGAGTGGTGAGTGGAGGTATCCCTAGGCTGTAATGTAAACACCGCATTTTCTCTGAAAAGGCAGGGTTTACAGCAAAAAGCCTGAAAGGAATGATTCTACTCACCAGAATAATACAATAAGCTGTAGTTGTTCTGGTGACTATAGTGTCGCTTTAAGTAAAGTTTAGTAAGTAATTCAGTTAGTTCAGTTACAACTCAAACATGTATTCCTAATGATATGGTGACTGGCTAATCCTGCTGAAGTAAATAAAGTTTACTGACTTTTTCCTCCCTCGTCCTCTCTTTGGCTGGCCCCACCTTATCGACAGTCTTTAATACCCAGGGAAGTGACTACGTTCTGGAGCTTTGCATTCCAACCTTCTGTTCCATAGAACATATTGCAAAGTTTAAGATTGTAAACATGCTGACATCGATTGTATGTTGTGTTTTGTGGTGACATCTGCAAGTCCGTAAACGCCATGTGACTGTTAGCACATTATTCATGTTACTTCGTACGAGCGGATGGAACTTCTCTTTATTGCTCCTGCACTGTTCGCTTGTATTTCGAAATGACCAGTTTCTACTCTGCTATATCGACTTATGTATGGTAGGCTATATATATATATATTACACAACCACAGACAACGTTTAATTACTTTTCAATGGGCTTGGCCGTGGTGTTATTCAAAGCTCAAGGGGCCTCCAGCCATAACTTTGTAACCATAACCATATGGTTTTACCACCTTTCAAAACTTTTAACTTTATTAACCTCTTAGTGACCAGACTGCTTTTCATTTTTCTTACCGTTAAGGACCAGGGCTGTTTTTACATTTCTGCGGTGTTTGTGTTTAGCTGTAATTGTAGATTATGCTAGCTTTAGTGTACCTATAATCTTAATTTTATTAATGACAAGAGGCGAGTATTTGCTTAAGTCTCTCTTTACTAGAACTCCACAGCAGCACAGAAAAACAACCAATCAGAAAAAAAGTTAGGTACTATAAAACTCCCCTCCCCATGCATCATTTCCTTTTTCAAGCTGCGACAAAACAGAATAAAAGGCAGAGAACATCATGAGGAAGAAACAAAGTCCTAGATACGATGAATATAACGATGTCCACCATCCGAGAGTAACCATCAAACTAGATAGTGTTGATGGACCATAAACTGAAACGAGAGAAAAACAGAATCGAACAGGTTGATTATCCAATGAAATGCACTCTGAACAAACATGTAGATACCCAATGTAGCAACCAACAATAACCTTAATATGTAGATATCCCAACCCTACTTATGAGAAAACACAGACATAAGGAACAAGCGACAGGTAGCAGAGACAACAAACAGAGTTGCATACGTACCTGATAATCTAAACTATAACATTAAACAAGGGAGGGACAAGAATGGGTGGGAAATACTCGCCTCCTGTCATTAATAAAATTAAGATTATAGGTACACTAAAGCTAGCATAATCTACAATTTTATAACATGACAGGAGGCTTCGTATTTGCTGTTTCAACGCTCAGTTCACCAATCCAACGCTGTTTGTGTCGCTGGGATCTATTCCAGGAAATATCAGAGTAATCCTAATTGGACATTCCAAGTACGATAAATGACAGCAGACGGATCAAAGAAGATGCCAGCCGACGAAGCATCTCCAATACGGAAAAAAGCACCATCCGCTGGTAAATCCATTGTACGTGGTGTTGCGACCTGTTTCCTAGCAGTCGGTCCATGAGCTGGCAAGCTGACCTATTAGCCATATTCCTGTAGTCGTATAATATCGAAAGTCAATCTCGGACTAAGGGTCGCGAGAAGAAACTGCCACCATGTCTCAACTCATGATCTGTAAGGCGGCTCCTCCGATCGTGCCAGGGTCATTCGGCGATGCGGCCTTGCAGGTAGATCTCCAATCTCAAGGACTGCGCCTAAGTCCACCATCAAAATCGCAATAGAAAACCGAGGAGGATCTTCCGTTCCTTCCTGTCCTACCTGGTGAGATGTCTCATCCGAGGATAAATTCATAATGCAGGCAAGAGTGTGGCCAAACCAGCCGTATTCTAAGTGATACCAATATTCCAAATGGACTATGTAATCCTCGGACGCAGTAGAGAAAAGACTCCAAAGGACGTCCATTCAGGGTTCCGAACTGAACTTGTGTGGAGGAAACGGTGGTTGACTACTCTGGGAATAGTGAATCCCAGAAATCCTCAAAGGAACGGGAAAAGCAAACCGGACTGCAGATTTCCATCCAGAAATGCCCTCGTCCAAGAGTGAAAGATGTCTGTGTAGGAGTCGGGGCACACCAGGTACCTCCATAAAGTCTCGTATGTCTCCTCGATGGTAGTTGAAAAATAGTGTGAGGGTACAATCTGTTACTCCGTCAAATATTCCTTTCTTCCCATAAAAGAAATTCACCCAATATTCCACGAGTAGAAATATCCCTGGAATTGCCGAATAATCCACACATGAGCCAAAGCTTAATGCTGGAACAAGACTGATTTACTGGCACACAGAACTCACAATTTATGCAACATAAAACTCCTCCTCTGGGCCAGGCTAGATAATTGAGTTCTTACAATACACATAGTTCAATTATCTGCTGGCCACAACATTTACAGTTTTTAACAATTTCAGAAAAGTACTTTTTATACAACATACAAACACATCCCTGGGTAGCTGAGGATACTGGTGGTCATATATCCAAATTTCACGAATTTCCGTTCGGTAGTTTCCGTGTCGCATCGTGTGGAAGTTTGACCGGCTTGCCATGTGGAGGTATCCGATCTAGAGTTCCATAGAATCAATAGCAAGAGCCGGTCTCCGTTCGCATCTAACCACCGTTCGTATGGTGCAGCTGGTTACATGTGAATGTTCCCCTCATTCGGTAGATTCTATCTACCGAACGCCAGTTTGATTCGTGGAGGGGAACGTATTCATCCAGGACTTCCGTGGGGACCGGGCATTCGCATAGTTGCCGTGCCGAAATTAGTTCCAGGCAATCCCTGCATAAGTCCCGCTGACCGCGTTCGTGAGTTCTAAGATGGCCGCCATCCTTTGTTCTCGCCACGTGTTCGTATGCCGAATGGCGGCCACCTAGTAGCAGTTAAGTTGCGGTTTCTCTGTGTCTAATGTTGATTGCTACCCAGGGTGTGTAGTCTCTGTTCGGTAAACGAATATGTGGCAGAAGCAGCCACCAGAGACTCTTAGTTATAATGCCGTTGTACTTAGCTCTATATGTCTATGTATATAATGTATGTTGTCCAGCAGGTTAATGTAATCGGTCCCCGAGCCAGATATACTTACCCGGTTCGGGAACCGATTAAAAGTACCGAAATGCCAGACCACCCTGCTGTGGTCGTGTGTCTCCTGTTCAGAGAGACACAATGTTACACGTATTGTTAACTGGGTCCGTGGGTGGCCGCCGTTCGCCTAATCTCCACGTGGCGGCGGCCATCTTAACTGCCGAACAGCGGTGTTTGGTCGTCGAGCGTCTGGAACTAAAATCGGACGCTCGACTACCCAGACACCGCTCAGACCTCCAGGATCACCAAACCGTATGATCCAAACTACCGAACGGCCCGCCGTTCGGTAGTTTGCATTCCCCAGTCTAGGGGATCCATCCGAACCAAAGATTGGGGTCGGATGGCTGAGCCGTTCGGCACTTTTTATTCAGTGAAGTAGACCGACTACAGGGCCAGGATCTATGGAGCCGTTTTCGGCTACTGTGTCCCTGCAGTCGGTCAAATCTTAAAATCTCTGTAACTCCCGAACCCCTGGTCTGATCTGGGTGAAATTTGAGTATGTTTCTCACCCAGAGCAGACCTACCAGGGGACCCCTCATTTATCCTCGTACCCCCCGTATTTAGGGGACATTCAGAAACTGGGGAAAACTCGGTTCCCTCTAATTAATTTACCTGCTAATCTAAGGGGAGGAGAGGGAGGGGAGGGGATTGTGAGGTGATTGGTTGTTTTGAGTTACCGCCCTTGCATGGGAAAAAGCCATAAAAGAAATTGTGTGAATAAAGCTGACAGTTGACCTCCAAGCTATGTGTCGTCTAGTTCTTGGAGGGAAGGGATTGTAACCACGCTACCCGTTTGATACCTGTATTGGATTGCTGTTCCTGTCTACCAGCGGAGCTACCTTGGATCGTACCTCTACTCCGCTACAGAATACATTTCTTTATACATTTTGAACCGAACGGATACAGGCATTAAAACAGCAGGGAGAGGGTTTAACTGAGGGCCCACAGTCAAGTACATGGAGAGTACACAGGCAAGGAGACGGGGCAGTCCTGCCATCTTATCCCAAGATCATAATGACCGGGGAAGTCAAGACAACTGGGCTTTCCTGTCTTACCATGTGATCCATACGTACGGTTTTACCTTCAGACCGGGTAATAGGCTGTAGCGGAGTGTAATATTATAATCCACGATCTCGGCTTGTATTACAGGTAAATCCACAGTCAGCGCTGAAAAGAAAGGCAATATCCCCAATCCTCCTAATAACCGGACGAAACACAGTCTGGAAGTCAACTGAGGTCTTTATTCAAAACTTCCAGTATTTATGCAAGTCCCCATGCAAGGGTTTCCTTACTGACAAAGCAGGGGTAATACAGTAAGGGACTACATGGGGGACTTAGCATTTGGAGCATTTCTCCCATCAGGCACCGCTGCACGAGAGGGATACTCCCACTAAAATATACGGTTAAGTGGATTATCCCCTCGTGCAGCAGAACCGGCATTTCACATTTAAATCCATAACTCTAACAATATTCGTCTTATTTGTATGAACCGTTTTGGTAGATAGCTGGGGTCTGCGGGTACATTTCGTGTGAATACCGCTCAGATCCCAGCTAAACTAACCGAACGCCGCACAAAATACATTCACTTAGTTAATTTGTTTAAAAGTACCGAACACCGATGGGGAACCACAATAGGAGAAGACCGGAGCTCCAGAACGGTCTGGAAGTACAGCGGTGTTCGTGTCGTCGAGTAGCCGTTTTTAGTACCACGCGCTCGACGACCAAACACCGCTGGGGGAGACAAAGGATCCAAGATGGCCGACCGCCGCGTGGTCGGTAGTCGAACGACGGCCACCTAAGAACACAGTTAATTACCGATTGCAACAATGTTGCAATCTGGTAATTGGTGCCACACGCCTCTAAGTGTGTGGGCTTGGGTTCGGTACCTACTTCGTTTCACGAACAGCCGGTAAAGTTGCTGTTCGTGAAACGACCATGTAAATGCCAGCGGCTTTCGGCTGCTAGCACACGAATACCATAGGAATACATGCAACCATACATTTCAAGGCAGAATACAAAGTACATTCAAATACAATATGTCAGCAGTGTGTAGGACAACCTTTAGAGATCCAGTTCCATAGTCTGAAGTGGCTAGGTTTGCCACATAGGCCTTCCATAATCTTGTTACCCGAGCAAGGCAGTGCCCGTTTGCTCCATGAAGGTCTCCGTATCTCCTGACATCTCGACATGGGAAAAACTGTCTGCGCAGTTTGTTCGTAATGGTCTGGATATCCAAAACAGAAAGCAATCTCTGTATTATATGGTGCAGAATATGCCCAAAAAAACCTGCACTCTCATAATACTGGAGTGCCATCCGTTAGCCGTACCACCACCAGGAGTGTGTGTAAATAAGTGGGAGACGCCCCCGTTATACCTCTGAGTATTTCTTGCGTGTTTTACAGCGGTCCGGATCCAGTAGATCCATTACAGGAGATAGAATAGAGGGATCTAGTCTAAACATGTAATTCTTGCATGACCAGGCAGTCCTCTAGAATGAAGTCAGTAGCGTGGACATCAGCTCTAATTGAATGCAGGAGGGACGCCCCTCTATGTAGTCATCAATGTCTTGCACAGGTACAAGCCTGTGTGATGAACAAATGGCCGGCACTGTAGAGCGTCGAGTGTATGAGAGAGCCGCGCTCTCTACTACTGTGATCGCATACCGTGAGAGCGTCCGGCTGCTAGCCTGAGCGGGCCGCACCCGTTAGTACACAAAATCAAACCAATATGTGAGCGCTATAGAAACACCGTACAGATATTATGGCAGCACTTAAAATACAATACACAAAAAATGTGCAAAAAATAGACAATAGTTACCAAAACAGCGCGCTAAAATAATCTGCAAATATAAAATACAAATAATAGTGCAGACTGTCTGAATACACTCCTATATACTTAGAGAAATCTTAGGGAAAAAAACTCACATGTCCCAGAGCCCTATCACCCCTGGCTCTGGGTTTGTAAGGCTCTAACGCACCCGTTAGTAACCAACAGCAGAGTCTACATCCGTGACCGGTTCTCTCTATGAGAATGGGTCCTCTCAACCTGTCCTCTGTATCCAGCCCAGTATCTGGTTGAGGACGATTGAGGGGCTGCACCCTCCAATAACAAATCAGTATCCGGTTCTGTATGAGAGGGTTCGCCCTCTGTTCCTGAAAATAAATATACTCGGATCGAGGTGATGGAGGGCCGAACCCTCCCGTGGTGCAAACTAGAGTCCCTAGAGATTCAGGGTGACCAAACTGTAGGGCGCACCAATTATTAATGTCAGTATAAGGCTGAGGGCAATCTTCGGAAACAACGATGGAAAACTATCAACCGACTATCCGGATCCCGTGCGCGCGCGGGGTCCAGGTAGACCGTTGGTAGTATGAGGAAAGCTGGAGACGTTCTCCGTGATCCACGAGTGCCCGGGAGGTCGGAGGAGGTCAAGTCAGGCCTCACGACGACCTGAGCGAAAAGGAAAAGGAAGTCCTGAAAAAACAAAAAAGCAACAATTAACGTAGATAAAAAAAATACACCAATTCTATCTCGGATAGAAGGCAAACAGCAGGCCGGAAGGTAAGAAAAGTAAGTCCCACTGGACAGGGCCAGGAGCTAACCTAACGCAGGAAAAAACTACTAAACCTATAAGGATTCCGGGAGGCAGATACGGAGTAGCTGGTAAAGACAAGGAAAAAACACTGCTTTCTCCTGTAGGAGTCTGAGTACCGGTCCTTGCCTGTGCGAAGTAAACCGTGGATGTGTCCGCGGTCTTCATAAGAAACTTTGCCCTTCAGGCATGAGGTTTAGGGCCTTCACCCTTCCCACCATATTCAGGTGGCCGTATACTGGTGTCCTCTTGAACACTATGGCAATGGTGATTGTCTGGACACCTGCCTATCTCCATGTCACTGGTGGGCACTGGGTTTTCCTCAGTGATATTACCCCAGGCCAAAAGGGGTTCGGTACCAATAGTGTAGGCCCGCCAGTAGAGCACAGGCCCAGCAGGCCAAACGAATGGACACAGAAAGGTTAGCCAAGCAAATAGTCACAGACATAGCAGGCCATTCAAGTAGGCACCGACATAGCAGGCTATTCAATAGGCACAGACATAGCAGGCCAATCAATGGGGCACAGACATAGCAGGCCGTTATAATGGGCACAGACATAGTAGGCTGTTCTTATGGGCACAGACATAGCAGGCCGTTCTTATGGGCACAGACATAGCCGGCCGTTCTTATGGGCTCAGACATAGCAGGCCGTTCTTATGGGCACAGACATAGCAGGCCGTTCTTATGGGCGCAGACATAGCAGGCCGTTCTTATGGGCACAGACATAGCAGGCCGTTCACATGGGCACAGACATAGCAGGCCGTTCACATGGGCACAGACATAGCAGGCCATTCTTATGGGCACAGACATAGCAGGCTGTTCTTATGGGCACAGACATAGCAGGCCATTCTTATGGGCACAGACATAGCAGGCCGTTCTAATGGGCACAGACATAGCAGGCCAATCAATGGGTCACAGACATAGCAGGCCAATCTTGGGTTGTGCATTATTACCATACAAATATATATTGCATGAGAAATGCCATTACCGGAGAATGCAGCCGTTCGTATGATTCCACACAAATTCTTTGTGCTCTGAATAGGTGGCCGCCATTTCGGGACTTTGCACGTGTTCGCGGCCGTTTTGCACACGAACAGCGGTGTTTGCCCGTGAACGCGTGGAACTAAAAACGGATACGCAAACAGGCGAACACCGCTGAGACCTCCATGCGCCCAGAACTTCGTGCTGGAACTCCCGAACAACCGACCGTTCGGTAGTTATACTTAACTTTCTATGGGGATTCCAGCGAACACCAAGATAGCTATGGATGGCAAGGATTTCGTGGAGTTTTAATACGCGAACGGAGACCGACCGCAGGGCCAAAACTTATGGAACTCTTTTCGGATAGAAAATCTGTGCGGTCGGTCAAAACTTCAAAGACCCATAACTCCCGAACCCCTCAACCGAATGAGCTGAAATTTGGACATGTTGTTCCCCTGAATGAGAGCTATCAAGCTGGATTTAAAGGTGTACCCCCTGTTTTTGGGGTACATCCAGAACTTGGGTAAAATTGTGTATGTTTTAATTATGTTATATGTTTATCTGAGGGGAGGAGACGTGGGGGTTGTACCATATATGTGATTGCTTATTTTCAACCTCCCCCTGGATGTGTTCTGTTTGTACCTGCCTGTAATAAAAAGCAGGCTGGGTGTGCCAGCACCTCAGTTCTTCATGACCCTTCAAAATGTAGCCTTGTCTCGTTATTGGAAGGGGATTATTGTGGATTATTACTCTGCTCTTTTTACAGCTGAACCTGACTCTGCCTCTGGATCTCGTGGATGGGATTATACCAGCTTTACTTTTACACAGCAGCTTGCCAGGGAAAAGGACGTCACCAACGGCTGATACCCTCTCACTACCTGGGTAGCCGTTACAGCTGCCCCCCCCATCCCTCACTCCCCTAATATATAGGCTGCCCCCCCATGCCTTACTCCCCTAATATATAGGCTGCCCCCCCATGCCTCACTCCCCTAATGTATAGGCTGCCCCCCCATGCCTCACTCCCCTAATATATAGGCTGCCCCTTCATGCCTTACTCCCCTAATATATAGGCTGCCGCCCCCATGCCTCACTGGCCTAATCTATAGACTGCCCCCCCATGCCTCACTCCCCTAATCTATAGGCTGCCCCCCATGACTCACTCCCCTAATCTATAGGCTGCCCCCCATGCCTCACTCCCCTAATCTATAGGCTATTCCCCCATGCCTCACTCCCCTAATTTATAGGCTGCCCCCATGCCTCACTCCCCTAATATATAGGCTGCCCCCATGCCTTACTCCCCTAATATATAGTGTAGCAGACCGTTTCACTTACAAGAGGATAAAACCCAGTTTAGGCGATATCCCCCTTTCCAGATGCACAGGCAGCTATTGCAAACAACACTCTCCCGACTGGAACCACACGAACACTGGAACAGCTGAACAAGAAAAGCAGACATCAGCTTACACTCCTGGCAGTCAGCATACAATCCAATTCCCCCCAAAGAGCGAGATGACACATCGCTTCGAGGGTTAAGCAGGAACTCCGGACTGGCTCATCCAGCCTGGCTTTTATTTCCAACTCACACATACAGGCCACACCCAGGGGGAGGCATAAAAGAACCAATAACATAGATGTTACATCCCACACATCCCCTCCCCTTAGTGTGACACATAATCCCATTATGCATACAGTTCAAAATGTACTTTTACACAACTTTCATAACTTTAAAACCATACATCACATTCACATGAAAATACATATCCTCAATCAATCCATTCAGGGGAACAACATATTAAAAAATGGATCAGACCAGGGCATGGATCAGACCAGGGGTTCAAAAGTTAGTAAAGTATCTTTTAAAACCCCTAGCTTTCCAGCTTCCTTCTCTGTGCTGGAGAAGTAATCCAATTACCTCCCAGCACAGAGACAGACTCCATTGAGCACATGGGGATACAAAGACAGCAAAACACTTTAAAATACATAAATTCACCTTTTACACATAACACACAGACATTTCACATATCCCCAGATAGCTGGGATCTGAGCGCATAAAACTACCGAATAGCGCGCAGATCCTATTCACACAGTACAATTGCCATGGAGCTAAAGTCTTTCCCATAGTCTTTCATTATATGAATAGGCTCCATGGTATAGCTATCTGGGGTATTACATTCCCATAAAGTCTGGTCCATAGTCCAAAGGCAAGAGGCGGGCAATCAGCCCCCTCCAAGGACACGTGGCGAGGTCGGTTTCGCCACACTTCTCCCCTTTACCCCCCAGACTAACAGGGTATCTGACCTCCTGCCGGTCAGTGCCCTGGTTAGTCCAGCAACCCACCCACAAAACAGAAACAGCAGTACAGCCCACCCACAATAACTGGTTACTACACCTGGGTAGAGGAGAACTTTGTCCAGGTCCAGGTGTCTCACCACGGCTGTGTGGGGGACTGGTAGTCTGCCCTGGTGGGTTGCTGAGTGGGCAGAGACCAGCGGTACTCTGCCCTGGTGCCAGTACTACCGCGGAAGTAGCCTGGTTGTAGCCTGGTTGTGGGAGGGAGAGACCAACTGTCTCCCCTCTGGCTATACTGCTCTGTGGCTGGGGGACAGGACCGACCGTCCCTACCCCTGGTGCTGTAAGTGCAGAGACTACGGTCCCATCTGCACAGATGTGGGGCTTAACATCTCCCCTTGGTGGGTTAGGCTGCCGCTGGAGAGAGGGTGTAACAAGCTCCTCTCTCTGGATGGTAAACTGCCGCTGGGAAGAAAGGATGGCACCTTCTGCTCCCTGGGGTACACACTGCCGCTGGGGAGGAAGGACGACACCATCAGCTCCCTGGGGTACACACTGCCGCTGGGGACGAAGGACTGCACCTTCTGCTCCCTGGGGTACACACTGCCGCTGGGGAGGAAAGACGATACCTTCTGCTCCCTGAGACACACACTGCCGCTGGGGAGGGAGGACGCTGCTCTCCTATCCCTTCACTTCACACTGCCTTCCTGGCATATCACTTTGCTGCTGGGGGGCAGGAACAACAACCTCTGCCCCCTGTAACTCAGCCTGCCGCTGGGGAGGGAGGACGACACCATCCGCTCCCTGGGGTACACACTGCCGCTGGGGAGGAAGGTCGGCCCCTTCATCTCCCTGGGATACACACTGCCGCTGGGGAGGAAGGACGGCACCTTCATCTCCCTGGGACTTACTCTGCCGCTGGGGATCTGGGCCTGCTGCCCACCATCCCGTTGGGCCCGGTGGAGAGACCTCGGTCCCATCTCCACCTGCCTGTTGTGGTTCCTCACAGGACCAATCTATGAGGACCCCTACTTCGGGTTCTTCCTGCCGCCTCAGGGGGGGCGGATAACCTCCTCGGATGCAGCCTCTACTCTGCTGCTGTACCACTCTTCCTGCTCATCATACTCTCCGTCCATCTTTGAGTTTTGCTCAGCCATGACCTGGTTCCAGATCCCCTGGAATATGTCCATGGATATATAACCCCCATACTGGGCCACTTGCTGCCTCACCTTGGCCATAAAATCATCTTCAGCGTCAGAGCCTTCCATACTTGTCTGCTCCAAGTCGCTGGATACCTCTGCTGCCAGGGGCGCTGCACGAGTGCTAACATTGCCCTCAATTTGTAACTCCAAGGAATTGGTGTTCTGTAGCTGTCCTTCTGGCTGTAGGAACGATCCCGCCGCTTGTTGGTTCCTCTGCGTCGTTCGCAGCATGAGGTACGCCTGTACATCGTTGTAGACCCGGTCTGCCATCTGCTCGCTAGGGCTGGTGAGAATAGAGCCATCCTGCTCCTATATTCCCTGGCAAACTCGGATTCCTCCTCCTCCCTCGGAGGTGCTGCAGCAGCTGCGACTCTGTCTCCTTCCATGAGCTCTGCGATCAGGACAGCCTTTGTTTTGTTGCTTGCTATCCTCCCTCTCGCTTCTAGTAACTCTTTTAGCGTGTCCCGTTTCAAAAGGGTATAATCCGTTTCCATTCACCGGCTGTGTAGTTACGATCCCGTCGCTTGCCACCAATTGTAACGGACCGTTTCACTTACAAGAGGATAAAACCCAGTTTAGGCGATATCCCCCTTTCCAGATGCACAGGCAGCTACTGCAAACACCGTTCTCCCGACTGGAACCACACGAACACTGGAACAGCTGAACAAGAAAAGCAGACATCGGCTTACACTCCTGGCAGTCAGCATACAATCAGCATACAATCCAATTGCATGGATCAGACCAGGGGTTCAAAAGTTAGTAAAGTATCTTTTAAAACCCCTGGCTTTCCAGCTCAGACTGTTTTTTACAGAGCCTTCTCTGTGCTGGAGAAGTAATCTAATTATCTCCAGCACAGAGACAGACTCCATTAACCACATGGTTACAGAAAGACATAAAACACTTTAAAATACAGAAAGTTACTTTTTATCCATAACACACAGACATTTCACATATCCCCAGATAGCTGGGATCTGAGCGCATAAAACTACCGAATAGCGTGCAGATCCTATTCACACAGTACAATTGCCATGGAGCTAAAGTCTTTCCCATAGTCTTTCATTATATGAATAGGCTCCATGGTATAGCTATCTGGGGTATTACATTCCCATAAAGTCTGGTCCATAGTCCAAAGGCAAGAGGCGGGCAATCAGCCCCCTCCAAGGACACGTGGCGAGGTCGGTTTCGCCACACACGCCAATATCTACTCTGCCACAAGGTATGCACTTGGTGTGGAACATGACTCCGGAATGAATCTGGAAGTAAGAAGAATTTCTTACAGCAACTGGCACACCAGTTAAGTACAGCACGGCTAAAAAGAGCTGATGGATGCCCTACACCTTCCTGAAGAAGTGGCCGTACTGAAGATAAAGGCTCACGGAAGACTGAACTCAGAGGAAGCATGTGGCAACTATTTGGCTGACCAAGTTGTCCAATAAGTTGTAAGTGCACTAAGGGAAGTGTACAGAAGAGTGTCTGCTGAATAAACTCTCATATTCACCAAGATCCTACCCTCAGATCTCAAGCTCCTGAAGGAAACACAAGCAGCTACTGACCCTGAAGAAACACAAGCTTGAAACAGAAAAGGGCAGCCCTTGCAGACGGGCTGTACCCCAACAATTTCAAGTTCTGCTTACCCAAGAACATATACTCAGCAGTGGTCCAGTGGGCCTACGGAGCATCATATCTGTCCAGAACGAACCCTCATGAACTCTTTTGATCAACAAATACTCTGAAGTACCAGGAATTGCCTCTCTGACCAGCAGTTACTGTAGATCTTGTGTCATTTGTGCCAAGGGCAACTCAGGAAGAATGGAGGAAAGCCCCAAGCATCTAGCCAAACCTCAGTATCTCTTCCAGAGGAGTCAAGATGACTACTGTAACGGATCGCCTGGCACCCCGACTGGGTACCTCCGTTGAAAGATGCTCCTAGCGCTTCCAGAGGACTCCAAGCACTCCACCAGACACCATAAGCACCGCAGGCTGCAGCTATCTCCCTTCAGAACGAAGCAGGAACAAGCTCTTACAAGAGCTCAGTGATTATAGCAAGGGAATATGCCTAGCATAGCAATCCCTTGTAGCAGATTCCCCCAATAAGACACAGGACTCAAGTTGAGGGTAAAACAGGAACTCTGGACTGGCTCATCCAGCCTGGCTTTTATTTCCAACTCACACATACAGGCCACACCCAGGGGGAGGCATAAAATAACCAATGACATAGATGTTACCTCCCACACATCCCCTCCCCTTAGTGTGACACATAATCCCATTATGCATACAGTGTAAAATATACTTTTACACAACTTTCATAACTTTAAAACCATACATCACATTCACATAAAAATACATATCCACAATCAATCCATTCAGGGGAACAACATATTAAAAAATGGCATGAATCCGACCAGGGGTTCAAAAGATACTAAAAGTATATTTTGTTCCTTTCTGGCTGGCAGAAAAACATCCCCACAATGCACCCTGGTTTCCTCCCTTCTGCCCTGGAGTTAATTGGAGAAGTAATCCAATTACCCAGGACTAAAGCCAGACTCCATTAACCACATGGTTGCAAAACAACATAAAACACTTTAAAATACATAAAGTCACATTTACACATAGCACACAGACATTTCACTTATCCCCAGATAGCTGGGATCTGCACGCACAAAACTACAGAATAGCGCGCATATCCTACTCACACAGTACAATTGCCATGGAGCTAAAGTCTTTCCCATAGTCTTTCATTATATGAATAGGCTCCATGGTATGGCTATCTGGGGTATCACATTCCCATAAAGTCTGGTCCATAGTCCAAAGGCAAGAGGCGGGCAATCAGCCCCCTCCAAGGACACGTGGCGAGGTCGGTTTCGCCACACTTCTCCCCTTTACCCCCCAGACTAACAGGGTACTTGACCTCCTGCCGGTCAGTGCCCTTGTTAGTCCAGCAGCCCACCCACAAGACAGAAACAGCAGAGCAGCCCACCCACAATAAACCGTTACTACACCTGGGTGAGGGAGAATCTTGTCCAGGTTCAGGTGCCTCACCACGGCTGTGTGGGGGACTGGTAGGCTGCCTTGGTAGGTTGCTGAGGGGGCAGAGACCAGCGGTACTCTGTCCTGTTGCCAGCACTACCACGGGAGTAGTCTGGTTGGAGCCTGGTTGCTGGAGACCGACTGTCTCCCCTTTAAATACACCGCTCTGCTGCTGGAGACCGACTGTCTCCCCTTGAGTTACACCGCTCTGCCGCTGGAGACCGACTGTCTCCCCTTGAGTTACACAGCTCTGCTGCTGGAGACCGACTGTCTCCCCTTTAGTTACACAGCTCTGCTGCTGGAGACCGACTGTCTCCCCTTGAGTTACACAACTCTGCTGCTGGAGACCGACTGTCTCCCCTTTAGTTACACAGCTCTGCTGCTGGAGACAGACTGTCTCCCCTTTGGCTAAACAGCCCTGTTGTGGGGGGGCAGGACCGACCGTCCCTACCCCCTGTGCTGGAAGTGCAGAGACCACGGTCCCATCTGCACAGGTGTGGGGCTTACAGTCTCCCCCTGGTACATTAAGCTGCCGCTGGGGAGAGGTGGTAACCAGCTCCTCTCCCATTAGAACACTCTGCCGCTGGGGAATGGAGACTGGGCTCTCTATTACCTGTACATTAATGATCCGCCGCTGGGGAGAGGTGGTAACAATCTCCTCTCCCATACATACTTTCCGCCTTTGTGGAGGGAGACCGACTGTCTCTCCTCCCAATACAGTGCCCTGCTGCTGGGGAAAGGAGGCTGGGCTCCCTATTCCCTGCACATCAATGATCCGCTGCTGGGGAGAGGTGGTAGCAAGCTCCTCTCCCATACATACTTTCCGCCTTTGTGGAGGGAGACTGACTGTCTCTCCTCCCAATACATTGTCCTGCTGCTGGGGGGGGAGGTCGATGCTCTCCACTTTCTGTAACTCCAGCTCTAGTTGGGGATCTGGGCCGGTTGCCCAGCATCCCTGTAGGGCCGGTGGAGAGATCTCGGTCCCATCTCCACCTGCCTGCAGGGGGTCCTCCCAGGACCAGTCTATGAGGTCCTCTACCTCGGGTACCTCTGGTTGCTGTTGGGGAGGGAGACCGGTTGTCTCTTCCTCCAATAACCCATTCTGCCGCTGAGGAGTGAGACCGACTGTCTCCCCTCCCTGTAAAACATACTGCCGCTGGGGATCTGGGCCGGGTGCCCAGCATCCCTGTAGGGCCGGTAGAGAGACCTCGGTCCCATCTCCACCGGCCACTTCGGTTTCTTCCTCGTCCCACTCTACCTGTGGCTGGAGTTTCTCCCAACGTGCCCACTGGCCTTCCCTCAACGCCCTGTGTTGTAGGTTCCGGGTCACCATGTCCCACACGAACCGCACGTATTTAACCTCTGGATTGGGTCCGTAAAACTTCAGGCGCAACCCTACCATCGTGCCAAACTCTAGTACGGAGTAGCTATACGCCATGCTTGCTGTAGCCACTGCTGGTTCCATTATGTTGCTGAAGATAGGGACGCTGCACAACTCCACACGTTACCGGTGTCTCTGAGCTGCTTCTCCTCGCACTAGGACGCCATCCCACCGCTTGCCACCAATGTAACGGATCGCCTGGCACCCCGACTGGGTACCTCCGTTGAAAGATGCTCCTAGCGCTTCCAGAGGACTCCAAGCACTCCACCAGACACCATAAGCACCGCAGGCTGCAGCTATCTCCCTTCAGAACGAAGCAGGAACAAGCTCTTACAAGAGCTCAGTGATTATAGCAAGGGAATATGCCTAGCATAGCAATCCCTTGTAGCAGATTCCCCCAATAAGACACAGGACTCAAGTTGAGGGTAAAACAGGAACTCTGGACTGGCTCATCCAGCCTGGCTTTTATTTCCAACTCACACATACAGGCCACACCCAGGGGGAGGCATAAAATAACCAATGACATAGATGTTACCTCCCACACATCCCCTCCCCTTAGTGTGACACATAATCCCATTATGCATACAGTGTAAAATATACTTTTACACAACTTTCATAACTTTAAAACCATACATCACATTCACATAAAAATACATATCCACAATCAATCCATTCAGGGGAACAACATATTAAAAAATGGCATGAATCCGACCAGGGGTTCAAAAGATACTAAAAGTATATTTTGTTCCTTTCTGGCTGGCAGAAAAACATCCCCACAATGCACCCTGGTTTCCTCCCTTCTGCCCTGGAGTTAATTGGAGAAGTAATCCAATTACCCAGGACTAAAGCCAGACTCCATTAACCACATGGTTGCAAAACAACATAAAACACTTTAAAATACATAAAGTCACATTTACACATAGCACACAGACATTTCACTTATCCCCAGATAGCTGGGATCTGCACGCACAAAACTACAGAATAGCGCGCATATCCTACTCACACAGTACAATTGCCATGGAGCTAAAGTCTTTCCCATAGTCTTTCATTATATGAATAGGCTCCATGGTATGGCTATCTGGGGTATCACATTCCCATAAAGTCTGGTCCATAGTCCAAAGGCAAGAGGCGGGCAATCAGCCCCCTCCAAGGACACGTGGCGAGGTCGGTTTCGCCACAACTACATCCAGAATGCCAAAGAGTAGCTGGTTCAAATATGCACTAGTTATAGTAGACATGTTTCCAGGGTGGCCAGAGGCCTACCCAGCCACCAAAGTGATAACCAAGACCACATGCTGAGTAGTGCACCGTTAAAGTTACAGAGATCACCCTGTGGATTCATCATTCCAGAATAAAGCCTGCCTCTGCTTCATGGGAAGTAGCATTTGTTGATCTTGACAACCCTTTTTTTGAAACTCCATTCTTAGAGCGCAAAGATACTTGCTGAAGAAAATATCAACAAGTGGGTGTTTTGATGGCCATAATAATGCCTGACCACCTGCCATCGATGGAAAGCCGAATACCCCAAAAGGGGACCTTGTGAAACTAAAGAGAAACAGACGTACTCCTTACTCTGCAGCCCTCACGTCTGAGGTGCCTACGCACAGTCGAAGCTTCTTCAGAATGATCTGCTTATCTTGAGTTTGTGGTGATATTAATATTGAATTTTTAAATGATCTGAGTCTGTTAGTATTAGGGTAGCATGAGACAAGATTTATAAGATTAAGAATAAGTAAATGTGCCTTAGCCAAGGTTATTATGTCCATACACATAATACATGACAATCACCAAGGTACTTTTGACACACCACATTCATGCTCCAGGACAAAAAGGAGCACCCCTATAAAGGGCGGTGTTACTCACACATATATATTAATGCCATAGGGGTGTCAAGGGGGGTACCAAATGATTTTAAGGTAATAAACTAAGTTTGAATCTATTCTCCCAAGCATTACAGCTAATAAAATCTGAATTGGAAGGGAGGAGCTTCATACAATAAACAGGAGACCTTTTACTTACTGGACATGTAGGACTCACCTGAATGGGTAGGTGCCATGCACATGACTGTTAATCCCCTCAAACCACACATTAGGACTTTAAAAGACATGGTAGTCATCCCATATTTGAGGATACTATGGCTGTAGAGACAGATTTCTCTGACACTAACTTGTGACTTGAATGGATGAAATACAATGCTACTACACATAACAAGTCTACTGCTATGTCTGCGGAGGAGCGAGGCCTCACCCAGGTACTGTATCCCTGAACCTTCCTCCGGATATGAGGTATGCTTTTTAAGTCTCTACACTATATTTAAACCTAAGCGGTCAGCATGCGAGTCATGGAAAATGAATACCCAATCATTACTAAAAATATTAACCCAGACGAAGGCATCCAGGGAACTATACTGGTTATGGGATATATGGTGGGATAGGGCGGTTACAAGCTACCTCTCAGATGACCTTCCAGAATAGAATGGCCTTAGAGATGATTCTGGCAGAGAAAGAGAATGTAAAATACTCCCAGACACCATGACATGCTGTACCTATATCCCAGATAATACAGGCCCTAATGGTAAGGTAACGTTGACAATAGAAAAGTTAAAGAGTTTATCCAATGAACTGAAAAGGAATTCTGGGGCCACAGATCCATGGGAAAGATGGTTTGGATGGATGCCTGGATGGCAAGGGGCTCTGGCCCAAATAGGTGTTTCCATTTTAATAACGATAATCATCCTCGCTCTTCTTGTTTGTTGTGTGTTACCTTGTCTTAAGAAATGCCTACAAAAGACAGTTGATCAGACAATCGACCAGACCACCCCGACCTTCCTGCACCAAGAGATTGACGACATAGACCGTGATACACCACATACACCGAAACAGTCCCACCGCACTAAATCAACAGCTACTTCCTCTTAAGGACATTCAGGGATAGCGTCTGTCTCTACTGGCAGAAGTCTGTCGCGGGAGAAGTAGTGGACAAGCTGCTATGGGTCAACCGCGCAGTGAAGCGTTCGAGGCTTGTTCAGACAGATGTGCAAGATAGTCTTTTTGTTATTTTTCTATAGGGACAGTATTAGAGTTAGAGATAGTAGTTGTTAGTAAAATAGTCATTTTAAGGGGGGACTGTTATGGATAGAATACTAAAATGTATTTTTACTATTATACATTTGTGTCACACATTCCCTAATATCCTTGTAAGAGAGTCATAATGTCTTACACATGTGTGATCAGTAACTCTTTCCTCTGTAACAAATTCCTGTGTTAAAAGAACAAGCTTCCTTTACTAACTCCTCCCCCACTTCCTTTGTGCCAGTTAGCAGCTATATGCCACGTGTAACAAAATGGAGAATCACTGAAAGAAACTACTCACTCCCCCTCCCATCGTGTATCCATCCAAGATGGAGCTGGAATATGGGCAGGAGAACTCTGTAATGATGACATCACATCCTGTAGGGTGGGTTTAGACAAGACCCCTTAGACTGTTAACCAATTGTTGAATGCATACTGTATGTTTAAACTGTGACGTATTTTTGCTTTAAGAAGGAGTTCCCACTCTGGGGAATAAAGGATTCCTTAGTTTTTCACTGATCAGAAACTTTACTTCTTTACTTCTTAAGATTACTTCTAGGGAAAGCGTGCACGCATTAATCAATCAATTTGGAAGGTGTAGATAGACAAATAATCAAAGTTTTCTTTGATCTAAAACACCCCTACTGTACAACCCCTGTAATGTCAGTAGGGAAACCCCTTGCATGGGGAACCACATAAATACTGGAGCTTTGTTTCGTCCGGTTACTGGGGGATTTGGGATATTGCCTTCTTTTCCAGCGCTTTACTTGGATTACCTTATTTTACCAGCATAGATATTGGGATTTAATATTGCAGCTCCGCTACACACGGTAACTCATTCATTGGCACCATACATATAAACAGATGAACTCCTTCACTGCCACCGTACATATAAACAGATGAACTCCTTCACTGCCACCGTACATATAAACAGATGAACTCCTTCACTGCCACCGTACATATAAACAGATTAACTCCTTCACTGCCACCATACATATAAACAGATTAACTCCTTCACTGCCACCATACATATAAACAGATTAACTCCTTCACTGCCACCGTACATATACTCCAGTGCTTAGTGCATGTGGTTTCTTTTAGTTTAAATTTGCTGCTTTTATTTTTTATTTTTTTATTCTGCTTAAATTCTTAATCAGATTTCCTTCTATTTCAGCTATTGAATGGCAAAAAATATTTAAAACACTATTTGGAAGAATTTCATTCTGATTCTTTTCATTCGGGTAGATCTAAAACCAACCTGATAAGGCTTCAAATCTCTTGTCTGCAGTATTTTTAAGCCCTCCCCTTCTAAACCCGCCCAGACTTTCTTTGGCTGTCCAATCAGATTTCACAATGCAGCTCAATGAAAAGTCTTTGCAAGGCATTTGTCTTAGATCCCCTGAGCTAACCAAACCAGGAAGTAACAGGACCGGTTGTCTGATTGACAGGCACTGGGGTGTAACAAGGTGTATTTATAAAAAGACAATTTCTATTGAAGTCAGCACTTTTTGTAAAATGAAAGAAAAAACAACACACTCTTGACACACAAAGCAATTCAGCAAGCGGATTGGTAAAACATTAGCTGTTGATGCAGGTTTGGTTTCATTGGACGAATAATAAGTAGTTTCCTTTCTCACCAAGACTACTATTAAAACCTATTATACCAAGGTATCCGAATGACTGGGAGAACAATGTATTCTCCCTCTGGTTTCTACATTATAAAGACTGATGGAGCGGACACTTCCTAGCAGTGACAGAGCCGGGGTGTATTGTACTTGTGCAGATAGTGCTGTATGAAGTGGGAGGTAAAAGTGTGCGGGTGGCTATTTGTATATAACAGTGTGTGGATGGGGTAGTAATGTGTGAGATGGCTATAGGGGGAGGTTTGGGCCCTGAATGCGGAACCCTTTTGAGCCAGGTCTCACCCCCCCCCCCCCCCCGCAATTGCTTTGTTCATGTTTGAGGGGGTGGGGCTGCGCACAAATTGCTGTGTTCAGTCTCTGGGGGCGGGGCTGTGCACAAATTGCTGTGTTCAGTGTGAGGGGGCGGGGCTGTGCACAAATTGCTGTGTTCAGTCTGAGGGGGCGGGGCTGTGCACAAATTGCTGTGTTCAGTGTGAGGGGGCGGGGCTGTGCCCAAATTGCTGTGTTCAGTGTGAGGGGGCGGGGCTGCGCACAAATGGCTGTGTTCAGTCTCTGGGGGCGGGGCTGTGCACAAATTGCTGTGTTCAGTCTGAGGGGGCGGGGCTGTGCACAAATTGCTGTGTTCAGTCTCTGGGGGCAGGGCTGTGCACAAATTGCTGTGTTCAGTGTGAGGGGGCGGGGCTGTGTACAAATTGCTGTGTGAGGGGGCGGGGCCATGCACAAATTGCTGTGTTCAGTCTGAGGGGGCAGGGCTGTGCACAAATTGCTGTGTTCAGTCTGAGGGGGCGGGGCTGTGCACAAATTGCTTTCAGTCGGAGGGGGCGGGGCCATGCACAAATTGCTGTGTTCAGTGTGAGGGGGCGGGGCCGTGCACAAATTGCTGTGTCCAGTCTGAGGGAGTGGGGCCATGCACAAATTGCTGTGTTCAGTGTGAGGGGGTGGGGCTGTGCACAAATTGCTGCGTTCAGTGTGAGGGGGCGGGGCTGTGCCCAAATTGCTGTGTTCAGTGTGAGGGGGCGGGGCTGCGCACAAATGGCTGTGTTCAGTCTCTGGGGGCGGGGCTGTGCACAAATTGCTGTGTTCAGTCTGAGGGGGCGGGGCTGTGCACAAATTGCTGTGTTCAGTCTCTGGGGGCAGGGCTGTGCACAAATTGCTGTGTTCAGTGTGAGGGGGCGGGGCTGTGTACAAATTGCTGTGTGAGGGGGCAGGGCTGTGCACAAATTGCTGTGTTCAGTCTGAGGGGGCGGGGCTGTGCACAAATTGCTTTCAGTCGGAGGGGGCGGGGCCATGCACAAATTGCTGTGTTCAGTGTGAGGGGGCGGGGCTGTGCACAAATTGCTGTGTTCAGTGTGAGGGGGCGGGGCTGTGCACAAATTGCTGTGTCCAGTCTGAGGGAGTGGGGCCATGCACAAATTGCTGTGTTCAGTGTGAGGGGGTGGGGCTGTGCACAAATTGCTGCGTTCAGTGTGAGGGGGCGGGGCTGTGCACAAATTGCTGTGTTCAGTGTGAGGGGGCGGGGCCGTGCACAAATTGCTGCATTCAGTGTGAGGGGGCGGGGCTGTGCACAAATTGCTGTGTCCAGTCTGAGAGGGTGGGGCTCTGCACAAATTGCTGTGTTCAGTCTAAGGGGGTGGGGCTGTGAACAAATTGCTGTGTTCAGTGTGAGGGGGCGGGGCTGTGCACAAATTGCTGTGTCCAGTCTGAGGGGGCGGGGCTGTGCACAAATTGCTGTGTCCAGTCTGAGGGGGCGGGACCATGCACAAGTTGCTGTTTAGTGTGATGGGGCGGGGTCATGTACAAATCGCTGTGTCCCAGTGATGTCATATGAGGAATTCTAGTTCCCTGTTTTGCGGTCAGTATATTTTGTATTTCACACAGCACACATTGCCAGACCATGGCATTGGAAATCAAATCTATGTTCTTTCTACAGGCTTTTAGGGATATTTTGTGCAAGATTGAAGAACTGTGCATTTATGGTCAGTTAATATTCATATCCAACTTAAAATTAAATAATGGAGCACAATAGTTTGTAAACAAAACCAGATCTTTAATTACAGTAATTATTTGGCTCGGATTGTACCAATCTGGAGTAGCAGCTCTACCAATCACAGACAGAAAGACACACAGCACCTCACGCATACAGAGTATACTCCACACATGGCAAACAACTTTAAAAACAGCAGCACAAGAAGAACATCAATAGTGCAGAAAGGTTGACAAGCGGGCACAATTCCTGTGTCCCCTCGAATAATCGTGTACCTGAACAGGACGTTGGTGGGTAGATTACGGTTTTATATTATATAAAGACTGGCTGGATGATAGGAGGTCATGGACAGACCCTGTATGAGCATACAGTTACATCGGTCATGGACAGACTCTGTATGAACATACAGTTACATCGGTCCTGGACAGACTCTGTATGAACATACAGTTACATCGGTCCTGGACAGACTCTGTATGAACATAGTTACATCTTGATGGGTAGGAAGTTACAAGTGAGGTCACGTTTTGGACAGGAAGGGGAACTGGATGGAGAACAAATCTCTAAACCGAGCAGAGTTTCAGTTATTGACGTGCAATGACTCGATGACATCTCAGGCAGAGGAAGATTATTATATCTATGAGCAGAATCTGTTTTCGATGGAATTAGATATGTGACAGATAAAAACTCCAGATGAAGAACACCGTTATATATTGTTTGAATAAGGAGTCAAGTGTAGACATTATTGAGAAGGTATTCTGCTCTTGGTTAACTGAAGTGTATCCAAACCTAGGATTCAATAAGGAAAAAAAGGAGTTCTTTGACTGTCCTCTGTAATGCTGTTCTCCATACCACAATTGCATTGATTCATTTGTTTGGGAGTTGACAATTCTGACACAGTGGCCGGATCACTGTAAATCATCCTTCAGGTCCAAAGGTGTGGGCATCACAGTGGGTCACGGGGAAGATCACAAGCCATTTCCATGATTTAGAATATAGTAATCATGCACATACATGAGAACCGCTATGGGCTGCCCGATGATCAGGGAAATCCATACTGCCGCGTTTCCGTAATTACCTCTCAGGAATCGCCCCACGAACCAAGCCAGGGGAATCTACCGAAAGATCAGACACCAAGAACAAAATTACAAGAAAAATCTAAAAGAATAACATGCAAAATGACAAAATTAAGAAACGATTGAAAAAACCTGCTTCATGAATATTTTGTTAAAATTTGTTGCAGGTTTGTGTGCTTCGAGATAATATTTTACCATTTAACACCCATTATTATTAGTTCCTATTGAAAACACCTTCCATCCTTTGCTTATATTACTGGCCAATAAAAGATCCAAGTTATCATTATTCCTAGCAACAAGTCCAACCAAACTGAAGCAGCATTTTCCCTATTTATCAGCGACTGGTACTTCTAGACCATTTGTATACAGTAATGACATTCTTACCTGTGACATCATACCCATGAACGCCCAGAGCCGGAACATCTTCAATGGGACACTCACCAAGTACTAGAAAAGGGAATAGCAGAGGACACGGCCACGTGACTAACGCTATTAAAGGACAATGTTCAGCGATAGTCACACAGTTAGACAGGGGCCCCATTTCCTATGTGAAAGCTGGGTTAACAAACCATTAACCTGCCTAAGGCCCCATGACATCACAATCTTTCTCTGGTTACACAGTCTATAATCCTTGTTATTCCCATTAGTTAGCATTTCCATCATTTGACCTCCCACAGGGCTGTATGCCCTACGCCCTGACCTTGCCAAGGTCCCATGCATTTCACTACCCTCGCAACCACGCCAATCTCCTTCCCGTGGGTAGCCTCTTACTGGCTGCCTTAGCAGTACTCTGGATTGCCCTTACAGGCCACAAAGGCAATACGCTGGATGGAGTCTTACTGACTATTCTGGCAATACTCTCTGTCATGCTCAGTGGGCATGATGAATTGTCCATTGTAAACATATTGTCTATGTGATGTGTGAAGTGGATGAATGGAATGGTTGCCTAGTAGAGGTGCCATGATAGACGTATGAGGAGAACCGTGTCTGGGAAGCAATGGATTAAATCTTGTTGGTGTCTGGAAAACACCCTGCAATGGTACAACAACTAATGTTTTGTTATCCAGTTTATAAACTAAATAAAAGACATTTACAAATAGTCTCAGGTTCCGAGGCCCACTGATCTTTATTTCTGGGCCTTATCAGATACGTTGACAGAGGGAGCTTGAGAAACAACACAACACTTGTATATTGCAAGTTCAATGAAGGGTCATTTTAAGTGGTTTTAGAGGCTATTTTGTTTTTGGGGCATTAGGTATGAAATATAAATATTTGATCTCAAATCTTGATTCACAGAGATGATCTGAACTAGTTACAACGAAATCAGGAGTCTCTATACATAAATACACTGCTCAAAAACCTAAAGGGAACACTTAAACAACACAATGTAACTCCAAGTCAATCACACTTCTGTGAAATCAAACTGTCCACTTAGGAAGCAACACTGAGTCACAATCAATTTCACATGCTGTTGTGCAAATGGGATAGACAACAGGTGGAAATTATAGGCAATTAGCAAGACATCCCCAATAAAGGAGTGGTTCTTCTCAGTTCCTATGCTTCCTGGCTGATGTTTTGGCCACTTTTGAATGCTGGCGGTGCTTTCACTCTAGTGGTAGCATGAGACGGAGTCTAGAACCCACACAAGTGGCTCAGGTAGTGCAGCTCATCCAGGATGGCACATCAATGCGAGCTGTGGCAAGAAGGTTTGCTGTATCTGTCAGCGTAGTGTCCAGAGCATGGAGGCGCTACCAGGAGACAGGCCAGTACATAAGGAGACGTGGAGGAGGCCGTAGGAGGGCAACAACCCAGCAGCAGGACAGCTACCTCCGCCTTTGTGCAAGGAGGTAGCACTGCCAGAGCCCTGCAAAATGACCTCCAGCAGGCCACAAATGTGCATTTGTCTGCTCAAACGGTCAGAAACAGACTCCATGAGGGTGGTATGAGGGCCCGACGTCCACATTTGCCAGAGAACACCAAGATTGGCAAATTCGCCACTTGCGCCCTGTGCTCTTCACAGATGAAAGCGTCTGGAGACGCCGTGGAGAACGTTCTGCTGCCTGCAACATCCTCCAGCATGACCGTTTGGTGTTGCGGAACAGACCTCGCCACGTGTTCTTGGAGGGGGGCTGCTTGCTCGCCTCCTACCTTCTGACTGTGGCCCTGGGATATATGGCATTTGAAAACACTATTTGTGCCCTGTGATAAAACTGGAGATTGTGCACAAATATGACTATTGTCCATATTTATTATGATTCCCTTCGTTTGTTGCACTGTTCCCCATGTGTTTCATCTGTTGGTTCGGCTGGATAGACTACCAGACAAACTGTGGAGTTACTGGGTGGCCACCATTTCATGTATCAGAGGCACATGGTGAGAACAATGGATGAAGCACATGGTGAGACTTTTCTACACGGTGCCATCTCGCCGGTATTTGGTGCACAAAGACATCGTTCAGTAGTTTTAAACTACAGAACAGGGGACACATTTAACAGTAATTATTTTTCATATAGCCTGTATATATTCTGCGGAATCTGCATTAACCCGTATCTTCCAAACTACTGAATGGATCTGGGTGAATTTGGGATATGTGGTTCATCCATATTTTTATGGGGTTATTGCATGTTTTGGTGTCCCTGTGATATGTTTTCTAATACTGTATTTTCCTGCCTGTGATAATTAAGTTAGTCTATTGTGTTTAGATAATTGTATCACAGGCAGAGGTGAGGATTTCTGATGTAATGAATGGGAGTGTTAGCTGTGTTGTAATGTGTTGATTGGTTGTTCTTTAAAACCCCGTGGGCAATACTATGTTTGTAGAATGTGAATAAAAGAGGCTGTATGTGCCAGTACAAGCAGTTCTACCTAACCCTCAATTTGGAGTGCCGTCTCTTATTGGGGGAATCTGCTACAAGGGATTGCTATGCTTGTCATACTCCCTTGCTAAAATCACTACTAAGCTCTTGTAAGAGCTTGTTCCTGTCCTGCTCTCTGAAGGAGTCCACGGTGGTTATGGTGTCGGCTGGAGTGCTTGGAGCCCTCAGGAAGCGCTAGGAGCATCCTTCAACGGAGGTACCCAGTCGGGGTGCCCGTCAATCCGTTACAGTTGGTAATGGTGTGGGGTGGCCTTTCTTTGTGGGGCCGCACAGCCCTCCATGAGGAAGCCTGACTGCCATTATGTACCGAGATAAGATCCTCAGAACCCTTGTGAGACCATATGCTGGTGCAGTTGGCCCTGGGTTCCTCCTAATGCAAGACAATGCTAGACCTCATGTGGCTGGAGTGTGTCAGCAGTTCCTGCAAGATGGACTGGCCCGCCCGTTCCCCAGACCTGAATCCAATTGAGCACATCTGGGACATCATGTCTCGCTCCATCCACCAATGTCACGTTGCACCACAGACTGTCCAGGAGTTGGCAGATGCTTTAGTCCAGGTCTGGGAGGAGATCCCTCAGGAGACCATCCGCCACCTCATCAGGAGGACAGGCATTGTAGGGAAGTCATACAGGCACGTGGAGGCCACACACACTACTGAGCCTCATTTTGACTTGTTTTAAGGACATTATATTAAAGTTGGATCAGCCTGTAGGTGTGTTTTTCCACTTTAATTTTGAGTGTGGCTCCAAATCCAGGCCTCCATGTAGTGAAAAATTTGATTTCCAGTTTTTAATTTGTGTGTGATTTTGTTTTCAGCACATCCAGCTATGTAAAGAACAAAGTATTTCAGAAGAATATTTCATTCATTCAGATCTAGGATGTGTTATTTTTTTGAGCAGTGTATATTGCAGGCTTGGAATACATTCATTTGCCCATTTTAAACCTGGGATTCCTGCACCCTTTATGCCCATTCTCAGAAGTGCCAGCCTAGATCTGTTCCAATCACTCTTCCCCAGCACGATGACGTAGGGTCTCTAAAAGGCTGCAGTAGCAAAATACTGACCTCATGGAAGAAAGCAGACGCCAAGAATACAGCGGTCTGTGCACTCCATTTGGATACGCCACGCCTCATCATTGGTTTGTAAAAGTGCCTGAGATACAGAACAAAAAGAAAATACTTTGCCTCCTTTGATGCTTTCAAAACATCAACACTTTACCTGCCTTAGGTCGCAAACTCACACTTGCCAACCCGAGTGCTCTCATTCCTACTCGGTGATCCACTGTCTGTGCACCCCGTCTGTCCTACTATCTGATCCACTGTCTGTGCACCCCGTCCTACCCTGTGACCCACTGTCTGTGCACCCCGTCTTACCCTGTGACCCACTGTCTGTGCACCCCGTCTTACCCTGTGACCCACTGTCTGTGCACCCCGTCTTACCCTGTGACCCACTGTCTGTGCACCCAGTCTGTCCTACTATCTGATCCACTGTCTGCGCACCCCGTCCTACTCTGTGACCCACTGTCTGTGCACCCCGTCCTACTCTGTGACCCACTGTCTGTGCACCCCGTCTGTCCTACTATGTGACCCACTGTCTGTGCACCCCGTCTGTCCTACTATGTGACCCACTGTCTGTGCACCCCGTCCTACTCTGTGACCCACTGTCTGTGCACCCCGTCTGTCCTACTATGTGACCCACTGTCTGTGCACCCCGTCTGTCCTACTATGTGATCCACTGTCTGTGCACCCCCGTCCGTCCTACTCTGTGACCCACTGTCTGTGCACCCCGTCCTACTCTGTGACCCACTGTCTGTGCACCCCGTCTGTCCTACTATGTGACCCACTGTCTGTGCACCCCGTCCTACTCTGTGACCCACTGTCTGTGCACCCCGTCCTACTCTGTGACCCACTGTCTGTGCACCCCGTCCTACTCTGTGACCCACTGTCTGTGCACCCCGTCCTACTCGGTGACCCACTGTCTGTGCACCCCGTCCTACTCTGTGACCCACTGTCTGTGCACCCCGTCCTACTCGGTGACCCACTGTCTGTGCACCCCGTCCTACTCTGTGACCCACTGTCTGTGCACCCCGTCCTACTCGGTGACCCACTGTCTGTGCACCTTGTCTTATCCTGTGACCCACTGTCTGTGCACCTCGTCTTACCCTGTGACCCACTGTCTGTGCACCCCGTCCTACTCGGTGACCCACTGTCTGTGCACCTTGTCTTATCCTGTGATCCACTGTCTGTGCACCTCGTCTTACCCTGTGACCCACTGTCTGTGCACCTCGTCTTACCCTGTGACCCACTGTCTGTGCACCCCGTCCTACTCGGTGACCCACTGTCTGTGCACCCCGTCCTACTCGGTGACCCACTGTCTGTGCACCCCGTCCTACTCGGTGACCCACTGTCTGTGCACCCCGTCCTACTCGGTGACCCACTGTCTGTGCACCTAGTCTTCCTCTGTGACCCAATGTCTGTGCACCTCGTCTTACCCACACAAAGCTCTCCATCTCTTCCTAGTTTAGTTAAAGCCATACCTCAGACACCATCTGTGTACAGGAATGTTCCAATTCTGCCAAAAATACGTAACCGTTTCTGAATTCCTGGTGGAATTAAAAAGCATAGAATTACTAGAGAAACATTAAAAATAGTAATCATGTGCTAGACTGTCCAAAATGACACCTGAAATGATTTCCTGCTTGTTTCAGGGCATGTGGGAAGTTGGGCTTCATTTACATATATGATTGGGAGTCTGCTCATGGAGAGAGATAGCGCTTTCAGTCTGGACTCTGCCTCCATACTTTTCCCACTCCCCTTTATTTTGCCTCCTATAGCCATTGATTGTTTTTGTGCTTGGAGGCGAGGTCTTTCTGCCTGATCTCTGAGAGATCAGGCTGCCTCATAATGAAATAGGTCTTGCAGGTAAACACAGCAATGGTTTGGTCTTTTTCACCGCTTGTTGTTTTGGAAAATCGTCAACAGACACATTACCAAAAAATAGTGTAGTAATAGGGACCGAAGGACCACAAAACTAATCTATGGAGCCCCCACTGATTCAAGTCCTGTTCCATCAACAAGAGGCAAGAATCCATACGGACCCTCAATATTGTAACAGAACCTCAACACTGTAACAGCTGCTTCTCGGCTCTACCGCTTGTCTGCAACACTAATGGACACCTCCAAACTTGATGGAAAGTCTCCGTTTATAATGCTCTGTTACAATCATGCGAAACCCAAAAGAACTCCAAAGAAAGACGTGTAAAGGATCCTGCTATCCGTGTAAAGGACCCTGCTATCCGTGTAAAGGATCCTGCTATCCGTGTAAAGGATCCTGCTATCCGTGTAAAGGATCCTGCTATCCGTGTAAAGGACCCTGCTATCCGTGTAAAGGATCCTGCTATCCGTGTAAAGGATCCTGCTATCCGTGTAAAGGACCCTGCTATCCGTGTAAAGGATCCTGCTATCCGTGTAAAGGATCCTGCTATCCGTGTAAAGGATCCTGCTATCCGTGTAAAGGATCCTGCTATCCGTGTAAAGGATCCTGCTATCCGTGCAGCGCTGATCCTTGTAGCGTCTCCCGAAATCCAAGCTGAAAAGAGTGAAGTAGTGATTATAGCTCCCAATTCCCCAAACATGAGTCGAGACTTCATGAAGGGGTAAAACGAATGTGTTTATTGATGGCCAAAATCAGCCCTTTTATGATGGTCTCCCAGCAAGGGAACTCCCACATGGGACCTTGTGGAAGACTGTAACAAAATATGCAGAACCAATCAGTATACAGTACAATTCTTATACACACCCACAGGAAGAGTGTAACCCCTCCTCTGTATCCTGGAGATAATTAACTTACCCCATCTCCCTATCCTGGAGATAATTAGCTTAAGTGGTTGCAGAGAACCTAATTATCTCCGGGCAGAGAGAAACATGTGCTTTTTACCTTTTAACAAAACTGTATTAAAATCAATAACTCATGTTTCGCTGAACGAAGTCCCCATGTTCCACACCCCCCCAGATAGCTTGGATCTGAGCGCATATTATAGGCAAATAGTGCTCAGATCCCACGAACACAGTTCTCAATAACGTTGAGTAAAGTTTAAGTTCACCAGCTGTCCGTGCAAATGTACCCGAAAAGAGTTCCAGAGCGTCGACGACAAACTACCGCTGAGTATTCGGCGATTTAAAATGGCCGCCGCCACGTGTTCGGCAGACGAACGCCAGCCACCCAGGCATTTGACAATTAAGCTGCGGTTAACCGCAGCTTCTGGGTGGCTAACAAGCAGCACACTCCGCAGACCGGGTGGTCGTCCCTTCGGCAGTTTGTTCGTCGGTACGAACAGCCTTAGTCCAGTTGTAATGGAAGTTAAACTGCACGAACCCACATACGAGTGTAACAGGGGAAATGTACAATCCAAGCAAGTAAGGCGAACGATGTGATCCAGAGACAGAGGGCTCTGTCCCAAGTGCCTTAAGGGGCCAGCATCCCAGGGTAAGAGGCTAGCAATCCGGCTCCTCCAAGAGACAGGGGGGCAGGGCAGTTTGTCACATGCAAACCCAGTGACAAAAGCCATTTTGTCACAAGACTAATATTGTGAAGAAAAGCAATAAGGAGGCTCTGGCCAGTAAACAGCCATAGATTGGCACCATCAAGATCCAAGAAAACATCCCCTAGTATAGTACAAAGTATAACACATCATGCTACCACAACAAGAGGACATAGTCTTAAATTAGAGGGACAAAGGTTTAAAAATAATATCAGGAAGTATTACTTTACTGAGAGGTAGTGGATGCATGGAATAGCCTTCCAGCTGAAGTGGTAGAGGTTAACACAGTAAAGGAGTTTAAGCATGCATGGGATAGGCATAAGGCTATCCTAACTATAAGATAAGGCCAGGGACTAATGAAAGTATTTAGAAAATTGGGCAGACTAGATGGGCCGAATGGTTATCTGCCGTCACATTCTATGTTTCTATGCTACTCAATTAACATTTATAGAGAATATGGAATTATTTTACATTATAGATTACACAGAATAAAGCAATATTACACTACATAAATGATACAAATTACATAGAATAATTGTGACGGACAGCCTGGCACCCCAACCGGGTACCTCCTTCAATCACTGCTTCCTAGTACTTGCAAGCACCATAAGCACTGTACTGGAACACCATAACCACTGGAAACCCCACAAACCGCCGCAGCTAGGTTGGGGTCTCGCCGTCCTCCACCCACCCTGGACCCAAGACCAGGATCCTGCTTCCAGTGGGTAGACCTCTCCTAGTCCAGGAACAGCTCTTATAAGAGCATTGTGTATAGCACTCCCCAGAGTGTATGTAGTTCTCCAATACCCAAAACATGAGCGAAGACTTCATGAAGGGGTAAACAAATCTCTCTTTAATGGGAGCCACACTGGCCTTTTATGCAAGTCCCCAAGCAAGGTGTACGCCCACATGGACCTTGTTGGGGACAGGGACACAAACTTAACAACCAATAACAGCAAGGTTACAAAGTGTAACACTCCCAATACAAACATACAATCCCTCCTCTCTGCCTGGGAGATAATGGAGTCAGATACTGCATTAACCCAATTACCTCAGGCAGAAAAAACACATCATTTACAAAACCCCAAAAATACATAAACTCCCCACAATTATTCCATGCACTGATAGCCCTGATCTGGGTGACCAACATATCCAAAAAATACCCAGATCAGTTCAGGGGTTCATATAATAATCATTCACATAATAATGCTTTATTCTACGTATTAATCATATTAATTTACATATATAAATGATTATTACGTAGAATAAAGCATTATTATATGAATGATTATTATGCAATGCACCGGCCGTATTCCAGAACTTTATTAAAGGATCACTATAGTGTCAGGAAAACAAAGCGGTTTTCCTGACACTATAGTGCCCTGAGGGTGCCCCCACCCTCAGGGTCCCCCCACCCTCAGGGTCCCCTCCCGTGGTGCTGAACGGGTTAAAATCCCTTCTGCAGCTTACCTTATTCCAGCGCTCCTCCCCCACCGACGTCAGCGGAGCCGAATGCGCATGCGCGGCAAGTGCCGTGCGCGCATTCAAGATGTCAATAGGAAAGCATTTTTCAATGCTTTCCTATGGACGCTCTGCGCGATGGAGGCATAATATGCCTCCAGCGTCGCAGATGCGCCTCTAGTGGCTGTCCGGAAGACAGCCACTAGGGGCTGGCTTAACCCGAAATGTAAACATAGCAGTTTCTCTGAAACTGCTATTTTTGCATCTGAAGGGTTAAAACCTGAGGGACATTGCACCCAGGCCACTTCATTGAGCTGAAGTGGTCTGGGTGACTATAGTGTCCCTTTAATGATGTACTCAGGGACTATATTTACTCATTTGTCCTGGTTTACCTGGAAGATATCCTTATTTATTCCCCTGACCTTCAAACCCACCACAAACATGTCAAACAAGTCTTGCAAACTTTACTGGAAAATAAACTTTATTGCAAACTGGAAAAATGCTTGTTTAATCAGACTGAGGTACAGTTTTGGGGGCATAACATTTCTGCCTCTGGTTTTCAGATGGACCCTAAGAAACTAGAGGCTGTTATACATTGACCATTGCCTAGTAGACTAAAGGCCATCCAAAGCTTTATTGGGTTTGCTAACTATTACAGGAGATTTATCAAGGGTTCGCTTCTGTGATAGCCCCCATCACCAATATGACACGTAAGAGGGCTAGTTGTACGATATGGTCTAAGGAAGCTAGGGAAGCTTTTGAACTTCTTAAACAAAGGTTTGCTTCTGCCAACATATTGATACATCATCAAACCAGCAAACCCTTCATACTGGAGGTTGATGCCTCCGAAACCGGGGTAGGGTCTGTTCTTTCTCAAAGGGAGAATCAGGATACCCCTTTGAATCCCTGTGTGTACTTCTCTAGAAAGCCGTCTCCAGCGTAATTATGATATTGGCAACAGAGAATTGTTGTCCATTATCCTAGCGCTTAAAGAGTGGCGACATTTCGGAAGGTTCCAAGGATCCACCTTTGATCATTACGGACCATAAGAATTTGGCTTATATAAGGGATGCTAAATGACGGTCTTCTAGACAGGCTAGATGGTCTTTGTTTCTGTCTCGCTTTAATTTCTTATAACTTACAGACCTGGTCCCAAAAACGTGAAGGCGCCTTATCTAGACAGTTTTATACAGAGTGTGTACAGGAACACGAGACATTTCCTATTGTGCCACCTGAGTGTATCATCGCTTCAACTGTTCTTTGATTATCTTCTCCTTTGCTTGGTGATATGATGGAGGCTCAGTCTCAGGCACCATGCAATAAACCACTAGATAAATTATTTGTTCCATTGGGTGAAAGAGAGAATGTCATGAGGGTGTTCCACAACAACGTGACTGCTAGACACCCAGGCATTAATAAATCCATATCCGCGATCATGAGATCATTTTGGTGGGATTCTCTCAGAAGAAATGTTAAGGAATATGTGCAGGCCTGTTCAGTTTGTGCAGTTTCTAAGGTCCCTCATAAGCTTCCTTGTTGCATCCACCCGTACCTAGTGTTCCATGGTCCATTTGTCCATGCTTTGCACCATTCTTATGGTGGTTGACCGCTTTTTCTACGATGGCTCATTTTGTTCCACTCAAAAAATTGCCTTCCTCTCAAGATCTCGTTCTTGTTTTTGTACGAGAAATTATCTGACTGCACCGCATTCCTCACAGTATTGTATCTGACAGAGGTTCTCAGTTCGTGTCTCGGTTTTGGAGGGCTTTCAATAAACAGTTGGGCATTGTTGTTTAGTCAATAGCACTCAAGATAATTGGTCTGAATTACTACCCTGGGCCGAGTTTGCTAGGAACAATGCTAATCTTACCTCTTCTGGTCATCATCCTTTCTTTATTAATAACGGTCGTCATCCTACTGTTCTGCTGGCTGTTTTCTCAGACACGGCAATTCCTGCTTTGGATGACCACCTTGCTTCTATTCGTGATACTTGGACCAAGGTTCACTCCGCTCTCAAAACTGCGGCTGATCGTTTCAAATTTTATGCAGATAAACGGCGGGGTGCCAACCCTGTTTACCAAGTGGGTGAGAGGGTGTGGTTATCTTCGCGCAATGTTAAACTGAAAGTTCCTAGCATGAAGTTTGCCCCCAGATTTCTTGTTCCATTCCGTATAATAAGGAGGAATAATCCGGTCTCTTATTCTCTGGCACTTCCTGCCTCTTTATGTATTCCCAACACCTTTCATGTCTCCTTACTCAAACTACTTATTTGCAATAGGTATACTGTTCCTAGTGTTCCCCCTCCTCCATTGGTTGTTTCTGGACAGGAGGAGGATGAGGTCTCTTCCATAAATCGATTCCATATTTGCTCGTGATTCCTTGCAGTATTTGGTTGATTGGAAGGGGTATGGGCCTGCAGAGCGTTCTTGGGTTCCGGCTTCTGACATTCATGCTAGCCGCAAGATACGCTCTTTCCACACCAAGTTTACTCTCAACCCTGGTCCTGCCCGCCCAGTGGGCGGTCTTCAGGTGGGGGGTAATGTAATATATTCATCCTCACCTTGCGACATTGCCTTGCCAATAAGTACGGTAGTGCCGTACAGCGGCTGTGCATCAATATTTCTGACCCCTGCAGCATGTTGATGGACGCCGGCCACTACGGATCTACACCAATGTCAATCCGCAGTGGCCAAGGCCAGTAAGGTATTGTCATGCATGACAAAGGGCATTCATTCTCGGGACGAGAATATCATTTTGCCTCTTTAGAAATCACTGGTAAGACCACGTATTGAATATGCTGTGCAATTTTGGGCACCAGTTCTGAAGAAGGATATTATGGCACTAGAAAATTAATAAAAGGACTGGAACATATCAGCTATGAAGAAAGGTTAACAAATTTAAACCTATTTAGTTTAGAATAACGTCGCCTGAGAGGGGATATGATAACATTATACAAATATATTCGGGGCCAATACAAACCATTGTGTGGAAATCTATTCACAAACCGGACTTTACATAGGACACAAGGTCATGCGTTTAGACTGGAAGAAAGAAGATTTTGTCTAAGGCAAAGGAAAGTTTTTTTTTACTGTAAAAACAATAAGGATGTGGAATTCTCTGCCTGAAGAAGTGGTTTTATCAGAGTCCATACAGATGTTAAAACAGCTACTAGATGCATACTTGCAAAAACAGAATTTTCAAGGATATAGTCTTTCAATGTAGGGTAATAACTGCTTGATCCAAGTTTAAGTCTGACTGCCATTCTGGGGTCAAGAAGGAATTTTTTTCCCTAGCTTGTTGCAAAATTGGAAGTGCTTCAAACTGGGTTTTTTGCCTTCTTTTGGATCAACAACAAAAACATATGTGAGGAAGGCTGAACTTGATGGACGCAACTCTCTTTTCAGCTATGTAACCAATTTGTAGCCCCACGTCCGCCCACGGCTTGAAGACGTCGACATGCGCGTGACGTCACGCAAACGACGCACATGCACCTTCTAGGGACAAAGGATGGTTACGGCCAAGAGGGGTATTTAAACTCATCTATTTCTTCAGCTCATTGCCCTGTCGTGGTTTCCGAGAGTGTATTTCTGAGCGTTTATTTCTGGTTATTGATTTTGGCTTCGTTTGACTTCCCTGTATCCTGGTATTCTTGACTTTTGGCTTTCCCTCATTGTTGTGTCTCATTCTGTGTCCCCGACCTTGGCAAGTATTCTGACTACGTTGGTACGTTGAGTCCGGCCATTCTAAGGCCCGGTAAGACATTACCTGTTAGTCCTAGGTGTGATACAGTTCTATGTGCTGAATCAACTTGTTATCCTGACAGAGATATGCAAATGATTGCTGCAAAAAACTTGCAGAAAACTTGTGATTGGATGGCTCGAGACAAGGTGCTACAGCAGTTAAAGAAAAGAAATGTAAATAAAGCACCGGGGCCGGATGGTATGCACCCATGAGTAATTAAGGAGCTAAGTGGGGAAATAAGTGAACCTCTGTATTTAATTTTTCAAGGTTCTTTTGTTTCAGGTATTGTACTGGAGGATTGGAGGAAGGCAGATGTCATTCCTATTTTTAAAAATAATTCAAAATCCTTGCCTTTGCCTGTAAATTAATACAATGTGAGCAGGATATTGCTTTGCTGCAGAGGGATTTGGATAGATTGGGGGACTGGGCACTAAAGTGGCAGATTAAATTTAACGTAGAGAAATGCAAAGTTATGCACTTTGGGGTCAAGAATGCACAAGCAACTTACACCCTAAATGGTAGTGAATTAGGGATAACCACACACGAGAAGGATTTGGGAATTGTTATAGACAACAAATTAGGCAGCAATATGCAATGTCAAGGCCAGTAAGGTTTTGTCATGTATAAATAGGGGCATAAATTCTCGGGATGAAAATATAATTTTGCCTCTTTATAAATTGCTGGTAAGACCATACCTTGAATATGCTGTGCAATTTTGGGCACCTGTTCTAAAGAAGGATATCATGGCACTAGAATAAGTGCAGAGACGAGCTACAAAATTGATAGAAGGAATTGAGCATTTTAGTTACGATGAAAGGTTAAAAAATTTAAACCTCTTTAGTTTGGAAAATCGGCACCTGAGAGGGGATATGATAACATTATACAAATATACGGGGCCAGTACAAACCATTATCTGGAAATCTATTAATAAACAGGGCTATAAATAGGACACGATGTCACGCATTTAGGCTGGAAGAAAGGAGATTTCATCTAAGGCAAAGAAAAGTTTTTTTTTTACAGTAAGAGCAAGAAGGATATGGAAATTTCTGCCTGAAGAGGTGGTTTTATCAGCGTCCATACAGATGTTTAAATTGCAATTGGATACATACTTGCAAAAACATAACATACAGGGATATAATTTCTAATTAGTGGGGAAATAGCGGCTTGATCCAAGGAGACATCTGACTGCTATTTTGGGTTAAGAAGGATTTGTTTTGTAGTTTGTTGCAAAATTGGAAGCGCTTCAGACTAGCTTTTATTGCCTTCTTTTGGATCAACAGCAAAAACATATGTGAGGAAGGCTGAACTTGATGGGCGCAACTCTCTTCAGCTATGTAAGGATATGAATGATTATTATTATATGATCATTATTATATGATTGATTATGTAGAATAAAGCACTATATGAATGATTATTATTATTATTATTATCATCATATGATTATGTAGAATAAAGCATTATTATATGAATGATTATTATTATACAAATGATTATGTAGAAAAAGCATTGCGGCACACAATGGGCATCTTTGCGACCCGGCGAGCCGCGAGTAAATGCTTAGTGTTCCAAGCAGAGTAGGCACCTGCTTTCTCCACATTGCAGGTGCCTACTCTGCTAAAAGTTACCCGGCCGGGGAGGAGAAGAAGGTTGATGCAGCGAGGGAGCTCAGCCTACCTGCTCTTCACTGCTCCCTCGCGCATGCCGTCTGTAGTGATGCTGGGCGCCGGAATAGGACATCATATTCCGGCACCCGGCATCACTAAACTGCCCACGAGGAAGCAGCGAGGAGCAGGAAGGCTGAGCTCCAGATAGAAGAGCCCAACTGGACCCCATGGATAAATACAATAATGTGAGTGTGTGCAAGAATGTGTAAAGTGTGTGTGAGAGTCTGTCAGAGTGTGTGTGTCAGTGAGTGTGGGTCTGTCAGTGAATGTGTGTGTGTGTCGGTCAGTGTAGCGATGGCCGCGACTGGACAGTAGAGGACCTGGAGGTGCATAGAGGCACGCAACGCCACGTCACATTCTGACGTAACGTCCACGTGCTCCTCCTTCACAGGGTTTCAAGAAGTAGCGTGAGGATCCGCTTTGGTGCGGGGTGCGGACGGCGCCATTTTGGGTATACCAGAGGCCAGAGTCCAGAGTCGCATGCTGGCAGTGGAACTTGGATTAAGTATAGAGTGGGGGACTGGGATATTTAGTAGAGGGGGGTGTTTTTTTTTTTTTTATACTGTACTTTTCAAAATAAACCTACGTTTCTTTGAAAATGTAAGGATTGGGTTTTTTTTTTGCACCCCACATAAACAATATTTGGCCTGTGCTAGACTTTAAGTTTGACATGCTTGATGTAGAATAAAGCATTATTATATTGTGTAAAACATGACTAAGACTTGATGCTGAAGGGTTTTTTGATCCATATATCTCACACTGTGAAGCCTATGGTTATGTATTTTGAGACTGTATAAACATTTACATAGTATCATATAATTACTCAGGACAAACTGCCCGATGTCAGAGTTTTCTTACTGTCGACTAATGGAGGACTAACCCGAGCTCTGTTGTCCTAGAACATAATTTGTAAAGTAATTTCGGAATGTGGCTGTATTTGCTTTATTTCCCACTTACCACCAATCCCTGTAAAATTCACGGTCTCCAAAACGCATTAACTCAGCCAAAAAGTTCATGGAGGAATGGAAAAACCAGTAGAAGAAAATCAGCCAGATTAGGTGGTTGGGGACCTGTAAATTAGAGGCAGGAAGAGGGAGCATTAGGAGAATTTAGAGACAGACTCATCAGAATGTGAAGAGGGAAGAGACAGACTCATCAGAATGTAAAGAGGGAAGAGACAGACTCATCAGAATGTAAAGAGGGAAGAGGCAGACTCATCAGAATGTAAAGAGGGAAGAGACAGACTCATCAGAATGTAAAGAGGGAAGAGACAGACTCATCAGAATGTAAAGAGGGAAGAGACAGACTCATCAGAATGTAAAGAGGGAAGAGGCAGACTCGTCAGAATGTAAAGAGGGAAGAGACAGACTCATCAGAATGTAAAGAGGGAAGAGGCAGACTCGTCAGAATGTAAAGAGGGAAGAGACAGACTCATCAGAATGTAAAGAGGGAAGAGACAGACTCATCAGAATGTAAAGAGGGAAGAGACAGACTCATCAGAATGTAAAGAGGGAAGAGACAGACTCATCAGAATGTAAAGAGGGAAGAGACAGACTCATCAGAATGTAAAGAGGGAAGAGGCAGACTCATCAGAATGTAAAGAGGGAAGAGGCAGACTCATCAGAATGTAAAGAGGGAAGAGACAGACTCATCAGAAGGTAAAGAGGGAAGAGACAGACTCATCAGAATGTAAAGAGGGAAGAGACAGACTCATCAGAATGTAAAGAGGGAAGAGACAGACTCATCAGAATGTAAAGAGGGAAGAGACAGACTCATCAGAATGTAAAGAGGGAAGAGACAGACTCATCAGAATGTAAAGAGGGAAGAGACAGACTCATCAGAATGTAAAGAGGGAAGAGACAGACTCATCAGAATGTAAAGAGGGAAGAGACAGACTCATCAGAATGTAAAGAGGGAAGAGACAGACTCGTCAGAATGTAAAGAGGGAAGAGACAGACTCATCAGAAGGTAAAGAGGGAAGAGACAGACTCATCAGAAGGTAAAGAGGGAAGAGGCAGACTCATCAGAATGTAAAGAGGGAAGAGACAGACTCATCAGAAGGTAAAGAGGGAAGAGACAGACTCGTCAGAAGGTAAAGAGGGAAGAGACAGACTCATCAGAAGGTAAAGAGGGAAGAGGCAGACTCATCAGAATGTAAAGAGGGAAGAGACAGACTCATCAGAATGTAAAGAGGGAAGAGACAGACTCATCAGAATGTAAAGAGGGAAGAGGCAGACTCGTCAGAATGTAAAGAGGGAAGAGACAGACTCATCAGAAGGTAAAGAGGGAAGAGACAGACTCATCAGAATGTAAAGAGGGAAGAGGCAGACTCGTCAGAATGTAAAGAGGGAAGAGACAGACTCATCAGAATGTAAAGAGGGAAGAGGCAGACTCGTCAGAATGTAAAGAGGGAAGAGACAGACTCATCAGAATGTAAAGAGGGAAGAGACAGACTCATCAGAATGTAAAGAGGGAAGAGACAGACTCATCAGAATGTAAAGAGGGAAGAGACAGACTCATCAGAATGTAAAGAGGGAAGAGGCAGACTCATCAGAATGTAAAGAGGGAAGAGGCAGACTCATCAGAATGTAAAGAGGGAAGAGACAGACTCATCAGAAGGTAAAGAGGGAAGAGACAGACTCATCAGAATGTAAAGAGGGAAGAGACAGACTCATCAGAATGTAAAGAGGGAAGAGACAGACTCATCAGAATGTAAAGAGGGAAGAGACAGACTCATCAGAATGTAAAGAGGGAAGAGACAGACTCATCAGAATGTAAAGAGGGAAGAGACAGACTCATCAGAATGTAAAGAGGGAAGAGACAGACTCATCAGAATGTAAAGAGGGAAGAGACAGACTCATCAGAATGTAAAGAGGGAAGAGACAGACTCGTCAGAATGTAAAGAGGGAAGAGACAGACTCATCAGAAGGTAAAGAGGGAAGAGACAGACTCATCAGAAGGTAAAGAGGGAAGAGGCAGACTCATCAGAATGTAAAGAGGGAAGAGACAGACTCATCAGAAGGTAAAGAGGGAAGAGACAGACTCGTCAGAAGGTAAAGAGGGAAGAGACAGACTCATCAGAAGGTAAAGAGGGAAGAGGCAGACTCATCAGAATGTAAAGAGGGAAGAGACAGACTCATCAGAATGTAAAGAGGGAAGAGACAGACTCATCAGAATGTAAAGAGGGAAGAGGCAGACTCATCAGAATGTAAAGAGGGAAGAGACAGACTCATCAGAATGTAAAGAGGGAAGAGACAGACTCATCAGAATGTAAAGAGGGAAGAGACAGACTCATCAGAATGTAAAGAGGGAAGAGACAGACTCATCAGAATGTAAAGAGGGAAGAGGTAGACTCATCAGAATGTAAAGAGGGAAGAGACAGACTCATCAGAATGTAAAGAGGGAAGAGACAGACTCATCAGAAGGTAAAGAGGGAAGAGACAGACTCATCAGAATGTAAAGAGGGAAGAGACAGACTCGTCAGAATGTAAAGAGGGAAGAGGCAGACTCGTCAGAATGTAAAGAGGGAAGAGACAGACTCATCAGAATGTAAAGAGGGAAGAGACAGACTCGTCAGAATGTAAAGAGGGAAGAGGCAGACTCGTCAGAATGTAAAGAGGGAAGAGACAGACTCATCAGAATGTAAAGAGGGAAGAGACAGACTCATCAGAATGTAAAGAGGGAAGAGGCAGACTCATCAGAATGTAAAGAGGGAAGAGACAGACTCATCAGAAGGTAAAGAGGGAAGAGACAGACTCATCAGAATGTAAAGAGGGAAGAGACAGACTCATCAGAATGTAAAGAGGGAAGAGACAGACTCATCAGAATGTAAAGAGGGAAGAGACAGACTCATCAGAATGTAAAGAGGGAAGAGACAGACTCATCAGAATGTAAAGAGGGAAGAGACAGACTCATCAGAATGTAAAGAGGGAAGAGACAGACTCATCAGAATGTAAAGAGGGAAGAGACAGACTCATCAGAATGTAAAGAGGGAAGAGACAGACTCATCAGAATGTAAAGAGGGAAGAGACAGACTCATCAGAAGGTAAAGAGGGAAGAGACAGACTCATCAGAATGTAAAGAGGGAAGAGACAGACTCATCAGAATGTAAAGAGGGAAGAGACAGACTCATCAGAATGTAAAGAGGGAAGAGACAGACTCATCAGAAGGTAAAGAGGGAAGAGGCAGACTCATCAGAATGTAAAGAGGGAAGAGACAGACTCATCAGAAGGTAAAGAGGGAAGAGGCAGACTCATCAGAATGTAAAGAGGGAAGAGACAGACTCATCAGAATGTAAAGAGGGAAGAGACAGACTCATCAGAATGTAAAGAGGGAAGAGGCAGACTCATCAGAAGGTAAAGAGGGAAGAGGCAGACTCATCAGAAGGTAAAGAGGGAAGAGGCAGACTCATCAGAATGTAAAGAGGGAAGAGACAGACTCATCAGAATGTAAAGAGGGAAGAGACAGACTCATCAGAATGTAAAGAGGGAAGAGACAGACTCGTCAGAAGGTAAAGAGGGAAGAGACAGACTCATCAGAAGGTAAAGAGGGAAGAGGCAGACTCATCAGAATGTAAAGAGGGAAGAGACAGACTCATCAGAATGTAAAGAGGGAAGAGACAGACTCATCAGAAGGTAAAGAGGGAAGAGGCAGACTCATCAGAATGTAAAGAGGGAAGAGACAGACTCATCAGAATGTAAAGAGGGAAGAGACAGACTCATCAGAAGGTAAAGAGGGAAGAGGCAGACTCATCAGAATGTAAAGAGGGAAGAGACAGACTCATCAGAAGGTAAAGAGGGAAGAGGCAGACTCATCAGAAGGTAAAGAGGGAAGAGGCAGACTCATCAGAATGTAAAGAGGGAAGAGACAGACTCATCAGAAGGTAAAGAGGGAAGAGGCAGACTCATCAGAATGTAAAGAGGGAAGAGACAGACTCATCAGAATGTAAAGAGGGAAGAGACAGACTCATCAGAAGGTAAAGAGGGAAGAGGCAGACTCATCAGAATGTAAAGAGGGAAGAGACAGACTCATCAGAAGGTAAAGAGGGAAGAGACAGACTCATCAGAAGGTAAAGAGGGAAGAGACAGACTCATCAGAATGTAAAGAGGGAAGAGACAGACTCATCAGAAGGTAAAGAGGGAAGAGACAGACTCATCAGAATGTAAAGAGGGAAGAGACAGACTCGTCAGAATGTAAAGAGGGAAGAGGCAGACTCATCAGAATGTAAAGAGGGAAGAGACAGACTCATCAGAAGGTAAAGAGGGAAGAGACAGACTCGTCAGAATGTAAAGAGGGAAGAGGCAGACTCGTCAGAAGGTAAAGAGGGAAGAGACAGACTCATCAGAAGGTAAAGAGGGAAGAGGCAGACTCATCAGAATGTAAAGAGGGAAGAGACAGACTCATCAGAATGTAAAGAGGGAAGAGACAGACTCGTCAGAATGTAAAGAGGGAAGAGACAGACTCATCAGAATGTAAAGAGGGAAGAGACAGACTCATCAGAATGTAAAGAGGGAAGAGACAGACTCGTCAGAAGGTAAAGAGGGAAGAGACAGACTCATCAGAAGGTAAAGAGGGAAGAGACAGACTCATCAGAATGTAAAGAGGGAAGAGACAGACTCATCAGAATGTAAAGAGGGAAGAGACAGACTCATCAGAATGTAAAGAGGGAAGAGGCAGACTCATCAGAAGGTAAAGAGGGAAGAGACAGACTCATCAGAATGTAAAGAGGGAAGAGGCAGACTCATCAGAAGGTAAAGAGGGAAGAGGCAGACTCATCAGAATGTAAAGAGGGAAGAGGCAGACTCGTCAGAAGGTAAAGAGGGAAGAGACAGACTCATCAGAAGGTAAAGAGGGAAGAGACAGACTCATCAGAAGGTAAAGAGGGAAGAGGCAGACTCATCAGAATGTAAAGATGGAAGAGACAGACTCATCAGAATGTAAAGAGGGAAGAGACAGACTCATCAGAATGTAAAGAGGGAAGAGACAGACTCATCAGAATGTAAAGAGGGAAGAGGCAGACTCATCAGAATGTAAAGAGGGAAGAGACAGACTCATCAGAAGGTAAAGAGGGAAGAGGCAGACTCATCAGAATGTAAAGAGGGAAGAGACAGACTCATCAGAATGTAAAGAGGGAAGAGACAGACTCATCAGAATGTAAAGAGGGAAGAGACAGACTCATCAGAAGGTAAAGAGGGAAGAGGCAGACTCGTCAGAATGTAAAGAGGGAAGAGACAGACTCATCAGAATGTAAAGAGGGAAGAGACAGACTCGTCAGAAGGTAAAGAGGGAAGAGACAGACTCATCAGAAGGTAAAGAGGGAAGAGACAGACTCATCAGAATGTAAAGAGGGAAGAGGCAGACTCATCAGAATGTAAAGAGGGAAGAGGCAGACTCGTCAGAATGTAAAGAGGGAAGAGGCAGACTCATCAGAAGGTAAAGAGGGAAGAGGCAGACTCATCAGAATGTAAAGAGGGAAGAGGCAGACTCGTCAGAATGTAAAGAGGGAAGAGGCAGACTCATCAGAATGTAAAGAGGGAAGAGGCAGACTCATCAGAAGGTAAAGAGGGAAGAGACAGACTCATCAGAATGTAAAGAGGGAAGAGACAGACTCATCAGAATGTAAAGAGGGAAGAGACAGACTCATCAGAAGGTAAAGAGGGAAGAGGCAGACTCGTCAGAATGTAAAGAGGGAAGAGACAGACTCATCAGAATGTAAAGAGGGAAGAGACAGACTCATCAGAATGTAAAGAGGGAAGAGGCAGACTCGTCAGAATGTAAAGAGGGAAGAGACAGACTCGTCAGAATGTAAAGAGGGAAGAGACAGACTCATCAGAAGGTAAAGAGGGAAGAGACAGACTCATCAGAAGGTAAAGAGGGAAGAGGCAGACTCATCAGAATGTAAAGAGGGAAGAGACAGACTCATCAGAATGTAAAGAGGGAAGAGACAGACTAGTCAGAATGTAAAGAGGGAAGAGACAGACTCATCAGAAGGTAAAGAGGGAAGAGGCAGACTCGTCAGAATGTAAAGAGGGAAGAGACAGACTCATCAGAATGTAAAGAGGGAAGAGACAGACTCATCAGAAGGTAAAGAGGGAAGAGGCAGACTCGTCAGAATGTAAAGAGGGAAGAGACAGACTCGTCAGAATGTAAAGAGGGAAGAGACAGACTCATCAGAAGGTAAAGAGGGAAGAGACAGACTCATCAGAAGGTAAAGAGGGAAGAGGCAGACTCATCAGAATGTAAAGAGGGAAGAGACAGACTCATCAGAATGTAAAGAGGGAAGAGACAGACTAGTCAGAATGTAAAGAGGGAAGAGGCAGACTCATCAGAAGGTAAAGAGGGAAGAGACAGACTCATCAGAATGTAAAGAGGGAAGAGGCAGACTCGTCAGAATGTAAAGAGGGAAGAGGCAGACTCATCAGAAGGTAAAGAGGGAAGAGACAGACTCATCAGAATGTAAAGAGGGAAGAGACAGACTCATCAGAAGGTAAAGAGGGAAGAGACAGACTCATCAGAAGGTAAAGAGGGAAGAGGCAGACTCGTCAGAAGGTAAAGAGGGAAGAGGCAGACTAGTCAGAAGGTAAAGAGGGAAGAGGCAGACTCGTCAGAATGTAAAGAGGGAAGAGGCAGACTCATCAGAATGTAAAGAGGGAAGAGGCAGACTCGTCAGAATGTAAAGAGGGAAGAGGCAGACTCATCAGAATGTAAAGAGGGAAGAGGCAGACTCATCAGAATGTAAAGAGGGAAGAGACAGACTCGTCAGAATGTAAAGAGGGAAGAGGCAGACTCGTCAGAATGTAAAGAGGGAAGAGACAGACTCATCAGAAGGTAAAGAGGGAAGAGACAGACTCATCAGAAGGTAAAGAGGGAAGAGACAGACTCATCAGAATGTAAAGAGGGAAGAGACAGACTCATCAGAATGTAAAGAGGGAAGAGACAGACTCATCAGAATGTAAAGAGGGAAGAGACAGACTCGTCAGAATGTAAAGAGGGAAGAGGCAGACTCGTCAGAATGTAAAGAGGGAAGAGACAGACTCATCAGAATGTAAAGAGGGAAGAGGCAGACTCATCAGAAGGTAAAGAGGGAAGAGACAGACTCATCAGAATGTAAAGAGGGAAGAGGCAGACTCGTCAGAATGTAAAGAGGGAAGAGACAGACTCGTCAGAATGTAAAGAGGGAAGAGACAGACTCGTCAGAATGTAAAGAGGGAAGAGACAGACTCATCAGAATGTAAAGAGGGAAGAGACAGACTTATTAGAAGGTGAAGAGGGAAGAGACAGACTTATTAGAAGGTGAAGAGACAGACTTATTAGAAGGTGAAGAGGGAAGAGACAGACTTATTAGAAGGTGAAGAGGGAAGAGACAGACTTATTAGAAGGTGAAGAGAGACTTATTAGAAGGTGAAGAGGGAAGAGACAGACTCATCAGAATGTAAAGAGGGAAGAGACAGACTCATCAGAATGTAAAGAGGGAAGAGACAGACTCATCAGAATGTAAAGAGGGAAGAGACAGACTTATTAGAAGGTGAAGAGGGAAGAGACAGACTTATTAGAAGGTGAAGAGGGAAGAGACAGACTTATTAGAAGGTGAAGAGGGAAGAGACAGACTTATTAGAAGGTGAAGAGGGAAGAGACAGACTTATTAGAAGGTGAAGAGACAGACTTATTAGAAGGTGAAGAGGGAAGAGACAGACTTATTAGAAGGTGAAGAGGGAAGAGACAGACTTATTAGAAGGTGAAGAGAGACTTATTAGAAGGTGAAGAGGGAAGAGACAGACTTATTAGAAGGTGAAGAGGGAAGAGACAGACTTATTAGAAGGTGAAGAGAGACTTATTAGAAGGTGAAGAGGGAAGAGACAGACTTATTAGAAGGTGAAGAGGGAAGAGACAGACTTATTAGAAGGTGAAGAGGGAAGAGACAGACTTATTAGAAGGTGAAGAGGGAAGAGACAGACTTATTAGAAGGTGAAGAGGGAAGAGACAGACTTATTAGAAGGTGAAGAGACCGACTCATCGGAGGGCAGAGGCCGACTCATCGGAGGGCAGAGGCCGACTCATCGGAGGGCAGAGGCCGACTCATCGGAGGGCAGAGGCCGACTCATCGGAGGGCAGAGGCCGACTCATCGGAGGGCAGAGGCCGACTCATCGGAGGGCAGAGGCCGACTCATCGGAGGGCAGAGGCCGGAGGGAGAATAGGGCATAAATACACTAATCGGAAGGTGAACAGTGTAGAAGAATTTATTGAAAGGGAGGTAAATAGTTAGAGAAAGGATCATCAGAGAGTGAGAAAGGGATCAAGGCAGACGAAGAGACACAGACTCATTAAGGTGTGTGTGTGGGGGCGGAAGGTAGACTGATGTTGCTGTGTTTAGAAGTTTCTGTGCAGGTATTTAATGGATACTGGTGCCAAGGGGGTGGGTTGCCGTGCATGGGAAAGGGCCCCAAAGTAGCAGCAGTTAAATCTGCACATGGGCAGTAGAGTAACATCCACAAAGCTGTGGTCAAGGTGGAGTTACTATCGAATAATGTTTTTTAACTAACTCGATCTCTTTATGACAAATAATAAATACAACGATGTGGATTCTGGGAAAGGACGGTTTTCAGTAAACAGTGCTAGAGCCAAGCGAACATATCACCTGACCCTTCCCGCATGATCCAGTAAAATGGTGCTTACGGCTAATTTCAGGAGACGCTCAATGATTCTGGAGTAATCCATGTCCTGACAAAGAGGAAACGTTGAATTGTGAGATAGCTACGTGACTGCGCATGTATTTACATTCAAATCACAGACACATCCTCACTGCAAATCACTGCATTCCCACAGACAGCAGGAATTTCACACCAGTCACACTGCATTCCCACAGACAGCAGGAATTTGACACCAGTCACACTGCATTCCCACAGACAGCAGGAATTTCACACCAGTCACACTGCATTCCCACAGACAGCAGGAATTTCACACCAGTCACACTGCATTCCCACAGACAGCAGGAATTTCACACCAGTCACACTGCATTCCCACAGACAGCAGGAATTTCACACCAGTCACACTGCATTCATACAGACAGCAGGAATTTCCCACCAGTCACACTGCATTCCCACAGACAGCAGGAATTTGACACCAGTCACACTGCATTCCCACAGACAGCAGGAATTTGACACCAGTCACACTGCATTCCCACAGACAGCAGGAATTTGACACCAGTCACACTGCATTCCCACAGACAGCAGGAATTTCACACCAGTCACACTGCATTCCCACAGACAGCAGGAATTTCACACCAGTCACACTGCATTCCCACAGACAGCAGGAATTTGACACCAGTCACACTGCATTCCCACAGACAGCAGGAATTTGACACCAGTCACACTGCATTCCCACAGACAGCAGGAATTTGACACCAGTCACACTGCATTCCCACAGACAGCAGGAATTTGACACCAGTCACACTGCATTCCCACAGACAGCAGGAATTTGACACCAGTCACACTGCATTCCCACAGACAGCAGGAATTTCACACCGGTCACACTGCATTCCCACAGACAGCAGGAATTTCACACCAGTCACACTGCATTCCCACAGACAGCAGGAATTTCATACCAGTCACACTGCATTCCCACAGACAGCAGGAATTTCACACCAGTCACACTGCATTCATACAGACAGCAGGAATTTCACACCAGTCACACTGCATTCCCACAGACAGCAGGAATTTCACACCAGTCACACTGCATTCATACAGACAGCAGGAATTTCACACCAGTCACACTGCATTCCCACAGACAGCAGGAATTTCACACCAGTCACACTGCATTCCCACAGACAGCAGGAATTTCACACCAGTCACACTGCATTCCCACAGACAGCAGGAATTTCACACCAGTCACACTGCATTCCCACAGACAGCAGGAATTTCACACGTCACACTGCATTCATACAGACAGCAGGAATTTCACACCAGTCACACTGCATTCCCACAGACAGCAGGAATTTCACACCAGTCACACTGCATTCATTGGAGAGACCGTCACACTACATTCATTGGAAGGAGCTGAACTGAGAGACAGTCACACTGCATTCACTGGAAGGGAGCTGAACTGAGAGACAGTCACACTGCATTCATTGGAAGGAGCTGAACTGAGAGACAGTCACACTGCATTTATTGGAAGGGAGCTGAACTGAGAGACAGTCACACTGCATTCACTAGAAGGGAGCTGAACTGAGACAGTCACACTGCATTTATTGGAAGGGAGCTGAACTGAGACAGTCACACTGCATTCATTGGAAGGGGCTGAACTGAGAGACAGTCACACTACATTCATTGGAAGGGAGCTGAACTGAGAGACAGTCACACTGCATTCATTGGAAGGGGCTGAACTGAGAGACAGTCACACTGCATTTATTGGAAGGATCTGAACTGAGAGACAGTCACACTGCATTTATTGGAAGGATCTGAACTGAGAGACAGTCACACTGCATTTATTGGAAGGAGCTGAACTGAGAGACAGTCACACTGCATTTATTGGAAGGAGCTGAACTGAGAGACAGTCACACTGCATTCATTGGAAGGGGCTGAACTGAGAGACAGTCACACTGCATTCATTGGAAGGGAGCTGAACTGAGAGACAGTCACACTGCATTCATTGGAAGGGAGCTGAACTGAGAGACAGTCACACTGCATTCATTGGAAGGAGCTGAACTGAGAGACAGTCACACTGCATTTATTGGAAGGATCTGAACTGAGAGACAGTCACACTGCATTCACTAGAAGGGAGCTGAACTGAGAGACACGTATTCCACTTCTATACACACTGCATGTTCTGCTCTTACCCGGAAGGGCTTCATGGAGTTCTGTATCGCTGGAACCAGCCACTGAAACAGACAGACAGGGTTTCTACACATAGAAAGGACCGGAGGATATGGATAGTGCCAGATACAAATCACTGGTACAGCAAAAACTTTTCCTGAGACACTCAGAGCGTCAGGGAATGGAGGTCAGTGTGTAAGTACAGAGAATGGAATAAAGGTCAGTGTGGGGGAATGGTGGTCAGTGTGTGAGCAAAGTGTGGGGGAATGGAGGTCAGTGTGAGAGTAAAGTGTGGGGGAATGGAGGTCAGTGTGAGAGTAAAGTGTGGGGGAATGGAGGTCAGTGTGTGAGTAAAGTGTGGGGGAATGGAGGTCAGTGTGAGAGTAAAGTGTGGGGGAATGGAGGTCAGTGTGTGAGCAAAGTGTGGGGGAATGGAGGTCAGTGTGTGAGTAAAGTGTGGGGGAATGGAGGTCAGTGTGTGAGTAAAGTGTGGGGGAATGGAGGTCAGTGTGAGAGTAAAGTGTGGGGGAATGGAGGTCAGTGTGTGAGCAAAGTGTGGGGGAATGGAGGTCAGTGTGTGAGTAAAGTGTGGGGGAATGGAGGTCAGTGTGAGAGTAAAGTGTGGGGGAATGGTGGTCAGTGTGTGAGCAAAGTGTGGGGGAATGGAGGTCAGTGTGTGAGTAAAGTGTGGGGGAATGGAGGTCAGTGTGAGAGTAAAGTGTGGGGGAATGGAGGTCAGTGTGTGAGCAAAGTGTGGGGGAATGGAGGTCAGTGTGTGAGTAAAGTGTGGGGGAATGGAGGTCAGTGTGTGAGTAAAGTGTGGGGGAATGGAGGTCAGTGTGAGAGTAAAGTGTGGGGGAATGGTGGTCAGTGTGTGAGCAAAGTGTGGGGGAATGGAGGTCAGTGTGTGAGTAAAGTGTGGGGGAATGGAGGTCAGTGTGAGAGTAAAGTGTGGGGGAATGGAGGTCAGTGTGAGAGTAAAGTGTGGGGGACTGGAGGTCAGTGTGTGAGTAAAGTGTGGGGGAATGGAGGTCAGTGTGAGAGTAAAGTGTGGGGGAATGAAGGTCAGTGTGAGAGTAAAGTGTGGGGGAATGGAGGTCAGTGTGTGAGTAAAGTGTGGGGGAATGGAGGTCAGTGTGTGAGTAAAGTGTGGGGGAATGGAGGTCAGTGTGTGAGTAAAGTGTGGGGGAATGGAGGTCAGTGTGTGAGTAAAGTGTGGGGGACTGGAGGTCAGTGTGTGAGTAAAGTGTGGGGGACTGGAGGTCAGTGTGTGAGTAAAGTGTGGGGGGTGAAGGTCAGTGTGAGAGTAAAGTGTGGGGGAATGGAGGTCAGTGTGAGAGTAAAGTGTGGGGGAATGGAGGTCAGTGTGAGAGTAAAGTGTGGGGGAATGGAGGTCAGTGTGAGAGTAAAGTGTGGGGGAATGGAGGTCAGTGTGTGAGTAAAGTGTGGGGGAATGGAGGTCAGTGTGTGAGTAAAGTGTGGGGGAATGAAGGTCAGTGTGAGAGTAAAGTGTGGGGGAATGGAGGTCAGTGTGTGAGCAAAGTGTGGGGGAATGAAGGTCAGTGTGTGAGTAAAGTGTGGGGGAATGGAGGTCAGTGTGTGAGTAAAGTGTGGGGGAATGGAGGTCAGTGTGTGAGTAAAGTGTGGGGGACTGGAGGTCAGTGTGTGAGTAAAGTGTGGGGGGTGAAGGTCAGTGTGAGAGTAAAGTGTGGGGGAATGGAGGTCAGTGTGTGAGTAAAGTGTGGGGGAATGGAGGTCAGTGTGAGAGTAAAGTGTGGGGGAATGGAGGTCAGTGTGAGAGTAAAGTGTGGGGGAATGGAGGTCAGTGTGTGAGTAAAGTGTGGGGGAATGGAGGTCAGTGTGTGAGTAAAGTGTGGGGGAATGAAGGTCAGTGTGAGAGTAAAGTGTGGGGGAATGGAGGTCAGTGTGTGAGCAAAGTGTGGGGGAATGGAGGTCAGTGTGAGAGTAAAGTGTGGGGGAATGGAGGTCAGTGTGAGAGTAAAGTGTGGGGGAATGAAGGTCAGTGTGAGAGTAAAGTGTGGGGGACTGGAGGTCAGTGTGAGAGTAAAGTGTGGGGGACTGGAGGTCAGTGTGAGAGTAAAGTGTGGGGGAATGGAGGTCAGTGTGAGAGTAAAGTGTGGGGGAATGGAGGTCAGTGTGTGAGTAAAGTGTGGGGGAATGGAGGTCAGTGTGAGAGTAAAGTGTGGGGGACTGGAGGTCAGTGTGAGAGTAAAGTGTGGGGGACTGGAGGTCAGTGTGAGAGTAAAGTGTGGGGGAATGGAGGTCAGTGTGTGAGTAAAGTGTGGGGGAATGGAGGTCAGTGTGAGAGTAAAGTGTGGGGGAATGGAGGTAAGTGTGAGAGTAATGTGTGGGGGAATGGAGGTCAGTGTGTGAGTAAAGTGTGGGGGAATGGAGGTCAGTGTGTGAGTAAAGTGTGGGGGACTGGAGGTCAGTGTGAGAGTAAAGTGTGGGGGAATGGAGGTCAGTGTGTGAGTAAAGTGTGGGGGAATGGAGGTCAGTGTGAGAGTAAAGTGTGGGGTAATGGAGGTAAGTGTGAGAGTAATGTGTGGGGGAATGGAGGTCAGTGTGTGAGTAAAGTGTGGGGGACTGGAGGTCAGTGTGAGAGTAAAGTGTGGGGGAATGGAGGTCAGTGTGTGAGTAAAGTGTGGGGGACTGGAGGTCAGTGTGAGAGTAAAGTGTGGGGGAATGGAGGTCAGTGTGTGAGTAAAGTGTGGGGGAATGGAGGTCAGTGTGTGAGTAAAGTGTGGGGGAATGGAGGTCAGTGTGTGAGTAAAGTGTGGGGGAATGGAGGTCAGTGTGTGAGTAAAGTGTGGGGGAATGGAGGTCAGTGTGTGAGTAAAGTGTGGGGGAATGGAGGTCAGTGTGAGCGGGAATGGAGGTCAGGATAGAGGCAAAGTATTGTGGGATGGAAGTCAAATCTAAGGTGGGAAAAAATAGGTATTGGAATCTCACCTGCTGGATTAAGCCGACAAGTAACTGCATGAGAAATAACTGAAAAATAGATAAATTGATAGAAATTACAACAGAAACAAGCAGAATATGTCACAGTGCATTAGGAGGACGTCAGTATCAGTATAATTTAGGTATAGATAATGTAGTGTTGGTGTGTGGTGTCAGTCTAGCTGTATAATGAAGGTATAGATAATGTAGTGTTGGTGTGTGGTGTCAGTCCAGCTGTATAATGAAGGTATAGAAGGTGTGTGGTGTCAGTCCAGCTGTATAATGAATGTATAGATAATGTAGTGTTGGTGTGTGGTATCAGTCTAGCTGTATAATGAATGTATAGATAATGTAGTGTTGGTGTGTGGTGTCAGTCTAGCTGTATAATGAAGGTATAGATAATGTAGTGTTGGTGTGTGGTATCAGTCTAGCTGTATAATGAAGGTATAGATAATGTAGTGTTGGTGTGTGGTGTCAGTCCAGCTGTATAATGAATGTATAGATAATGTAGTGTTGGTGTGTGGTATCAGTCTAGCTGTATAATGAATGTATAGATAATGTAGTGTTGGTGTGTGGTGTCAGTCTAGCTGTATAATGAAGGTATAGATAATGTAGTGTTGGTGTGTGGTATCAGTCTAGCTGTATAATGAAGGTATAGATAATGTAGTGTTGGTGTGTGGTGTCAGTCCAGCTGTATAATGAAGGTATAGATAATGTAGTGTTGGTGTGTGGTATCAGTCTAGCTGTATAATGAAGGTATAGATAATGTAGTGTTGGTGTGTGGTGTCAGTCTAGCTGTATAATGAAGGTATAGATAATGTAGTGTTAGTTTGTGGTGTCAGTCTAGCTGTATAATGAAGGTATAGATAATGTAGTGTTGGTGTGTGGTATCAGTCTAGCTGTATAATGAAGGTATAGATAATGTAGTGTTGGTGTGTGGTGTCAGTCTAGCTGTATAATGAAGGTATAGATAATGTAGTGTTGGTGTGTGGTATCAGTCTAGCTGTATAATGAAGGTATAGATAATGTAGTGTTGGTGTGTGGTGTCAGTCCAGCTGTATAATGAATGTATAGATAATGTAGTGTTAGTTTGTGGTGTCAGTCTAGCTGTATAATGAAGGTATAGATAATGTAGTGTTGGTGTGTGGTATCAGTCTAGCTGTATAATGAAGGTATAGATAATGTAGTGTTGGTGTGTGGTGTCAGTCTAGCTGTATAATGAAGGTATAGATAATGTAGTGTTAGTTTGTGGTGTCAGTCTAGCGGTATAATGAAGGTATAGATAATGTAGTGTTGGTGTGTGGTGTCAGTCTAGCTGTATAATGAAGGTATAGATAATGTAGTGTTGGTGTGTGGTGTCAGTCTAGCTGTATAATGAAGGTATAGATAATGTAGTGTTGGTGTGTGGTGTCAGTCTAGCTGTATAATGAAGGTATAGATAATGTAGTGTTGGTGTGTGGTATCAGTCTAGCTGTATAATGAAGGTATAGATAATGTAGTGTTGGTGTGTGGTGTCAGTCCAGCTGTATAATGAATGTATAGATAATGTAGTGTTAGTTTGTGGTGTCAGTCTAGCTGTATAATGAAGGTATAGATAATGTAGTGTTGGTGTGTGGTGTCAGTCTAGCTGTATAATGAAGGTATAGATAATGTAGTGTTGGTGTGTGGTATCAGTCTAGCTGTATAATGAAGGTATAGATAATGTAGTGTTAGTTTGTGGTGTCAGTCTAGCTGTATAATGAAGGTATAGATAATGTAGTGTTGGTGTGTGGTATCAGTCTAGCTGTATAATGAAGGTATAGATAATGTAGTGTTAGTTTGTGGTGTCAGTCTAGCTGTATAATGAAGGTATAGATAATGTAGTGTTGGTGTGTGGTGTCAGTCTAGCTGTATAATGAAAGTATAGATAATTTAGTGTTGCTGTGTGGTGTGAGTCCAGCTGTATAATGAAGGTATAGAAGGTGTGTGGTGTCAGTCTAGCTGTATAATGAAGGTATAGATAATGTAGTGTTGGTGTGTGGTATCAGTCTAGCTGTATAATGAAGGTATAGATAATGTAGTGTTGGTGTGTGGTGTCAGTCTAGCTGTATAATGAATGTATAGATAATGTAGTGTTAGTTTGTGGTGTCAGTCTAGCTGTATAATGAAGGTATAGATAATGTAGTGTTGGTGTGTGGTGTCAGTCTAGCTGTATAATGAAAGTATAGATAATTTAGTGTTGCTGTGTGGTGTGAGTCCAGCTGTATAATGAAGGTATAGAAGGTGTGTGGTGTCAGTCTAGCTGTATAATGAAGGTATAGATAATGTAGTGTTGGTGTGTGGTATCAGTCTAGCTGTATAATGAAGGTATAGATAATGTAGTGTTGGTGTGTGGTGTCAGTCCAGCTGTATAATGAAGGTATAGATAATGTAGTGTTGGTGTGTGGTGTCAGTCCAGCTGTATAATGAAGGTATAGATAATGTAGTGTTGGTGTATGGTGTCAGTCTAGCTGTAGAATGAAGGTATAGATGATGTAGTGAGGGTATGTGGTGTCAGTCTAGCTGTATAATGAAGGTATAGAAGGTGTGTGGTGTCAGTCTAGCTGTATAATGAAGGTATAGATAATGTACTGAGGGTGTGTGGTGTCAGTCTAGCTGTATAATGAAGGTATAGATAATGTGGTGTTGGTGTGTGGTATCAGTCTAGCCGTATAATGAAGGTATAGAAGGTGTGTGGTGTCAGTCTAGCTGTATAATGAAGGTATAGATAATGTACTGAGGGTGTGTGGTGTCAGTCCAGCTGTATAATGAAGGTATAGATGATGTAGTGAGGGTGTGTGGTGTCAGTCCAGCTGTATAATGAAGGTATAGATGATGTAGTGATGTGGTGTCAGTCTAGCTGTATAATGAAGGTATATGGTGTCAGTCTAGCTGTATAATGAAGGTATAGATAATGTAGTGTTGGTGTGTGGCATCAGTCTAGCTGTATAATGAAGGTATAGATGATGTAGTGAGGGTGTGTGGTGTCAGTCTAGCTGTATAATGAAGGTATAGAAGGTGTGTGGTGTCAGTCTAACTATATAATGAAGGTATAGATAATGTAGTGTTGGTGTGTGGTGTAAGTCCAGCTGTATAATGAAGGTATAGATAATGTAGTGTTGGTGTGTGGTGTCAGTCTAGCTGTATAATGAAGGTATAGATAATGTACTGAGGGTGTGTGGTGTCAGTCTAGCTGTATAAAGAAGGTATAGATAATGTAGTGTTGGTGTGTGGTGTCAGTCTAGCTGTATAATGAAGGTATATGGTGTCAGTCTAGCTGTATAAAGAAGGTATAGATAATGTAGTGTTGGTGTGTGGAATCAGTCTAGCTGTATAATGAAGGTATAGATAATGTAGTGTTGGTGTGTGGTGTCAGTCCAGCTGTATAATGTAGTGTTGGTGTGTGGTGTCAGTCTAGCTGTATAATGAAGGTATAGATAATGTAGTGTTGGTGTGTGGTGTCAGTCTAGCTGTATAATGAAGGTATAGATAATGTAGTGTTGGTGTGTGGTATCAGTCCAGCTGTATAATGAATGTATAGATAATGTAGTGTTGGTGTGTGGTATCAGTCTAGCTGTATAATGAATGTATAGATAATGTAGTGTTGGTGTGTGGTGTCAGTCTAGCTGTATAATGAAGGTATAGATAATGTAGTGTTGGTGTGTGGTATCAGTCTAGCTGTATAATGAAGGTATAGATAATGTAGTGTTGGTGTGTGGTGTCAGTCCAGCTGTATAATGAATGTATAGATAATGTAGTGTTGGTGTGTGGTATCAGTCTAGCTGTATAATGAATGTATAGATAATGTAGTGTTGGTGTGTGGTGTCAGTCTAGCTGTATAATGAAGGTATAGATAATGTAGTGTTGGTGTGTGGTATCAGTCTAGCTGTATAATGAAGGTATAGATAATGTAGTGTTGGTGTGTGGTGTCAGTCCAGCTGTATAATGAAGGTATAGATAATGTAGTGTTGGTGTGTGGTATCAGTCTAGCTGTATAATGAAGGTATAGATAATGTAGTGTTGGTGTGTGGTGTCAGTCTAGCTGTATAATGAAGGTATAGATAATGTAGTGTTAGTTTGTGGTGTCAGTCTAGCTGTATAATGAAGGTATAGATAATGTAGTGTTGGTGTGTGGTATCAGTCTAGCTGTATAATGAAGGTATAGATAATGTAGTGTTGGTGTGTGGTGTCAGTCTAGCTGTATAATGAAGGTATAGATAATGTAGTGTTGGTGTGTGGTATCAGTCTAGCTGTATAATGAAGGTATAGATAATGTAGTGTTGGTGTGTGGTGTCAGTCCAGCTGTATAATGAATGTATAGATAATGTAGTGTTAGTTTGTGGTGTCAGTCTAGCTGTATAATGAAGGTATAGATAATGTAGTGTTGGTGTGTGGTATCAGTCTAGCTGTATAATGAAGGTATAGATAATGTAGTGTTGGTGTGTGGTGTCAGTCTAGCTGTATAATGAAGGTATAGATAATGTAGTGTTAGTTTGTGGTGTCAGTCTAGCGGTATAATGAAGGTATAGATAATGTAGTGTTGGTGTGTGGTGTCAGTCTAGCTGTATAATGAAGGTATAGATAATGTAGTGTTGGTGTGTGGTGTCAGTCTAGCTGTATAATGAAGGTATAGATATGTAGTGTTGGTGTGTGGTGTCAGTCTAGCTGTATAATGAAGGTATAGATAATGTAGTGTTGGTGTGTGGTATCAGTCTAGCTGTATAATGAAGGTATAGATAATGTAGTGTTGGTGTGTGGTGTCAGTCCAGCTGTATAATGAATGTATAGATAATGTAGTGTTGGTGTGTGGTATCAGTCTAGCTGTATAATGAATGTATAGATAATGTAGTGTTGGTGTGTGGTGTCAGTCTAGCTGTATAATGAAGGTATAGATAATGTAGTGTTGGTGTGTGGTATCAGTCTAGCTGTATAATGAAGGTATAGATAATGTAGTGTTGGTGTGTGGTATCAGTCTAGCTGTATAATGAAGGTATAGATAATGTAGTGTTGGTGTGTGGTGTCAGTCTAGCTGTATAATGAAGGTATAGATAATGTAGTGTTAGTTTGTGGTGTCAGTCTAGCTGTATAATGAAGGTATAGATAATGTAGTGTTGGTGTGTGGTATCAGTCTAGCTGTATAATGAAGGTATAGATAATGTAGTGTTGGTGTGTGGTGTCAGTCTAGCTGTATAATGAAGGTATAGATAATGTAGTGTTGGTGTGTGGTATCAGTCTAGCTGTATAATGAAGGTATAGATAATGTAGTGTTGGTGTGTGGTGTCAGTCTAGCTGTATAATGAAGGTATAGATAATGTAGTGTTAGTTTGTGGTGTCAGTCTAGCGGTATAATGAAGGTATAGATAATGTAGTGTTGGTGTGTGGTGTCAGTCTAGCTGTATAATGAAGGTATAGATAATGTAGTGTTGGTGTGTGGTGTCAGTCTAGCTGTATAATGAAGGTATAGATAATGTAGTGTTGGTGTGTGGTGTCAGTCTAGCTGTATAATGAAGGTATAGATAATGTAGTGTTGGTGTGTGGTATCAGTCTAGCTGTATAATGAAGGTATAGATAATGTAGTGTTGGTGTGTGGTGTCAGTCCAGCTGTATAATGAATGTATAGATAATGTAGTGTTAGTTTGTGGTGTCAGTCTAGCTGTATAATGAAGGTATAGATAATGTAGTGTTGGTGTGTGGTGTCAGTCTAGCTGTATAATGAAGGTATAGATAATGTAGTGTTGGTGTGTGGTATCAGTCTAGCTGTATAATGAAGGTATAGATAATGTAGTGTTAGTTTGTGGTGTCAGTCTAGCTGTATAATGAAGGTATAGATAATGTAGTGTTGGTGTGTGGTATCAGTCTAGCTGTATAATGAAGGTATAGATAATGTAGTGTTGGTGTGTGGTATCAGTCTAGCTGTATAATGAAGGTATAGATAATGTAGTGTTGGTGTGTGGTGTCAGTCTAGCGGTATAATGAAGGTATAGATAATGTAGTGTTAGTTTGTGGTGTCAGTCTAGCTGTATAATGAAGGTATAGATAATGTAGTGTTGGTGTGTGGTATCAGTCTAGCTGTATAATGAAGGTATAGATAATGTAGTGTTGGTGTGTGGTGTCAGTCTAGCTGTATAATGAATGTATAGATAATGTAGTGTTAGTTTGTGGTGTCAGTCTAGCTGTATAATGAAGGTATAGATAATGTAGTGTTGGTGTGTGGTGTCAGTCTAGCTGTATAATGAAAGTATAGATAATTTAGTGTTGCTGTGTGGTGTGAGTCCAGCTGTATAATGAAGGTATAGAAGGTGTGTGGTGTCAGTCTAGCTGTATAATGAAGGTATAGATAATGTAGTGTTGGTGTGTGGTATCAGTCTAGCTGTATAATGAAGGTATAGATAATGTAGTGTTGGTGTGTGGTGTCAGTCCAGCTGTATAATGAAGGTATAGATAATGTAGTGTTGGTGTGTGGTGTCAGTCCAGCTGTATAATGAAGGTATAGATAATGTAGTGTTGGTGTATGGTGTCAGTCTAGCTGTAGAATGAAGGTATAGATGATGTAGTGAGGGTATGTGGTGTCAGTCTAGCTGTATAATGAAGGTATAGAAGGTGTGTGGTGTCAGTCTAGCTGTATAATGAAGGTATAGATAATGTACTGAGGGTGTGTGGTGTCAGTCTAGCTGTATAATGAAGGTATAGATAATGTGGTGTTGGTGTGTGGTATCAGTCTAGCCGTATAATGAAGGTATAGAAGGTGTGTGGTGTCAGTCTAGCTGTATAATGAAGGTATAGATAATGTACTGAGGGTGTGTGGTGTCAGTCCAGCTGTATAATGAAGGTATAGATGATGTAGTGAGGGTGTGTGGTGTCAGTCCAGCTGTATAATGAAGGTATAGATGATGTAGTGATGTGGTGTCAGTCTAGCTGTATAATGAAGGTATATGGTGTCAGTCTAGCTGTATAATGAAGGTATAGATAATGTAGTGTTGGTGTGTGGCATCAGTCTAGCTGTATAATGAAGGTATAGATGATGTAGTGAGGGTGTGTGGTGTCAGTCTAGCTGTATAATGAAGGTATAGAAGGTGTGTGGTGTCAGTCTAACTATATAATGAAGGTATAGATAATGTAGTGTTGGTGTGTGGTGTAAGTCCAGCTGTATAATGAAGGTATAGATAATGTACTGAGGGTGTGTGGTGTCAGTCTAGCTGTATAAAGAAGGTATAGATAATGTAATGTTGGTGTGTGGTGTCAGTCTAGCTGTATAATGAAGGTATATGGTGTCAGTCTAGCTGTATAATGAAGGTATAGATAATGTAGTGTTGGTGTGTGGCATCAGTCTAGCTGTATAATGAAGGTATAGATGATGTAGTGAGGGTGTGTGGTGTCAGTCTAGCTGAATAATGAAGGTATAGAAGGTGTGTGGTGTCAGTCTAACTATATAATGAAGGTATAGATAATGTAGTGTTGGTGTGTGGTGTAAGTCCAGCTGTATAATGAAGGTATAGATAATGTAGTGTTGGTGTGTGGTGTCAGTCTAGCGGTATAATGAAGGTATAGATAATGTAGTGTTGGTGTGTGGTGTCAGTCTAGCTGTATAATGAAGGTATAGATAATGTACTGAGGGTGTGTGGTGTCAGTCTAGCTGTATAATGAAGGTATAGATAATGTAGTGTTGGTGTGTGGTGTCAGTCCAGCTGTATAATGAAGGTATAGATAATGTAGTGTTGGTGTGTGGTGTCAGTCCAGCTGTATAATGAAGGTATAGATAATGTAGTGTTGGTGTGTGGAATCAGTCTAGCTGTATAATGAAGGTATAGATAATGTAGTGTTGGTGTGTGGTGTCAGTCCAGCTGTATAATGTAGTGTTGGTGTGTGGTGTCAGTCTAGCTGTATAATGAAGGTATATATAATTTAGTGTTGGTGTGTGGTGTCAGTCTAGCGGTATAATGAAGGTATAGATAATGTAGTGTTGGTGTGTGGTGTCAGTCTAGCTGTATAATGAAGGTATAGATAATGTACTGAGGGTGTGTGGTGTCAGTCCAGCTGTATAATGAAGGTATAGATGATGTAGTGAGGGTGTGTGGTGTCAGTCCAGCTGTATAATGAAGGTATAGATGATGTAGTGATGTGGTGTCAGTCTAGCTGTATAATGAAGGTATATGGTGTCAGTCTAGCTGTATAATGAAGGTATAGATAATGTAGTGTTGGTGTGTGGCATCAGTCTAGCTGTATAATGAAGGTATAGATGATGTAGTGAGGGTGTGTGGTGTCAATCTAGCTGTATAATGAAGGTATAGAAGGTGTGTGGTGTCAGTCTAACTATATAATGAAGGTATAGATAATGTAGTGTTGGTGTGTGGTGTAAGTCCAGCTGTATAATGAAGGTATAGATAATGTAGTGTTGGTGTGTGGTGTCAGTCTAGCGGTATAATGAAGGTATAGATAATGTAGTGTTGGTGTGTGGTGTCAGTCTAGCTGTATAATGAAGGTATAGATAATGTACTGAGGGTGTGTGGTGTCAGTCTAGCTGTATAAAGAAGGTATAGATAATGTAGTGTTGGTGTGTGGTGTCAGTCTAGCTGTATAATGAAGGTATAGATAATGTAGTGTTGGTGTGTGGTGTCCGTCCAGCTGTATAATGAAGGTATAGATAATGTAGTGAGGGTGTGTGGTGTCAGTCTAGCTGTATAATGAAGGTATAGATAATGTAGTGTTGGTGTGTGGTGTCAGTCCAGCTGTATAATGAAGGTATAGATAATGTAGTGTTGGTGTGTGGAATCAGTCTAGCTGTATAATGAAGGTATAGATAATGTAGTGTTGGTGTGTGGTGTCAGTCCAGCTGTATAATGTAGTGTTGGTGTGTGGTGTCAGTCTAGCTGTATAATGAAGGTATAGATAATTTAGTGTTGGTGTGTGGTGTCAGTCCAGCTGTATAATGTAGTGTTGGTGTGTGGTGTCAGTCTAGCTGTATAATGAAGGTATAGATGATGTAGTGAGGGTATGTGGTGTCAGTCTAGCTGTATAATGAAGGTATAGAAGGTGTGTGGTGTCAGTCTAGCTGTATAATGAAGGTATAGATAATGTACTGAGGGTGTGTGGTGTCAGTCTAGCTGTATAATGAAGGTATAGATAATGTGGTGTTGGTGTGTGGTATCAGTCTAGCCGTATAATGAAGGTATAGAAGGTGTGTGGTGTCAGTCTAGCTGTATAATGAAGGTATAGATAATGTACTGAGGGTGTGTGGTGTCAGTCCAGCTGTATAATGAAGGTATAGATGATGTAGTGAGGGTGTGTGGTGTCAGTCCAGCTGTATAATGAAGGTATAGATGATGTAGTGATGTGGTGTCAGTCTAGCTGTATAATGAAGGTATATGGTGTCAGTCTAGCTGTATAATGAAGGTATAGATAATGTAGTGTTGGTGTGTGGCATCAGTCTAGCTGTATAATGAAGGTATAGATGATGTAGTGAGGGTGTGTGGTGTCAGTCTAGCTGTATAATGAAGGTATAGAAGGTGTGTGGTGTCAGTCTAACTATATAATGAAGGTATAGATAATGTAGTGTTGGTGTGTGGTGTAAGTCCAGCTGTATAATGAAGGTATAGATAATGTAGTGTTGGTGTGTGGTGTCAGTCTAGCGGTATAATGAAGGTATAGATAATGTAGTGTTGGTGTGTGGTGTCAGTCTAGCTGTATAATGAAGGTATAGATAATGTACTGAGGGTGTGTGGTGTCAGTCTAGCTGTATAATGAAGGTATAGATAATGTAGTGTTGGTGTGTGGTGTCAGTCCAGCTGTATAATGAAGGTATAGATAATGTAGTGTTGGTGTGTGGTGTCAGTCCAGCTGTATAATGAAGGTATAGATAATGTAGTGTTGGTGTGTGGAATCAGTCTAGCTGTATAATGAAGGTATAGATAATGTAGTGTTGGTGTGTGGTGTCAGTCCAGCTGTATAATGTAGTGTTGGTGTGTGGTGTCAGTCTAGCTGTATAATGAAGGTATATATAATTTAGTGTTGGTGTGTGGTGTCAGTCTAGCGGTATAATGAAGGTATAGATAATGTAGTGTTGGTGTGTGGTGTCAGTCTAGCTGTATAATGAATGTATAGATAATGTAGTGTTGGTGTGTGGTGTCAGTCTAGCTGTATAATGAAGGTATATATAATTTAGTGTTGGTGTGTGGTGTCAGTCTAGCGGTATAATGAAGGTATAGATAATGTAGTGTTGGTGTGTGGTGTCAGTCTAGCTGTATAATGAAGGTATAGATAATGTAGTGTTGGTGTGTGGTATCAGTCCAGCTGTATAATGAATGTATAGATAATGTAGTGTTGGTGTGTGGTATCAGTCTAGCTGTATAATGAATGTATAGATAATGTAGTGTTGGTGTGTGGTGTCAGTCTAGCTGTATAATGAAGGTATAGATAATGTAGTGTTGGTGTGTGGTATCAGTCTAGCTGTATAATGAAGGTATAGATAATGTAGTGTTGGTGTGTGGTGTCAGTCCAGCTGTATAATGAATGTATAGATAATGTAGTGTTGGTGTGTGGTATCAGTCTAGCTGTATAATGAATGTATAGATAATGTAGTGTTGGTGTGTGGTGTCAGTCTAGCTGTATAATGAAGGTATAGATAATGTAGTGTTGGTGTGTGGTATCAGTCTAGCTGTATAATGAAGGTATAGATAATGTAGTGTTGGTGTGTGGTGTCAGTCCAGCTGTATAATGAAGGTATAGATAATGTAGTGTTGGTGTGTGGTATCAGTCTAGCTGTATAATGAAGGTATAGATAATGTAGTGTTGGTGTGTGGTGTCAGTCTAGCTGTATAATGAAGGTATAGATAATGTAGTGTTAGTTTGTGGTGTCAGTCTAGCTGTATAATGAAGGTATAGATAATGTAGTGTTGGTGTGTGGTATCAGTCTAGCTGTATAATGAAGGTATAGATAATGTAGTGTTGGTGTGTGGTGTCAGTCTAGCTGTATAATGAAGGTATAGATAATGTAGTGTTGGTGTGTGGTATCAGTCTAGCTGTATAATGAAGGTATAGATAATGTAGTGTTGGTGTGTGGTGTCAGTCCAGCTGTATAATGAATGTATAGATAATGTAGTGTTAGTTTGTGGTGTCAGTCTAGCTGTATAATGAAGGTATAGATAATGTAGTGTTGGTGTGTGCTATCAGTCTAGCTGTATAATGAAGGTATAGATAATGTAGTGTTGGTGTGTGGTGTCAGTCTAGCTGTATAATGAAGGTATAGATAATGTAGTGTTGGTGTGTGGTGTCAGTCCAGCTGTATAATGAATGTATAGATAATGTAGTGTTAGTTTGTGGTGTCAGTCTAGCGGTATAATGAAGGTATAGATAATGTAGTGTTGGTGTGTGGTGTCAGTCTAGCTGTATAATGAAGGTATAGATAATGTAGTGTTGGTGTGTGGTGTCAGTCTAGCTGTATAATGAAGGTATAGATATGTAGTGTTGGTGTGTGGTGTCAGTCTAGCTGTATAATGAAGGTATAGATAATGTAGTGTTGGTGTGTGGTATCAGTCTAGCTGTATAATGAAGGTATAGATAATGTAGTGTTGGTGTGTGGTGTCAGTCCAGCTGTATAATGAATGTATAGATAATGTAGTGTTGGTGTGTGGTATCAGTCTAGCTGTATAATGAATGTATAGATAATGTAGTGTTGGTGTGTGGTGTCAGTCTAGCTGTATAATGAAGGTATAGATAATGTAGTGTTGGTGTGTGGTGTCAGTGTAGCTGTATAATGAAGGTATAGATAATGTAGTGTTGGTGTGTGGTGTCAGTCCAGCTGTATAATGAAGGTATAGATAATGTAGTGTTGGTGTGTGGTATCAGTCTAGCTGTATAATGAAGGTATAGATAATGTAGTGTTGGTGTGTGGTGTCAGTCTAGCTGTATAATGAAGGTATAGATAATGTAGTGTTAGTTTGTGGTGTCAGTCTAGCTGTATAATGAAGGTATAGATAATGTAGTGTTGGTGTGTGGTATCAGTCTAGCTGTATAATGAAGGTATAGATAATGTAGTGTTGGTGTGTGGTGTCAGTCTAGCTGTATAATGAAGGTATAGATAATGTAGTGTTGGTGTGTGGTATCAGTCTAGCTGTATAATGAAGGTATAGATAATGTAGTGTTGGTGTGTGGTGTCAGTCCAGCTGTATAATGAATGTATAGATAATGTAGTGTTAGTTTGTGGTGTCAGTCTAGCTGTATAATGAAGGTATAGATAATGTAGTGTTGGTGTGTGGTATCAGTCTAGCTGTATAATGAAGGTATAGATAATGTAGTGTTGGTGTGTGGTGTCAGTCTAGCTGTATAATGAAGGTATAGATAATGTAGTGTTAGTTTGTGGTGTCAGTCTAGCGGTATAATGAAGGTATAGATAATGTAGTGTTGGTGTGTGGTGTCAGTCTAGCTGTATAATGAAGGTATAGATAATGTAGTGTTGGTGTGTGGTGTCAGTCTAGCTGTATAATGAAGGTATAGATAATGTAGTGTTGGTGTGTGGTGTCAGTCTAGCAGTATAATGAAGGTAAATATAATGTAGTGTTGGTGTGTGGTATCAGTCTAGCTGTATAATGAAGGTATAGATAATGTAGTGTTGGTGTGTGGTGTCAGTCCAGCTGTATAATGAATGTATAGATAATGTAGTGTTAGTTTGTGGTGTCAGTCTAGCTGTATAATGAAGGTATAGATAATGTAGTGTTGGTGTGTGGTGTCAGTCTAGCTGTATAATGAAGGTATAGATAATGTAGTGTTGGTGTGTGGTATCAGTCTAGCTGTATAATGAAGGTATAGATAATGTAGTGTTGGTGTGTGGTGTCAGTCTAGCGGTATAATGAAGGTATAGATAATGTAGTGTTAGTTTGTGGTGTCAGTCTAGCTGTATAATGAAGGTATAGATAATGTAGTGTTGGTGTGTGGTATCAGTCTAGCTGTATAATGAAGGTATAGATAATGTAGTGTTGGTGTGTGGTGTCAGTCTAGCTGTATAATGAATGTATAGATAATGTAGTGTTAGTTTGTGGTGTCAGTCTAGCTGTATAATGAAGGTATAGATAATGTAGTGTTGGTGTGTGGTGTCAGTCTAGCTGTATAATGAAAGTATAGATAATTTAGTGTTGCTGTGTGGTGTGAGTCCAGCTGTATAATGAAGGTATAGAAGGTGTGTGGTGTCAGTCTAGCTGTATAATGAAGGTATAGATAATGTAGTGTTGGTGTGTGGTATCAGTCTAGCTGTATAATGAAGGTATAGATAATGTAGTGTTGGTGTGTGGTGTCAGTCCAGCTGTATAATGAAGGTATAGATAATGTAGTGTTGGTGTGTGGTGTCAGTCCAGCTGTATAATGAAGGTATAGATAATGTAGTGTTGGTGTATGGTGTCAGTCTAGCTGTAGAATGAAGGTATAGATGATGTAGTGAGGGTATGTGGTGTCAGTCTAGCTGTATAATGAAGGTATAGAAGGTGTGTGGTGTCAGTCTAGCTGTATAATGAAGGTATAGATAATGTACTGAGGGTGTGTGGTGACAGTCTAGCTGTATAATGAAGGTATAGATAATGTGGTGTTGGTGTGTGGTATCAGTCTAGCCGTATAATGAAGGTATAGAAGGTGTGTGGTGTCAGTCTAGCTGTATAATGAAGGTATAGATAATGTACTGAGGGTGTGTGGTGTCAGTCCAGCTGTATAATGAAGGTATAGATGATGTAGTGAGGGTGTGTGGTGTCAGTCCAGCTGTATAATGAAGGTATAGATGATGTAGTGATGTGGTGTCAGTCTAGCTGTATAATGAAGGTATATGGTGTCAGTCTAGCTGTATAATGAAGGTATAGATAATGTAGTGTTAGTTTGTGGTGTCAGTCTAGCTGTATAATGAAGGTATAGATAATGTAGTGTTGGTGTGTGGTATCAGTCTAGCTGTATAATGAAGGTATAGATAATGTAGTGTTGGTGTGTGGTGTCAGTCTAGCTGTATAATGAATGTATAGATAATGTAGTGTTAGTTTGTGGTGTCAGTCTAGCTGTATAATGAAGGTATAGATAATGTAGTGTTGGTGTGTGGTGTCAGTCTAGCTGTATAATGAAAGTATAGATAATTTAGTGTTGCTGTGTGGTGTGAGTCCAGCTGTATAATGAAGGTATAGAAGGTGTGTGGTGTCAGTCTAGCTGTATAATGAAGGTATAGATAATGTAGTGTTGGTGTGTGGTATCAGTCTAGCTGTATAATGAAGGTATAGATAATGTAGTGTTGGTGTGTGGTGTCAGTCCAGCTGTATAATGAAGGTATAGATAATGTAGTGTTGGTGTGTGGTGTCAGTCCAGCTGTATAATGAAGGTATAGATAATGTAGTGTTGGTGTATGGTGTCAGTCTAGCTGTAGAATGAAGGTATAGATGATGTAGTGAGGGTATGTGGTGTCAGTCTAGCTGTATAATGAAGGTATAGAAGGTGTGTGGTGTCAGTCTAGCTGTATAATGAAGGTATAGATAATGTACTGAGGGTGTGTGGTGACAGTCTAGCTGTATAATGAAGGTATAGATAATGTGGTGTTGGTGTGTGGTATCAGTCTAGCCGTATAATGAAGGTATAGAAGGTGTGTGGTGTCAGTCTAGCTGTATAATGAAGGTATAGATAATGTACTGAGGGTGTGTGGTGTCAGTCCAGCTGTATAATGAAGGTATAGATGATGTAGTGAGGGTGTGTGGTGTCAGTCCAGCTGTATAATGAAGGTATAGATGATGTAGTGATGTGGTGTCAGTCTAGCTGTATAATGAAGGTATATGGTGTCAGTCTAGCTGTATAATGAAGGTATAGATAATGTAGTGTTGGTGTGTGGCATCAGTCTAGCTGTATAATGAAGGTATAGATGATGTAGTGAGGGTGTGTGGTGTCAGTCTAGCTGTATAATGAAGGTATAGAAGGTGTGTGGTGTCAGTCTAACTATATAATGAAGGTATAGATAATGTAGTGTTGGTGTGTGGTGTAAGTCCAGCTGTATAATGAAGGTATAGATAATGTAGTGTTGGTGTGTGGTGTCAGTCTAGCGGTATAATGAAGGTATAGATAATGTAGTGTTGGTGTGTGGTGTCAGTCTAGCTGTATAATGAAGGTATAGATAATGTACTGAGGGTGTGTGGTGTCAGTCTAGCTGTATAAAGAAGGTATAGATAATGTAATGTTGGTGTGTGGTGTCAGTCTAGCTGTATAATGAAGGTATATGGTGTCAGTCTAGCTGTATAATGAAGGTATAGATAATGTAGTGTTGGTGTGTGGCATCAGTCTAGCTGTATAATGAAGGTATAGATGATGTAGTGAGGGTGTGTGGTGTCAGTCTAGCTGTATAATGAAGGTATAGAAGGTGTGTGGTGTCAGTCTAACTATATAATGAAGGTATAGATAATGTAGTGTTGGTGTGTGGTGTAAGTCCAGCTGTATAATGAAGGTATAGATAATGTAGTGTTGGTGTGTGGTGTCAGTCTAGCGGTATAATGAAGGTATAGATAATGTAGTGTTGGTGTGTGGTGTCAGTCTAGCTGTATAATGAAGGTATAGATAATGTACTGAGGGTGTGTGGCATCAGTCTAGCTGTATAATGAAGGTATAGATAATGTAGTGTTGGTGTGTGGTGTCAGTCCAGCTGTATAATGAAGGTATAGATAATGTAGTGTTGGTGTGTGGTGTCAGTCCAGCTGTATAATGAAGGTATAGATAATGTAGTGTTGGTGTGTGGAATCAGTCTAGCTGTATAATGAAGGTATAGATAATGTAGTGTTGGTGTGTGGTGTCAGTCCAGCTGTATAATGTAGTGTTGGTGTGTGGTGTCAGTCTAGCTGTATAATGAAGGTATATATAATTTAGTGTTGGTGTGTGGTGTCAGTCTAGCTGTATAATGAAGGTATAGATAATGTACTGAGGGTGTGTGGTGTCAGTCCAGCTGTATAATGAAGGTATAGATGATGTAGTGAGGGTGTGTGGTGTCAGTCCAGCTGTATAATGAAGGTATAGATGATGTAGTGATGTGGTGTCAGTCTAGCTGTATAATGAAGGTATATGGTGTCAGTCTAGCTGTATAATGAAGGTATAGATAATGTAGTGTTGGTGTGTGGCATCAGTCTAGCTGTATAATGAAGGTATAGATGATGTAGTGAGGGTGTGTGGTGTCAGTCTAGCTGTATAATGAAGGTATAGAAGGTGTGTGGTGTCAGTCTAACTATATAATGAAGGTATAGATAATGTAGTGTTGGTGTGTGGTGTAAGTCCAGCTGTATAATGAAGGTATAGATAATGTAGTGTTGGTGTGTGGTGTCAGTCTAGCGGTATAATGAAGGTATAGATAATGTAGTGTTGGTGTGTGGTGTCAGTCTAGCTGTATAATGAAGGTATAGATAATGTACTGAGGGTGTGTGGTGTCAGTCTAGCTGTATAAAGAAGGTATAGATAATGTAGTGTTGGTGTGTGGTGTCAGTCTAGCTGTATAATGAAGGTATAGATAATGTAGTGTTGGTGTGTGGTGTCCGTCCAGCTGTATAATGAAGGTATAGATAATGTAGTGAGGGTGTGTGGTGTCAGTCTAGCTGTATAACGAAGGTATAGATAATGTAGTGTTGGTGTGTGGTGTCAGTCCAGCTGTATAATGAAGGTATAGATAATGTAGTGTTGGTGTGTGGAATCAGTCTAGCTGTATAATGAAGGTATAGATAATGTAGTGTTGGTGTGTGGTGTCAGTCCAGCTGTATAATGTAGTGTTGGTGTGTGGTGTCAGTCTAGCTGTATAATGAAGGTATAGATAATTTAGTGTTGGTGTGTGGTGTCAGTCTAGCGGTATAATGAAGGTATAGATAATGTAGTGAGGGTGTGTGGTGTCAGTCTAGCTGTATAATGAAGGTATAGAAGGTGTGTGGTGTCAGTCCAGCTGTATAATGAAGGTATAGATGATATAGTGAGGGTGTGTGGTGTCAGTATAGCTGTATAATGAAGGTATAGAAGGTGTGTGGTGTCAGTCTAGCTGTATAATGAAGGTATAGATAATGTAGTGTTGGTGTGTGGTGTCAGTCTAGCTGTATAATGAAGGTATAGATAATGTAGTGTTGGTGTGTGGTGTCAGTCTAGCTGTATAATGAAGGTATAGATAATGTAGTGTTGGTGTGTGGTGTCAGTCTAGCTGTATAATGAAGGTATAGATAATGTGGTGTTGGTGTGTGGTGTCAGTCTAGCTGTATAATGAAGGTATAGATAATGTGGTGTTGGTGTGTGGTGTCAGTCTAGCTGTATAATGAAGGTATAGATAATGTAGTGAGGGTGTGTGGTATCAGTCTAGCTGTATAATGAAGGTATAGAAGGTGTGTGGTGTCAGTCTAGCTGTATAATGAAGGTATAGATAATGTAGTGTTGGTGTGTGGTGTCAGTCTAGCTGTATAATGAAGGTATGGATGATGTAGCGTTGGTGTGTGGTGTCAGTCTAGCTGTATAATGAAGGTATGGATGATGTAGTGTTGGTGTGTGGTATTGGTCTAGCTGTATAATGAAGCTATGGATGATGTAGCGTTGGTGTGTGGTGTCAGTCTAGCTGTATAATGAAGGTATAGAAGGTGTGTGGTGTCAGTCTAGCTGTATAATGAAGGTATAGATAATGTAGTGTTGGTGTGTGGTGTCAGTCTAGCTGTATAATGAAGGTATAGATAATGTAGTGTTGGTGTGTGGTGTCAGTCCAGCTGTATAATGAAGTGTTGGTGTGTGGTGTCAGTCCAGCTGTATAATGAAGGTATAGATAATGTAGTGAGGGTGTGTGGTGTCAGTCTAGCTGTATAATGAAGGTATAGATAATGTACTGAGGGTGTGTGGTGTCAGTCTAGCTGTATAATGAAGGTATGGATGATGTAGTGTTGGTGTGTGGTATTGGTCTAGCTGTATAATGAAGGTATGGATGATGTAGCGTTGGTGTGTGGTATGGGTCTAGCTGTGTAATGAAGGTATGGATGATGTAGCATTGTTGGTCTAGCTGTATAATGAAGGTATGGATGATGTAGTGTTGGTGTGTGGTATTGGTCTAGCTGTATAATTAAGGTATGGATGATGTAGCGTTGGTGTGTGCTATTGGTCTAGCTGTGTAATGAAGGTATGGATGATGTAGCGTTGGTGTGTGGTATTGGTCTAGCTGTATAATGAAGGTATAGATAATGTACTGAGGGTGTGTGGTGTCAGTCTAGCGGTATAATGAATGTATAGATAATGTAGTGTTGGTGTGTGGTGTCAGTCCAGCTGTATAATGAAGGTATAGATGATATAGTGAGGGTGTGTGGCGTCAGTCTAGCTGTATAATGAAGGTATAGAAGGTGTGTGGTGTCAGTATAGCTGTATAATGAAGGTATAGATAATGTACTGAGGGTGTGTGGTGTCAGTCTAGCTGTATAATGAAGGTATAGATAATGTAGTGTTGGTGTGTGGTGTCCGTCCAGCTGTATAATGAAGGTATAGATAATGTAGTGAGGGTGTGTGGTGTCAGTCTAGCTGTATAATGAAGGTATAGAAGGTGTGTGGTGTCAGTCTAGCTGTATAATGAAGGTATAGATAATGTGGTGTTGGTGTGTGGTGTCAGTCTAGCTGTATAATGAAGGTATAGATAATGTAGTGAGGGTGTGTGGTATCAGTCTAGCTGTATAATGAAGGTATAGAAGGTGTGTGGTGTCAGTCTAGCTGTATAATGAAGGTATAGATAATGTAGTGAGGGTGTGTGGTATCAGTCTAGCTGTATAATGAAGGTATAGAAGGTGTGTGGTGTCAGTCTAGCTGTATAATGAAGGTATAGATAATGTAGTGTTGGTGTATGGTGTCAGTCTAGCTGAATAATGAAGGTATAGATAATGTAGTGTTGGTGTGTGGTGTCAGTCTAGCTGTATAATGAAGGTATAGATAATGTAGTGTTGGTGTGTGGTGTCAGTCCAGCTGTATAATGAAGTGTTGGTGTGTGGTGTCAGTCCAGCTGTATAATTAAGGTATGGATGATGTAGCGTTGGTGTGTGGTGTCAGTCTAGCTGTATAAAGAAGGTATGGATGATGTAGCGTTGGTGTGTGGTATTGGTCTAGCTGTATAATGAAGGTATGGATGATGTAGTGTTGGTGTGTGGTATTGGTCTAGCTGTATAATGAAGGTATGGATGATGTAGCGTTGGTGTGTGGTGTCAGTCTAGCTGTATAATGAAGGTATGGATGATGTAGCGTTGGTGTGTGGTATTGGTCTAGCTGTATAATGAAGGTATGGATGATGTAGCGTTGGTGTGTGGTATTGGTCTAGGTGTATAATGAAGGTATAGATGATGTAGTGAGGGTGTGTGGTGTCAGTCTAGCTGTATAATGAAGGTATGGATGATGTAGCGTTGGTGTGTGGTGTCAGTCTAGCTGTATAATGAAGGTATGGATGATGTAGCGTTGGTGTGTGGTATTGGTCTAGCTGTATAATGAAGGTATGGATGATGTAGCGTTGGTGTGTGGTGTCAGTCTAGCTGTATAATGAAGGTATGGATGATGTAGCGTTGGTGTGTGGTATTGGTCTAGCTGTATAATGAAGGTATGGATGATGTAGCGTTGGTGTGTGGTGTCAGTCTAGCTGTATAATGAAGGTATGGATGATGTAGCGTTGGTGTGTGGTATTGGTCTAGCTGTGTAATGAAGGTATATATGACAGTCTGAACTTGTATTTGTGTATTATATATGACAGACTGTTTGTGCGATATGTATCAGAAATCTATTTTGTTAGAAGACAGCTCACCATCTCAAATAGACGACGCAGAAGGAATCTCTTGCGGATTCTTGGAGATCGAGGGAAGTTCAGCTCATAGCAAAGTGTAGGGGCAAACGCAAAGTAATACATATCTGAGGGCGAGAAGGAGAATATGTGAAGTACTGTAGAAAAGCACTGATTGAATTAAAGAGAAGTTTAGCCAGAAGTCACCCTAACACCTCTGTGCATCAGGTTTCCTGGGTATGAAATATGCTTCTTCCCAATCTCTCCATTGGCTTTCTTTATTACCGGAACTGGAGATGGGGGCGAAAAGAAGAGAAGGATTCAGCATGGCATCCGATATTTATTACACCACATAATATTTACTGAATAAATGTATTAAACATTCTCAACTGCTGGGTCCTCACTAACTGGAAAAGGTCCATCATATTCATGAAATCACCAACGACTGCTCACAAATGGTGCACAAGGCACCTTTTCCTCCGGCAGTGGTGGCCCCTCTGACACTGGGAAGAGTCAGAATTAACCTTATGAAATATCTTCCAGTTGTGGAATGGGTCACCATTTGTCCCTGTCATTAAATGCCAGGTGAAGAAGGTAGCGACACAATCAGAGGAATGTTTAACGGGTTTCAGGCTACGACAATCATCGGACACAAGCTTACATTTATCACAAAATAATCAAGAAACTGTGGAAATCTGAGAATTTAACATTTTAGACCAGAATTTTCTAAATTTGTAATAATGATAAATGCTGCTGGTGACAGTAGTCACATGAGAGGAAATAAAGTCTAATGTCTATCAGCTCGAATAACTCACCAGACTGTGATCGGCCCAGTGTCCGGGCCTGTGTCAGCCTTCGCGCTCTGCACCACAGATTCACATCTTTATAGGAGAACAGCTTCAGGAAGAGTATGGTGTAAACACTGAGTGCAAATACTGCTCCCACTGGAAGACACAAGACAATATTGACACAAACAGTGTGCATTATGGGAAATGGAATTTGTCCCTCCCACTGGAGAAAGGAGCTATGGGACACAAAGTCTGTAACTCCCACTGCAGGGTGACACAGACAGAAGGGAGCTATGGAACACAGTCTCTGTCCCTCCCACTGCAGGGTGACAGAGACAGAAGGGAGCTATGGAACACAGTCTGTCCCTCCCACTGCAGGGTGACACAGATAGAAGGAGCTATGGAACACTGAGTGTGTCCCTCCCACTGCAGGGTGACACAGACAGAAGGAGCTATGGGACACGGAGTCTGTCCCCCCACTGCAGGGTGACACAGACAGAAGGAGCTATGGGACACGGAATCTGTCCCCTCCCACTGCAGGGTGACACACACAGAGCTATGGGACATGGAGTCTGTCCCTCCCACTGCAGGGTGACACAGACAGAAGGAGCTATGGGACAAGGAGTCTGTCCCTCCCACTGCAGGGTGACACAGATAGAGGGAGCTATGGGACACTGAATCTGTCCCTCCCACTGCAGGGTGACACACACAGCGCTATGGGACACGGAGTCTGTCCCTCCCATTGCAGGGTGACACAGACAGAAGGAGCTATGGGACACGGAGTCTGTCCCTCCCACTGCAGGGTGACACAGATAGAGGGAGATATGGGACACGGAATCTGTACCTCCCACTGCAGGGTGACACACACACAGCTATGGGACACAGAGTGTGTCCCTCCCACTGCAGGGTGACACAGACAGAAGGAGCTATGGGACACGGAGTCTGTCCCTCCCACTGCAGGGTGACACACACAGAGCTATGGGACACGGAGTCTGTCCCTCCCACTGCAGGGTGACACAGACAGAAGGAGCTATGGGACACGGAGTCTGTCCCTCCCACTGCAGGGTGACACAGATAGAGGGAGATATGGGACACGGAATCTGTACCTCCCACTGCAGGGTGACACACACACAGCTATGGGACACGGAGTGTGTCCCTCCCACTGCAGGGTGACACAGACAGAAGGAGCTATGGGACAAGGAGTCTGTCCCTCCAACTGCAGGGTGACACAGACAGAAGGAGCTATGGGACACGGAATCTGTCCCTCCCACTGCAGGGTGACACACACAGAGCTATGGGACACGGAGTCTGTCCCTCCCACTGCAGGGTGACACAGACAGAAGGAGCTATGGAACACGGAGTCTGTCCCTCCCACTGCAGGGTGACACAGATAGAGGGAGATATGGGACACAGAATCTGTACCTCCCACTGCAGGGTGACACAGACAGAGCTATGGGACACGGAGTCTGTCCCTCCCACTGCAGGGTGACACAGATAGAGGGAGATATGGGACACATAATCTGTACCTCCCACTGCAGGGTGACACAGACAGAGCTATGGGACACGGAGTCTGTCCCTCCCACTGCAGGGTGTCAGTGTATTTATATTGGCAGACATTTTGTGCTATGATAGAAATTAAAGTGTATATTGCCTAAATCACTCTGAACAGATCAGACTCCATTTTGTTATTTTCAAACTAACAAAAGACACAAGATGTCTATCCCTTCTGTAAAACTAACCACTTTGCCAGAAGCTAAGGAATGTATTATATAAACAAACCCAGTGATACAATGCGTCTAACAGAGAAGGGGGGGTGGAATACTTTTCTTAATGTTAGCTTCACACAAGAAAGCCAGACACCAGTGACCAGATAAAACTTAGTAATTAATTTTACTTTCTAAATTTCAGAAGATTCCCATTGTAGTGAAAGGTGAGACTACGTTTACGAACTGTCATATTAGAAATTACAGCAGGAATTGGAGACACACAGTCTGAAGAAAATTCAAATAAACTCTTTGAACTGACAGAAAACAAATTATGAATAACCTTAAAGATAAGCTAAATGACATCAAAATAGCCAGCAGGAAAAGTTAACTCTTTCCTGGATAGGAATGTTTAGTGGGACGAGACTGCTCTCTATAGACCAAATACTTAAATTGTTATCTGGAAGGCAACCACACCCCCAGTGTTTCTATTGGTCTATCACCTAGTGAATTTCTCTTTAAAAAAGTTAAGACAAAGGGAAGAATGAGGTATGCAGAGAAAGCAAGAGAGTGAGCAGTCGGGGGCAAGGCAGTTGGAAGCAGGCTAAGTCAGGAGACAGAGAAAGAGACCCATGACATTCAAATTCCTGAGAATACCTACTAATCTGATGAAAATATCTACTCAACTGGTAATTATACTGGCTTCATTTAATTAATCTAAATTTTCTAATAGCATGATATATGACTGGATAAATCACGATCAGATTTCGATATTTAGAAATCTTAGTTAACTAAGAAGTATATATTTATAACCATTCCATGCTGCAGATGGAATTAGAATAAGTATGTATTTATGTGACATATCACATGTTAGCATATCGTGATATTTATCCAGGTGTATTGATTTGCCCTAAAATAAGATAAAATATCTATTTAGGCAAGTTAAAATTCTGCTTATAGAACATGGTAGATTGCTCTTATTGGATGGTTCCAGGAAATGACTAATGAGCTGGTTTAAATGTTATGTTATTTTATTTAAAATCACATGAGAATAGATCTTAATTACCTAGGAGGTCTAGCCAGCATTGAAAGGGTTATTCTAACTGTTAGCTAGTTTTATGGCTTTATGCTGCAAACTGTGTGAAACTTTTTCTTTGTCTCTGTGAAATACAGTCATAAATCTGGTCTTAGTCATTGGGAGATGTTTTTACATTACCATATTGTATTGCATACTATGTTATACTGAATTTTCATTGATTATTGTCACGCATGTTACTTATTATTATTTAATTTGTCACAATAAATTGTATGTATTTTTATAACAAATTGTGATTTTTTTTATATGGAATACATTTCACTTACACGATAACGATCTTTGGGATCTGAGAATTGAAATAGTGGGCAATTCTCAACTGTTTACTATTACTATCACATAAATATCCCCACAAGGGTGACACAGACAGAAGGAGCAATGGGAAAACGGAGTCTGTCCCTCCCACTGCAGGGTGACACAGACAGAAGGAGCAATGGGACAGGGAGTCTGTCCCTCCCACTGCAGGGTGACACGGACAGAAGGAGCTATGGGACACGGAGTCTGTCCCTCCCACTGCAGGGTGACACAGACAGAGGGAGCTATGGGACATGGAATCTGTCCCTCCCACTGCAGGGTGACACACACAGAGCTATGGGAGAAATTTTGAGTTATGGTGGGTACTCTAATTCCGGGGCTGGGAGGTCTCTATAAAGCCCAGTGTTAGTTACCTGGAGTTATTGAACGGACGGTGAATACTACCAGAACTGGGAGGCAGAGAATGGTTGTGAGGAGGAGTGTGTAGAGGAAGAGTCCAAAGCGTTCAGACAGGCTGCCCTGTGGAGAGAAAATCAATCACTTGCTGATGATATTGGAGAGGTGACTGAACCAGTTTTTACCGCAACACAAAGAAGATCCCTGCAGGAACAAATATTCCCAGACGCTACCAGCACACGCGGGAACCAGTTTGGCCCAGGTTTTTGTACTTTGAGATTCCCCATCAGAATGGGCTCACCATCAATTTGGCAGTCTCTAGGGTGTTACGCGATGCCTGTACTCCACTTATTCTGTGCTCTTTTCCATACTCACCGATGCCAATCTTCTCTCCAGGTGCAGCGCTCCAAGGATGAAAACATTAGACCCTGCGATAGACAGAACATATACTGCTACTCAACAACTCGTTCCATATGGGCATCCACACGCTACAAGTAAGAAGGACTTCACTCTGCTACACAATTAACACTCAGCATGGGCTAGCAGAGAGGTGGGGGCTATTATCGCACAGTATGGGCTAGCAGAGAGGTAGGGGGATATTAACGCTCACTATGGGCTAGTAGAGAGGTAGGGGTTATTAACGCTCACTATTGGCTAGCAGAGAGGTGGGGGCTATTAACGCTCACTATAGGCTAGCAAAGAGGTAGGGGCTATTAACGCTCACTATGGGCTAGAAGAGAGGTAGGGGCTATTAACCCTCACTATGGGCTAGCAGAGAGGTGGGGGATAGTAACGCTCACTATAGGCTAGCAAAGAGGTAGGAGCTATTAACGCTCACTATTGGCTAGCAGAGAGGTAGGGGCTATTAACGCTCACTATGGGCTAGCAGAGAGGTAGGGGCTATTAACGCTCACTATTGGCTAGCAGAGTTGTGGGGGCTATTAACGCTCACTATAGGCTAGCAAAGAGGTAGGGGCTATTAACGCTCACTATAGGCTAGCAAAGAGGTAGGGGCTATTAACGCTCACTATGGGCTAGCAAAGAGGTAGGGGCTATTAACGCTCACTATGGGCTAGCAGAGAGGTGGGGGATAGTAACGCTCACTATAGGCTAGCAAAGAGGTAGGAGCTATTAACGCTCACTATTGGCTAGCAGAGAGGTAGGGGCTATTAACGCTCACTATGGGCTAGCAGAGAGGTGGGGGGCTATAAACGCTCACTATGGGCTAGCAGAGAGGTGGGGGGCTATTAACGCTCACTATGGGCTAGCAGAGAGGTGGGGGGCTATTAACGCTCACTATGGGCTAGCAGAGAGGTGGGGGATATTAACACTCACCATAGGCTAGCAGAGAGGTGGGGGATATTAACGCTCTCTATGGGCTAGCAGAGAGGTAGGGGCTATAAACGCTCACTATGGGCTAGCAGAGAGGTAGGGGCTATTAACGCTCACTATGGGCTAGCAAAGAGGTAGGGGCTATTACCGCTCACTATGGGCTAGCAGAGAGGTGGGGGATAGTAACGCTCACTATAGGCTAGCAAAGAGGTAGGAGCTATTAACGCTCACTATGGGCTAGCAGAGAGGTGGGGGGCTATTAAGGCACACTATGGGCTAGCAGAGAGGTGGGGGCTATTATCGCACACTATGGGCTAGCAGAGAGGTGGGGGCTATTAACGCTCAATATAGGCTAGCAGAGAGGTGGGGGCTATTAACGCACACTATGGGCTAGCAGAGAGGTGGGGGGCTATTAACGCTCACTATGGGCTAGCAGAGAGGTGGGGGCTATTAACGCACACTATGGGCTAGCAGAGAGGTGGGGGGCTATTAACGCTCACTATGGGCTAGCAGAGAGGTGGGGGTTATTACCGCTCACTATGGGCTAGCAGAGAGGTGGGGGTTATTAACGCTCAATATGGGCTAGCAGAGAGGTGGGGGTTATTAACGCTCACTATGGGCTAGCAGAGAGGTGGGAGGTTATTAACGCTCACTATGGGCTAGCAGAGAGGTAGGGGCTATCAACGCTCACTATGGGCTAGCAGAGAGGTAGGGGCTATTAACCCTCACTTTAGGCTAGCAAATAGGTAGGGGCTATTAACGCTCACTATGGACTAGCAGAGAGGTAGGGGCTATTAACGCTCACTATGAGGGCTAGCAGAGAGGTAGGGGCTATTAACGCTCACTATGGGCTAGCAGAGAGGTGGGGGATATTAACGAGCCTATAATAACAGACACTACATCTACATCTATTTAGGAAGCCAATATTAATGTTGTTTTTCGGCCAATATATTTTATTGATGGGGCCTTTTCCCATCCCACAGACCAGCCTGCACTGCTAGAGATATAGAACCAGAACTTACCCAGCACCAGGCAGAGCGCTGGCCAACTATAGGGGTCCTTAACAAACAGTGAAACCACCTGAATGGGATCCACCAGTATCCCGTACCTGGGAAGAAATAACACATATTAGACAGGGATTTAAAGGTGCAGGCCCTTCCTGTCCTAACTGGGGCGTACGTAGAGAATGCAGCTTGGTGAGCACTCTACAGCCATGTAGTGTCAGTGCAGAGCGCAGACCAATCAGAAAAGGACGATCTGCACATGTGACTGAGGATTTGACTTAATAATTTCTATCCTTGTCTGTAATGGACAGAACTGGTGAATACTGTGTGCATTAATGAACCATTCTACAGATGGAGATTAGGTTTCAATTCTCTTTACGTTTTATGTTTATGCTTTCATGCAGTGGTTTCAATGAGGAAATGGGGACCAGATGTGAAAAACGGTTTAAAAAAAAAAAGATTCAAAAAGCATTCTCCGCAATGTCATCTCCTATAGATGCAAAGCAAGGCATTATGGGAGGACCAGTAGTGGCCGGGATGCTGAGCGAGCACCAGAAGTGGCCGGGCCGCTGAGCGAGAGAGTGGCCGGGCCGCTGAGCGAGCACCAGCAGTGGACGGGCCGCTGAGCGAGCACCAGCAATGGCCGGGCCGATGAGCGAGCACCAGCAATGGCCGGGCCGATGAGCGAGCACCAGCAACGGCCGGGCCGATGAGCGAGCACCAGCAACGGCCGGGCCGATGAGCGAGCACCAGCAACGGCCGGGCCGATGAGCGAGCACCAGCAACGGCCGGGCCGATGAGCGAGCACTAGCAACGGCCGGGCCGATGAGCGAGCACCAGCAACGGCCGGGCCGATGAGCGAGCACCAGCAACGGCCGGGCCGATGAGCGAGCACCAGCAACGGCCGGGCCGATGAGCGAGCACCAGCAACGGCCGGGCCGATGAGCGAGCACCAGCAACGGCCGGGCCGCTGAGCGAGCACCAGCAATGGCCGGGCCGATGAGCGAGCACCAGCAATGGCCGGGCCGATGAGCGAGCACCAGCAATGGCCGGGCCGATGAGCGAGCACCAGCAACGGCCGGGCCGATGAGCGAGCACCAGCAACGGCCGGGCCGATGAGCGAGCACCAGCAATGGCCGGGCCGATGAGCGAGCACCAGCAGTGGCCGGGCCGATGAGCGAGCACCAGCAACGGCCGGGCCGATGAGCGAGCACCAGCAGTGGCCGGGCCGATGAGCGAGCACCAGCAACGGCCGGGCCGATGAGCGAGCACCAGCAGTGGACGGGCCGCTGAGCGAGCACCAGCAATGGCCGGGCCGATGAGCGAGCACCAGCAATGGCCGGGCCGATGAGCGAGCACCAGCAATGGCCGGGCCGATGAGCGAGCACCAGCAATGGCCGGGCCGATGAGCGAGCACCAGCAACGGCCGGGCCGATGAGCGAGCACCAGCAACGGCCGGGCCGATGAGCGAGCACCAGCAATGGCCGGGCCGATGAGCGAGCACCAGCAGTGGCCGGGCCGATGAGCGAGCACCAGCAACGGCCGGGCCGATGAGCGAGCACCAGCAGTGGCCGGGCTGCTGAGCGAGCACCAGCAACGGCCGGGCCGATGAGCGAGCACCAGCAATGGCCGGGCCGATGAGCGAGCACCAGCAACGGCCGGGCCGATGAGCGAGCACCAGCAACGGCCGGGCCGATGAGCGAGCACCAGCAGTGGCCGGGCCGATGAGCGAGCACCAGCAGTGGCCGGGCCGATGAGCGAGCACCAGCAGTGGCCGGGCCGATGAGCGAGCACCAGCAGTGGCCGGGCAAGTTCCTGGTTTGGGCGCAGCTCACTGGAGAAGATCTGACACCTGGAGATAACACTACAAATACAAAACATCAATGATAAAAAGAAAAAAAACCTGCAAATTTGACGTGTTTAAAACAAATTTGTAGCATTAATAAACATCAAACATTCAATCGTGGCTGAATCCAGGATGGCTGCGCCCTGCAACATGCTGCCTGAGAATCACGAGAGCTAATGTAAATACTTACTTAATAATGTTTTCTAGGAAGAGCCGCGCATTACTTAAAACCTGAAATAAAACACATCCTCATTAAATTGGCCACTCATGGTGATAACAGGACAAGAGACCACAGAGGGAAGCGGCAATGTGCATGGAATAACTGGCTGTATGGACAAGGCTGCTTAATGTCGCCTCAAATTATAGGACATTCGAGATAAGACAGCCTTGCATTTAACGGATATTCTCCTCTCTATTCACCGAGCTTGGCTACCCAATGGGCTGTTATGACAAACTGCTGCTAGCCATAGGCTTTCTAGGCTTCATATTTGACAAACTCCAGCTCTCAAAGCCGAACCTAAAATAAACCCTGTGCCCTATGTTTAACTCCCCATGTACCCTTATATTAAATGTAACCCAGCTCTAGTCTGGAACAGCCCGTATACTACAACTTTACCCCCTCTCAAGCTGTTCATCTTCTTAACCCCTTTCTAACTGTTAGCTACGCACACTCACTATACTCACAGACTCAAATACAATACCCTACACAAGCAAAGCAGAAATAGGCACAGATATACACCAAATATGGATATGCCTTCTACAGGTTAATCCCACACTGCGCAAGCACAGATAATGCACTTTGCTGTTAGAGGTGTAACTCAGCATTATAAACACTGCTTTTGGTTGGAGTAACCCTTTAAATCTGTGGAAACATATCAGGTTAATACATTTAGACATACAAAAAACTGAGAATTAACTGTAGTGCTATATTACACAGAGTACCTAAGGTTTTTAAAGTGTTCCCTTATAGACACTCAATATACAATAGTAAAAAAAAAAGAAAAGAAAAAACCAAAAGGAAAAAACTGTGTTGTTCACCACAAAGTGATAATAATGAAAATAATACAAACTGGATATCGTAGATGTATTCAGTCTTAAAAATATATCTATAGAGAGAAATATAAAAGTATATGGTGTAATATTGTTAACACATATAGAGAGTGGGGGTGGTAGAGAACTCACAAGATTAGGATGAATTCAGGCGTATCTCCCTTAATATTAGGGAATTAATGAGATGTGAGGAACCTCCAGCGATGTAATTCTGGATAGAAAGTGACAGATCTTCTTGCCCACTCAACGTAAAAGAAGAAAATTGATAGTGCAGATTGTATAAAAAAGGTTACAATTTATTACAAATATTGCACTTACAAATGTTTCAAATAAAAGACAGCATGTCTCCACACCAAGGTGGTATCCACGTATATCAGCCAATGTATTCACGGCAGGAAGTGGTAAACAGCACCAACAAAAATAACAATAAAATAAAGATAAAAGTTCATATGAACCAATAAACAACTCCAACGCGTTTCGTCCTTCTTTGGACTTCCTCAGGGATGTATGACTGTAATCCGAATAGATTCTTCTTGTATATCGCCGGGAGATGAAGAAATCGCTCGCAGGTGATAGCGTGAGTTCCACCCTGGAACGCATTAGTTACTTCCGGGTGATGTCACTTCCGGTATAGCGGACCGAGTACGAAGTTGATATCAGATACTTCTTAGCGGCAATAACATAGAAATATATACACTGTAACAATACATCATGTTGCCATGTAGGTATTAAGCATTTCACATATTCAAGCCTTTCTAAACAGGAAATGTATTGGTTTAATGTCCTTTATGTCAGATAATGAGAATAAATATATATATAGAATAAATATAATACAATACAAATGTGTAGGCATAAAAATGCATATCTGTCCAGAAAATGTATATATACATCCACACATACCTGCAAAAATTGCATGCATATATGAACCTTTATATGAATAATATACATACAAAAAAATATGAGTAAACAATTATAGTTATAAAGGCAGTTGAATGTTGTTATGCTTAACACCTTTACAAAAATCACAAATATATACAGATCTATACTAGACAAATTCTTTTATTGTACATCAATATTCTAAAATTAACTAAATGATCTATCTGTGAATAGAAAACAAGTATTAGTTGCATCCATTGGACATATCAAAAGAATAAAAAAAAAAATCAAAATAATAATAATAAAAAAAAATGAATGAACGAATATAAATACTAATATAATAATAATAAAAAAATATATATATATATTAAAATAAAATTATATATGAATGAAAATAATGAAAATAAATAAATATGAATTTAAATATAAATAAAGACAAATGAAAATAGCAAATGAAAAAAGCAAAGAAAAATAAATAAAATAAAAATAAATGAAAATAAAAATAAGAATAAAATATAAATATAAAATAAAAAAAATCAGATAAGTCCAGCTAAGTCTATTTCTTGATTTAAACCATACTTTAAAGTCTTTAAATTAAAAATCCACTGGGCCTCTTTTGTATTTAATGAAGTTACAAGGTTTCCTCCTCTCCAATGTTTTTCTATTTTGTCTATCCCAATTGCTAAGAATGTATTCTATTGAAAATGTGGACAATAGGTACAATGTTTAGATACACTATGTTCTAATTTTTTATTTCTTATATTTTGGAAATGTTCTAATAATCTGACATGACGTTTTCGAATAGTCCGAACAATATATTGTGCTCCACATTGTAATAGATAAATGACATGGGTGGTGGAACACTGGATTCATTTTTTTATATGATATGTTCGTTGTGTATATGTGCCCATAAATGTGTTAGTATTCTTTTTTTGAAAAGTACACGTGGAACACTTTCCACATCGAAAAAAACCTTGTAATATTTTATTACAAAAAAATGTGTGTAGGTTGTATTGGAACAGTTTTAGCTAAAGGGAGTATACTTGGAGCCAATTTGTTCTTTAAATTGTCAGCTTTTTATAAATTATACCGTATTTATCGGCGTATAACACGCACCGGCGTATAACACGCACCTCATTTTTAGAAAGAAATTCCAGGAAATTCCCCCCCCCCCCCCCCCATCCCATAGTGTTCCCCCCCCTCCCCTCCCATAGTATTTCCCCCCTCCCCTCCCATAGTATTTTCCCCCTCCCCTCCCATAGTATTCTCCCCCTCCCCTCCCATTCTCCCCCCCATAGTATTCTCCCCCCCTCCCCTCCCATAGTATTTCCCCCCTCCCATCCCATAGTATTTTCCCCCTCCCATCCCATAGTATTTTCCCCCTCCCCTCCCATAGTATTTTCCCCCTCCCCTCCCATAGTATTCTCCCCCTCCCCTCCCATTCTCCCCCCCTCCCCTCCCATAGTGTACTTCCTCCCCCTCCCCTCCCATAGTGTACTTCCCTCCCCTCCCATAGTGTACTTCCCTCCCCTCCCATAGTGTACTTCCCCTCCCATAATTACTTACCTGTCCTGAAGCGTGGGCCGGCTTCACAGCTTGCACCGCGGTACAGGAACTTTAATTTCATGTTCCGGTTTCCGGCGGGACTGAAAGGAAGTGTGCACACTATTGTGCACACTTCCTTTCAGTCCCGCCGGAAACCGGAACATGAAATTAAAGTTCCTGTACCGCGGTGCAAGCTGTGAAGCCGGCCCACGCTTCAGGACAGGTAAGTAATTATGGGATATCGGCGTATAACACGCACCCACGATTTTCCCCCTATTTTCAGGGGGAAAAAGTGCGTGTTATACGCCGATAAATACGGTAATTGGTTTGTTGGGTAAAATATTATTCAAAAAAATTCTTTTTTTAGTATATGCCAATGACGATTAATTATATTTTTAATCTCCCTAGCCTGGGAGTGGTATTTAGTTACAAAGGCAAAATCAAACTTATTTCCATTTTTATTTTTTGAATATTTTGAAACGTTAGCATTTGTTTTAGTAAGTAATCTTTCACGATCTGTGTTAATCAAAGGAAGTTCTGCCTCCTCAACTATTTTTGAATCATATCCTTTTTCTATATATCTGTTTTTTATGATTTTTGATTGAGTTCTGAAAGTGTCTATATCTGAGCAATTACGTCTCAGACGTGTAAGTTGTCCTTTTGGGACATTTTTTAACCACATAGGGTGATGGGAACTCGAATAATCTATAGCGGTATTACAGTCTGTATTTTTTTAAAAAGTTTTAGTTTTCAGGACATTATTCTCTATATAGATCGTTAGATCTAAGAAATCTATATGTGTAGTATGGCAAGTAGAGGTGAAACTTAAATTATATTCATTATGATTGATATATGAAATGAAATTATCCAAACTAATGTGATCTCCCTCCCAAATGATAAGGAAGTCGTCTATGTAGCGTCGCCACAGGACAAGATTCCCCCCCCAGCATCTGACCTAAAGTTATCTGACTAGATTCCCAATGGGAAACATACAAATTGGCGAAGCTGGGGGCTTTTTTATTTTATTATATTTATATTCATATTCGTTCATTTTTTTTTATTCTTTTGATATGTCCAATGGATGCAACTAATACTTGTTTTCTATTCACAGATAGATCATTTAGTTCATTTTAGAATATTGATGTACAATAAAATAATTTGTCTAGTATAGATCTGTATATATTTGTGATTTTTGTAAAGGTGTTAAGCATAACAACATTCAATTGCCTTTATAACTATAATTGTTTACTCAATCTTTTATATGTATATTATTCATATAAAGGTTCATATATGCATGCAATTTTTGCAGGTATGTGTGTGGATGTATATATACACACACATTTTCTGGACAGATATGCATTTTTATGCCTACACATTTGTATTGTATTATATTTATTCTATATATATATATATTTATTCTCATTATCTGACATAAAGGACATTAAACCAATACATTTCCTGTTTAGAAAGGCTTGAATATGTGAAATGCTTAATACCTACATGGCAACATGATGTATTGTTACAGTGTATATATTTCTATGTTATTGCCGCTAAGAAGTATCTGATATCAAGTTCGTACTCTGTCCGCTATACCGGAAGTGACATCACCCGGAAGTAACGAATGCGTTCCAGGGTGGAACGCACGCTATCACCTGCGAGCGATTTCTTCATCTCCCGGCGGATATATAGGAAGAATCTATTCGGATTACAGTCATACATCCCTGAGGAAGTCCAAAGAAGGACGAAACGCGTTGGAGTTGTTTATTGGTTCATATGAACTTTTATCTTTATTTTATTGTTATTTTTGTTGGTGCTGTTTACCACTTCCTGCCGTGAATACATTGGCTGATATACGTGGATACTACCTTGGTGTGGAGACATGCTGTCTTTTATTTGAAACATTGTAAGTGCAATATTTGTAATAAATTGTAACCTTTTTTATACAATCTGCACTATCAATTTTCTTCTTTTACTTTGAGTGGGCAAGAAGATCTGTCACTTTCTATCCAGAATTACATCGCTGGAGGTTCCTCACATCTCATTAATTCCCTAATATTAAGGGAGATACGCCTGAATTCATCCTAATCTTGTGAGTTCTCTACCACCCCCACTCTCTATATGTGTTAACAATATTACACCATATACTTTTATATTTCTCTCTATAGATATATTTTTAAGACTGAATACATCTACGATATCCAGTTTGTATTATTTTCATTATTATCACTTTGTGGTGAACACCACAGTTTTTTCCTTTTGTTTTTTTCTTTTCTTTTTTTTTTTTAATACATTTAGACATAAGCATATTATTTGTATAAAATAATAATTGCGGCGAAAGTGACCTCGCCACTGGTTTTTGGAGGGGACTACAGCCTTTTACCCTGTGACTATGGCCCCTGCTATTTGTTTTGGCTGAGAGATCCTAATTGTGCTTATTGGGTCTGTAAACAATGGCTCTTTGAATTTTCAAAGTGGCACTTCAGATACAGTTGAAGTGTTGAGGTAGTCGAAGTGGCCGCCACGTGTTCGAATGTCAAATGGCCATCTTGTTTAGTCGAACGTGTTTAGCCGTGTTTTGTCGTCGAGTCGCCTGAAAAGTTACCTTCCCGGGGCCTTCGACGGGAGTCGAACAGCGTTCGACAATTCGAACGGTACTTCGACTGGGTACTTCGACTGCACCGCCTAATTCTCTGTAACTATTTTGGGCATGAAACTAAGCATTCGGTCAAAAAGAGGCTTCCAGCTAAATTTTGAACCCCTGAACCGTTCAGGGTGATTTTTAAGTATGTTGTTCTCCCAGATTGGGGCTATCAGGGGATGTGTTATGGGGATATGTTGTATTTTGGGGTACTTATTGGACTTTGTGTTTTTTCTGTCTGAGGATAATTACGTTAATCCACTATCTGCCTTAATTGTATCATACTCAGAGGGGAGGGATTGTGTACTGTATGTGGGAGTGTCGTTAATAATCACATTGTTTTGATTGGCTTGTATACTTTGTGTCCTGTGCCCAACAAAGTCCACCTGCGTGTTGCTCTTGTTGGGAGACTTGCATAAAAGGCCAGTGTGCCCCATTAAAGCAGAGTTCCTGCTTTACCCTCAACACAGAGCCTTGTCTCGTGCTTGTAGGGAAAAGCTATACCTGCGATAATCCCTGCTCTTGGAGTATTATAATCACTAGCTCTTGTAAGAGCTGTTCCTGCTCTGCTCTACAGCCTCCCTCTCACAACAGGGGAGAAAGGATATCTCTTGGCGGCGAAAACCCCTCATTCTATCGGGGTGCCGCTACAATAATAATGATAATAATATGGGTAGTTCAGTTTATGAGAAACATTAAAGGGACACTATAGTCACCTAAACAACTTTAGCTTAATGAAGCAGTTTTGGTGTATAGAACATGCCCCTGCAGCCTCACTGCTCAATCCTCTGCCATTTAGCAGTTAAATCCCTTTGTTTATGAACCCTAGTCACACCTCCCTGCATGTGACTTGCACAGCCTTCCATAAACACTTCCTGTAAAGAGAGCCCTATTTAGGCTTTCTTTATTGCAAGTTCTGTTTAATTAAGATTTTCTTATCCCCTGCTATGTTAATAGCTTGCTAGACCCTGCAAGAGCCTCCTGTATGTGATTAAAGTTCAATTTAGAGATTGAGATACAATTATTTAAGGTAAATTACATCTGTTTGAAAGTGAAACCAGTTTTTTTTTCATGCAGGCTCTGTCAATCATAGCCAGGGGAGGTGTGGCTAGGGCTGCATAAACAGAAACAAAGTGATTTAACTCCTAAATGACAGTGAATTGAGCAGTGAAATTGCAGGGGAATGATCTATACACTAAAACCGCTTTATTTAGCTAAAGTAATTTAGGTGACTATAGTGTTCCTTTAAGATTTTCATTGACGATTTCTGCATCTATAGGAGGGGCAGATTAAACGTGGAATGAGCATGTAAAGACTTGAACAGACTTAATTTTCAGAAAATTCTTTTATTTTTGTCTTGTTGACTTGGATTTACAAGAAAAACCGCTTCAACTGCCTGAACAGGCACCTTATGAAACCTCAAAAAGGTAGGAAATAACATAGAAAGCGTTGTTAGAACAACATATTCCCATGACCAGAGAAAGGATGAGATGGTCTATTAAGAGTTACTTTAGACCCGAGATGAACATATCCTATTTCCCTTCCCCTTGTGGCGGTCACTAGTTTCTCTATACATCACAGGACTAAGAGGTTTAGAGCCGGGCAGGAGACGCAAGGAATAACGTCAATGCCAGTAATCTGATTACTGGCTGATGTAAATATGGTGAAAGAAGGGACACGTGAACAAGCTATCCTTCCCAGTAATCAGGTAATTATGGGAGTAAAACATAAAGGCCAGGTTGAAAAGTGACCTATACAGATACAAACGGGACAAGGTGATTGGTTACGGTCCGTGATGTGAGCGAGGTCGGTACACTGGTTACAGTCCGTGATGAGACAGAGAAGACTGGTTACAGTCCGTGATGTGAGCGAGGTTGGGGAGACTGGTTACGGTCCGTGATGATACCGAGAAGACTGGTTACAGTCCGTGATGTGAGCGAGGCTGGGGAGACTGGTTACGGTCCGTGATGATACCGAGAAGACTGGTTACAGTCCGTGATGTGAGCGAGGTTGGGGAGACTGGTTGCGGTCCGTGATGAGACCGAGAAGACTGGTTACGGTCCGTGATGAGAGCGAGAAGACTGGTTACGGTCCGTGATGAGAGCCAGAAGACTGGTTACGGTCCGTGATGAGAGCCAGAAGACTGGTTACGGTCCGTGATGAGAGCCAGAAGACTGGTTACGGTCCATGTGGCAAAACTAGCCACTTAAGGCTCTATTTTAATTAATGTGATGTTGTAGCTTTACGGCCATCTGAACTGGGTATATTCAATTGTCTGTATTTGATGCGAACGAGAGCATTCGTATGCTGGCGGCACGAAAGCCACCAGCATTCATACAGTAGTTTCACGAACAGTGAATTTCAACACTGTTCGTGAAACGAACAAACTACCAAATGGGAGACCACACACAGGAGGTCGTGTGGCTCCCATTAAGTATCGCACCATTGTATCTTTCGGTAGTTAATGGATGTTCACGGTGGCCGCCGTTCAGGTACCGACCACGTGGCGGTCGGCCATCTTGGATCCTTTGTTAGCCCAGCTGTATTTTGTCGTTGAGTGCCTGGAACTAAAATCGGCTACTCAACAGCACTAATACCGCTGGACTTCCAGGCCGTTCGGGAGCACCGGTCTTTCGGTATTTTATCCCTGTTTGTCTATTCGTGCCTTGGGTGAAAAATGTATGTTTAAGTTGTGAAGAAAATGGACTTTATCCGACCTTTTCTTCTATTTTTATGTGTTTTCTACATTTTTTCTGCCTAAATTGGTTATTAGTTCGGCAGTTTGAAACTACCGAACCCCGACCCCCTCCTGGCTTGTTATGTTCAAAAGCACCGTCAATTAAGTGTTCCCTGGGTGGCCGCTGTTCGTATAGCCGAACGCCACGTGGAAAAGAAAACTGCAGCCATCTTGTTCGCACGAGGGGAGTCAGCAGGACTTGGTCGTCGAGTGTCTGGAACTAAAATCGGACACTCGACCGCACGAACCACCGCTGAAAACTACCGAACTCCCGCTTCTCCTACTTACCGAACAGCCAGAAGAGCGGCATTCGGTAGTTATGTTCGTGCAGACCAGGGGAACAATCGCTACTATGAGCCAGGAGGATCTATACGGTATTTTGACCGCTTTTCGCCTTTTTCCCAATTGACCGACCGCACACGCTGAATTCGTGGAACTGTTTTGGGCAGGAGCCTCGTGTGTGGTCGGTAAAACAGGACTTCCACACTTTTCAAGAACCCCTGAACCGATCTGGGTGAAATTTGGATATGTTTGCCTCCCAGATCGGGGCTATCAGGGGATATTTTGTGGGGATACCTTGTGGGGAAAGGGTGTTCTAACTTTTGGGGAAAATGTGTGCCCTTTGCCTGGAGATAACTGATTTATTCCTTAACTTATTTCAATATCTCCCAGGCAGAGGGAGGGCGTGTATTAGTAAAATACTGTACAGTGATTGGTGAATGTATTTGTTTGTTCTGGGACGTCATCTTGCAGGAGGATTCCCCATAAAAGCCAGCCTGTTTCAATAAAGCTTAGTTCTGTTACACCCTTCATGAAGTCTTGGCTCATGTTTGGGAGGAATATTCTACTTCTTACTTGGAAGGATTGTCTTGGAAGCTGTATTCATCTCTACCCCCTGCTGGAGCTATAATCACTAAGGCTCAGCGGTTGGGAAAGGAACAGAAGACCGCAGTACCATAACCACTGCAGGTCTTAACATAAGTGTATTTCGTGCGGCGTTCGGCTAATTGTGCTGGGATCTGAGCGGTACTTTCACTTTCAACTATCTGCCGAACGGTCATTCGGTATAATAGCATGAATAATGTTAAAGTTATATATTTTTGTGTAAAAAGCCAGTTCTGCTGCACGGAGGGATAATCCACTTAACTGGATATTCTAGTGGGAGTATCCCTCTTGTACAGCGGTGCCTGATGGGAGAAATGCTCCAAATGCTAAGTCCCCCATGTAGTCCCCTACTGTACAACCCCTGTAAAGTCAGTAAGGAAACCCCTTGCATGGGGAACCACATAAATACTGTGACTTGTGATTAAAACCTCAGTTGACTCCCATCCTATGTGTCGTCTAGTTCTTGGGAAGGAAGGACTTATACAACGCTACCGGGATTATTGTATGCTGTACTTATTTTGCCTGGATTATTCTATGCTGTGCCTGTCTACCCGTGGAGATATTGTGGATTATACTACCTCTCCACTACAGTCCGTGATGTGGGTGAGGTTGGGGAGACTGGTTACGGTCCGTGATGAGACCGAGAAGACTGGTGCGGTCCGTGATGTGAGCAGACTGGTTATAGTCCGTGATGAAACAGAGAAGACTGGTTACAGTCCGTGATGTGAGCAGACTGGTTACAGTCCGTGATGAAACAGAGAAGACTGGTTACAGTCCGTGATGTGAGCAGACTGGTTACAGTCCGTGATGAAACAGAGAAGACTGGTTACAGTCCGTGATGTGAGTGTGGTCGGGGAGACTGGTTACGGTCCGTGATGAGACCGAGAAGACTGGTTACGGTCCGTGATGTGAGCGAAGTCGGTACACTGGTGATGAAACAGAGAAGACTGGTTACGGTCCGTGATGAGACCGAGAAGACTGGTTACGGTCCGTGATGAGACCGAGAAGACTGGTTACGGTCCGTGATGAGACCGAGAAGACTGGTTACGGTCCGTGATGAGACCGAGAAGACTGGTTACGGTCCGTGATGAGACCGAGAAGACTGGTTACGGTCCGTGATGAGACCGAGAAGACTGGTTACGAGGTCGAGGAGATGGGTTACAGTTGATAATGAGAGCGAGGTCGGGGAGACTGGTTACAGTTGATAATGAGAGCGAGGTCGGGGAGACTGGTTACAGTCCATGATGGGAGCGAGGTCGAGGAGATGGGTTACAGTTGATAAGGAGAGCGAGGTCGAGGAGATGGGTTACAGTTGATAAGGAGAGCGAGGTCGAGGAGATGGGTTACAGTTGATAAGGAGAGCGAGGTCGAGGAGATGGGTTACAGTTGATAAGGAGAGCGAGGTCGAGGAGATGGGTTACAGTTGATAAGGAGAGCGAGGTCGAGGAGATGGGTTACAGTTGATAAGGAGAGCGAGGTCGAGGAGATGGGTTACAGTTGATAAGGAGAGCGAGGTCGAGGAGATGGGTTACAGTTGATAAGGAGAGCGAGGTCGAGGAGATGGGTTACAGTTGATAAGGAGAGCGAGGTCGAGGAGATGGGTTACAGTTGATAAGGAGAGCGAGGTCGAGGAGATGGGTTACAGTTGATAAGGAGAGCGAGGTCGAGGAGATGGGTTACAGTTGATAAGGAGAGCGAGGTCGAGGAGATGGGTTACAGTTGATAAGGAGAGCGAGGTCGAGGAGATGGGTTACAGTTGATAAGGAGAGCGAGGTCGAGGAGATGGGTTACAGTTGATAAGGAGAGCGAGGTCGAGGAGATGGGTTACAGTTGATAAGGAGAGCGAGGTCGAGGAGATGGGTTACAGTTGATAAGGAGAGCGAGGTCGGGGAGATGGGTTACAGTTGATAATGAGAGCGAGGTCGAGGAGATGGGTTACAGTTGATAATGAGAGCGAGGTCGAGGAGATGGGTTACAGTTGATAATGAGAGCGAGGTCGGGGAGATGGGTTACAGTTGATAATGAGAGCGAGGTCGGGGAGATGGGTTACAGTTGATAATGAGAGCGAGGTCGGGGAGATGGGTTACAGTTGATAATGAGAGCGAGGTCGGGGAGATGGGTTACAGTTGATAATGAGAGCGAGGTCGGGGAGATGGGTTACAGTTGATAATGAGAGCGAGGTCGGGGAGATGGGTTACAGTTGATAATGAGAGCGAGGTCGAGGAGATGGGTTACAGTTGATAAGGAGAGCGAGGTCGAGGAGATGGGTTACAGTTGATAATGAGAGCGAGGTCGAGGAGATGGGTTACAGTTGATAATGAGAGCGAGGTCGGGGAGATGGATTACAGTTGATAATGAGAGCGAGGTCGGGGAGATGGATTACAGTTGATAATGAGAGCGAGTTCGAGGAGATGGATTACAGTTGATAATGAGAGCGAGGTCGGGGAGATGGATTACAGTTGATAATGAGAGCGAGTTCGAGGAGATGGATTACAGTTGATAATGAGAGCGAGGTCGAGGAGATGGATTACAGTTGATAATGAGAGCGAGGTCGGGGAGATGGATTACAGTTGATAATGAGAGCGAGGTCAAGGAGATGGGTTACTCTAGCTATATATTTTAAACAAAAAATTTTCGATCTATCTATCTATCTATCTATCTATCTATCTATCTATCTTACATTACACACACCACACTTGAAGAGCCCTTCAATGTTTAGGACAAGGCCTTTCTCCCATGACGCTCTGGGCATGCTCATGTACTCTGAATGATATTTGTTAATAAATGTGTGGTCAACGATTTTTCCCATAGTGGGGTTAAATTAATTTGCATGGCATGCTCTAGCTGTGCCAGGACAGAGACACGGTGTATATACATATATGAACCTCTCCCTCACCTGAGCGTGATGCCCAGAACTGCTTCATACTCACCAGCATAACCACACACCAGTTCAGAATACCGCGGTAGTTGCTGTAGCCGCTGGCTGAGCTGAGGAGAGACTCCTGGAGTTTGTGGCATCTGCAAGGGAAGAGGAGAAATCAGTGAACGACTGTTTGATTTTTTAGGTGTGAAATTGTAAAGTTAATGTGTGATAAAGCCCAGAAGATGGGATTTCTCCAGCAAAAATCCACATGACACGTAGACAGGACCTTCTGGCTCGTTAGCGCTACAAACACCTGTCAGGAATGAGCATCATTAACTGGAAGAGGACTGTTACACCAGTAGACCATCCGGAATCCAAGTCAGCTGGGTCAAGGACTTCATGGCTGGGATTATTCGAAGAACTAACAATACATTGATTAATAGGCCATTGGAAATTCACTGCAATATCGCTGCCTTAATATAGCGAACCTCCTCTAAAATTAGGGACAATTTAAAGAGAAAATCGCATTTCCCTAAGCTTTTAAGATATTTACCTTTACTTATATTTAACAAGTATTAGTGAGGTGTGAAAAATCAAATAGAAAAATCCACCCTCCATACCCAGCAGCTGGGCACCTCCATCTTAGCTCACTGTCAGTCATTGTTATAAGCTCCGCCCTTTACACCTGGCAGTCAGCATAGAGAGAGCCACCTCCATCTTAGCTCCCTGTCAATCATTGTTATAAGCTCCGCCCATTACACCTGGCAGTCAGTATAGAGAGAGCCACCTCCATCTTAGCTCCCTGTCAATCATTGTTATAAGCTCCGCCCATTACACCTGGCAGTCAGTATAGAGAGCCACCTCCATCTTAGCTCCCTGTCAGTCATTGTTATAAGCTCCGCCCATTACACCTGGCAGTCAGTATAGAGAGAGCCACCTCCATCTTAGCTCCCTGTCAGTCATTGTTATAAGCTCCGCCCTTTACACCTGGCAGTCAGTATAGAGAGAGCCACCTCCATCTTAGCTCCCTGTCAATCATTGTTATAAGCTCCACCCTTTACACCTGGCAGTCAGTATAGAGAGAGCCAGCTCCATCTTAGCTCCCTGTCAGTCATTGTTATAAGCTCCGCCCATTACACCTGGCAGTCAGTATAGAGAGAGCCACCTCCATCTTAGCTCCCTGTCAGTCATTGTTATAAGCTCCGCCCTTTACACCTGGCAGTCAGTATAGAGAGAGCCACCTCCATCTTAGCTCCCTGTCAATCATTGTTATAAGCTCCGCCCTTTACACCTGGCAGTCAGTATAGAGAGAGCCACCTCCATCTTAGCTCCCTGTCAGTCATTGTTATAAGCTCCGCCCTTTACACCTGGCAGTCAGTATAGAGCCGCCTCCATCTTAGCTCCCTGTCAATCATTGTTATAAGCTCCGCCCATTACACCTGGCAGTCAGTATAGAGAGAGCCACCTCCATCTTAGCTCCCTGTCAATCATTGTTATAAGCTCCGCCCTTTACACCTGGCAGTCAGTATAGAGAGAGCCACCTCCATCTTAGCTCCCTGTCAATCATTGTTATAAGCTCCGCCCTTTACACCTGGCAGTCAGTATAGAGAGAGCCACCTCCATCTTAGCTCCCTGTCAGTCATTGTTATAAGCTCCGCCCTTTACACCTGGCAGTCAGTATAGAGAGAGCCACCTCCATCTTAGCTCCCTGTCAATCATTGTTATAAGCTCCGCCCTTTACACCTGGCAGTCAGTATAGAGAGAGCCACCTCCATCTTAGCTCCCTGTCAATCATTGTTATAAGCTCCGCCCTTTACACCTGGCAGTCAGTATAGAGAGAGCCGCCTCCATCTTAGCTCCCTGTCAGTCATTGTTATAAGCTCCGCCCATTACACCTGGCAGTCAGTATAGAGAGAGCCACCTCCATCTTAGCTCCCTGTCAGTCATTGTTATAAGCTTCGCCCTTTACACCTGGCAGTCAGTATAGAGAGAGCCACCTCCATCTTAGCTCCCTGTCAGTCATTGTTATAAGCTCCGCCCTTTACACCTGGCAGTCAGTATAGAGAGAGCCACCTCCATCTTAGCTCCCTGTCAATCATTGTTATAAGCTCCGCCCTTTACACCTGGCAGTCAGTATAGAGAGAGCCACCTCCATCTTAGCTCCCTGTCAGTCATTGTTATAAGCTCCGCCCATTACACCTGGCAGTCAGTATAGAGAGAGCCACCTCCATCTTAGCTCCCTGTCAATCATTGTTATAAGCTCCGCCCTTTACACCTGGCAGTCAGTATAGAGAGAGCCACCTCCATCTTAGCTCCCTGTCAGTCATTGTTATAAGCTCCGCCCTTTACACCTGGCAGTCAGTATAGAGAGAGCCACCTCCATCTTAGCTCCCTGTCAGTCATTGTTATAAGTTCCGCCCTTTACACCTGGCAGTCAGTATAGAGAGAGCCGCCTCCATCTTTGCTCCCTGTCAGTCATTGTTATAAGCTCCGCCCTTTACACCTGGCAGTCAGTATAGAGAGCCGCCTCCATCTTTGCTCCCTGTCAATCATTGTTATAAGCTCCGCCCTTTACACCTGGCAGTCAGTATAGAGAGAGCTGCCTCCATCTTAGCTCCCTGTCAATCATTGTTATAAGCTCCGCCCATTACACCTGGCAGTCAGTATAGAGAGAGCCACCTCCATCTTAGCTCCCTGTCAGTCATTGTTATAAGCTCCGCCCTTTACACCTGGCAGTCAGTATAGAGAGAGCCACCTCCATCTTAGCTCCCTGTCAATCATTGTTATAAGCTCCGCCCTTTACACCTGGCAGTCAGTATAGAGAGAGCCACCTCCATGTTAGCTCCCTGTCAATCATTGTTATAAGCTCCGCCCTTTACACCTGGCAGTCAGTATATAGAGAGCCACCTCCATCTTAGCTCCCTGTCAATCATTGTTATAAGCTCCGCCCTTTACACCTGGCAGTCAGTATAGAGAGAGCCACCTCCATCTTAGCCCCCTGTCAATCATTGTTATAAGCTCCGCCCTTTACACCTGGCAGTCGGTATAGAGAGAGACCGACCTTACCCTCCGCCCTGGCCGGCCTCCGATCCAGCCTCGCACTGTGGATGCTCTGCATGGAGAGGGTGCTGACTGCCTGTGGGTGGTCTCTCTCTTTCTCAATTCATTCTTGGGCTGAATTGCTCATTGACAGGTGGCTGAAAGACCCATTTCAATAGGCTTTACTCCCATGCTATACATTTAGATGGGTTTTACGCTCGTTTCCCTGGAGCATAGAGTGTGTACGTATTAATCCAATCAATGTAATACCAAGATTAGGATTTCCTTCTAGAGCTATTCCTCTCAGAACATTAAATAATTACACGATAATATATTGATAACTCACTTTCTTAAACGGGATTACTGTGAACCCGCTACTCTTGGTGACAACGTGAATAATTGATCTTTATTCAAACTGGCATGGATTGACCCCACGCAGTATAGAATAATAACTTTCTGCTCTGCTCAAAGTCCGACTGTCTTATATTCCAGATATGGACAAATGATAACATGAATAACCTCACTGGGCAAAATCATGTCATTTAATAATTTAACAACTTGATAAAGAATACCAGATACCGAATGTGACAGTTTTATCAGAATTACATTTCTAATGGCTAGAAAGGAAATTGAAGAGTTTATTAATAAATAAATCTAAAAGCAAACAAAGCATTTAGCAGATAGTTTAAAGGCCATCCTCCATATACCTCATTCTTTAATAAAATATATGGAAGTATTTCCATGTAAACAAGTGTGAGAAGCCTTTTTGCAAGTTAAGGAAGAGGATTCATTGTTTACGCGAAATAGATTTTAAGATTACGCACAGACAGGATCTAAACAGGACTTTCTCCACCAATTCCTTCGCGAAGGCACCAGAATAGCTCCATTCCCCCAGTAACCGGACGACACACAGTTCTGGGAGAACAACTGAGGCTTTATTCAAGGACAGATCCCCAACATGGGGTCTCCATAGAGTAACATACAATCCCCGCCCAGGCGTCTCGGTGTCTGGGAGATAATGGAGTCAAAGACCGGTAAATCAATTGTGATGAAACGGCCTAATAAATCGTCTGTGGGTTTCTTTTTACATAACTTGCCCCACTAAATGCCCCGACTCCTCTCTGGTAGCGTACGGAGCTGACATTTAATGTGGATAAGTGCAAGATAATGCATCCTGGACGTAAAAACCCAAGGGCAGAGTACAGAATATTTGATAGAGTCCCAACCTCAACATCTGAGGAAAGGGATTTAGGGGTGATTATTTCTGATGACTTAAAGGTAGGCAGACAATGTAATAGAGCAGCAGGAAATGCTAGCAGAATGCTTGGTTCTATAGGGAGAGGTATTAGCAGTAGAAAGAGGGAAGTGCTCATGCCATTGTACAGAACACTGGTGAGACCTCACTTGGAGTATTGTACGCAGTACTGGAGGCCGTATCTTCTGAAGGATATTGATACCTTAGAGAGAGTTCAAAGAAGGGCTACTAAACTGGTTTATGGATTGCAGGATAAAACTTACCAGGAAAGGTTAAAGGATCTTAACATGCATAGCTTGGTGGAAAGACGAGACAGGGGGGATATGATAGAAACATTTAAATACATAAAGGGAATCAACACAGTAAAGGAGGAGACTATATTTAAAAGAAGAAAAACTACCACAACAAGAGGACATAGTCTAAAATTAGAGGGACAAAGGTTTAAAAATAATATCAGGAAGTATTACTTTACTGAGAGGGTAGTGGATGCATGGAATAGCCTTCCAGCTGAAGTGGTAGAGGTTAACACAGTAAAGGAGTTTAAGCATGCGTGGGATAGGAATAAGGCTATCCTAACTATAAGATAAGGCCAGGGACTAATGAAAGTATTTAGAAAATTGGGCAGACTAGATGGGCCGAATGGTTCTTATCTGCCGTCACATTCTATGTTTCTAGTAAGCGGGCCATGCCCCCCAGAAAACACTGGCGAGGGAGCCGTGCCCCCCCAGATTACATGTTTTTAGATAATGCTCACACTGTATGAAGAAGAGTAATCCACGCCTAGCATATTGGCAATGCAGACAGGTTATAGTACACAGACACACCTTGTGTATACAGAGTGCGCACTGGGGGAAAGGGGGAGCATAGAGTGTGAACAAACACACGTATTATATAAACATAGTGAGATTACTATACACAGACCTAGCCTGGCGCAGGAAGGGCGTACTATACACAGATCCAGCCAGACGCAGGGAGTGCGTACTATACACAGATCTAGCCAGACGCAGGGAGTGCATACTATACACAGATCCAGCCAGACGCAGGGAGTGCGTATTAAACACAGATAGGGGATCCAGACAGACGCAGGGAGTGCGTACTATACACAAATCTAGCCAGACGCAGGGAGTGCGTACTATACACAGATCTAGCCAGACGCAGGGAGTGCGTACTATACACAGATCTAGCCAGACGCAGGGAGTGCGTACTATACACAGATCTAGCCAGACGCAGGAAGTGCGTACTATACACAGATCTAGCCAGACGCAGGGAGTGCGTACTATACACAGATCTAGCCAGACGCAGGGAGTGCGTACTATACACAGATCTAGCCAGACGCAGGGAGTGCGTACTATACACAGATCTAGCCAGACGCAGGGAGTGCGTACTATACACAGATCTAGCCAGACGCAGGGAGTGCGTACTATACACAGATCTAGCCAGACGCAGGGAGTGCGTACTATACACAAATCTAGCCAGACGCAGGGAGTGCGTACTATACACAAATCTAGCCAGATGCAGGGAGTACGTACTATACACAGATAGGGGATCCAGCCAGACGCAGGGAGTGCGTATTAAACACAGATAGGGGATCCAGACAGACGCAGGGAGTGCGTACTATACACAGATCTTGCCTGGCGCAGGGAGTGCGTACTATACACAGATCTAGCCAGACGCAGGGAGTGCGTACTATACACAGATCTAGCCAGACGCAGGGAGTGCGTACTATACACAGATCTAGCCAGACGCAGGGAGTGCGTACTATACACAGATCTAGCCAGACGCAGGGAGTGCGTACTATACACAGATCTAGCCAGACGCAGGGAGTGCGTACTATACACAGATCTAGCCAGACGCAGGGAGTGCGTACTATACACAGATCTAGCCAGACGCAGGGAGTGCGTACTATACACAGATCTAGCCAGATGCAGGGAGTGCGTACTATACACAGATAGGGGATCCAGCCAGACGCAGGGAGTGCGTACTATACACAGATCTAGCAAACGCAGGGAGTGCGTACTATATACAGATCTAGCCAACGCAGGGAGTGCGTACTATATACAGATCTAGCCAACGCAGGGAGTGCGTACTATATACAGATCTAGCCAACGCAGGGAGTGCGTACTATATACAGATCTAGCCAACGCAGGGAGTGCGTACTATATACAGATCTAGCCAACGCAGGGAGTGCGTACTATGCACAGATCTAGCCAGACGCAGGGAGTGCGTACTTTAGCAAAAGTAACCTCGCCTCTGGCTTTTGGAGATGCCTGTTTGCCAGCCTCCTGCCCTGTGACTATGGCCCCTGTAATAAACTGTTGGTGAAGCGGCACTTCGAAGTCCCGAAGCGGTTCAAACAAGTGGCCGTGAGCACAATGAGCAGTGTTTGGTCATGGAGTAGATGGAACTCAAATCGGACACTTGACAGCGCAAACACCGCTGGACACATACCTTCCACTGATGTTCGGATATTCGAATGGGAATCGAACGGCGTTCGGTGGGTATAAACTCCCAAACGAGAGACCAAACTGAGACCACTCCCGAAGCTATACGTTCGGTATTTTGTATGCTACTTCGAATCCCCGAAGTGGACCGACCACACAGCCCGATTTCTTTTTGGACAGTAATTCTGTGTGCGGTGGGTTAAAACAAGACCTCCATGGAAATCCCAAACCCCTGAACCGATCTGGGTGATTTTTGGATATGTTGTTCACCCAAATCGGGGCTACCAGGGCATATAACGTTTATAGGATTTCCATGAGTTTTAGGGTACTTTTGGGGTTTTATAAAATATATGTTTTTCTGCCTGGAGATAATTGAGTCAATACAGCTGTAGCAGAATGGACCCTGCTATCATATTTTATACCAGCTGTGTGTGGAAATAACAATGACTGTGCGAGACATACACCCCTGGCTTTGCAACCTAAGGTTTCCCGTGTTTCACCAGGCCGTTCGTCAAATCCATTCCCTTAAGTGGTTTCCACGGTTTTATTCATCAACCGTAGACCACCCAGCTATGGAGTGTGCCGCTCATTAACTCAGTTCACACCTCGTATAGACGAACACATGGCGGCGCTATTCGGTATAAACAATCCACTGAACCAGATACATCCAATGAAGTAATGCGCCACGGTTGCACTGGAACCTCCCTAGCCAGCATTTCTAGCACTGGCAAAAACATCCCTTCGCTCCCACACCGGTAACAAAACCAGTGGTTATGGTGTCAGTCAGTGGTTATGGTGTCAGTGGTTATGGTGCCCGTCAGTGGTTATGGTCCCTGTCAGTGAGCACAATGAGCAGTGGTTATGGTCCCTGTATGTGAGCACAATGAGCAGTTGTTATGGTCCCTGTCTGTCAGTGGTTATGGTCCCTGTCTGTCAGTGGTTATGGTGTCAGTGGTTATGTGTCTGTCAGTGGTTATGGTGTCAGTGGTTATGGCCCCTGTCTGTCAGTGGTTTTAGTCCGAGTGATTATGGTCCCTGCCTGTCAGTGGTTATGGTGTCTGTCAGTGGTTAAGGTGTCCGTGGTTATGGTCCCTGCCCGTGGTTATGGTCCCTGCCTGTCAGTGGTTATGGTCCCTGCCTGTCAGTGGTTATGGTGTACCAGTGGTTATGGTGCCAGTCATTGGTTATGGTGTCAGTGGTTATGGTGTGCCAGTCAGTGGTTATGGTGTGTCAGTGGTTATGGTGTGTCAGTGGTCATGGTGTGTCAGTGGTCATGGTGTCAGTCAGTGGTCGTGGTGTGTCAGTGGTTGTGGTGTGTCAGTGGTTGTGGTGTGTCAGTGGTTGTGGTGTGTCAGTGGTTGTGGTGTCAGTGGTTGTGGTGTCAGTGGTTGTGGTGTCAGTCAGTGGTTGTGGTGTCAGTCAGTGGTTGTGGTGTCAGTCAGTGGTTGTGGTGTCAGTCAGTGGTTGTGGTGTCAGTGGTTCTGGTGTCAGTGGTTCTGGTGTCAGAGGTTCTGGTGTCAGTGGTTCTGGTGTCAGTGGTTCTGGTGTCAGTGGTTCTGGTGTCAGTGGTGTCTGTCAGTGGTTATGGTGTCAGTCAGTGGTTATGGTGTCAGTCAGTGGTTGTGGTGTCAGTCAGTGGTTGTGGTGTCAGTGGTTGTGGTGTCAGTCAGTGGTTATGGTGTCAGTCAGTGGTTATGGTGTCAGTCAGTGGTTATGGAGTCAGTGGTTATGGAGTCAGTGGTTATGGTGTCAGTGGTTATGGTGTCAGTGGTTATGGTGTCAGTGGTTATGGTGTCAGTGGTTGTGGTGTATGTCAGTGGTTGTGGTGTATGTCAGTGGTTGTGGTGTCAGTGGTTGTGGTGTCAGTGGTTGTGGTGTCAGTGGCTGTGGTGTCAGTGGCTGTGGTGTCAGTCAGTGGTTGTGGTGTCAGTCAGTGGTTGTGGTGTCAGTCAGTGGTTATGGTGTCAGTGGTTATGGTGTCAGTGGTTATGGTGTCAGTGGTTATGGTGTCAGTGGTTATGGTGTCTGTCAGTGGTTGTGGTGTATGTCAGTGGTTGTGATGTATGTCAGTGGTTGTGGTGTCAGTGGTTGTGGTGTCAGTGGTTGTGGTGTCAGTGGTTGTGGTGTCAGTGGCTGTGGTGTCAGTCAGTGGTTATGGTGTCAGTCAGTGGTTATGGTGTCAGTCAGTGGTTATGGTGTCAGTCAGTGGTTATGGTGTCAGTGGTTATGGTGTCAGTCAGTGGTTGTGGTGTCAGTGGTTGTGGTGTCAGTCAGTGGTTATGGTGTCAGTGGTTATGGTGTCAGTGGTTGTGGTGTCAGTGGTTGTGGTGTCAGTGGTTGTGGTGTCAGTGGTTATGGTGTCAGTGGTTATGGTGTCAGTCAGTGGTTATGGTGTCAGTGGTTATGGTGTCAGTGGTTATGGTGTCAGTGGTTATGGTGTCAGTGGTTATGGTGTCTGTCAGTGGTTATGGTGTCAGTCAGTGGTTATGGTGTCAGTGGTTATGGTGTCAGTGGTTATGGTGTCAGTCAGTGGTTATGGTGTCAGTCAGTGGTTATGGTGTCAGTGGTTATGGTGTCAGTGGTTATGGTGTCTGTCAGTGGTTATGGTGTCTGTCAGTGGTTGTGGTGTCAGTGGTTATGGTGTCTGTCAGTGGTTGTGGTGTCAGTGGTTATGGTGTCTGTCAGTGGTTGTGGTGTCAGTGGTTATGGTGTCTGTCAGTGGTTATGGTGTCTGTCAGTGGTTGTGGTGTCAGTGGTTGTGGTGTCAGTGGTTGTGGTGTCAGTGGTTGTGGTGTGTCAGTGGTTATGGTGTCAGTGGTTATGGTGTCTGTCAGTGGTTGTGGTGTCTGTCAGTGGTTATGGTGTCAGTGGTTATGGTGTCTGTCAGTGGTTATGGTGTCTGTCAGTGGTTATGGTGTCTGTCAGTGGTTGTGGTGTCAGTGGTTATGGTGTCAGTCAGTGGTTATGGTGTCAGTCAGTGGTTATGGTGTCAGTGGTTATGGTGTCAGTGGTTATGGTGTCAGTGGTTATGGTGTCAGTCAGTGGTTGTGGTGTCAGTGGTTATGGTGTCAGTCAGTGGTTGTGGTGTCAGTGGTTATGGTGTCTGTCAGTGGTTGTGGTGTCTGTCAGTGGTTGTGGTGTCTGTCAGTTGTTATGGTGTCAGTCAGTGGTTGTGGTGTCAGTCAGTGGTTGTGGTGTCAGTCAGTGGTTGTGGTGTCAGTCAGTGGTTATGGTGTCAGTCAGTGGTTATGGTGTCAGTCAGTGGTTATGGTGTCAGTCAGTGGTTGTGGTGTCTGTCAGTGGTTATGGTGTCTGTCAGTGGTTATGGTGTCTGTCAGTGGTTGTGGTGTCTGTCAGTGGTTGTGGTGTCTGTCAGTGGTTGTGGTGTCTGTCAGTGGTTATGGTGTCTGTCAGTGGTTATGGTGTCAGTCAGTGGTTGTGGTGTCTGTCAGTGGTTGTGGTGTCTGTCAGTGGTTATGGTGTCTGTCAGTGGTTATGGTGTCTGTCAGTGGTTATGGTGTCAGTCAGTGGTTATGGTGTCTGTCAGTGGTTGTGGTGTCAGTGGTTGTGGTCGCTCACCGTATCCCGGGGTCGCTGAGCTCGGTCTCCTCCCCGGCTCCCTCCCGGGGGCTCCCGCTCACACTGTTCCCGCGCTGGGCGGCTCTCTTCCTGCGAGTTAGCGATTCCCCGGAGTCCGCCATCTCCCGCGGGTCACCCTGTCCGCCCGCCCGGTGTAATACTGCCTCACATAGCGAGCGGCCAATCACAGCCCGGGAAACGGGACTGACACTCACGGCAACCAATCACAAGTCTCCAGGCAGCCGGAGCCCCGCCCCCACACAGAGTCCAACTTCTCTAACTTCTCCTTCAACTGGGAGAGTCCACACCCACCGGCCACGCCAACTACAACGTCACGCCCCTGCTGGATACTCCTGACAAGTAATCAGTTCAGTTCAATTCAATACAGCCCACTCTCCAACCATGTGATCAAGCTCCAATCAGAAGCGTGGAGAGCATGCCGGGAAATGTAGTTTTAGAAGCTATTTGTGATCATTACTTAGAGATGAAAGATTTAGCATTCAGGGCACCATAGGAAACAATGAGTGTATGGAGCCAGGACCAGGAACTGGCTGTAACCCACACCGACATCAGTCATAGCACCAGGAACTGGCTGTAACCCACACCGACATCAGTCATAGCACCGGGAACTGGCTGTAACCCACACCGACATCAGTCAGAGCACCGGGAACTGGCTGTAACCCACAACGACATCAGTCAGAGCACCGGGAACTGGCTGTAACCCACACCGACATGAGTCAGAGCACCGGGAACTGGCTGTAACCCACACCGACATCAGTCATAGCACCAGGAACTGGCTGTAACCCACACCGACATCAGTCAGAGCACCGGGAACTGGCTGTAACCCACACCGACATCAGTCATAGCACCAGGAACTGGCTGTAACCCACACCGACATCAGTCATAGCACCAGGAACTGGCTGTAACCCACACCGACATCAGTCATAGCACCGGGAACTGGCTGTAACCCACACCGACATGAGTCAGAGCACCGGGAACTGGCTGTAACCCACACCGACATCAGTCATAGCACCAGGAACTGGCTGTAACCCACACCGACATCAGTCAGAGCACCGGGAACTGGCTGTAACCCACACCGACATCAGTCAGAGCACCGGGAACTGGCTGTAACCCACACCGACATCAGTCAGAGCACCGGGAACTGGCTGTAACCCACACCTACATCAGTCAGAGCACCGGGAACTGGCTGTAACCCACACCGACATCAGTCAGAGCACCGGGAACTGGCTGTAACCCACACCAACATCAGTCAGAGCACCGGGAACTGGCTGTAACCCACACCTACATCAGTCAGAGCACCGGGAACTGGCTGTAACCCACACCGACATGAGTCAGAGCACCGGGAACTGGCTGTAACCCACACCGACATCAGTCATAGCACCAGGAACTGGCTGTAACCCACACCGACATCAGTCAGAGCACCGGGAACTGGCTGTAACCCACACCGACATCAGTCATAGCACCAGGAACTGGCTGTAACCCACACCGACATCAGTCATAGCACCAGGAACTGGCTGTAACCCACACCGACATCAGTCATAGCACCGGGAACTGGCTGTAACCCACACCGACATGAGTCAGAGCACCGGGAACTGGCTGTAACCCACACCGATGTTATGGTACTTTTTGAAAGTAAACCAAAATGTTTAAAGTCTATCTGTTCCTGTCCAAATCAATAAAATTAAATTGCGTATATACGCTGAAGTAATTAAGTCTGACACACGAGGTTCAGGTTAAAATAACTTCGAGAAAGTTTATTGGCAAGTGAAGTAAAAGCGGGCGCGCAGGCCCTTTTAAGAGGCATTTTGCGTCATCATTGATTATTAGAATATCAGCAAATAAACATCATCAATTGGATTAATTGTTAAGTGACGGAGTTAGTGTCTTACCTATTGGTTAGTAAAATTAAGAGGTTAGTCCCGTGCCCACCCATCAGAGGTGGGATTATTCTGGACACGGGTGGGGGACAAGGGGGTCCTAAGCGTCATTTTACACGGTCAGTGATATCAGGCTTTATGTCCAGGTGCAAGGTCTCTTATGAATAGAACATTTCATTACTACTGTGTTCTGTGGCCTTCAAACTATACTATCTTACAAGCTCTTAAGGAGTAGCCAGCAAGTCTTAAGGAGTAGCCAGCACCTCCTGGTACTTGTCCTTGAAGGAAACACGGTCTTTGTCTACTGTATTAATTGGGTTGAGAAGTTCAGTCACGTAATGTAGTTTTAAAATGAACAAGTTAAGTCATGAGGACAAAATGGAGGATTGAAGAAGTCAGGTTAGGAGGACAAAATGGAGGACGAAGTCACAGTATAAAGTTAAAATGGAGTTAGTACAATAATTCGATACAAGTACAATAAAGATTTTTAATAATTCCACATCAGTCCCCCCTATGAAATGTTAGATTCTAAGAGATAAAACTTTATTATGTTAGTATCAGAAGACGTGTTAACCCAAAGGCACAGAAACCCCGTGGCCGCTAGCTAGATGTTAATGCAAAGTGCAAGGCTGTCCCTAGATCTGACCCTAATAGGCTAACCATCCGTCAGTATGGCTCTCGAACGCTTCACACCCAAGGGTATCCCATGGCAGCTAACCCACCACTTCTCCACATGGGGCCTTTACCATTCACTGACAGATGCTGTCCCTAATCTAGTCCCTTCCTAGAATTCCTGCACTTTATCGACAAAAGGGAATGTTTGCAGCGGCAGACAGGGTGAGTTGATGTCTTGAGATTCTTGGTCATCAACTTCGAGATGGGTAAAAGCGGGTGCCGCTTGGTCAACAGTCTTCATGAGGGATTTTCTCAGACATGGGAGGACACAACAAAAGAGAAGAGCAAAAATAAAAAGAAAAATTAGTATAGCCATACCAATCTGCATTAAAGCCTTTTGCCATCCTGTCATCCAACCAAACCATCTTTCCCAGGGATCTTTTATCCCAGAATTCCTTTTTAACTCTTCAGACAAGTCATTTAATTTTTCTATAGCTAGTGTGACTTTACCATTAGGGCCTGTGTTTTCTGGGATGTAGGTACAACATGTCATGGTGTCGGGCAAAATCTTACAAACCCCTCCTTTTTCGGCTAAGATCATATCTAGGGCCATCCTATTCTGAAAAGTCATTTGGGATGTGGCCTGTAACTGTTCGGCCAATCCCTGGAGGGCGTCTCTGGTGTAATTGACAAACCGTTGTTGATTATAATAAATGTAATTTATCCAATTTAGATTCTTGTTTGCGGTAACTATGGTAAAAATTGATTCAAATCCTGCAGCAACTTCATCCCTAGCTTTAAACTCATTGGGCACCCCCCTGGGCACTCCAATGGCATCAATATATACATGAGGATCAAAACTTCCTTTCACTGGGGCGTCACGTTTAACCTTAGTGTGGCTGAACTCATGGGTGTTGAGGTGTGTGTCAGAAATAATATGTATAGGCATAATGGCCTTAGTCAAAGTACACTCTCCCCACCATTCTGTGTCCATTCTGGATCTTAGCTGTAAATCCCCACACAACCAATAAATGTCTCCTAGTGACCTAGTGTGATGTTGCAGCAAACGTACAGGGACAGTTCTGTATGTAGCACAATAGCCTTTGGAAAAGTTACCTACAAATTTACCAATACCATCGTACATGGCATAGCAAGTGTAATTACCTTTATATACGGTAATACCATCAGGGGGTTTGACGTCTTTGGCTAGAAGAGGATACTCCTTTGTCCATGCAATACATATGGACCTGTTAAAATTATAGTGATAGGCAAAAAGGCTTAAAACACATTCTTCTATATCTACGGGTAGGATTAAAGGTACGGTACCCAGGTGAGGCCGGGCACCTCCACACACATAACATGCGGTTCTATTATGTTTATTAGCATTATATTTCATCCATTCTAACCATAAATTTACATCATTAAAACCTGTTTCAGCGGCCATGGTATCTTCAAAAGTGGGGTTAGCAATGGCCATCATGTCCTGAAAGGTCTGGATATGGGGTTTTAATGGGTTAGGGACCATATGGGTGGCCCCTTGCCACTCAGAAGAGTTGCACATATCTTTGAGGTAGAAATGCCCTAATTTCTGGTAGGAACCCTTTTTCCAGTACATTCCCATCACATACTGGTCTGCATCTGTTGGGCTTGGGCGCTCAATGTTAAGGATTAATTTCATTGGTGTGCTCCCCCCAGGCTTTCTCAAAGTCATTCTCTGGAGAAGCGATCTACCATGATCATCTACTTTAGCTACGGCACTTTTTGGTTTGTAACCCCAGGCAGGCCCGGCATTCCATCCCGCCGCCCCCCAGTGATCACAATTGTGCCCCCATTGTTTGTCAACTACACAAACATATGGGTCTTTCGAATGAGGGATATCTCTATAGATGCTCTGGATTTGTGGTGTGGGAAATGGGCATTCTACAATATCACAGTAGTCAAAGGTATAAGTAGCCACCTGGGTGCATGATGAATTATACCAGAAGGTGTACCCACTAATGTCTTTGGTAATGGCTACTTGCTGGGCCTTCATAAGGCTAATTAAGGAGAAGATGTACCAGAGATACATGTTTGTGCGATATTCGCTTCCTCTGGGGCAGGAGATTTCTTGCAGTGGGAAGCGTGGATCCAATTTGGCCTACCGGCCAATTTGACGGAGGTTGCGGTAATCAGGAGAACTTGGAATGGACCGTCAAATCTTGGTTCCAGGGTATTTTTCCGCACAAACTTCTTGACCAGGACCCAATCTCCGGGAAGTAGGTTATGGGAACCTGTATCCAATTCGGGATCTGGAATTGAAGAGAAAACTTGGGCATGTATTTTGTTTAGGACATTTGCAAGTTCAGTTACATAGTCTACTAAAACATCTGATTGGAGTTGCAACTGCTGCGGATAGTAACAACCTAGTCTGGGTGCTGTCCCAAATAGAACCTCATATGGGGACAGTGAATGCTTCCCTCTAGGTGTGTGCCTAACACTAAATAGAGCTATTGGTAGGCTTTCTGGCCAGGGCATCTTTGTTTCTTGTGACATTTTTAACATTCTAGTTTTTAGGGTGCCATTCATGCGCTCCACTTTACCACTACTTTGTGGGTGGTAAGGGGTGTGGAAGGCTAGAGTCACCCCTAGAGCAGTCCAAATTTCTTTAGTCACAGTTGCTGTAAAGGCTGGGCCTTGATCACTCTCAATAACTTCTGGGAGTCCGAATCTACATACAATATCTGTAAGTAGGCGCTTTGCGGTTGTTTTTGCAGTGATATTGGCCACTGGGTAGGCTTCTGGCCAGCCTGAGAACATGTCCACTATTACTAGTGCATATTCATGGGGCCCACTCTTGGGCATTTGGATGTGGTCAATTTGAATCCGCTGGAAGGGGTACATGGGCTTTGCCAGGTGTTTCGCAGGTACTTTAACTGGTTTTCCTGGATTGCATTTTGCACAAATGACACAGGCCTTGCAGAAGCTATTGATCAATGTTGTGATTCCAGGTGCTTCATAATACTTCTGTATGAGGGCGGCCATCAATTCTTTTGACAGGTGTGCAGGCCCATGTGCCCATTGGACAACTGCTGGATACAAATTTCTGGGAAGACAAAATTTGAAGTTGTTGTAATATATTCCGTCCTTTTGGACAGCTCCTTTCTTTTTCCATTTCTGGACTTCTTCAGGAGTGACTGCAGCTTGCTGTTCTTGTAAAATTCGCAAATCAGTAGGAAGAGTTTGCAGGGCAAAAATAGGGACTTCTTCTTCTTGTCCGGACACTTCTTCATCCACTTCCTGCAAATCCCTGGCCGCTAACTTAGCAGCCTGATCAGCCAAATGGTTGCCCTTTGCTTCATCTGTATCCAATTTCCCATGGGCCTTTACTTTCAAAACGGCCACTTCTTTGGGGAGTAGGAGGGCATCCATTAGCTCCTTGATTGCAGTGCTGTGTTTGACTGGTGTACCGGCGGTGGTAAGAAATCCTCTAGTCTTCCAAATTAGGCCGAAGTCATGTGCCACGCCTAGAGCATATCTTGAATCTGTATAGATGTTGGCACGTTTTCCTTCGGAAATTTTGCAGGCTGAAGTCAGAGCCTGTAATTCAGCTTCTTGTGCAGACATTGCTGGTGGTAAGGATGATGATTTAATAACTTCATCTGTTGTGGTTACGGCATATCCTGTATGATATGTTCCTCCTTCATCGGCATATCTCGATCCGTCCACAAACAGGGTAAAATCCGGATCTGGTAATGGGTTCTCATGCACAGTTGGTAAGTGCACTGTTTCCATTTTCATCTGTTCAAAACAGTCATGAGGTGTTTCTGGGTCATAATCATTCTTTATGACCAGATCTTGAAATTCCTTTTCCAGGAAATGGCGTGGCCATGCTTCTAGAAGGTCAGTTGTTGGGTATTTGACAATACCATTTTCCTGTAGCTGTTCTTCAGTCATGGTGGCCCATAGTTTTGCCATGGGCCCAAGATCATTCCATGACCTTGTCTTCAACTTGGTAACAGGAATATGTGGGATAGCAGTATCCCAATGACGGTAAAGGTAGTTAAGTTGTTGAGGTAGCTGGATCAAGACCATACTATTGCCGTCAGAGTCACAATAGAAGTCTTGTGCAGTAAGCTTTACATCGGTCCGGTGGTAAAGCTCATCTTCATAGCAAGGTTCAGGGGTAATGTTTGGTTTGTACCACGTGGTGCAGAAGGCGTGATCTGGGCCTTCACAGAGAGGTTTTTCACCTTCATAAAATGTCAAATGTGGATGCATGACTTTCTTAATACATCCACAGAGCAGGTGAATGTAGGTTTCATCCGTGATAAATCCATAATAGATACCCCCCTCAGGGAGTGGAAGAAGAGTGGACGTATTAAGCACCTGACATCTTTGGATGGAAATGTTGTCAGGCAAAAGAAGATGACACTGTAAGCGCAGGTGTCTGGCTGGAGACACGTGCTTGAGCTGGACTTGGTTGATGATGGCAGAGATGTCATGAGGGGCCAAAACAACCAGAGGGTGGCCAAGGACCAGGTCTGAGGTCTTCTCTATGAGTTCTCTCGCAGCAAAAACAGCCCTGAGGCAGGAAGGAGTCCCTCTGGCCACAATGTCCAGTTGACATGAGAAATATCCAATAGGCCTCTGGCGGCCTCTTAAGTCATTAGTTTGGGTGAGCACTCCTGTTGCGTGGCCTTGTCTTTCAGAGACAAACAATTTGAAAGTTTTGGAGTAGTCAGGGAGGCCCAAGGCAGGAGCAGAAGCAATGGCTCGTTTGAGAGCAGTAAAATTGTCCATAGCTTCTTTAGTTAAACAGAAAGGGTCAGACTTAAGTGCGTCATAGAGAGGTTGCATGAGCAGAGAGGCTTCTGGGATCCATGCTCTGCAGTAGGAAATGAGGCCTAGGAAGGCATGAAGAGACTTAGAAGTCCTTGGAGGCGGAATATCCAGCACAGCTCTTACCCGGTCCCGAGTAAGATGTCTGGTACCTTGAGATAGGCAGTGTCCAAGGAAAATTACTGAAGGTTGGCAGAACTGTAGCTTGATGAGCGAAGCTTTGCATCCTTGTTCTGCCAAATAACAAAGCAGACTAATTGAGCACTCTTCGGTGGTGGGTATGTCATCTCCACAGAGCAGCAAATCATCCACATACTGAAGCAGAACAACTTCTGGGTGCTCGGCTTGCCATGGGTCAAGGATGGTGGCCATGGCCTTTGCAAATTGACTTGGTGAATTTTGTGCCCCTTGGGGCATGACAGTCCAGGTATACTGTTGCATCTCATGAGTGAAAGCAAACAGATATTGGCAGGATGGGTCCAGTGGGACACTGAAAAAAGCATTTGCTAGGTCAATAACTGTGAAGAATTTTGCAGATGGTGGGACCCCAGAAAGCAGAGTATGAGGATTTGGTACAAGAGGGGTGTCCAGGACTGTAGCTTCATTAACAGCACGGAGATCCTGAACCATCCTGTACTTCTCTGGCTCACCCTTCGGAGTTTTCTTCTTCACAGGAAATAACGGGGTGTTGCATTCAGATTTACATTTGACAAGGGCACCCTTCTCCAAGAGTGCCTTAATGTGGACAGAAATTGCAGCTGACTGTGCTGGTTTTAATGGATACTGTGGTTTTCTTGGTAACTTAGCTCCTGGAATAAGCTTTACCACCACAGGGGGAACATTTAGGTGACCTATGTCCTCTGGGCCTGAGGACCATAACTTTGCGGGCACCTGTGTTTTTAATTCCTCTGGGAAATTGGACCTTAATTCTGCTGTCTCCTCACGGGGCTTTTCTAAATGCAGCATCAGAGGCAAAGAGCATAGGGCTGAAGTGTCTGATACAGACAGGGGTGTAAACATTTCTACCTGCCCATCCGGGGTAAAAGTGATGGATGCTTGCAGGCGTGAGAGGACATCAGCACCTAACAGGTTAATGGGGCATGTGGAGGATACTACAAAGCGAGCGAGCAGGCTAGAGCCAACTCGTAGCGGGGTTGTTAGAGGGCTATGTCTCGGCTGGCCATCCACTCCAACACAAGAGACATCAATATTTGACAGAAAAGATGGGTCTGGCAAGTCTTGTTCTCGTAGAACACTACGGGCTGCACCTGTGTCAACTAGAAATGTGGTGGGGTGGCCTTCAATGGGCAGAGTCACTGTGGCAAGTGGTCCCCCCTTATCCCCTGTAGACACTGCCATTACAGGGGTTACAGACACAGGCTTGCCAGTTTCCTATTCATCGGGTTCCTCAACTATTGGGACCCCTTTTTCGGTCTTAGTGACCGGGGCAGGTCTGGATGGCTTTCTTATCTCTCTTTTGGGTTCCGGGCAATCACTTTTAAAATGACCTTTAGCTTTGCAATTAAAGCAGAAGCTATCCTCTGGTCTGGTGCCCCTGGGAACAGGGATACTGCGTGAAACCATAAGAGGAGCAGAGCTTGGCCTTTTGGGGGTCTGGGCAGATTCTAGGCCCCTAGCGACTAAAAGCAGGGTATCCAGGGGAACAACCTTATATTCAGGGCGTGCAGCAATAATTCCCTTGCGTATAGAGTCTTTAACGCCTTGGACAAACGCACCTGACAGCATTTGTGAATGAATTTTGTCAGTAAGATCAAACCCCAGATCTGTGAACATTTGATACAGTCTTGCATGAAACTTTTCCACTGATTCCCCTTTTTCTTGAACAACATCAGTAAGGCCAGCAGCCTGATCTGCAAGTTTGTCCTTAGCCCATTCTCTTAATTGGGTGCAAAAGGTTACCCCGGAGGGGTAATCAACATCACTGGAAAGCAGATCTGTACTGAGGTGACGGGCCATACTTGGCCAATAGGCATCCCCTGCTTTAATAGCACAAATGCTGAGTAGATCACGCCATGCGGCGGAATAAGTCTTTTGAATTTGAACTATCCCTCGGTAAAAAGGCATAGGTTGTTTTTCTGGGTCGGGGAGCGATTTCATTAATGCGCTAGCTTGAGTGGGGTTAAAGGCAACATATTTAGAAGGGGCCTGTTCTCCCCGACCCTTGTGGCCAAAAGGGTCATCGATAGAACGGTGAGTTGGGGCTCCCGCGGCAAGCTCCGATGAGACATGGGACACCCTGTCCATCTCGTCATCATCGAATTCTATGATATTGGCTCTTTTGCGTGGTGCAGGGCCCGAATGAGGTGAAAGGATCGGTGGTTGGGAACGAGCCCCAGATGCGGGGGTGGCTAGTGAGTCATAACCTGGGGATAGGTAGTCACCGGGGATTACCGGCATCAGGGCCGAACTGGGGGCCGCCATATTGGTGGCCGGAGAAGGTGTTACATTAGGGTTAAGGGAAGAAGCGGCGGCCATGTTGGAAGAGGGCACATCCGGGGCAGACTGTGTCGGACTGGGCATGACCGGGATCTGGGGAGTGGCTTGGGGAAGGGGTAGTGGATATCCGGGATAGGGCAGAGTCGTGGGATACGGGAAGGGGTAGGGCCAGGCTGGGGAGGGGAAGGAGGTGGGGTATTGGACTGGGATGGAGATGGGAGGGGGAGGAGTCGGGGCGAGGGTGGAAGAGGTGGTTAGTTGGGCGGATGAGGAGGGGAGGGGGTCATGAACGGAGAGGGAACGTAGGGAAGGAATGGCAGATGAAATGTTAGTGGGAGGTACAGCAGGTAGCGTAGGGGTGGACGAGGATGATGGGAATGTTAGGGACGGGGAGGGGGAAAAGAAAGATCCATCAGAATTCAGGACCGGGCAAACAGGGGAGGTGGCGGGATGAGTGTTAGGAGGATTGGGAGCGGGGAACATAGTCAGCTGGCTATCACCTACTGCTGACTGAACCTTGGGGATAGATGTCCCCTGGGCGCCACTTTGGGGCGCTGGCTGAGGGTAGACCCCAGCAACACAATTCTGATGATACACAAACAATTTCACACCCTTGTGATTTATTTCTTCCTCAACCCAACCTTCTAGCTGAATAGCCTTCGCTACTCTGTACCATGCTTCGGCAGTCTTTAATAAACCATTATCTGTAAGCTTGCCTTTCATTTCTGCCAGTAACTTACGCCAACTTTCTGGTTGCAATCTTCCACCCGTTGGTACAGTAATTTTACATACTTTTGCAATCTTTACAACACCTTTAACCATCTCCTCACCCTCTCTGTTTTCTACCAAATCACATGCTAACCAGCCCTTATTGGGCTTGCTTAAATCCTGCCCCATAATCCCTTTACCCCTATACCAGCGTCCTAGATATAGGGAGAGAGAAGGAAAACGGAACAAGAACGTCTACAATGCTCGACTGCCACCCGAGAATCGTAAAACTTTCTCAGGTGCGTCTTCCCAAAACGTAGACTAGTCACTGAATCCGCCTACCCGGGGTGGTAGACACGGATTGGAGCGAGGTGAGAAGTGTGTGACCAATCACTTCTCCTTCAAGAGGAATGGGAGTGGATAGTATAATAATATAGGAAGTACAGAAAAGATGAGAGGCAAGGAAAATCCTTAGAGACAGACACAGGAGTTCATGAGACTCCTATTAAACAAACAAGACAACAATACAGTTGAAATACAGTGCATGCATCACAATTCAAATGAAATCAACAACAATTCCTTTCCTTTACTCGTGTGCTTACTCCAAAGTCACCTCCCTCAATCCCGTAGTATCTTACTACCAACGGCCAAGGATAACAACTAACACCGGTCCGAAATCCATATGCCTCCCTCGTCACAGCAGCCCACTAATAGTGTCTGCGCTACCCTCACTCTTGTAGTGCCCCTATAAAGACCCACTTTATAAGTCCCACTACTCCGTGGTGATGAAGACAGCAATGCCTGCCCGAATTCACACACCACAAAATAAAAATTGGAATGGCTCCAGCTCAGCGCTCAAAGCTGGAGGGTACCACCACTCTGCAAGCAGAGTAACGTGCACAGAGAAGCTAGCTAGGCTATCAAAGTGGCACAAGAAGGATCCCCAGGAAACTATGAGTCTACACAATCTCCACAGATCCAACACACCTCTTTTTCCCTACAGCCCCAGCCACGAGGCTCCTAAAAGAGTTAAACAGGAAAAGATGACCCCCAGGAACACATCCACAGGTCAACCCCCCTTTTTCCTTACAACCACAGCACCGTGGTTCCTAAAAGAGGTAAAACAGGCAACAGAAGACCCCCAGGAACGAATCCACAGGTCCACCCCCCTTTATCCCAAAAGAGGTAAAATACAAACAGATAAACAGACAAACCGAAGACCCAGGCAAGTCCCCTCAGGTCCACCCCCCTTTATCCCAAAAAGGGGAAAACAGGCAAACAATTCAAACACACCCAGGCAACAGATAGACTAAAATGCAGGTAAACAAGTGAGTAACGAGGCACCGGGCAAGATATTACCTGTCTTTGATGTCCTCCCGGGAAGCAGTCACAGACACGTGGACGGGTCAATCAAAGGGGCCGGAACGTACCGGTGGCTCTGCAGAAGTCTCTACCGTGTATCTGGAGGTGATCAATCTCCCTTCCTTCCCCCTGGATTCCTCCGTCCACCCTTGTCTTCCTTAGGACGGCTCACCGGCCAGACATAGCCCGGTGCCCCACGTTGGGCGCCAAGTTGTTATGGTACTTTTTGAAAGTAAACCAAAATGTTTAAAGTCTATCTGTTCCTGTCCAAATCAATAAAATTAAATTGCGTATATACGCTGAAGTAATTAAGTCTGACACACGAGGTTCAGGTTAAAATAACTTCGAGAAAGTTTATTGGCAAGTGAAGTAAAAGCGGGCGCGCAGGCCCTTTTAAGAGGCATTTTGCGTCATCATTGATTATTAGAATATCAGCAAATAAACATCATCAATTGGATTAATTGTTAAGTGACGGAGTTAGTGTCTTACCTATTGGTTAGTAAAATTAAGAGGTTAGTCCCGTGCCCACCCATCAGAGGTGGGATTATTCTGGACACGGGTGGGGGACAAGGGGGTCCTAAGCGTCATTTTACACGGTCAGTGATATCAGGCTTTATGTCCAGGTGCAAGGTCTCTTATGAATAGAACATTTCATTACTACTGTGTTCTGTGGCCTTCAAACTATACTATCTTACAAGCTCTTAAGGAGTAGCCAGCAAGTCTTAAGGAGTAGCCAGCACCTCCTGGTACTTGTCCTTGAAGGAAACACGGTCTTTGTCTACTGTATTAATTGGGTTGAGAAGTTCAGTCACGTAATGTAGTTTTAAAATGAACAAGTTAAGTCATGAGGACAAAATGGAGGATTGAAGAAGTCAGGTTAGGAGGACAAAATGGAGGACGAAGTCACAGTATAAAGTTAAAATGGAGTTAGTACAATAATTCGATACAAGTACAATAAAGATTTTTAATAATTCCACATCACCGACATCAGTCATAGCACCAGGAACTGGCTGTAACCCACACCGACATCAGTCAGAGCACCGGGAACTGGCTGTAACCCACACCGACATCAGTCAGAGCACCGGGAACTGGCTGTAACCCACACCGACATCAGTCAGAGCACCGGGAACTGGCTGTAACCCACACCTACATCAGTCAGAGCACCGGGAACTGGCTGTAACCCACACCGACATCAGTCAGAGCACCGGGAACTGGCTGTAACCCACACCAACATCAGTCAGAGCACCGGGAACTGGCTGTAACCCACACCTACATCAGTCAGAGCACCGGGAACTGGCTGTAACCCACACCGACATCAGTCAGAGCACCGGGAACTGGCTGTAACCCACACCAACATCAGTCAGAGCACCGGGAACTGGCTGTAACCCACACCGACATCAGTCAGAGCACCGGGAACTGGCTGTAACCCACACCGACTGATACCGGAGAAACTGACGGAAGCGAAGCACAGAGAGATGGACACAGGTTTCTTCAGGAAGGAAGAGATTCTTTATTGGATCACCGATCGGGACTCAGAGGGACTAACGTCACCAAAATACAACAAGTTCTGAGCCCCGGACAATAGTGCAGGCTCCTTATATAGGCACATAACTCCACCCATATTAAGCTCCACCCGCACATTCTCTTGACCAATCAATACAAATAAGAATTAACTTCCTGCTTGACCGCATGGCCTGTCCAGCACAATGGAGGAGGGGAATACTACATCCTGTATTCTTGCACATGCTCCGTACACTACTGATCGTATCTTGCCTCGTGCAACCAACTGATCGATACGTCAGCATATGCACGTACACATGCCACGTGGTAATCTCGGCCTACTAAATTTATTTTTACCGAGATTCCACCACATTCCCCCCTTTGATGCCTCTTGATATTTCACAATTACTTGAGGCATCACTTAACCTTAGTTTGCATACACCACAAGTTACCTTGAACCAGACCAGACTTAACTTATGATGTGAATCTTCAACACTCATCTTCCTGCATTGGTTCTCCCTGATCTAGAGCCTCATATTTATAAATTGCCATTATCTGTGCAGCAGCCTTTCTCTCTGCTATATTTTCTATCAGGCTTTGCACAGACCTAACTACTAAGGGTATAAGACACGGTAGGAGTAGACACAACATTAAAATCAGTAGGACTCCACCTACCACTGCCTTAAGCCCTCCAAACCACTCATACCAGCTACCAAACCAACTACTTGGATTATACCCTTTCCATACCTGAGTAGGCACATGCACTAGTTTAACCATATGGCTAGTAAGCTCAGCTATTGCTTGCCCTTCGTCATCTATTTGAAGACAGCAATTGCTCAGGTTAAACTTCCCACATACACCTCCCTCTACTGCCAAAAGGTAATCCAAGGCTAATCTATTTTGGTAGACTGCTGTCCTCATCCTGGTATTATGCTTCGCTAGAAGATTGAGCGCTTGTGATGTCTCGTTAGTAATAATCTCAACCACCGCCTGTAATCTTATAATACGGTTGAGCATATAAATAGGGGTTCTATAACCAAAGGTACCATCTTCTGCCCACGTGGCTGGCCCATAATAATCTATAATACGCTGGGGAGGCCATTCATTATCTTCCCAGGCGCCTATCTCTATGGGTCCCCTTTTCTTCCTATGATTCACATCATACACTTTAACACCTAAAGTCTCACCTGTTTCAATAGGTAACAAGAAGAAGGATGGTTTGAGCATACCCAACACACATGCCCCTTCCCAGTCCTGTGGCAACTCCGAATAGGCTTTCTTACCACAGATCCAGTACAAATTTGCTGGGGCTCTCCAGGTAGATGTGATGGATAGATCAAACCACACATCCTTTAAATTGGCGTATCTAGCAAACGGGTTAGATGGTTCTGAGACATTTGAAGCCGACCACCAAGTTGTATTCTTTGTATCATCATCATAAGCTTTTTGCCCTAGACAAGTTAATTCTCCTACAGAAGTATTATACATCATTCCTTTCCTTGCTATGCAAACATAACCTATGATGGAGGTCTTTAATCTCCACTCAGATTTACCTCTAACACTCATATGATAATCGGCTTGTGTAGATATTAATTGGTCAACTGCCTCAGAACCGGACATTACCTCCTTTGCTTCCCAAGGCCATTGGTCTCCCATGTTAGTACCTCCACACACATAGCAGTTGGTAACATTAAGACTACCGGCAATACTTTCGGCTAAATCAATGAACAGGTTTTTAGCATTATGGGGGATCTTATTATCTATACTCATCTCTTCATAAAAGGAATGGTATACTTGATGAGTTTGGGAGGATACCGTATCAGTCTCTATCCCTATAAACAATACTGTCCCAGGATCTAAACCCGTCCCATATATTTGAAACCCAAATAAATTACCATACTTGTCTAAGAACTTGTCGGGGTTATTTATAAGTATATGGACTGGATTGCATTCCATAGACTTACAATATGGGCTGGTAGTCACTATCATGTCCTTGTCTACTGTCTGTCCCCAAGTTGCCCACCCCACACAAGACCAATATGGGCAAAAGTTATAATCTCTATTTGGGCATCTAGGACTCACATATTTATTTTTACTACTGGGACAAATATATTTATCGTTAGACCCATACGTCCTCTCCCATCTAAGATCCCCACATACATTCCACGGCTTTCTACCACTTGATATCGCCTTACACGCATCAAATAGCAGAACACCCGAAGAATATACGGATTCTAATACTGTCTTGTTAATTAGGGTCCCCTGAGGATCTCCATTCCTGAGAGTCAACCAAATTGTACGAGGTTGATACTCCGGACTGAAGCACTTAGGTTCTCCTACTCCTAAATGGCACACACTATATTCTATATTTAGGTATCTACATCTTGATACATCTCCTTTACACTCATACTGTGAATGCCAAATTAGGGTTTGGGAAATATGGTTACCTGTTCTTGAAATCTTAATGCATACCTCACAGCTAGGAGTGTCGGTACCTCTACCTTCCTGAATATAAAAATACACATAAATAAACATTATCAAGAACACATCTTTCGTCGTCATCCTCAGTCTTCGTCCGTGCAAAGGCACCTCAGCTTCCAGGATGTAAGGGCTGCAGGGAATGGAGTTCTGCTCGTCTTCACAGGAGTCCCTTCGAGACTTTCCCTGGCTTATACACTATACGTCGGTGGGCGGACAGGCTTTATTATGGCCTTCTCACTCACGCACCAAATCTCTGAAACAATAAAATTTTGTAATCCACAAAGTTCCTCGTCACTCCGACTGAGTCGTGCGTTTTAACCGGATCTTGCAGGGATTCTCTGGATCTGCTGTAACTTGCCAAGAATCGACTGCTGCTGGTTTAACCCTGGAGTGATGTATCCACGGAGTCACTTCGGCTACTTTTATCGCTGTAGGGGTAGACAAAAGAACAACATAAGGACCTCTCCACTTGGGCCCTAACGGAACATTATTCCACTCTTTAATCCACACTTGGTCTCCTGGATGGTAACTATGAACTGGGGGATAAATATTCACAGGTAATCTATCTTGTACCCATTTCTGTACCTCCTCCATAGTCTTACCCAACTCTACAACCTGCTGCCGGGTAATTCCTTCTCCCAACTGACTCAAGTCCCCCCTTAAGTTACCAAGTACGGGAGGTGGTCGCCCATACATGATTTCAAAAGGAGAGAGGCCCATCCTTCTGGTAGGGGTACTGCGGATTCGCAATAGAGCTATGGGTAAGAGAACGTTCCATTTAAGTTGGGTTTCCTGACACATTTTAGCCAACTGATTCTTAATAGTTCTATTCATTCTCTCTACCTTACCAGAACTCTGGGGTCTATATGCTGTATGAAGCCTCCACTTTATACCAAGCATATGAGTCAATTGTTGTAGGCACTGATGAACAAAAGCTGGACCATTGTCCGATCCTATAGAGCAGGGTAGTCCATATCGGGGTATTATTTCTCGTAACAGGAATCTCACAACTTCTCCTGCTTTCTCTGTACGAGTAGGACATGCTTCTACCCAGCCTGAATAGGTGCACACAATTACCAGCAGGTAACGATGTCCACCCGATTTAGGCATCACTGTATAGTCAATTTGTAAATCGGACATGGGGAGTCCCCCCATAAACTGGACTCCTGGTGGCTTTACTGGTCCTTGTCTTGCATTATTTTTAGCACACGTTACACATCTTCGTACAATGGCCTGAGTCAAGTTGGACAATCTTGGTATGTAGAAATGTTTTCTGAGAGATTCTTCTGTGCTGTCTCTCCCAGAATGTGTCCCGTTGTGATAGTTTTGGACAATTTCTACCGCTAGTGATGCTGGAATGACTATTCTTCCATCTTCTAACTGATACCATTTGTTCTCCAAATACTTTCCAGGTTCAGTCTTTAACCACTCTTCTTCTTGAGCTGTATAAACTGGAGTCCATTGAGACAGTGGAGTTGGTATAAGAGCAGCTATATGCCCCACATATTCCTGTCTTCCCGATTCAGTGGCACGCTTAGCTGCACTATCTGCCATCCGATTTCCTTTGGTTACATCACCATCTCCTCTCAGATGCGCTCGACAATGTATGATACCGACTTCTTTCGGCTCCCACACTGCTTCCAATAGTTGTAGGATTTCAGCTGCATACTTGATTTCTTTGCCTTCTGAATTCAATAGTCCTCTTTCTTTATACAAAGCTCCGTGGGCATGAGTGGTTAAAAACGCATACTTGGAGTCCGTGTAGATGTTCACTCTTAAACCTTCAGCCAATTGTAACGCTCGTGTCAGTGCTATCAATTCTGCCTTTTGTGCTGATGTTCCTTTCGCCAGTGGCCGAGCTTCTATCACCTTGTCTATTGTTGTTACTGCATATCCTGCATAGCGGATCCCTTCTTTCACATAACTACTGCCGTCGGTGTAATATTGAACATTGAACATCCGCTGGCCACTGCATCCAATTGCTTAGACATGTAGGCAACAGGTCTTTGCCATGATCCCAAGTACTGTGTCAATACTCCCACAGCCATTCTTCTTTGCTCATGTACATACAGGTAGAATGGTCGTGTGTGATCAGGTAGACCTAATGCTGGGGCACTCATCAAAGCCTTCTTCACATCTTCAAATGCCGTTTGCTGTTCTTGAGTCCATAAGAAGGGGTCGTGCTCTGTACCTTTGATAGCTGCATACAGAGGTTTTGCCAGTATCGCGTAGCTGGGAATCCATATCCTACAGAAGCCTGCTGCCCCCAAGAATTCTCGCACTTGTCTTCTATTCTTGGGTATCGGTATTTGGCACACAGCTTCTTTTCTCTCTGGCCCCATAATTCTTTGACCTTCAGAGATATGGAATCCCAGATATTTGACAGTTGGCAAACACAACTGAGCCTTCTTTCTAGACACCTTGTATCCTGCCTTCCAGAGAATGTGTAATAGATCGTGTGTTGCTTGCTGACATATTTCCTTTGTAACTGCTGCTATCAACAAGTCATCTACATACTGTAACAATACACACTCTCCTGGGATGGACTCGAAATCCAGTAGATCTTGACTTAGAGCTGAACCAAATAGGGTAGGTGAATTTTTAAACCCTTGGGGCAGTCTTGTCCAGGTCATTTGGCGTTTTGAGCCCGTTACAGCGTTCTCCCATTGGAAAGCGAAAATACATTGACTTTCTGCGGCAATTCGGAGGCAAAAGAAGGCATCTTTGAGGTCTAAGACTGTAAAGTAAGTAGCCCCGCCCGGAATTAAAGCAAGCAGGTTATATGGATTGGGCACAACTGGATGTATACTAACAACCGCATCATTGACTGCTCTCAAGTCCTGCACAGGTCGATACTCATCTGTACCGGGCTTTTGAACAGGCAGCAATGGGGTGTTCCAGGGGGAAGTACAGAATTTTAGGATACCATACCGTATGAACTTATCCAGATAAGATTGTATGTTCTTCTTAGCCTTCTGCGGGATGTGATATTGTCTTAGGCTCACTGGATAAACCCCAAGTTTTAGTTCAATTTTAATAGGTGGAATATTGCGGGCCAGTCCTGGTGGGTTGTTCTCTGCCCAAACTCCTGGTATGTTGAATAAGGACTCATCACTCCTAGGGTTTTGGCTAGTCAACGCTGTATAAAATCGCCACTCTTCTTCCTTTGGTACGGATAATGTCATAATACCTGAAGGTCCATTAAACTTTAAGGATGTTGTTCCATTTGGTAGGAACGTAATCTGCGCTTGTAATTTAGATAGCATATCACGTCCCAGCAATTGGACTGGACATTCAGGCATATAAAGGAATTGATGTTTTACTACGTGGCCTCCCAATGTACAGAGTCGACTTTTAAGAACCGGTTTTTCAGCACTTCTTCCAGTTGCTCCTATTACAGTAATAGTCCTTCCAGATGGAGGAGCAACTAGATTAGTCACCACTGAATGTTCAGCACCAGTGTCGATCATGAACGCACTCCTTTTTCCCCCTATTGATACATCGACCATAGGCTCCGCTCGACCAAGGGGGATGGAGCCCGGTCGGTATCAATAGTCCTCCATGACCGTGTCAGCCAATCCTACAAAGTCCCTGCCTTCTCTATCGCGGGACCTTTGCGCTGCTGGGAAATACCTATCTTCCCTAACACTTCCTCTGTTCCCATTGCTCCCTCTATTACCATTACTCCCTCCGGGGCCTCCTCTACCTCTCGCTCTGCCTCTAAAGTTTCCATAACCTGCCCTGGGTTGGTCTCTCTCGTACTGCTCTCTTTGTGGACACTCGTTCCTCCAATGCCCTTCTTCCTTGCAATACGCGCACTGATTCCTACTCAAAGGCTCCCTATTCCATCTACTATCGCCTCTATCTGGGCCCCGTCTATCTACGCCTGCGATTGCTACCGCTAGCATATCTGCCTTTCTACGCATCTTGCGCTCTTCCTCTTTCTTACTTTCTGTTTCCCTGTTCATGTATACTTTATTCGCTACCTCCATTAGTTGGGTGATAGACATACCTGCAAACCCTTCTAACTTCTGTAGCTTGCGCTTAATATCTCCGTAAGCTTGGCTGACAAAGGCGGAGTTCACCATTCGGGAATTATCTGCGTCTTCCGGATTAAAGGGGGTATACAAGCGGTATGCCTCCAATAATCGGTCATAAAAGACACTGGGCGCTTCATCACTTTTCTGAATCACCTCAACTGTCTTCGACATATTAATGGCTTTCTTTCCTCCGGCTTTCATGCCAGCAATTATAGCGTCTCTATAGGCTCTGAGTTGAACCATATCAGCACCATTTACATTCCAGTCGGGATCGGTGTTAGGATAATGTGTTGCGGCCCATGCTGATGGATTGGCTTGATTCAAAGCACGGGCTTTATCCTCTAGCGCTTTAATGGCCGCTTGGTTAATCCTTGTCCTTTCCTCATTGTTAAACAAAGTCATTAATAACTGCTGGCAATCAGCCCATGTCGGGTTATGTGTCTGAACTATCGAGGTGAACAGATCGGTCATAGCTTGTGGTTTCTCAGTATACGAGGAATTGTGGGTCTTCCAATTCAAGAGATCGGTTGTCGTGAACGGGACATATACGAAGACTGGGTTAGCATGTGCCATTTGACCTGCGGCATCGATATAGGCTGACCCGGGATTCAGACGAAGAGGCATCTGATAATGTTTTAATTGTTGGGTACCGGTCAGTTGTCGGGTTAGTATGGGGCTACGTGGAGGGGCGTCAGTTAGAGGTTCCGGTCGGGGGGTAATAAAACATGAGGATGTGGGAACTTGGTTTTGGGAAAAATTAGTAAATAAAACACTTCGAGCCGAGCTAGAAGAAGCTTGACCGGAAGTCTGAAGTGGCGCCAAATCAGGATATTCAGATCTAATGGGGGTTGGCTCTGGTTCCGGAAGGGGAGATTTAGTACGAGAGGGGGTGGATTCTGTACTGGAGGAGGAAGCGGAAGTGGATGAGGGCAGTGAGGGAAGGGGTGCAGGACTTCCTGCATTTGCGTCACTTCCTCTTAAAGGAAAGTAAGGGGGCGGCAAAGGGATCTCGGACTCAGGGGGCGTGTCCAAAATGGGCCTAACACCAGTCCTAGTGGACAAACAAGTCCTAGCCACCATGAGGCGACATTGCTGCTCGTGGCATGTCTGAATCCATTTTGGCGAGTCATTTACGGCCTGTCTCCAACAATCAATATAAGGAAACTGCCCGTAAAGTTCAGGCCTACCCGATACAGCCACGTGTAAGCGCTGTACCAGAGTTGGATCCAAACTGCCACGTGGCGGCCATGCCGCAACCAAAGTAGGCCACTCCCTAGTACACAAAGTGACCAAACGTACAGGAGACATTTTAACCCCAAAATCACATGTTTTGAATCCCTTTTTAAAATTCTTCACCATACAACCTAAGGGATCCGGAATCGTTGACTGCGACGCGCCCATACATATCAATGGAACGTCGTTGACAACGAATACTATGCACGTGTACTATTCAACAATCACACCCGTTTCCTCTGGCAACAGCACCACGTGGTACAGTTACCAAGTGAAACGTACACAATAACACAATAAACACTCAGGGAATTCCCGTACACACACAGCTGTTACACCAGTCACTAGATAATCAATATTATGCCCTTTGGCGAAACTATACAGTCACCCACGCTATAATTCTCTATATACGAATTACCCGTCTATAACACACCCCAGTAACATCGTCTTTTACAAATAGCGGTTACAGTACGGTAAGCATAGGTCAAAGCACAATTTAAGGTCACAATACAATTATTAGTGGTTATGGTGTTAAACATGCAATAGACGACAATGATTAGTACTTATATACAGTGTCAGTAAATATACAGGGTTATGGTACCGTGCACTATGATACAGCAACACACTATTAACACTCTCGCTAGACGGCTGAGCTCGCGCTATCTAACAAGATATACACTTTACTAACAATCTTTAACACATTTACAATTCCCAACTAAACTATTGGCCAGTACCTTGAATGGACTACCTAAAACTATGTACACCCGTTTTGGTTAGCCACACTGCCCAAGCACCACATATAGCGAGCTAGAGGACCGAATTTACACAGGCGCCTCTTAGTCGATTACTATCAAAAATCTAGTGGGTTCCAAATTTACACGCCTTCCCACTTAGCCAAGATAGGTTGAGAGCTAGCGAACCGAATTTACACAGGCGCCGCTTAGTCTCCCGGTCCCTCCGACCTAGCGAACGTAATATACACCCTAGAACGCTAGTCTAGACAAGACACCGGTGTCCGGCTAGGGCTATTTACACCAGAACCCCGCCTGACTAACCAAATCAAACGGTCTGACTAAAGAGCGTTCGATTGAGCGGTGCGCCTTCGCTCCTTCCCTCCGACAGAGGGGGCAGATTCCATACACAAATAACTCCTTATGGGCCTACCGCACAATCGGTATACCCCTAGTGGGTCTGCCGTCTAAAACAGCAGTTGTCTTACCTCCTCGTTCCTGAACCTGAGTTCACACTCATCGACGGGGACACCCCAGCACTTCTTACGTAGAGGCCGATGATCTCCTGGACAACAGACCAGTGGCGCCGAGACGAAGGGAGGTCCACGCAGAAGTTCAGGGGTGCAGAAGTAGAGAACGTGGGCAAAGATAGACCATCTCACGCCTCTGCCTCTCAGCTACCGTTGAACGATGAGCTTCCCGGCCAATGCACCAAATGATACCGGAGAAACTGACGGAAGCGAAGCACAGAGAGATGGACACAGGTTTCTTCAGGAAGGAAGAGATTCTTTATTGGATCACCGATCGGGACTCAGAGGGACTAACGTCACCAAAATACAGCAAGTTCTGAGCCCCGGACAATAGTGCAGGCTCCTTATATAGGCACATAACTCCTCCCATATTAAGCTCCACCCGCACATTCTCTTGACCAATCAATACAAATAAGAATTAACTTCCTGCTTGACCGCATGGCCTGTCCAGCACAATGGAGGAGGGGAATACTACATCCTGTATTCTTGCACATGCTCCGTACACTACTGATCGTATCTTGCCTCGTGCAACCAACTGATCGATACGTCAGCATATGCACGTACACATGCCACGTGGTAATCTCGGCCTACTAAATTTATTTTTACTGAGATTCCACCACAAGAGCACCGGGAACTGGCTGTAACCCACACCGACATCAGTCAGAGCACCGGGCACTGGCTGTAACCCACACCTACATCAGTCAGAGCACCGGGAACTGGCTGTAACCCACACCAACATCAGTCAGAGCACCGGGAACTGGCTGTAACCCACACCGACATCAGTCAGAGCACAAGGAACTGGCTGTAACCCACACCAACATCAGTCAGAGCACTGGGAACTGGCTGTAACCCACACCGACATCAGTCAGAGCACCGGGAACTGGCTGTAACCCACACCGACATCAGTCAGAGCACCGGGAACTGGCTGTAACCCACACCAACATCAGTCAGAGCACCGGGAACTGGCTGTAACCCACACCGACATCAGTCAGAGCACCGGGAACTGGCTGTAACCCACACCGACATCAGTCAGAGCACCGGGCACTGGCTGTAACCCACACCGACATCAGTCAGAGCACCAGGAACTGGCTGTAACCCACACCGACATCAGTCAGAGCACCGGGAACTGGCTGTAACCCACACCAACATGAGTCAGAGCACCGGGAACTGGCTGTAACCCACACCGACATCAGTCAGAGCAACGGGAACTGGCTGTAACCCACACCGACATCAGTCAGAGCACCGGGCACTGGCTGTAACCCACACCTACATCAGTCAGAGCACCGGGAACTGGCTGTAACCCACACCAACATCAGTCAGAGCACCGGGAACTTGCTGTAACCCACACCGACATCAGTCAGAGCACCAGGAACTGGCTGTAACCCACACCGACATCAGTCAGAGCACCAGGAACTGTCTGTAACCCACACCGACATCAGTCAGAGCACCGGGAACTGGATGTAACTCACACCGACATCAAATGAGAACACCGGGAACTGGCTGTAACCCACACTGACATCAGTCAGAGCACCAGGAACTGGCTGTAGCCCACACTGACATCAGTCAGAGCACCGGGAACTGGCTGTAACCCACATCAACATCAAATGAGAACACCGGGAACTGGCTGTAACCCACACCGACATCAATCAGAGCACCAGGAACTGGCTGTAACCCACACCGACATCAGTCAGAGCACCGGGAACTGGCTGTAACTCACACCGACATCGAATGAGAACACCGGGAACTGGCTGTAACCCACACCGACATCAGTCAGAGCACCGGGCACTGGCTGTAACCCACACCGACATCAGTCAGAGCACCGGGAACTGGCTGTAACCCACACCGACATCAGTCAGAGCACCGCGAACTGGCTGTAACCCACACCAACATCAAATGAGAACACCGGGAACTGGCTGTAACCCACACCGACATCAGTCAGAGCACCGGGCACTGGCTGTAACCCACACCGACATCAAATGAGAACACCGGGAACTGGCTGTAACCCACACCGACATCAGTCAGAGCACCAGGAACTGGCTGTAACCCACACCATCATCAGTCAGAGCACCAGGAACTGGCTGTAACCCACACCGACATCAGTCAGAGCACCGGGAACTGGCTGTAACCCACACCTACATCAAATGAGAACACCGGGAACTGGCTGTAACCCACACCGACATCAGTCAGAGCACCGGGCACTGGCTGTAACCCACACCGACATCAGTCAGAGCACCGGGAACTGGCTGTAACCCACACCAACATCAGTCAGAGCACCGGGAACTGGCTGTAACTCACACCGACATCGAATGAGAACACCGGGAACTGGCTGTAACCCACACCGACATCAGTCAGAGCACCGGGAACTGGCTGTAACCCACACCGACATCAGTCAGAGCACCGGGAACTGGCTGTAACCCACACCGACATCAGTCAGAGCACCGGGAACTGGCTGTAACCCACACCAACATCAGTCAGAGCACCAGGAACTGGCTGTAACCCACACCGACATCAGTCAGAGCCCCAGGAACTGGCTGTAACTCACACCGACATCGAATAAGAGCACCAGGAATTAACTGTAACTCACACTGACATCGAATAAGAGCACCAGGAATTAGCTGTAACTCACACACACCGCGAAGTGGCTGTAACCGACACCGACATCCAATGAGAGCACCAGGAACTAGCTGTAACTCACACTGACATCGAATGTGTAGCGTTACTTACCTTATCCGGGGGCCGGCCGCGGTCCTCTCTTCAAGCCGCGCGCAGTCCTGCGGCTGCACGAGCCGCGCGCGGCTCATCCGACTCTCCTAACAGGAAGACGGGCAGTGACCGCGAGATGCGGTCACGTGTCCCGCCTGCAGCTAAGAGCGCGCCGCGAGTCTCGGGCGCGCTCTTAAAGAGACAGTGGGAGCCTAAATTGCAAAAAGCCTCCCATTGGCTCCTGTCATGCCAATCACCCCATACACTTACCTGTTGGGGGTGTGGAAGTGACAGTAGCCAATCACATTAGTTTGAAGGCTACTTATACTTACCCTTTTCCCTTAGTTCCTTGCCCTATCGTGGTTTCTGCTACAGTTCCCTTTAGTGCTTGTTGTGTTCAGTTGTGTTTCTCCGTATTTGACCTTGGCTTTGTATTCTGACTTCGTTTTCGCTTTATCCTTGTCTGTTCTGTTTGCCGGCTTGCTGATTCCTGTGTACCAGACCCCGGCTAGTTCTCGTTTACGCTGTCTCTTTGTGCCTCGGATCGTTCCTGACTCTGTACTTCTCCTATTACGTCGAGTCCGGCCACTCTAAGGTCCGGTAGACGTATCTCTCCTCTGTGCTGTCTTCTGTTTGGCTGGATCCTGCGTGTAGGGGTATATTCTTGTTACATTACGATAGGGCCATGGACCCCGCAGATTTAGCTCAACAGATGGCGTCCCATGAGGCTAGATTTGTAGAGCAGGATCACCGTATGGATCAGATAGCTCAGGCGCTCCAGACGCTTTTAGCTAGAACCATTCCAGCAACCACACCTAACCCTCCTACACCCCTGCTTCCTGAAGTATCCACTTTGCCTACTACTTCGGCCCATTTAACACCTCCTCCTAGGTATGGAGGGGATTCCAAGACATGCAGAGGGTTCATTAACCAAATAGAGTTTCATTTTGAGATGTATCCACGTTCGTTTCCCACAGAGAGGTCTAAAGTTGGGTTCTTTATGCACCAACTTACCGACAAAGCACTAGAATGGGCGAATCCTATTTGGGAAGCTAATGGACCTATGGTGCATGACTTTCACAGTTTTCTTACAGCATTTCGCAGAACTTTTGACACTATGAAAAGGTCTAAAAATGCCGCAAGAGCATTAATGAGAGTTAAACAGGGTTCTAGGTCTGTGGCTAATTACGCTATTCAGTTTCGTACTCTTGCCTCACAGGTAGATTGGACCAACAATGGGTTAACTACTGCCTTCATGGAAGGCTTATCAGACTCTATATTGGATGAGGTAGCGGCTAAGGAACTTCCTGTTGCTTTAGAGGACCTTATTGACTACCTCATTGATATAGATAATAGGATTCGTGACAGGCTCTATACCAAGAACAGAAATAGACGGTTTGCTACACCTATTCACCCCAGAGTTGATACACCGGAGAGTGTAAAAGTATCTGAAGAGGAACCTATGCAATTAGGGGTTGCCAAACTCTCTGATAATGAAAAATTACATAGGAGAAGGGAGGGACTCTGCCTATATTGTGGTAGGAGAGACCATATGGTAAAGGAATGTCCTTTGCTCCCGGAAAACTCTCGCACCTAAGACCTTATAGGGGACTGGCCTTGGGTGTGATTTCTAAGTCTCCTACATTGCCTCCTAACCGACTGCTTCTCCCTGTTTCTTTACATATGGGAGAGAGTTGTATCGTTGAAAATATATATGCTCTGGTTGACTCTGGGGCAGCTGAGAATTTTATAGACTCTAGTTTTGTAAAGAAAAACAACATTCCCATCAGGGAGAAGGAGATACCCTTGGCCGTTGAGTTGTTACTCATGAGACTGCACCGTTACACATGTACACAGGGGTTTTACACTATGAAACCATTCGGTTCCAGGTCATCACCTCTCCCTCTTCACAGTTAGTGTTAGGGTATCCATGGTTACGTGCCCACAATCCCATTTTTGACTGGGAGACAGGGCAGATAAAATCATGGAGTGAAGCCTGCCATGGGTCATGTACTGTGAATTCTATTAATGTTCCTACCATTCCTCCTTTGTCTACGGTTATACCCTCTCAGTATTTATCTTTAAAGACTGTCTTTGATAAAAGAGAGGCTGACAAATTACCGCCTCACAGACCCTTCGATTGTGCTATTGACTTGTTGCCTGGCACTATACCTCCAAAGGGCAGGGTGTACCCTCTATCGGTTCAAGAAAACCGTGTCATGGAGGAGTACATTAAAGAATCATTAGACAAGGGATTTATTAGGAGATCCTCTTCTCCGGCTGGAGCGGGGTTCTTCTTTGTATCAAAAAAAGAAGGTGATTTAAGACCTTGCATTGATTATAGAGGTCTTAATAAAATCACCATCAAAAATGCTTACCCTATACCATTAATAACAGAATTGTTTGACAGGCTCAAACATGCTACGGTATTCACCAAATTAGATCTTAGAGGAGCATACAATTTGATACGTATAAAAAAGGACCACGAATGGAAGACAGCCTTTAACACTAGGTCAGGTCATTATGAGTATACCGTCATGCCATTTGGGCTTTGCAATGCCCCAGCAGTATTCCAAGAATTTATTAATGATGTCTTAAGGGACTTTATTCACTCATTTGTTATTGTGTACTTGGATGACATTTTAATATATTCTACAGAATTACACACTCATCACAGACATGTTACGACAGTTCTGAAGACCCTTCTTGCTAATGGTCTTTATTGCAAACTAGAAAAATGTCTATTCGACCAATCCGAGGTCCAGTTTTTGGGGTATTTGATTTCCGCTAAGGGTTTTTGGATGGATCCCCAGAAGCTCGCTGCGGTCATAGAATGGCTTCTGCCGCAAGGTCTGAAAGCCATCCAGCGTTTTCTGGGTTTCTCTAATTATTATAGACGTTTTATCAAAGGTTTTTCGACTATCGTAGCACCAATTACTCGTATGACTAAAAAGGATGGCAATACACGTGCCTGGTCTACCGAGGCACTTCAGGCTTTTGACTTTCTTAAGACTACGTTCGTCTCTGCACCTATTTTACAGCATCCTGTCCCCTCATTGCCATATATACTTGAGGTTGATGCTTCCGATATAGGGGTAGGTGCTGTCTTATCCCAAAGAGAGTCTCCTGACAAGCCATTGCATCCTTGTGGCTTCTTTTCTAAACAAATGTCCAAAGCAGAAAGGAATTATGATGTGGGTAATCGTGAACTCCTTGCTATCATTTTAGCACTCAAAGAATGGAGACATTTGTTAGAGGGCACTAAGGATCCTATCCTCATATTTACGGATCATAAGAACCTATCCTACCTTAGCGAAGCTAAAAGATTGTCTTCCAGGCAGGCTAGGTGGTCACTGTTCTTGTCTCATTTTAATTATATAATCACCTATAGGCCAGGTGATCTGAACACTAAAGCGGACGCTCTGTCCAGACAGTTTGAGACTATTGACAAACAGGAGATTGATGTTACTCCTGTCATTCCCCCAGACAGGATAATAGCAACTACTATATTGTCTATTTCCTCGTCCCTCTTGCAGGCCATACAAGCGAAACAAAGCATGGCACCTAGCGAGAGGCCTAATGATAAATTGTATCGTGGTTTCTGCTACAGTTCCCTTTAGTGCTTGTTGTGTTCAGTTGTGTTTCTCCGTATTTGACCTTGGCTTTGTATTCTGACTTCGTTTTCGCTTTATCCTTGTCTGTTCTGTTTGCCGGCTTGCTGATTCCTGTGTACCAGACCCCGGCTAGTTCTCGTTTACGCTGTCTCTTTGTGCCTCGGATCGTTCCTGACTCTGTACTTCTCCTATTACGTCGAGTCCGGCCACTCTAAGGTCCGGTAGACGTATCTCTCCTCTGTGCTGTCTTCTGTTTGGCTGGATCCTGCGTGTAGGGGTATATTCTTGTTACATTACGATAGGGCCATGGACCCCGCAGATTTAGCTCAACAGATGGCGTCCCATGAGGCTAGATTTGTAGAGCAGGATCACCGTATGGATCAGATAGCTCAGGCGCTCCAGACGCTTTTAGCTAGAACCATTCCAGCAACCACACCTAACCCTCCTACACCCCTGCTTCCTGAAGTATCCACTTTGCCTACTACTTCGGCCCATTTAACACCTCCTCCTAGGTATGGAGGGGATTCCAAGACATGCAGAGGGTTCATTAACCAAATAGAGTTTCATTTTGAGATGTATCCACGTTCGTTTCCCACAGAGAGGTCTAAAGTTGGGTTCTTTATGCACCAACTTACCGACAAAGCACTAGAATGGGCGAATCCTATTTGGGAAGCTAATGGACCTATGGTGCATGACTTTCACAGTTTTCTTACAGCATTTCGCAGAACTTTTGACACTATGAAAAGGTCTAAAAATGCCGCAAGAGCATTAATGAGAGTTAAACAGGGTTCTAGGTCTGTGGCTGATTACGCTATTCAGTTTCGTACTCTTGCCTCACAGGTAGATTGGACCAACAATGGGTTAACTACTGCCTTCATGGAAGGCTTATCAGACTCTATATTGGATGAGGTAGCGGCTAAGGAACTTCCTGTTGCTTTAGAGGACCTTATTGACTACCTCATTGATATAGATAATAGGATTCGTGACAGGCTCTATACCAAGAACAGAAATAGACGGTTTGCTACACCTATTCACCCCAGAGTTGATACACCGGAGAGTGTAAAAGTATCTGAAGAGGAACCTATGCAATTAGGGGTTGCCAAACTCTCTGATAATGAAAAATTACATAGGAGAAGGGAGGGACTCTGCCTATATTGTGGTAGGAGAGACCATATGGTAAAGGAATGTCCTTTGCTCCCGGAAAACTCTCGCACCTAAGACCTTATAGGGGACTGGCCTTGGGTGTGATTTCTAAGTCTCCTACATTGCCTCCTAACCGACTGCTTCTCCCTGTTTCTTTACATATGGGAGAGAGTTGTATCGTTGAAAATATATATGCTCTGGTTGACTCTGGGGCAGCTGAGAATTTTATAGACTCTAGTTTTGTAAAGAAAAACAACATTCCCATCAGGGAGAAGGAGATACCCTTGGCCGTTGAGTTGTTACTCATGAGACTGCACCGTTACACATGTACACAGGGGTTTTACACTATGAAACCATTCGGTTCCAGGTCATCACCTCTCCCTCTTCACAGTTAGTGTTAGGGTATCCATGGTTACGTGCCCACAATCCCATTTTTGACTGGGAGACAGGGCAGATAAAATCATGGAGTGAAGCCTGCCATGGGTCATGTACTGTGAATTCTATTAATGTTCCTACCATTCCTCCTTTGTCTACGGTTATACCCTCTCAGTATTTATCTTTAAAGACTGTCTTTGATAAAAGAGAGGCTGACAAATTACCGCCTCACAGACCCTTCGATTGTGCTATTGACTTGTTGCCTGGCACTATACCTCCAAAGGGCAGGGTGTACCCTCTATCGGTTCAAGAAAACCGTGTCATGGAGGAGTACATTAAAGAATCATTAGACAAGGGATTTATTAGGAGATCCTCTTCTCCGGCTGGAGCGGGGTTCTTCTTTGTATCAAAAAAAGAAGGTGATTTAAGACCTTGCATTGATTATAGAGGTCTTAATAAAATCACCATCAAAAATGCTTACCCTATACCATTAATAACAGAATTGTTTGACAGGCTCAAACATGCTACGGTATTCACCAAATTAGATCTTAGAGGAGCATACAATTTGATACGTATAAAAAAGGACCACGAATGGAAGACAGCCTTTAACACTAGGTCAGGTCATTATGAGTATACCGTCATGCCATTTGGGCTTTGCAATGCCCCAGCAGTATTCCAAGAATTTATTAATGATGTCTTAAGGGACTTTATTCACTCATTTGTTATTGTGTACTTGGATGACATTTTAATATATTCTACAGAATTACACACTCATCACAGACATGTTACGACAGTTCTGAAGACCCTTCTTGCTAATGGTCTTTATTGCAAACTAGAAAAATGTCTATTCGACCAATCCGAGGTCCAGTTTTTGGGGTATTTGATTTCCGCTAAGGGTTTTTGGATGGATCCCCAGAAGCTCGCTGCGGTCATAGAATGGCTTCTGCCGCAAGGTCTGAAAGCCATCCAGCGTTTTCTGGGTTTCTCTAATTATTATAGACGTTTTATCAAAGGTTTTTCGACTATCGTAGCACCAATTACTCGTATGACTAAAAAGGATGGCAATACACGTGCCTGGTCTACCGAGGCACTTCAGGCTTTTGACTTTCTTAAGACTACGTTCGTCTCTGCACCTATTTTACAGCATCCTGTCCCCTCATTGCCATATATACTTGAGGTTGATGCTTCCGATATAGGGGTAGGTGCTGTCTTATCCCAAAGAGAGTCTCCTGACAAGCCATTGCATCCTTGTGGCTTCTTTTCTAAACAAATGTCCAAAGCAGAAAGGAATTATGATGTGGGTAATCGTGAACTCCTTGCTATCATTTTAGCACTCAAAGAATGGAGACATTTGTTAGAGGGCACTAAGGATCCTATCCTCATATTTACGGATCATAAGAACCTATCCTACCTTAGCGAAGCTAAAAGATTGTCTTCCAGGCAGGCTAGGTGGTCACTGTTCTTGTCTCATTTTAATTATATAATCACCTATAGGCCAGGTGATCTGAACACTAAAGCGGACACTCTGTCCAGACAGTTTGAGACTATTGACAAACAGGAGATTGATGTTACTCCTGTCATTCCCCCAGACAGGATAATAGCAACTACTATATTGTCTATTTCCTCGTCCCTCTTGCAGGCCATACAAGCGAAACAAAGCATGGCACCTAGCGAGAGGCCTAATGATAAATTGTTCGTTGACATTCCCGAGAGACGGGATATTCTGTCACTATATCACGATACTAAGACTGCTGGACATCCTGGTATTTCCAAAACGGTGTCAGCCGTTTCTCGGTATTTTTGGTGGGATACCTTACGAAAGGATGTCACTGACTATATAAGTGCTTGTACTACTTGTGCATGTATGAAATCCTCTCGTAGAGTTACTTGTGAGCTGTTGCATCCGTTACCCGTTCCCGAGAGACCTTGGTCTAATCTATCAATGGATTTTATTGTTGAATTACCCCCTTTGAATGGTAACACAGTCATCCTAATGATAGTAGATCGGTTTTCCAAAATGGCTCACTTTGTGTCTCTTCGCAAGTTGCCCACTTCCAAGGAACTGGCTCTTATCTTCGCTAGAGAAGTGTTTCGATTACATGGTATTTCCTTATCTGTTGTATCCGATAGGGGTAGCCAATTTGTTTCCAGGTTCTGGAGAGCCTTTTGTACAGAAATGGGTATTTCTCTCTCGTTTTCTTCCGCCTACCATCCCCAGTCTAATGGAGCTGCTGAACGTGCCAACCAGTCTCTGGAGCAGTACCTCCGTTGTTTTGTGTCTCACCATCAGGACAATTGGTCTGACCTGCTTCCTTAGGCTGAATTTGCTCGGAATAACGCCACTCATGATTCTTCCGGCAAAAGCCCTTTTTACGTTGTCTATGGCCAGCATCCCGTTGTTCTTCCGGCTGCATTCTCCTCACAGGGCATGCCAGTTCTGGATGAACATTTGGCTGGTTTGCGTAATACTTGGGAGCAGGTTCAGCGTTCTTTGGTGGACTCTGCTGCCCGCCAGAAGGCTCAGGCTGACAAGCATCGCAGAGCGGCTCCTTCCTATGTTGTGGGGGAAAGGGTTTTGCTTTCCACACGGAATATTCGCCTCCGGGTGCCTTCTATGAAATTGGCTCCCCGCTTCATTGGTCCTTATCGCATTATACATAAGGTTAATCCCGTTTCTTATGCCTTGGGTCTGCCTAAGAATCTGCGTATACCTAATGTCTTTCACACCTCGTTATTGAAGTCTTACGTACGCAACCGCTATACCCGGCATACTCC